>NC_138126.1:71576754-72189850 GCF_964188305.1 Podarcis bocagei
TTCATTTATTCTCTCTCTCTCTCTTTGTTACTGGTCAATCAAGAAATCAATTGCAAGTTAAAGCAAATATCTCATTAGAAAATAGATTGGGCATGATAAAGCTGAGTAAAGTGACACAAAACTGAAAGCAGCTGCTACTACCCAATTGTGCCAACAAACAAGTTGTCAGTTGTCAGGCAGTTTGGTGGGGAATATCCACTCTCAAGAATTACTTATTTTACATGGTTGGACAAAAGCAACAATTTCAATAAAAGTCTTTCATCACCTGTAGTAGCATCATAGTCTTACCACCCCCACCCCCATGGATGATGTTTAACTCTTGTGGAATTGCTGAATTATTACTGATTTCTCCTTAATATGTAGATTCAGCCAGATGTATTTATCATTTATTTCATAACATTTATATACCACTTGATTGTAAAAATATATATCCTCAAAGCAGCTAACAAAAAGAATAAAACAATAAAGTTATTGGTAAAAACAACTAATTAAAACAGAAATAAACTAAAAATACACATGTAGATGCTCCCTGTATCTTGATAATCTTGGAAGTTTAGAACTTGGATTATTTAGACTTAAATACTATAAATACTTATCTGGGAGAAAGGATTACATTGTTCCCCCTCCCATGATGGGTACTATGTGTGTTTCAGATTACTTCCTCCTTGTTAACTATACATTATGGTCCACTGTATTTACTTTATTCTTATATGAAAGGTGCATTTTCTGTTGTTTACAGGTATTTAAAATTTTCACTTTATCTTTCATTAACATTTGAAAATAAAAAGAGAGAGGAAATCCTAGTTAAAATGTTAAAACTCGGGGTTTTGTAGCACACTTAAAGACTGTAGTAACAAGAACCAGAGGAATTTCTTGACAGTGAATTCAGTGCTTTCAGATGCTATTTTGTAAACGTTGCCAGACTTCTCCACATACAAGGATCTGGTTCCCACCTGGTGGAATACTCAGCTTGCCTGCATTTGATTAAGTGACAGTTGCTTAGAAAGGTTGTACGTATTCATACTTCAGGTAAGAACTAAGAGGGGGATTTCTCCCAGCTCCCCTCTGCAACTTATTTCAGTGGGGGGAAACTGGGTAACCTGAAGATGAGTTAAGAGAAGAAAAGCAGTGCATTCAATTATAAGTGAGTGCACACAACTTCCTTCCTGTATGCATGTGTAAGAGTGGAGGATGGACTGCGGCCACATTTCCTGGCCAGGCCCCTGAAGTTGCACCCCCTGTGGACTCTGTTCCCCATTCCTCATGAATAGCCATCTCTTTTCAGACAGCCAAGCTCTGTAAAGTGGAGGGCAGGGGAAGGATTTGTGTGGAGTAAAGTACCAGAGGATAGCCGTATATATGGAGGAGCATATCTGAATTAGGGTTTTAAAAACAGACCAGTCATATTTGCAGCTTCACATATAGTCCAGTCCTTAGCTGTAACTGATGCCTAAGGTTTGTTTGAGGTATGTTATCCTCTTCTTGAGGAATAAGTCATCTGAATTACACTTGATCATGAACAAAACTGAAAAATCTGCTTGCCACTTCTCAACCTATGTTTAGAAGGTTGCATTCAAAATGGCAGCTTCTTCTTGTGTTAAAATCATTCACTCGGTCAGTTCTCCATGGTGAACTGGGGGTAAACTTGAAGAAGTGTGCATGCACACGAAAGCTCATACCAAGAACTAACTTAGTTGGTTTTTAAGGTGCTACTGGAAGGAATTTTTTTATTTTGACTATGGCAGACCAACACGGCTACCTATCTGTAACTGGGGGTAAACATGAAACTTTAAAAGCATTCTGAATTTAAAAGCATCATGGTGAACTGGGGGCAAACATGAAACTTTAAAAGCATTCTGAGAGAATTCCACTTCTCCCTCCCTCCCTCCCTCCCTCCCTCTCTCTCTCTTAGTGTTCATGTTGTTGATATTTAATTACTGTGCAATTAAGATGTTGTTTGACATGTTTTCTAACAGATTACAAAATGTCCCCTGAGAGTTGTTTGGAAGGGTCTACAACCTTTCATTAGAACTATTGCATAGTGTCATTCTTACATTGCTTTTTGCAAAAGCGTAGCCAATTGTTGGATTGCTTTGCATGATGTCAGTTGTCTGGTTGCCACAAGTGATGGTGTGTGCTTTTTTCAAATGCTTGCTTATTGTCTGCCAGTGAAACTCTGCATCATCCATATAGCCTGTGTCCCAATTGGCTCATTTTCTGTGTAACCTCTTATCTTTATGTTTGATGAGGTTGTGTAAGATATGTTCACCATTTAAAAGCATTTCTAAAAATATCCCTCTACCATCAGTGATTATAACTAAGTTTAAGATTCATTTTACAATTGTTAATGAATATTGAAACATTTATTTTCTCCTTACAACCCCCTCCCAGCTGTAGAAGAAAGCACACATACACACACACCCCCAGATGACATATCTGGCTGATTATCTTTCATTTGAGGGTAGCAATTTTAACAGGGTTGAAAGCTCAGGCTTGTATAGAGGTTGTGCATGTTGTGTTTTCCTAACTAGTAATGAAAAAGATCAGCAAAATTTGTTTTGCTGGCAAATCATACATCCTGAGTGGCAGAGCTCGGTGGCATGTGTATATTTTGGAAAACAGGTTCAGGAGAAAGAAAAGAGTTATATCTTATACATTGTTTTTGTGAGAGTCTGTTTTTGCTCTGTACCATAAATAGTTGTACTGGGAAGAATGCAAGAGAAGTACGAGAAATGTAGTCTTTCTGAATCTGGAGAAGTGTTGTGTTTTCTGTTTTATCTCTAGCAGTAATCTGTTAGCAATAAATTTCCCTCATACTACTTCTGCCAAACGGCTAAGGGGAATGAGCAATAACAAATTGATTACATTGGCATAGTTAGAGAAAACTTTTTTCAACATTTAGAAGTAAATGCTCTCAGGAGCTACTTAATGTGACCATGTTTCCAGTTGTATAGATGCTCCATTAGAATTGCTAGACATCTTTATGTGTACAAGATCAAAGCATCTCCTCCTGGGTTTCTGTCAGACAGATTCAACTGAAAAGAGAATGCTATTGCATATTGGGAGAGTAGTTGCCTGGGAACTGACTTTCTCATTGTTGAGCCATAGAGTCTTTAGTCTAAGGAAAGTTGTGGATGGTCAGGCAGGGGGTTGTTTTTAGGCCCTCATGACTAAGCTCTCAAAGAATGGAGAAGACCAGAGTGGGTCCAACTGTCCCTTTACAGAAACTGAATCCAAATGAGAGCCAAGGAAGCCTGGGTAAAGAAACAGAACAAGGGAAGGGCCTCATATATAGTGAAGTTTATATCTGGATCACTCAGGAGGGTCATCTCCATGAAATAGGGATGGCAGGGCAATTGAGTAGCTTGGAACATCTCATGAGACTGTTGCTCTTCTAGTAAAGTAGTACCTCGGGTTAAAAACTTAATTCATTCTGGAGGTCCGTTCTTAACCTGAAACTGTTCTTAACCTGAGGAACCACTTTAGCTAATGGGGCCTCCTGCTACTGCTGCGCCACCGCCGCACGATTTCTGTTCTCATCCTGAAGCAAAGTTTTTAACCTGAGGTACTGTTTCTGGGTTAGCGGAGTCTGTAACCTGAAGCGTATGTAACCCAAGGTACCGCTGTACTACAGATACAATACAACCAACATGGGCTGTGTGTGTGTGAACACCAGTTCCCTCGGCCTGAAGTGAGATTAGCACCACACCCCATAGTCGCCTTTGACTGGACTTAACCATCCAGGGGTCCTTTACCTTTACCTTTTTACCAATGTGAAATCTGCCTCTCCCTGTAATGGATCTGGTGAGCTGAGTTGTGCACATCTTTCTTTGTTGTCCATCTGGTCTCTTCCCTCTAGTTTCATTAGCTATTTCTATAAGCCACATTTATTCACTGAGCCAATGAGTTATACTTTGGAGGTGTCAGGCTTCATATTTCTTGCCCTCAAAATGCATTTTTTAAAGATAAGAAATTTTAGATTTCAAGCTCCCCACCTTGCTTTTGCTCGTTGGGTAACTATGTACTCTGATAAAAAAGAGTGCTCTACAGTAGCATTTATACATCATGAAGCAGTGAGGTGCCAGTGATGTATGCACTTATTACAATGTGTTTAATATGTGACCTCCCCCAACTGTTCATGCCTGACAACATTTTCAAAAAACCCAAATAACATTTTAGGCTTCATACCCTGTGCTTACTACTAGGCTTATGATAAAGGTTAAGATAAGAAAATAATAAGAAATGCCTGGATGTATGTGAGGATTCAGATCATAATCCTAAATTTAAACTGAATGCAAAAAAGTTATTTATTTATGCTTAAAAGACTGATGAGCCACTTTTCTATTAAAGTGTTCAAGCAATGTACAAAATATTTTTTAAAGCAGCAGAATAAATAAATCTGACTTACTTAATAAGTTTGTTAAAACAATAAAGAATATTTAAAACCTTAGGAAACAAATACGGTAGATTTTAACTTGCTTCCTGAAGGCAAAGTGTTGATCTGGCTCTTATTTGTTATGCTACTTGAGCCTGGACCTAAAAGCACCCCTAAACTATGAATCAGGTCTTTTTGGGGGAAGTTCAGCATCATCCAGAGTGGGGAAATATTGCCACCTGGAGTCATTGAACCATCAATGAACAGTAACTGTATTATGCAGATTATGCAGCTCTTTGGGGACAGACTAGTTTCTTCAGAGGATAATCGTTGCTGCCTAGCAGGTGATCAGACCATGACAAAGAGTCTTCCTGCCCAGTGAAGAAAACCAGATCAGAGTATGTCCTACTAAGTTCATTAGGCCAGTGACAAGTTGGGGCAGCCATGTGCTTGCCATGGTCTTGAATTCCTCAGCTATACAAGGTGGCCTGAATGTGGATCTGAAGGTCTTCCAGACCACCATCCTGAGGCTTCTCAACCACAAATTCAAACAGACTCAGGTAAAATCTTTTAGAAGAAAAGCACCCTGTATTGCCAATGCAGTAGCAGCTAGCCAAGCATCTCTAGGAATAGTATTTCAAAATCAAGGTGCCAGCACTGAGAAGGCCTTTCCTCTAGTAACCACCCATCTCGTTACTCTTCCAGTTTTCTTCAGTGTATTTAGCTTTCAGTGGAGAGTATCACACCTAGAAGCATATGTGTGTAAAGCCATCCTCAGTCTGATACTGTATAGGCATTCCTTATATTTGTACCTTATGTATACAAGTGTGAAGAAAGTAGAGTATATGTCTGGTTTTTAACTTGCATTAAATGGACACATTGTAAAGGATGCAAATTACTAAAACTACAGTGTAGTGTGGAGATTTCTCTTTAGATCCCTTACAAAGAGCACCGGCTATTTGTTTTTGTATGTCAGTGTAATTTTGTATATTAAAGCTAAACATTAAGATCTGAATGCCAAGCTCTTGAAAGATGCACATTTCACAAGCCCTAGGAGACATGAAGGAGTAATCAGGGGTGTAATTAGCAGTGATTTATCCCATGAGTTGATGTGGTAATATAGCACATGGGGTCTGTGATGATGCATCAAATATTAACAGCTTTGCATCATTACCATTATGGGCTGGAGATTAAAGGCTAATCCTCTCTCCTTTTGTTAAGTAATTTTGATATTTTTAGTTTATACTCTGATTTTCTTTGCCAGGTTTGATTGTTTCTAGCTGTTATTTGTTTGCCAAAGTTATGAATACTAACTCGCTGTAGTGGCAAACCTCGTGTATTGTTGTGTTTAAGTCCATCTGCACATCTTGTGCAGGCCTTGGGATTTTATGCACACAGTTTTTGTGAAGTGGAGTTGTTATGTTTTGAATGTCAGCACCTGCTTGGCTCATTATCATATATTCTCTAAAAATAGTGTATACTATGTTGCTGTGGTGTGTTGAGGAGGAGATGGAGCTAAGAATGTATGCAGAAAGAAACTTGACTCTTTCCACCCCCTCCTTTTAAATACCAGTTATTGTCACTGCCGTAACCGTACACCAGATAATACAGACAAACAAATGGCTATTATCAAAGGCAATAATACCAGTGCTGAAAAAAATACTCCTGAATATTGTTTCCCTTTTTTGTTGGATAGATGTCTGTTACACAGAGCACACATTTGATCGGTAGTAATTTCTATGAATTTCTATTCATCTCCACTCTTCCCAGACAATTTGGTTATCTGAATTCTTTTGGCAAGTATGTGCTTTGCTCCTCCCGCCTCCAAAAAATTGCAGGGGGGGGGGGATTGCAGGCTTCAAAGAGAATGCCTTTTTATTTCTCCAGTAAATATCATAGAAGGCCAGCTGCTTGACAGGGTGGAAGTAATTGGCATAATCCCACAGTCTTCTTAATGGAATAGGCACCAGATTTACAAATTTACTTCAAATTGGCTAATGCTGTATCTTTTCTTGAAGACATCAGAATTCATAGCCAAAGCATGAGAAGTTTCTTGGGGTTTTTTTTTTGGGGGGGGGGGAGTGTCTTCGCGCATTATAGTTGTTCTGCTTTTGTAGGCATTTTACCTGACAAAATGAAGCATGAATTAAGTATGCTTGCTCTAACCATTTTCTGGTCTTGTGTGAAGTGCAGGAGATAATGCACACCTATCATGACAAGATGCATGTTCTCCCTTTTATGCATCTTACAGAGGTGGTAGACAGTTCTCTTCTCCTTCAGTGGAAGCCTAGAAGTGGTTTGTTGTTGTTGTTGTTTAGTCGTGTCCGACTCTTCGTGACCCCATGGACCAGAGCATGCCAGGCACTCCTGTCTTCCACTGCCTCTCGCAGTTTGGTCAAACTCATGCTGGTAGCTTCTAGAACACTGTCCAACCATCTTGTCCTCTGTCGTCCCCTTCTCCTTGTGCCCTCCATCTTTCCCAACATCAGGGTCTTTTCCAGGGAGTCTTCCCTTCTCATGAGGTGGCCAAAGTACTGGAGCCTCAGCTTCAGGATCAGTCCTTCCAGTGAGCACTCATGGCTGATTTCCTTAAGAATCCAATAAGCAAGGTTCACTCATGCTGCTTTGAATGAATATCTCTGAACCCATCTCTGGAGTAACCACTAACTTACCTTCTGATAAGCAAGTCAACCTGATAAGCGAGTTTCCATTTCTGTATGGGAAGCTTCCAAATAACAGGTAAAAGAAGTGATTACCACTGATTGCTTGGGTTTTTGAGGGGAGGATTATGCTCAGATTCCCATTCATGGTTCCTAATCTCCTTGAAATATTTCCACCCTGAATGGTCTTTAGAAGAACTTGCCACTAAGAACTGGTACCTGTGTTTTCCCCTACCCCTCCTCCTTCCATTTACTTTGTGTACCATGTCTTTTAGATGGTAAGCCTGGGGACAGGGACACAGCTGTCAACTTTTCCCTTTTCTTTTGAGGAATCCTATTCGGAATAAGGGAATTTCCCTTAAAACATTGATAGCTATGGACAGGGACTGTGATTTTATTGATGTGAAAGCTACTCTGAGGGTCCTTTGTGACTAAATAGCCATATGAAAGTATCACACATTCACAAAGCCAACTTAAAAGCCCACCAACCCCCACCGGAATTTGACAAGCACTTTGTAGAGTTTATGTAAGGAAGTACTGAACTGAGCACACCTTGCCTACGCCTTATCTTGGCATTCACTAGAAGCGTTGCCCCCATAATGCATTTCACCTCATCACGAATTGTTGTTTTTTTTGGAAACAGAAAAAATATATGTTGTGTTTTCAGTTAAGTCTTTGAGGCCATTTGACAATATCAATTCTAATTTGCTAATTTTGCCGTTCACTGGTTTTAGTTATTTTTCTAGTGTAAACCACTTCTACACAAATTTCAGTTGTGGCTGAGGCCAAGGACTATGGGTTTTCTCTGTTTCTTCTCACTTCATTTGGTTGGGCGTTACAGTTGCAAAGGAAGTATGATGAATTTCTCCTCTTGCGTGTCTCAATAAGGGAGGTGCAATCTGGGCTCTCCAGTTTGCATCTTGTTCCTTGAAAATATGAGCAGTCACAGGTTTTATAAGTATCTTCATGCACATACACACCCACCTTCATTTTTACATCAATTATTTTTATGCTAAGAAGGAGACACAATCAAAATTATTATACAAAAGAATACTGAGAATATTGCTTCTATTCTTTTTTAAAATGGCATTTTCTCACATCTTCAGTTACTTTCTTTTACCCTCAGCTGTCAAATGTAGACTTTTTTTGTTTCTTCTTCCAACTTATACAACTTAGCATACATCTGCTGTCCCCTGGAGGCCATTTTGTCCCACATTCAGAGGTCCAAAGATTTTCAGTCTTGATTTATATCATACTATGTATGTACACTGTAACTGTACCTCAGTGCAAGTAATGTGGCATGCCAATTTCTCAGGAACGGTTTGTCTGCAAAACAGTTGGTCATGTATCATTTGGGAGAACTGAATCCCTTACAGTGTCGGCTTGGGTGTGCTTGAAGTTGATGTTCAGCTGTTGGCAGTCTTTGATATGTTGGACAGCACAGCAGAGAGAACTGACTAGTGAGTGAGTGGGTCTTAATCAAATATCTCCTCACATGTTTTCTCATGGAATGGGCTGCATCGTTTGATGGCGCTTGCGGAGCAACTGTGTTGAATATCGTATAAAAACAAAGCAATAAACCAAAACAACAAAATGTTCCATGGTATGTATAGCAAAGCAGAATGCAAAAACATTTCCAAGTAGCATACTCCAAAGAGGATATGGAAAAGAGACTGAGGCCTAGTCAAACATAAAAATAAAAATGGGAAGGATAATATGGAATGCTGTTTATTGCTGATAGTTTAGGAATCATGATTTTTTTTTTATGTTGAGTGAATTTTAGTCAAACCATTGCACGTCAACCTGAAATGTTTTGGTAAAGACAGTTAAGATATATTTAAAATAAATAATAATATATATATACACAGCACAGTAAAGACCTGATAGCACAATTAAGATATGCTATTGTAACAACATGTTCTCGCTAAGTATTTTAATTTCATAATCTGTGTCAACATTGTGTGTGGTTCATTTATAAAAAGAAGAGTACTACTGTCTGAGGGATGACTGGATGTTCAAAGCTGCTTTTGTATACATGTGTGGTATTTGGAGTATAGAATGCTTCCAGAGTTCTCTAGAAATACACACTTTTATGTATGTCTGTGCATATTGCTGGGTGGCTGCTCTGGAAGTTGTAAATGCACATGTAACGCTGTCTTAAATGAACATGTTAATTACTTACTGTATTGCTAATATTGGTGTGTGTGTTTTTTTTCCATTCCATGTTTCTTCTGTCCCCTCTGATGACTCGGACGTCTTTTGTTCCACGACATCTTTATATCTTTTGCCCAGGTATGTCAAGTGTTTTTAAGCTTGCATGCATCTCTAATAATAAGATTATGTAGAAATTATTAGTTCGTGTTTGCAACTCTTCCTCTTTTATTGTACATCTTTACTGCTTAGTAACTTTTAATTTAGTCCTTAGTGTGAGATTTTGTCCAGTTAATTGTATCATCTATAAAAAATTCTCATGTGACCTCATTTGACATGGCACCAACACCCAATGTATGTATATTGAGGATAGCCAATTGGTTAGTTGCTGAAAGAACAGCTTTTTCCTTTAGCTTTATTTTATCACCGTTGAACTATTTTGCACATCAAAGTAGGAAAAGCTAATTGCAGCGTCTAAGGCAACATTCCCAACTTTGTGACCTCCAGTTGTTTTGGATTAGAACTTCTAGACCTGCTGGCTGGACTGTTGGGAATTGTAGGTCTATGGTTTAAGTGTTGGTTCTTAACAGCATGTCTGAAAAACTGATCTGAGACAGTAATAAGCAAATAGTGGATTGATGTTGGAAATGAGGTGGCCAGTAGCTGATAAATTACAATTTCTGTGTTGGTGAACAATGATGATCCTGGTACCTACAGTCTTCAGGTACTTGTGTTATCTCTTCATTACCATATGATCCAGCAAGTTGTTCCACCAAATGAGGCTTCTTAACTGTTCCATTAAAGATACCTAGATGTTTTATTAGCAACACGAATGTATTATGTAAAATAAAACTCTCATGCTCCCTACTTTCCAGAGCAGTGATAAATTCAATGGGCACCACTTACCTTGGTATGGCTTCCTTTTGTGCAGAGGTGAGGGACCTGTGGCTATTGTAGGACTCTGACTCCCATTAACCCCAACTAGCGTAGCCAGTTGTCAAAGATGATAGGAACTGTAGTCCAATGAAACCTGGAGGTGTTCAGCTTCCTGCTTTAGTGGAAATATTCCTGGAAGCGTTTTGTAACACCTAGTTTGTTTTATTTTTCCAAGTAGAGCATTGGCAGCTGAAGCACATCAATAAGTTGCAGATCCACTCTTCCACATCAGATTACGAGAGAGGGGAGGTATATACACCCTGCATCTCAAAAACTTGCTTTTTTCCTGCCTCTCTTCTATCCCAAATCTATTTCTTTTCATAGAATCACTGTTCCAATAACATTTTTATAGTTCCTGCCACACACATATACACACACATATACATCTAGCTTGTCTTATCCTCTCAACTGGACAGGGAATGAGTGTTCTCCCCAAATTCTGATGGGTTTCACATTCCGAAATATCATTTGACAATTAGTTCTGATGAAGTGATAGTCCTTGCATAGCCTGGGTAATTACCAATAAATTTGCTTGACGAAAGGTATGGCCAATCTAGCATTCATAGCTATGGATTGGATCTAGACTATGTTGGTCCCACTTGAGTTCCAATAAAATCATTTAGCTACTACAAGGAATATAGATCTCTATTCTGTTGCATTCAACCCTCAGCAATCAGTTCCCCACCCCCACTCCACTCCCCACCCCCAAAATATACACCCAAATAACTTTTTTATAAGTCAAATATAAGCCCAGAATCACCTCCATATGTTATGGTTGCTAGAATTTTCCTTCTCCCTTGTATTGATTTGGCTACTTAATATTTAATCAGATAGCGACTGGGTGGGGAACGCCTGTTGAAATGCAGCAGATCTTCAGATTCTTGCAGCACATATTGGATTACTTTTATTTGCTACACATTTTTATCACTTTCTTGCTGCCAAAAGATAATGTAATATCTTCAGTTTTCCCCTCAAGATTTGGACCTGTAATTCTTCACAGATATAACCATATACTTTAATTCCACAATTTCCTTTACAGTTCTGCACACCCCAAGTTCTCAGTGCAAGAGTCCTTTAAATTATGAAATGTGCAAGGGTCTTTGAAGAAATAATGCACTCTGAAAATGTATACCACTGATATTTTGTGTGCATATGACTAATATAAATATTCTACTAAATGAAACTCTCGCTGTGTCCAAATTCCAGAGAGACTTGTGGTAGGACATGTATATGCAACAGGTCAGAATGTGAAACTAATAACACACACTTGGAATAAAAAACACATGTCTTTTGTTGCCTAAACTTGCTTCCCACCCCCTTTTAAAGCCGTTTTCTGAAGGATATAGGCTTTGAAGGGCTGTGAACTAACATCCTGGTCCTAACTCACCTACTTCAAAATAAATTTCATTAATTTCAATGGGACTTAATTCTGTTTGTGTTTATGATAGCAACTTAAATGGCACTTCACTGGGGAGGGGGAGTTAAATTCCACTTAGGCTGCTGTCCTATGAGGAAAGAGGCCTTTCCCCCAAAGGATCGAAATGTTTCTTTGTGATAGGAATGTGTGTGGGAGGGCGGGGTTTGCATGAAACACAAGATCTTTAAGTATAGAAGTTTGTTGAAATGTGAAAGATAAGTGTGGAAATCTTGGCTCCAGAGCAGTCAGTGGGGATTTTCAAACATTATTAGGACTTTGCCTCTTGTTACAAGCTGCAAGGCTCTTGCGTCAGAAACTTGATAAAGCAGATGTTAATTTTGTGTTATTTTATCTTCAGGGCTTTAAAATGACAGTTTTAAAGACTTCTTTTGAAATGACATTTTTTAATCAAGCAGTAACTTAGTGCATTGTACATTAGTTATTGGGTAGCTCAGTTGGGTGGAGTGTGGTGCTGATAACTCCAAGGTTGCAGGTTCAGTCCCTGTATGGAACAGCTGCATATTCCTGAATTTCAGAGGGTTGGACCTCAGAGTCCCTTCCAACTCTACAGTTCTACGATTCTCTGCAACCTAGTGTGGGTTACAACAATAAATACATAAAACAAAAACCTTTAAGATCAACAATATAGTAAACAGGTGATTTGTCAGTTTTCTGAAGTCCAGGCATATCTCTGCATTAAAAAAAGGCAGACAGAAGAGAGAGGTTTTTATCTGGTAGCTAAAACTCTAGAGGAAGTGTACTCAGCCCTCCAGATGTTTTGGGACTACAATCCCCATCATCCCTGACCACTGGTCCTGTTAGCTAGGGATCATGGGAGTTGTAGGCCAAAAACATCTGGAGGGTCGAGTTTGCCTATGCCTGTTCTAAATACTAGGGTTTTTTCATATTGAGGTGGACAGTCCAAGAGTAAATATTCCACTTCCCCTCCTCCATAAATAAAAGGGGGCAGCAGTGACTTATATAAAGACTTAGTCCTCTGTCAAAATCAGTTGTTTGCTAAGGATGAACAATAACATAAATTTCCCTTGATTTTTTTTACATTACTTTGATACAAATTAATATATTTGGTGAATGAAGGCAATTAAACAGAGTTTCATTATGTGTAAATATTTGGTTTTTTCTTGCTCCATGTTGAAAGACTGCTTCTATAGGCAAACAGACAAAGTACAGTCAGAATGTACGACATTTTTATTCACATTAGGAGTCATAGGATGATTTTAATTATAAATAGGCCATGTGGCTGATTAAAACTGAGTAATATGAGCATCAGGATGATTAATGTTAAATATTTGTGGTAACTTGCCATACTGTGCATTTAAATGATGGAATGTATTCTGTTGGTTTTGTAACTGCTTCAGCGTGAGTGGAGTCTTGCTTTTCTGTTCATATATGGGATAGTCTGTTAATTCTATTTCGAGTCTTAGCATTTCCCCTAATCCCTTAGAATACTGGTTTTCTGTCCTGTTGTTCACTGTTTGAACAGACCCTTTATTTGTCCTAGACAGCCTAGACTTTCCCCTCCTGCCTCTAGATCTGTTAGAAGCTTCATGGTGTTGATCACAGCATGGGATGAAATGTTCTATCAGAAGATTCCCTAGTGAGATGATCCATCCCATAATGGATGCTTGGAATGCTCTGCGGTTAGTTTGATATTTACTGAGTGAAGGATTACAGGATGTACTGCACCTTTCTTTGCCTGTTTTGGAGTTAAAGCTGAAGATGTCTGAACAGTATTTATACATTTTGGGTTGTATCCAACACTGTCAATCTGTTGCAAGGGTGTTTGCACTAGTGGTGGTCTATTTCTTAATGTTGTGTAGCAGAGGAATCTAATGCAACAGATCCACTGGCAAAATTGTTGTGTAAAAGATTGTGCTGGTGGAAATAATGCAAAGCTACGTGTTTTTTTCCTGTCATCTGCAGATAGTGTATACAATAAAATCTGGTCGCTTATGGAACCTCTAGCACAAGATCTGCTTTATGCAGGTTGATCTGCTTACAGAATACAACCTGGTAGCAGAATTACCGGTATTTCAATGCTAGCTCATTCAGTTTAGTGCTGTGTTGGATATAATTCCATGATGGTTTTCTTGAGTTGGCAAATTTCTTCAGAATAGGTTAGGAAGTTCGTGTTCTGAGAAAGTGTATACATGGAGAACACCAAAAGAGAAAATTCATATTAACTCCTTAAGGGAAATGCAAGAGGCAGAGGCAAAAATGGGTGAAACCATGGATGCAAATTTAAGATTTTTATAGTAGGCAAGATTCTACACATGCTCATACACCCTGCTAGAGGAAACTTACTAACCAGTGTGGGAAATAAGAAGACAGACTAAATGAACCCTTGTTCTGATCCAGCAGAGCTCTTCTTAATGTTCTTAGTACTTGGCACAATTGTGGTTCTTTTCCTTATTTTTGTGCCATGTTTGTATCTTCTGATTTCCTAAACCATTAGTGTGTGTGTGTGTGTGTGTGTGTGTATATATATATATATATATATATATATATTAATACTAGGTTATTTATTTGAGTGAGAGCAGTAGTTTTAAGGCATGTACTTAATGCAGTTGTTTGAGTGGGGTTCTACTAGTTCTTTGGTGATTCACTCCTAACTTTGTGGTGGGATTTGTTCAAAGGAAGTGTGTATTTGTTTTAGTTATGAGTCCTGTACTTGTTTTGCCTATGGATCCTGTAAACTGCAAATAGAGAATAAGGAAAAAAATAATGGAGGAGAAGAATGAGCTGGTCTTTCTTTTGTGTGTGTTCTTCTTCTTCTTCCCTGCTGCTGTAACATGGTGACATCTATCAGTCCATCAAAGAGCCTAGCAGAAAGGTAAACAGCTCCAGTATACAAGAACATCTGGCTCTCATAAATTAATTGGCCATTTACACAGTGAGGGCTGTTTGCATGCAGAAGCAGGCTTTCCTGCTAATGTTGTCATAAGCTTTTGATTCTCCAGGTTCATCCATTTCTTTTTATTATTTTTTACTTGTTCTAGTCAGTTGGTTTTAATTTATTTTACTTTGTCAGTCATGAAATGAAGAGGAACCAGGCAACCATGAATCGTATCTGACTCTGGTGCTCTTGTTGTTTGATCCTTTGGGATCTTGGGTCTATTTTCTCTCAGAACAAGAAAGTCACGGATGCTGGCAGAGGTGAAGGTTAGGGGTGAGGTGATTCTTTCCTTCCAACAAATGCAAATTCAACATATTCACTACCTTACTGGATTTTGAATTAACATTTGTATTCTTCCTTTTCAAGCAACAAATATTGAGCTCAAAGCATTATTTCACAGTAACAATAATAGCATTATAATAATGGTTATTTATTTCATAAAATTTATACACCGCCTGATTGTAAGAAACGTCAAAGCAGTTTACAAAAATTATCCAACATTGCAATCACTATAATAATATAAAAAAGACAGTGTACTGTGTAGTAAAGGCTACACACAATAAACATCTTTCCCAGTCTACATCTGTATTGGAATTGCTTTGAGATGCTTTGATTGTGTTATTGCTTGTGTCCTTGCTCCAAGGAACGGCAGTTTAGTAATAAATGGAGGAATTCAGTAAAGTGCTATGCTTTATTGCTTTTCTGCTTTTCAGACAGAACTCTCCTCCTTCTCCTTTCCCTGTACACTGTTCTGGGGATTCTCCTCTCTCTCTCTCTCTCTCTCTCTCTCTCTCTCTCTCTCTCTCACACACACACACACACACACACACACACCAACCAGAGAGCTAAGGGGGGGGGGTCTTGAAGGTGGAGGAATGGGGGAAGTCCTTGTGTTCTGCTTAGCAGGAATAGTCAGCTGAATCTGGCCCTCATAAATTAATTAAAGGAGACATCTGCCTCCAATGCTGTTCCTTGTCACAGACTTGGGGATCCTTTGGTCGGACAGATGTTGCTGAACACTGCCATCATCCCTGACCATTGGCCATGCTGATTAGGGCTGATGGGAGTTGTTGTTCCCCATACCTGATCTAAAGTGTATGAGACTGACCTGTACAAGCAGATAGCTTCTCCCTCGCTCCTGACTGTGTTGCATGGGGGGGGGGGACAAGCCAGAGTCTGGCTTGTCAATATGTGGGAACCTGGACTTATTGTTTGTTTCTCTCCAAACTAGAATATATAAGCAGAAGCCAAGGTCTGTTCTTGTTTGGAGGAAACAAACAATGAGACCTGGTTCACACATCACAACATGCCAGTTTCTGTCTTGCTTCCTAATCCTTAGTTGGCAATGTCAAAGGAGGAGCAAATGGTTTGTGTACATTAAGCCACAGTTTATTTTAAATTGTGGTTTAGTGTTGGATGCAAGCATGGCCAGTATATTATGATAAATGGCTAGAAATGTATTGATCATTTTTAGAAAACTGAAATGACTTCATGCTAGAACCAATATGTCATGGAAGTAAACTGAAGGGAGGTAGCCTTAATCAGTCCAGTAAGGAAAGCCAAGGAATGCAAGTGTCCTAGGACCTTGTACGAGATGGTCAAAATAGTAATTTTTTTCATATCTTTATTAGACAGCAATGACTATCTAGAAATTTTACTTCTTGTTGTGACTAAACCAGACATTGGCGTAGTCTCTGTAGTCAGTAATTGTAATTGTATTCTTCTGTTACTACAACACTTTCTCTTGGCACTTGACTATACCACATCATTGGCTATTAAGCATTTCTCAGAATAACCTTCCCAATCTGAAATTGTACCCCCTTATTTTTATCATTTTGAAACTTTTAAAGTGAAATGATATGAACTGCCTCAAACTATTTTGAAGATTCCAGTTGTAGAGTGGAACTCAGAGAGAATTTGCTTTTGTAAGAAACATTTGTTCAGATATATCCAACTATAGCAGTGAAACTCAACACAACACATTTAATTCACTCTTTATCATAAACTCTATGAGCAAATTTATTGGAGCTGTATAAACCAAAGGTATCTTTTTTGGAATATATGAAATGACATATTCTTTAAACATTTAGTTTGTATTCATCACTCTAATTGCCTAATAACTCTTAAAAGCTCATGTGCCAGGATCCAAATAACTATAGATGGATCCAAGGGAGCTTTGGATGTGCTTCTTGAACAGCAGCCACAATGCTGATGGAGAGTTGTCTTTGAAACTGAAATGTGTTTCAAAAGCAGAATGTAATAAAACCTTGGGGATGAAGGGAAGGACATCTGCTTTCCTACTGGGCATTTGCAAACCATTTTGAATACCAAAAATATGTTTGAGATCAAGCACTGTTAGGATCCACACATGCACACACAGAGACAACTCTGAGCAGTAGTCTGAAGAGCCAGTGGAAGCAACTAGTATATCCTGTGCTGAACTGCCTTTATTTGTTCAGGCAAATAATTGAGGATCTGAGAAGCAGGGTCATTTTTTCCAAGCATACTTCAAAAGCTCTGAAATTTGTGAGATTACCCATACCATATCTACTCAGAAGTAAGTTCCATTAACCCCAGTGGAGATAAATATGCTTAAGATTTAACCTTTTCTATTGATCTATAACACAGCTTTTGGGTCACCTTTCTACAAATTCTCAAGGTGATTCCTGTATATGTGCTAAACTGAAAAGCTGAGCAAGGCACTTTACTGAAAGGGGGAAATTGCTTCATTAAAAAAGAAAAGAAAAGGATTGTATCCCATGTTTTAACAAAAAAAAGTGTACCTCACAGAAGGCGGTAAAATTCATGAGAGCAAACAGTAAAACAGCCATAGTTGCAATTCATTTTCAGCTGCGTTGTAAAAATAGCTCTAGTATTCTGCGCTGTTTTGCGTGACTGTGATTGCTCCCCAGCCCCTTTGACTTCTTCAAGGGGATATTTTTTGGAGCGTTCTCTGGACTGTTTGATCCTACATTCCTTGACTCACTTTGAGGGAAGCGTAGGGGGAAGCCTGATGCTCCAAGGTGCAGAGAATTACCAACCCTTAGGGGAAGCTGCACTCTCTATCTCTGCACTGCGTCAGTGCTCTGGGCATTGCTCCTGATTGGTAAGATTCATGCCCAGAAAAGTGCCTCAGGCTCAGAGTTTAATTGTATTTAATGAACTTATGCCCCACCCTTCAAAAATAATATTTTCCAGGGTGGCTTATAAACAGATTAAAAACAAAGAAATACGAACCATAAAATCCACAAAATACAAGTGGAAACCACAAGTACAAACAGCGGATAAAAGCAGCGTGGACTAATCAGGAATTTAGAATTCTTATTTAAAGCACTTCTTAAAGCAAAAAAGTTTTCACCAGGCGCCCCACCCCACACCCTAATGACAGAGTGACTGCCAAGCAAGCCTCTTTGCAGGAGAGCATTCCAAAACCAAGAAGGTCCTCTCCACACTTGCCACCCACCATAACCCAGAGGATGGAAGTACCCAGAGGGAAGATGATCTCATCATATGGAGAGAGTGATGTGGAAGTAGGTGGTCCTTCATATGCTCCTGTTCTAAACCATGTACGTTCACTCTATCCTGAGTGCAAACCGTTGTGCTTCTCTGCACTGGTTGTGATTAGGGATCAATCATACCAACAATCAGAGGTGGACACTGTGAAACTACCAACACCATTTGTCTGGCGGTGAGGATTTTTGGCAGGGGGCACTAATGAATCAAATAATTGATTTCTCACAGCACAAAAGCACTTTCCTTGAGCACATTAGTGTGGTGCAACACACAGTTTGGGAAACACTGGTGTAGATCAATGCCTTTTTATTAAAATGTGTAAGGACACAACTGTAAAAAAAAGTCCAGGCACCTTTTGAAATTCTGCTGGTCTGGTTTAAGGTACTTGTTTTGCTAAAATATTTGTTGGCATCTTGCTGTAATAGTACATAAAATGGCAGTGGCAGTTGAAAGATAAAGAGAGTTCATCCCCTTGTTTTCTTCTACACACCTATTTGCTAAATGGAACTAGATTCCTTCTTGAAAGGGCCATATGTTGAATCCACTTAGCTCTTTTCTTTTGGGTTGAAGAGATGTGTTGAGCTGCTGGTATGTCTTAAGTAGGAAAGATCATGCCACAGCTAGATCTATCACTATTAAGTAAATAAGTCTGAAGATAGCAGCAAGTTAAATTTTTAAAAAGAATTGTTTAAAAAAAGAATTGTTCTGGAAGTCAATAAGGAGAAATCTTGTGCTTTTTGATGACTGCGTTTGTGGACCCATGCAGGGGCAGGAATAATCAACAACAAACACATTCTGATTTGGATAAAATGGGGCCACAACTTTATTGGTTACAGTACAGTAGGTTTGGCCTGGACCTTGGGCATGAATCTATGCAGTCAACCAGGCTGCCTGTCATTTGATAGCTGGGCTTGACCAGTATGGCTGCCCACCACAGCATGGACCTCTGTATGGTGAGCTTCCCCTTGTAACTGGCAGTGGATACCATGGCCCATCAGCCCCTGAGCTGGGCTTCTGGACAGGAATTGCCCCTACCAAGATTCCTTAAGTGGATCCCTCATGGGTGCCCATCCCCTGCTCCTTCTTTAAGGATCCACTCCATTGTCCCCTTTGCCCTAAAAGTTGTGACAATCTAAAAGAATGGGGAAGAGGAGTTTTTGTGAGAAAGGTTTCTCACTGTAATGCTTCCTTCAGAAAGCATCTTCAGAAAACTCATAAGTGAGCAGCATGAACCAAGTACTAAAGTAATATATGGGTACAGAGGAATAAGCATATTTGGCACAGGTATAGATTGATGGTGTTTTGTAGCTGAAGCTTTCTAAACAACCATAATGTTATTTATTTATTTTTGCATTGTTCATAGTTTCCCTTCCACATACCTCTTTTCCCAAAGCACTTTGTATTGACACAGTATCATCAAGAGCACCAATGTCAGCATCAAAGACTGTCCCCTAGAGTTAGTCCACTATCTGCTGCTGTGATTCCTTACTGCGACTGTGTAAGGAGATTGATGGGCATTTTAATGGCAGTCTCTTTTCCCCTGACAGTTCTGGTAACTTTCACGCACCTCATGTTTTCCATTCTCATCTATAGCTTTTATTGTTTTTCATTCCCCTTTGACTTCCCCTCATCTTTAATCTCCCTCTCAATAAGTATTTAAACTAGTGCATGCTGTGCAACAGAAATCAACCATTTAAATCATGTTCCCAGCATATTTAATGAATAACAGAAAACAAGGCAATAACGCAACTGCTAAAATGTAATGTCTGACATCAGTTCACAGCATCATAGTATTTGGTATGATGCATATAATATGAACCGAAATAAGTTCTACGGGCAAGTCTACCACCGCAGAATGAACATTTTGAAAACAGGAAACAATTGTCTACCCACTGGACTGGAATGGCCAAAAACTCACTTTGCCTCAGATGTTGGCATAACTCGTTAGAAGTGGACTGACTTGTTCCCCCTGATGTTTAATTTGATACAGGCTCATAAAGCTTACAACTGTACAATAAAATTAATTCCGTCATGCTTCTAGTGGCCGGGGGGTGGGGGTGGAAATCCAGAAGTAAATCTTACATTTCAAAGTTGCAGAGATACCTTGTTAGAAACTGTTAGCAGTTTCCTTGTCTCTACTTGTTAACCACTTTGCTGTCCTCATGGCTGAGGTGGTATCTTCCCTTATACATTCTAGCTGAGCTTATATTACTATGGTTTTAAATAATCAATGCACATTCTGGAGAGATCTGATCTTCACTTTCCCTTTCAATTTCTTTTTACCAATCTCCCCCACTGCCCTGTTTTAGATGTTTCTACCCTTGAAGTCAAATATGGCTATGTTGGACTTCCATGGCAATTCCCACTTACATATAGGTTGTCCATTTAGCCTCCTGGATAAGGAGATTTTTGTCAGAGAAGTGGACAATGAGTGGTAATTAAGAAAGATGTCAGGTGAGAATTTGGGATTCTTTCAGGGAAGTGGACATTGAGGACGCTAAGTGCTACCCTCTAGTGTCCAGTGTGGTGTAGTGGTTATGAGCGGTAGACTCGTAATCTGGGGAACCGGGTTCGCGTCTCTGCTCCTCCACATGCAGCTGCTGGGTGACCTTGGTTTAGTCATAGTTCTCTGAAGTCTCTCAGCCTCACTCCCCTCACAGAGTGTTTGTTGTGGGAGAGGAAGGGAAAGGAAAATGTTAGCCGCTTTGAGACTCCTTCAGGTAGTGATATGAAATCCAAACTCCTCCTCCTCCTCTTCAGCTTGATTTGCACTCTTAAAACAGACTAGTTTTTTACTTTTAAAAAACTGAACTGAAAGCTGATACTGATTAGGGTTGTGTGTTTTAAAACAGAGCAACCTAGTTTTTAGCTGTTCTGAAATATGACACTTTTAACTTGGACTGATGTCCCCACCACCACCAAAAACTTTTAGCTGATATACTTCCCTTTATAACCTAAAACTGAAACCTACACTGAACCTGACCTGACAGCTAAGCCTACCATTTTTTGTTTTTCTCTGCCTTGTCCAGTAGCTAGGTCTGTACGGAATTTAATCTAGGTTTCCGGTTTTTGTTTAGTGCAGCCGCTCAAGACTGTACTGCAAGGTAAACTACATTCCTCCAGGCTCATCCACCCCTAGGATTCAGCTCCCACACATTCTAGAAATACCAGGGTACAGGAGCCTCCTCGTTTCAGAAGAACACTCCTCATTTTGTGAAGGGCAATCAGAATGGTGACCCAGGGGAGGGAGGCAAGGCTAGCATGCTTAATCGCCCTTTCCCCTCCCCACTGCATGCTTGCTTAGCATGGTTATAGAACTTCTGAAAAGAGGTATGATTACTCAACTCTCAATATCTATGGCTAAGAGTTGGAACAGTCTTCATTAATGCATTTGAGGTGAGAGATGGCGATGAAAACGCTTTACCTGTGGGTTTGGTCTATGGCAATTAATTCACACATTGTGTAGCCCCTAAGTGGCAGTCATGCATTTTTAAACCAACCATCAGTTGGCCAGAATAGTCTTGGCTACAAAAGCATTTTGAGTCACCAAGAGCAGTATTGGAATCATGACAGTTACCCCCACTCAGCCATGAAGCTCACTGGGTGACATTGGGCCAGTCATTGTCTCTCAGCCTAATGTGCTTCAGTTCAGAGGGTTGTTGTGAGGATAAAATGGGAAGGGGGGGGGGAACCATGTTTACCATCTTGAGCTCCTTGCAAGAAAAGGTAGTACAGTGGTACCTCGGGTTAAGTATTTAATTCATTCTGGAGGTCCATTCTTAACCTGAAACTGTTCTTAACCTGAAGCACCACTTTAGCTAACGGGGCCTCCCGCTGCTGCCTCGCCACCAGAGCACAATTTCTGTTCTCATCCTGAAGCAAAGTTCTTAACCTGAAGCACTATTTCTGGGTTAGCGGAGTCTGTAACCTGAAGCATATGTAACCTGAGGTACCACTGTATATCTCAGTAATTAATAAATAATTTTTCCCAACTGTAAGAGAAACAAAACATTTTGTGAGAAACCCTGATGTCATATCCATAATAACAGGTGGAAATGTTTAGAAGGACATCGAGGCTAGAGCAAAAGGCCTAGGCATGTGCAAGGAGAAACGGGGTTTGGATAGCAGTGTTTTTAGAAAGAGCCTTTTGCAGAGGGAGTGCAGGTGAGAAGAAGATATTGTGCAGGGGCATATATGATCTGGGGCCAATCATATAGAGAAGGGATGAAGCAAGGGTAGTTTGAGGGCATCTGGATCCGTGAAAATGCCCAGGGAGAGATTGTAGCTGAGTGAGCAAAGTTCCTGCCTGAGGGGCTCAGGAAGTATTTTTAGGCTTGGGAATGTGGAGAGTATTATTGCTTTAGGTTGATCACCGAGTCATTTTCTTAAATTCATCCATGACTTGCTTTGTTTCTTTCGTATTCAGTGTCATGTGATGCTAAATGATAAACAGGTGCTTGTTTCACAATGCCATTTCTTGTATATTGTCTTCATATGGTTTCTGTACCAAGTAACCGTATTGTCAAAAAGGGCTCATTTTTGTAAGAGCATGCTAAGCCACATCAATTGGTTGCTGCAAGGATGTTATTAACACAATTATTAAATATTAGCAATTGCACTTTATAGTAACTTGCAAGAGCTTGAAACGGATAAATATGACTTTCTCCGTTACATGTGTGCCCCAATTCCTTTGGCTATTTAAAAGGTCTTGGGGAGGTTATCCAAGGACATAAGCTCCACTCCCTGTTTATACATTTTTGTGTTTGTTCGCAGCATTCACCATGCTAAAGATGGAAATTTTTGCTTTATACTGGGGCAAGATTTTTAAAACAAGCTTCTTAAATTCATGTGAACTATTGCCACCAAAAACATTGTTAACTTGTCTTTCTGTAGTAGACAGAGATAAAACTCTGTTTGTGCATGCACAAATTTCAACAAGCTTTTAGTGTGACTTCTAACTTTTTACCTCTTTATGGATATTAGTAAAAAAATATGCTAGTCTGCAGTCCTAATGCACTTATACCTGGGAGTAAGTCTCAAAAAAAAACACACCACGAAGATCATGGCCACTGGTTCCATCACATCCTGGCAAATAGAAGGGGAAGAAATGGAGGCAGTGAGAGATTTTACTTTCTTGGACTCCATGATCACTGCAGATGGTGACAGCAGCCATGAAATTAAAAGACGCCTGCTTCTTGGGAGAAAAGCAATGACAAACCTAGACAGCATCTTAAAAAGTAGAGACATCACCTTGCCAACAAAGGTCTGTATAGTAAAAGCTATGGTTTTCCCAGTAGTGATGTATGGAAGTGAGAGCTGGACCATAAAGAAGGCTGATTGCCGAAGAATTGATGCTTTTGAATTATGGTGCTGGAGGAGACTCTTGAGAGTCCCATGGACTGCAAGAAGAACAAACCTATCCATTCTGAAGGAAATCAGCCCTGAGTCCTCACTGGAAGGACAGATCGTGAAGCTGAGGCTCCAATACTTTGGCCACCTCATGAGAAGAGAAGACTCCCTGGAAAAGACCCTGATGTTGGGAAAGATGGAGGGCACAAGGAGAAGGGGACGACAGAGGACGAGATGGTTGGATAGTGTTTTCGAAGCTACCAGCATGAGTTTGACCAAACTGTTGGAGGCAGTGGAAGACAGAAGTGCCTGGCGTGCTCTGGTCCATGGGGTCACGAAGAGTCGGACGCAACTATACGACTAAACAACAACAACAACAAAGTCTTATCGAATTCCATAGAACTTGCTTCTCAGCGTTGTACTGTATGGGTGGTTTCTAACAGAGTCATCCCATTCTCAAAAGGACTTCTGCTTGTGTAACTCCCCACCCCTATCCCATTACCTCCACCCCAGATTTATTCCGCTGAGAGATTTGGGGCATGCAGGGGGAGGAGAGGAGAAACTTACATGAATAGGGCAGTTTCATTGGTTATAGCCCTAAGGATGCAGTTGTAACCATGTCTACTCAGAAGTAAGTCATATTGAATTTAGTGGGGCATATTCCTAGGAAAGTGAGGTTATGATTGCAGCCAAAGTCAATTTGATACTGTTGTTGTAATTCTGTAACATTAGCTCCTTTGGGAGTAATCTGTTGCAGGGGGTGTGTGAGTTTGTCATACGCTGGCAATGGGCAGGCCCAGAACCAAAAGTGCTTTTTCCTCCTTGTCAATCCACATGAAATTAGGCTGAGGACCACAAGCATTCTTAGGTTTCCCTTCCATGTTTTGGGCTGAAACATATATTTTGGAAAACAAATTAGTATAATTAACTCAAGCATAACACTCTGAAACCAAAGTAATCCACATTACATAGTGATTGTACTATACTCAAACATAGTCATGATATCTAAGGTGCTACTGGACAATTGTTTAATTTTTAAATTTATTTCGGCTGTGTCAGACCAACATGGCTGCCTACCTGAATCTATAGTCATGATCTTTTAGTTCTTGGCATTAAACCAGTTTTGAATTACTTGTGTGTATTCCAGAATATGGAATTGGTTATTGAGTGTTCCCCCACCAAAAATACCAAACCTCTCAAACTAGTGGAAGAATAAGTGTGTTTTAAAAAAATGCACATACTATCTCTTCTAACAATATGATATACTATGTACACAAGCAGTGGTCTCTTGCCTTAAGTAATAATGAGTGGCTTGCTGCCAGTTTCCAAAAGAGATACCATCGAAAAAAGTGTTGTTGTTTTTCACTTTTGTGTTTGCTTTTGGAGATCTCGCTTGATAACAGTGAGCAGATGTGCAGTTTTGATTCTGTCCTGTGATAGAGTGAAGGTGTCCTTGCAACTTTAACAGTCAGTATTTGTATGAATCCTGTTCTAGGGAAGTACCATACTGCCTTGTGTCCTTTCCCTCTGAGTGTTCTGTGGATAATGTAAACCATCTGGAGCTGGGTGAAGGATTTCAAGCATGCCTATAAAAGGCTACCTTATCCCACAAGGAAAAGAGAAGGGCAGGCTGGAGCAATGAAGAAGTTCTGTGTGTGTGTGTGTGTGTGTGTGAGAGAGAGAGAGAGAGAGAGAGAGAGAGAGAGAGAGGTCTGCCTCCTTGGGGATGTTTAACCCTTGCGTTTTTAAAATGTGTGCATTTTTGGACAAATAATACTTTAAAGTCCAAAAAGGTAAAGTACCAAGTGAGGAAAAGTGGTCCAAACCCTTTCCTGTGACATATCCTGTGTGATATTGTTGGTTGAACATCTGACAATTGTTTTGAAGATTCTGTTTCTATCAGCAAGGCAAGTTTTAGGTTCAAACTGACCCACCAAAGGTAGATGAAAACACAGTATTTTATCTTAAACTGTTGCTATAATGTGACATTAAACTCGTTCTGTTTTGTGCTTGGATAGTTAGGTCCATGCACCTGTCTGTTCAAGGGCAGCAGTTTGTGTGGGCTGATGAGGCAGAATTCCAATGAAAGCACTTGGCGCTTCCTCTGAGGAAATAAGTAATAACACAGAGTATATCGCTGTGAAATTTGGTTCCTAAACTTGACAACAATTCTGCAATGCTTGGCACTTACAGCATGCCTGATAAATTAAAACCAGGGATGTTCGTTTGCTGCACGGCAGCAGACTGCAGAATAATATATTACATTGTGATATCGAGTGTATCCATCTAGGATTTTTAAATTATTATTTTTTGAAAGCCAGCTTGAGTTCATTAAAAAAATAAGTTCACACACAGACAGCTATTTGCTTGGGACCAGATCAAAGTGCTATTTTTTTTACTATACATTGATAAACATGTAAAGGGTATACAAAGTGACAAGATTTCTGCTTCATAAGAATTTGATATCGTAAGAGCCATGCTGAATCACACTAAAGTTCTATTCAAGCACCCTGCTTCTTGCAGTGTTTAACCAGACGCTTCCAGGAAACACAGAAGGAAGACATGAAGGCAGTAGTACATAGAGATTCCATATATAATCACTTCATAGCCACGGATAGAGGTCCCCTGTCAATTTGCTCAACCTCAGTTTAAAATAGTTCACACCAGCGGCCAATATGACATTGTGTAGAATTGGGTTTATATATTCATTATGCACTGTGTGAAGATGTTTTTTCTTTGGTCAGCCCTGAATCGACTCTCATTCCAATCTGCTTCATTGGATGATTTCTGAGTTCTAGTTGTTGCTTTTATTATTAATTTACTAATTGCCTTCTATACAAGTATCTCCAGGTAATGTACAATAAAAATGATAAAAAGTTGAAAACATAAAAACCAGTAGACACACACACACAGGATGCATCAATGGCAGGTGGTCATTCATTCATCCAACCCTTAGATCAATTTAGCTGACCCCTTTTTCATTGCCAAAAATCTTCTATAAAAACATTTTTAAGATATGGGTGACAAGAATGGAATACATTATTCTGGAATTCCCCTACCCCCTCTTTTTTTTTTTTACTGCCACAACTCATGGGGTAGATTTTATTGAGTTATCTGCTACGACATCACACTGCCAGTTCAAATACCATCTCTGTAAATGTAAAGTTAAGATTTTTTTGCTCATATGTGCATTACTTTACAATTACCTTGATCCTCATTTGCTTGGTTTTTTTTGCCCATTCATCCAGTTTAGGGAAATCCTTTTTTGGACTCTGTGAAGGACTTTTTTTCCACCTCTCTCCCCATAGCCGCCCCACATTCCACAAGCATGGGGAGGGGGTTGTAAGACAGAATTACTTTTCTTTCTGCCCTGTTTCTTTCAGTAGTCTTGTATGCTTTTATGTGATGCATAGCATACGTGTGTGTGCACGTGCAACCATGCAGTTTCTCTTAACAGTGTGTATGTTATGCATGCATGTGAGAGTGTATGTATATGTGCTTGTTGTTCATAGTGGATGCAAGGAGCAGGTACGAGTCTATTCTTCTGTCCTTTTTCCATCATCAGGAATGATCATACTTCTCAGTAGAGGAATTCTTCACTGTGGAAATAAACGGAGTTTGTCCTTTTCTTACTGTTGATTGTTTCCATGAAATTTGAAGGCAAGGCAGTCTAACGAAACAGACATGTCTGGTTTTGTTTAACAAACTGGTTCCACTTCCAGTATATCTTCTCATGCCAAAGTGACTTTGTACCCCAACCTCATAAACTGCTGTACTTTGGGAAACTGTCTTTGTACTAGCAGCTGTCAAAAACACAACAAAAAAAGGTACTGCAACTTCTCAAGTTTGGTTTCTTTTATTTTCCTTTTGGTTGCTTCTTAAATTAGATGTATTACTCTTTCCCCCAGTGTATCAGTCCCTACCTAGGCTATCAAGATTCTGAATTTGACATTAGTTGTCTGTGACCTCTTGGTAGCTAATAACTGCTATTTGGCTTTCCCTGTCCCCATTTCAGAATGATGCCACTAGCTGATTTAGGGAGTACTGCAAACCCATATTCACAATGCTATATTTTCAGTATTTTCAGATTTGTACTTAATTGCAGGCAAATGGCGCATATACTCCTAACGATGAATAGGTCATGGAACAATGCACAATGCACAACATTTAAATGCTAATTGGTTGCATTGGCACTGCACTGTTCCTGTGAATGAACATTTGTTACTTTCATGGACACGATGCGCATTATACAGAAACTACTGGACAAGGTCAATATATCCAATGCTTACTGCAGTTGTCACATGTGGTGCTGTTCTCTCTGTGTCACATCACAGATGATGCCCATAGGCACCATGTGCGCCTAGAAGGGCGCAAATGGGCATAGATTGCCTCCACATAATCTGGAACCAGTGTGAGGAAGGAGAAGCACCACACAAACACTGCTTCTCTGGCGGCAACAAGCCTTCGTTTAGTAGAGCAATATTCACATAATGTGGAACCTGGAAGCCCTTGGAAGGAAAAGAGCCAGCCCTGTAACTCCCAACAGCTCAAACAGCTCAACCGTCTTCCACTTAATTGACTGAACTGAGAAAAAAATTCAAACCTCTAATACTGCTAAATCTTGGATGTTAACAAAACCAGGAATACACATCTTTACTTCTGCAGAGAATTTAATCTTGTGTGTCTCCTAAGTGTCCAGCCAAATTGAATTGCTTTGCATTTTCAATTTTGTTTGTTCAAGCAGTGCTGCTGCCTTTGTGACACTGCTGTCCCTCCTCCAGAGCTATAAAGCAGAGCTCTATTGTAAATCTCAGCAAGCCTTATGTAACACTGATTGACTAAACATGGATGTTTAGGCCAGTCTGTAGTCATCTCATTAAATTCACATGTTGCTTTCATTAAACCATAGCAGCATTTCTTTTTTTAAAGCTTGGGGGTAGTTTAGGGATGGAATAAAACTAGGCCAAAATCAGTTGCTGTTGGATCAAAGGTTTGCTTTTAATTTGTTTGCAATTCAGGGTGTGTCGTCGTCCCCCTTTCACGTTGAAAAAAAGAGGCTGCAGGGCAAGAGGGTTTTATGAAGTGATAAGCATAAGCAAAAAGACTTCTGTGGCCAGTGTCCACGGACCTTAAATTTTCAACATTTGAGTGCTACATAACTTTATCTATTAGGTACTTTGAATTACTTTTATACTTGACTCTTACCTCTAGAATTCTCTTTCCCCCGCCATTCTGAGAATACCTCTATGAACCTCTATTGGTCATACCTAGTACATAGTAGAGAATCCTCAAAAACGTGCCATCTCATAATTATTAGCGCTGCATCATAAGGGATGAGACTTTGTGAAATGGTCATATACAATCTTAGATTTAGTTATTTGATTTCCTTTGTATTCTTAGGGACAGCTATTTGCTTTTGTTCTTTTTTTTGTTCTTTTTTGTTCTTTTTCTTTTTCTTTTGATGCTTTCATATCATGCTTGGATGTTTTCCTCCAGAAGATATTTCTAGCTGCTTTCCTTGTAACCGAAGAAGAATTTATGAAGTGTAGAGGCTACTTTTCCCTAATAAGAACGATAAAAGTGAAACTGAACTCACTACAGTACAATTTTGTTGTTGATAATAAATCTTTAGTGGCTCTTTTACTGGGGTATATCATTAAAAGAATTCCACTGTGCCTATATTTTCCAATTGATAAATCATATTAAATGAAATCCATTTTGACATTAATGAGGAAAAATGCTGAGACTGAAAATGGAATCTCAGGCAGCAGTGATTAAATAAAAATAATAAATTGCTGCTCACACTCACACCAAAATCCATGCACTTTTACTGACTGATTAATTGTGGATATCGGACAATAATTCACCTTTCTTTTTTCACTTTTCTGTGCTTTCCTATAGTTGGTAGTAGTTCTCTCCCCTTCCGCCTTTTAAAAAAAGGACTACGAGAGCATTTCATAAGATCTGTAATTACCATGGTTAACCCATTTGGTGCAGCTCATAACTGGAATACAAGAAAGCAGATTGCTGCTTTGTTTTATATTGGATCTGGCAGCTTTTTTTCTAAAGACCTGGAACAGATATCCAAGAGGCCATGGAAGGACCCCCTTTGGTAGGAAATGCATTGGAGAGATGGATGTAAGGAAAATTTACTGTATCATAGCTGAAAGGCAAAGGCAGGAAAGGGAAGAAGTGGATGTAAAGCACCCCTTTCCCCTCCCAACCCCTTTCCTCTTTGGCATCAAATAAAACAACATCTTGCATGGTACTTGATGAGCATATACTGTCTCAGTACCACCCAGGGTGGGTCTGGTTCTTATTGCTTACACACACATGCGCACACAATGCCAGAACAGTTTGCAGAGCTCTCAAAACGCACCACTGCATGGAGATCAACTATTTATCTAACATTATAGGGAATGTCCAGGAACAATGTGCACCCAAACAAGCAATGTGAAATACAGGCACTACAATGGAAAATAATAAAATTGAGGGAATGTTATTTCTCTCTTTTTAGTCTTTCCCTGTGCCAGACGATGCTATTACATGATTTACCATATCTTGTTTTTCAGCTTTCAGCCAGCATTGCATTTTGCTAGACCCAGCTTATTTATTTTTGCTGTTCCTCATCAGATTTAAATGTAAATAAAAATGGCTATGTTGTGAACTTCGTTTTGTTTCAGTGGAATTATACTGAGCTGTGCTTTCGGGTTGCAGGGGAAGACCACTTCTAGACTGGTAAACAATTTCCCATGAACTGATCTTGGGAAAGAAACCATGCTCTCTAACAAAAGTCTCTCATCCAGGGCCACCACTTGTGCCTGGCTTCCCTTTCGATGTAAGCATGTCATGACCTTTTGACCCTGCCTGGGAATTTTCAGTACCAGCCCTGGAATTTACAATAAGGACACCATAGCATATTGGAGATTCTTTCTTGACCCCAGATAGCAAGAAAGGTTTTTATAAAACTTCATTCGTTACTCATATAGGATTCCTAAATTTATCAGTGTTGCTCATAGTAGTGGGTATTCACAGTTAACCTACCTGAATATTTTTAGAGATATTTACTGTTGGAAGGCAATATTTACATTTCACAGTTTCAAGTAAATTGTATATATCATATGTTTATCAATACACTTTGTCAGCTAGTGTTTTTAAGATGAGAGTAAGCTATATGCGGCAAAGAAATATTCCACTTGAAGTTTAGCAAAGTTGGATTAATAATGCTTTTCATAATTCAATATCAATGTTATAATATCATATAATTATCAAAAACAACTTCCTGTGCAATAGGCAGCAGCTCCCACCCTCAATTGAAGGGCCTATTGTGTTGGCTGGTGGAGAGGGAGCAAGAGCACTGCAAGCAATGGAACTTGACTACAAACCACATTGTTCTGACTCAAATGTCCTACTTGGCTCCATCCAGTGGCAGGGATAATTTAACAACCACAGCCCAATGGAGGATGACCGTGGGCGGCAGGGATTCTCTTGTCTTCTGCTTTGCACCATTTATCTTCCCAAGTTGCACTTGGTGCTCTGACATCATAGTCCCTACTTTCCTAATGACACAACTTTTGAAAGATAGTTATCCAGCAGGGTTCTGGCATGCTTCTCACACAGCTGGGCTTTGTGTTTCTCTTCTTGTTCCCGACTGCAGGCACAATTGGGTTGTAGAGGACTCTATTTTAATTACCAGATGCTGGAAATCATCAACTTCTTTCCCTGCTTATGATCTTCCAGAGGCATCTGTTGTCCATAGTTGGACTAGAGGCCTGCACTGTGTTCTAAGTCCACTGCTTTTCTTGTGTGAAATTACATTTTTATAATTAATGTGTAGTTTGACCCTCTGTGTATGGGCCCTAGCTGACTCTGCAAACACTCCCGTTTTTCCCAGGCTAAGGGCACCTTGCTTCTAAACAGGAAGTGTGGAAGCAGGAAGAAGAGCAGCCAGCTGCTCTCTTTCCTTCAGCTAGAGCAAGGATGGGCAATCTTTTTAAGCCAAGGGTGGCATTCCTGCAGGGAAAAGTGGTCGGCTGCATACCAGGCAATGTCAATGGCAAATGTAGGTGGGGCACCACTCCTTACCTTTAATGTACTCACCAGCCTCCACTCACGCCCTGCCTGCCTGCCTTCTAGTTATTCTGAATGGAGGAGTTCAGAGCCTCAGCCCCTGGTACCCTAGTGTACCTTCCTAGGGGTCCTGCTCAGCCTTCATCCATTCTGCTACATGGTCTTTCTTCAGATCAATAGCCATTGCACATCGCATCCCTCCCAGTCTGAGGCCAATTCATGTGCATGAATCTAAGTAGGTTTATCCTTGGTGCAGTGCTGGCCTCTAAAATAAATTGTGTATCTCCTTCTGTGTGACGCTCTATAACTTTATGCTGCAGCCACAATGAGAAACAGAAGAGGCAGCAGAAAAGCTGGACATGAGCGCAACCCAACATATACTACTCCATGTGCCACACATAGCCCTGTGTCCGAACCACAGTGCACGTGTGCCTAGAACAGTATAGGAACAATGCTCTCTGAGGTTGGATTGTACATCCTGACAGCTCTTCTGTTTCTCACCACAGCTGCACAGGGGTGGCAGTGGACTGCACAGAGAGAGGCTGCAGGCTATCCACTTGTGATCTATAGAGACTGTCCCCAATCTGGTGTCTTCCAGATAAAATTCCCATCAACTTGGGAAAGTGTGAGGTGGTAGGAAATCCCAGCCCTACTGGTGCATCCAATCTGCTGGTTGCTCCAGACAAGTGAAAGTTGTATTCTGATAAAAACGTATTTGGGAACATGGAGGTTGGTGGTGGTGGGTTTTGGTCTCAGTTACATATTTGAAGATATTCTCTGCTAATGTTAATGAAATATTTTAAACAAATGCTGCATGTTTATTCTGTGGCTTCAAAAAAAATAAAAACCCAACCCGTGGGGTTGCAAGAGCCACAGTTTAAGTATTTTACATTGTTAATGTGTGCATTTTGTTTAAATAATGAAACCAATTGCCTTTGAAGATGACACTGTGGTATTATGTTCCTTAAGCAAACATTTTAATACATTCCATATTTTAGGTTTCTGCTATGAGATCATGGGGTGGCTGTTTTGTTCTCAGTCATTTGTCCTCACTCATATTTCAGATACTTGTGCATTCCACTCTGTTATGTGCCCATAACCACTTGGAAGAGCCAGTGTTGACTATGCTGTACATGGGGCTCGAGAGAGAAATTTGCTATTAACAGCAATGTTATAGAAAGGAACCACCTTTGCAAATGCATGAGAAATAAATGCTAACAACAACAACAGCATAAAATCCCCACAAAAACAAAGATCCCTTTCTTTCTCCCTGGCATGAATTAAGTCTAGGAAGAAGATATGCCAAGGCATAATCCATACCTGACAGAATGGACAGGTAACATATGTATAATTTTTTTTTAAAGACAAATGAAGAGAGTTACTAGCAAGTATCTTTAATGTAGAACACTCACACAAACAAACCCTTATAAAACCTGTCTGTGTTAATAGAGAACATACTTCTTGCAACCTGCAAGAATGAACACGTTCAACAGAAAACCTATGCATTTGAGGTCAATATTCACTTGTTGCATCTTTGTGGGATGATATATGAAGGCAAGGGTCCGTGTTACATACAGTACCTAAAAGCAGCATCTGTGTTTAACATTTAGGTGTGTGACTAATGTTCTGCTATTTATTTCACATCACAGTGTTCTCATGATTGCTGTGGCAAGTGTGTGTGTGTGTGTGTGTGTGTGTGTGTGTGTGTGTAATTTGCAAATCAGCGCTGTATGTACACAGCAACTTAAGGGTACCTGTGTACACCACATAAAGCAGTTGAGAGGTGTGTACTCATGTGAGTGAGTATGTGTAGTTCAGCTGAAGAGCGGCTGTTGTGGATTTGCATCTGTATCAACAGCCAGCTACTGACTATACCTGCAGGTTTGCTATTTTTTTCACAGTGAGAATGAAAAATGAATTTTCTTACCTTTTTTGTCCACCTTTAATGAAGGCTGCATGCTTTACAAATAGTACAATACCTTACATATTATAGTACAGTGGTACCTCGGGTTAAGAACTTAATTCGTTCTGGAGGTCCGTTCTTAACCTGAAACTGTTCTTAACCTGAAGCACCACTTTAGCTAGTGGGGCCTCCTGCTGCCGCTGTGCCGCTGCTGCTGCATGATTTCTGCACTCATCCTGAAGCAAAGTTCTTAACCTGAGGTACTATTTCTGGGTTAGCGGAGTCTGTAACCTGAAGTGTCTGTAACCCGAGGTACCACTGTATCCCTTGCAGTCATCCGTGCTTCCTTCTCTCTTGTCTTTTAGGATTACCAGACTGTCACTCTTTATTATCTGTTTTATTGAGGCTGTAATTTTGTTTTTATTGTTAATAGTTGGTTGACCATAATAGATTTACTGCTGTCAAGCCTGAATTAGCTATGTACTCTAATAGATATAGGATGAGATCCAGTGTTAGTTGGATAACCTCATTTGAATCAATGACCTTCAGTAACTTGCCTGTTAATTTCAATAGGTCTGCTCTGAGTATCATTTGCATTGGATATCAAATCATATTTTTTGTTTCTGAACTGTTGGTTAATATTCAGAAAGAAATAAACTTCTGTGGTGGGCCATTTCTATAAGCCAGTGATGGCGAACCTTTTATAGACCGAGTGCCCGAACTGCAACCCAAACCCCACTTACTTATCGCAAAGTGCCAGCCTGGCAATTTAACCTGAATACTGAGGTTTTAGTTTAGGAAAAACAACTCATACATTAACATCTTTTGTCTTAAAAGAAAAACACAATGATACAAACAATTTGTAAAAGTTTGCATTAAGATGATCCAAACCAAGTGCTTTCATTGACTTAAAATGTGGCAGAGAATCCTACACTTTAAGGATTCCCTACTTTTAAGCTCCAGTCCAAGCAAGCAAGCATTCCCGGCATGGGCCTCTGAGCGTGTGCAGAGCGGCGCCCCCTCCATCGCTCCACCGCAGTGGCGTAGCGTGGGGGGTGCAGGGGGGGCCGGCCGCACCGGGCGCAACATCTGGGGGTTAGGGTTAGGGGGCGCAAATCCACGGGTTAGGGGGCGCAAATTACTTGCCTTGCCCCGGGTGCTGACAACCCACGCTACGCCACTGCTCCACCGTTTCCTGAAAGGCGCCCGGGGGCTGCCCCACATGCTTGCTCTGCTCCCTCGCCCAGCCCCTACACAGGGTGTCTGGTGTAGCCGGAGAGTGTATAAAGCCTCAACCTCACAGCAGGAGGAGGAAGGCGGCTGCTCGGAACTCTCGGCGGCCCATGCCTTTGAGCATGTACAGAGCGCTGCACCCTCCCCACCCACAGCAGAGGCTTCCCTAGGGACAACGCATGCCCTGGGGGTTGTGGCTCCATTTTGCACACACACCCCGACACCCAATCTGAGGTGCTTCTACTCGGATACAAGTCCCAGGATCCACACCCAGCCTCTAAAAACAACATGAGCGCCCGCTTGGGGATAGCGTCACATATCCGAATGGGACCAATGCCCCACCCGGCCCTTCCCTTTGCGCCTCCCTGGCCACGAGGGCGCCTTCTAGGTCTGGGCATCCTACACAGAGTGGCTGAGCAAAAGGAGCCCTAAAGGCACTGCAGCAGACGGGCCAGTTTGGGGGTTTTGGCTCCTTATTGTCCTGCTCATGAAGGCCCACCATAATCATTGCCGGTGCTATTTTGCAACCCGCTCGCGCAAAATACTAATTGCCACAATATACTCTGGAAGCCTCTGTGCAATTGGGTGCAATGAACTCAGGCCAAAGAATAGCTGCGACCCCTGTTTTGGAGAGAGTCTGTGCCCTGTCATTCATCACATCCTGCTCCTGCCGCACAGTTTCCTGTGCTGACCCGCCATGCACATGGCACTCTGGCTGCCCAAGTTGAGCTGAGGACTCAGCACGCCACCCTCGCCTTCTGCCAGCTCTGTGCCCACAGAGAGGGCTCTGAGTGCCCCCTCTGACACTTGTGCCCTAGGTTCTCCACCACTGCTATACGCTGACTTGTAGATGATGTACTAGTTGATCTTGCTTGACCTATTTAATTCAAATACAATTGATATTGATTTGAGCATATAGGCTGGCATAAGTCTAAATCAGTGCTGCGCTGTTTATCTAATTGAATAAAAGGGGAATCCGTTTCCTCTTGTAATATGGGACAAGAGTTGCAAAGGCTTTGTGGGGACGAAAGGTCACAATCTGGTGTTCAGACGAAAGATGTTAGAGATGGTGTTGTCCAGACTCTTTAAAAAGGTTCCATGACTTCAAAGAACAAACAACTGGGGTGTTCAGGCCACCAGGTCACTTCCTGTAAGTTTGCCAGAAGAGTGTTCAGAGAAATGCAGTATCTGAAGATTAATGACCTACCCAAGGCATTTTAATACACATAGGATCATTTTTCTTTTAAAATATGTATTAGACAAATAAATGTTTTTACATAAATCTTTTACTCTTACTAATATTGATGACCTATTTCTTGTGTTGTCTTCATTACAATAACTTATTCCAGGGTTGCAATTTTTAATGATTTTTGTTTTTTACAGCTCTTTGAATTGTCCATTGATTTCTGCTTTGAGTTTCAACTTGCCTTTTATCTGTTAGGACAGTAGCTGCTTTCACATTCATTGGGATAAATTATAGAAGAGTAACCATGTTAATCAATTGCAGCAAAAACAGCAAAGAATCATGTCCCATCTTAGAGACTTATTTATGGTGGCATAAGGTTTAATAGGCAAGAGCCTCCTTTGACATCTGACCTCATGTCTTGTCTATGAATGTTCTTGCTTCAGTCAAAGTATTAGTTTTAAGGAATGCTACAAGATTCTTTTTCATGTTTAATATTCAGTATCATTATAGTTAAACATATTTTACAGGGTAGCATCTACTCTTTCTTGTTCTTATAATACAAGAATGTCTATAGATTTCACAGTACCATGTTTTAGAATATATTATGGTTTCTAATATTATTCTGATGGACCCATAGACTCATTCTCAAAATGTCTCTAACATGCCTCATGGATTTTTAAAAAAATAACTAGATTTTCACACTAGCACCAGATTCAGAGAAGCCACCACTAGTTTATGCTAAGGTTAGGGAAGCTTTCCTTTGGTCTGTGTTTCTAGTGTACTGAACTAATTTGCACCTCCCTGACTAATATGCAGTTTGGAATGCAATTATCTTTCAGGTTTTACTCTTTTCTGAATTTTGTGATAAAGTTCTTACGTCAAAAAAGTACCCAAATGTATGGGGGGGCAAGGATAAAATAGGTTTAGAAATGTGTGCCTTGGGATATGTGTTTCAATCTAAGTTACAAGTTAATGTGAAAACAAGATGGAACAGGCTTATGAATAAACACATGGGGTAGAATTCAATGTAGTGGTAAGGCGAGTGTTACAACATTAGCGCAAGCAGTTCTGCCTGTCAGGAGGAACAATCTCCCCTTTCCGACCCTCCACATACAGTTCTGGGAGTTTTCCCAACCCTCCCAGGTAAATTTGAGGAGGGTGCAGGGGTTTGCAGGAGTGGGAGAGAGAACAGGCAAAGGTCCTGTTGAGCCAGTGGGACTCATTGCACTGGCTTTCATTAGCACAGCAGCTTAGTTGAATCTGGCACATGCAAAATTTATGGATGCCTCTTCAATTGTTTTAGTCATTCCATTTGGCATGGAGCAGCCCTGTGGTGTGTTCCCAAAATGAACTAATCATGGATGCATTATGCACCCAATTGTATCATACAGCCCTGCCCTTGGACATGAATATAATCACAGGGCAAAAGACAATAAGTGGCTAGTTTCCTGGAACATTCTGAATTATGCCAGTTAAGTGTTATGCCACAAGGCTAAAGTTCAGGGCACAAGCTCATATCTACGCCTCAAGGTGATCTCATCCTCGCTAAAAGAGAGATGAGAGGAGACATTTTAGGAAATGCAAAGCGGACTTGATTTAATTTACAGCAGGATGTGCTGTTGGCTGGCTCTCATTCATTCGCAATAGATGATTAATGGCCAAATTATAATAGGCGTTGCTTGTATAAGATATGGCACTGGGGTCCAGAAGATCAGTTGGGCAATTGCAACTAACTGCATGTGGCTAGCATGTGCAGAAATCCATGCTGACTTACACCTTAGGGTTTTTCTCTGTTTTCTACAGTGACACACTCATTTTTCGGAGCAAAGCCGAATCACAAGTAATGCAAGGTTCCCAGGAAGTATCTCATATAGGCAGCGACTAGACCAAGACCTCTTGGTTTCAACAAGGTTGCTGCTTCATTTGCCCGCAGACCATGCTCTGTAAAGTAGCTACATTCCTCTCCCCTTAACATAGTTCCCTTAAACTGGGGCTTGCACTTGGTTACTAAAGTTACAGTTCTAAACCTACTTTATTTAAAGGTGGGTAAAGTGGGATGACTTGGACAGAAGTGAAGATTTTTTGAAGACTGGTCTAAAAGAGTCTAGTCAGTTTGTGCCCAGTTCCAGTAGAGGACACATTGGATATGCCATAACAATGATACTGTACATTTTTTTTGTTGTACCAGAGATACTAAAGGCTTAGAAGACAAATGAAACAGGGCATTTTCATTTAAACAAATAAGCTTTCTTAGAGCATTAAAGGCAGGGCATCTCTGGCCAGCCTTTGGACTTGATATGCTTGTGAATGCTTTTACAGAGAATATACTGTTTGAAAGAGAAGACTGTCTGTGTTTCTACTCCTACATGCATGCTTGGTAGTGTTGGAATTTAGGTTGCTGGGATATTTTTGGCTTTGTTTGCTGGTACATAAACACAACAGTAAAGACTTTGTTGAGCTTTGTGGATTTTGCTTGAAAGACATTAACTGTAGAGTGTTTTGATGCTTATTTGGAGCGGGGACATAACTCAGTGATAGTGCACTTTCATTATACAGTGGTACCTCGAGTTACAAACGCCTCAGGTTACAAACTCCGCTAACCTGGAAGACTTACCTCAAGTTGAGAACTTTGCCCCAGGATGAGAATGGAAATTGTGTGGCAGCAGCGCTGCGGCAGGAAGAGGCCCCATTAGCGAAAGCACGCCTCTAGTTAAGAACAGTTTCAGGTTAAGAACGGACCTCCGGAATGAATTAAGTTCGTAACTAGAGGTACCACTGTATGCAGACGATCCCAGGTTCAATCCCCAGCACCTCCGGGTAGGGAAAACTGCTGTTTGAAATCCTGAAGAGCTTTTGCCTATCATTATTGACAGTACTGAGGTAGCTGAGCCAATGGTCTGACATATTGCAAGGCCATTTCCTATATTGCAGATGTTTCATTTTGTAAGCTGGCTTGTGTTTTCTGTGATAAGAGAAAGCAGTGTACAGTGGTACCTCAGGTTACATACGCTTCAGGTTACAGACTCCGCTAACCCAGAAATAGTGCTTCAGGTTAAGAACTTTGCTTCAGGATGAGAACAGAAATTGTGCTCCAGCGGCGCAGCAGGAGGCTCCATTAGTTAAAGTGGTGCTTCAGGTTAAGAACAGTTTCAGGTTAAGTACGGACCTCCAGAACGAATTAAGTACTTAACCTGAGGTACCACTGCATATATAATTGAAATAATAATACTAAATGATCTAGATGTACAAGTACAAACTTGCACATGAAATATTGCATGCAGGGGACTAACACAAAACTCCACACAGGCCAGCTACACAAACCATGAATGCTCATATTTTACAGGAGAATACTGAAAGAGGATAGAGAGAAGAGATTAGGATGCAGCCATCCATTGCAGGAGTCCCCCCCCCAAAAAAAAAAACACAGGATTTTTTACTAATGTTTAAACTGTCATAAGTGCCTGCTGATGCCCTGCAAATTGCCTAAATATCAATCTACCAGTAGATCTTGAGCTATTTTTTGCCCAAATCTGATATATAGTAAGCTTTCCAAAATGTTGTGAGTTCCCATCTACTCGCTGTTACCACTGGGTTTCTCTAACACTGAAGTTCATAACAGTTTATATGTATCGAGACTTTACTATTTGAAATGGCTGGAAGATGCTGATGACAGTGAAGAGCCATTTGTTAGGGATGGGTTTGACACAAGCCCTTTCCTTTTCAGAAATATGAGATGGAAAAACTTAACCTGTGGACCTTCACCATGAAAATAATTTGTCAGTAAGTGACACAGTGTATATGATTTTATAGCACCATGCAGGTTGAAGAGACAATAAGCAGATCCGCAACCACCCAAAGAGGCATTAAAATGAAGGTTATCCTTGTTAGCCCTAATGAGATTGTTATGCTGTCCATTCTCACCTGCTTTATGTATGCTGGCCATGCTATCCTGTAGTTCTGGCAGGAAGTCATGCTCTTTCCCTGAAGTTCAACACTGCCCAGTTTCACTGTGGGAAATCTTCCTTTGAGAGTACATCTGTGGCAAGAAATATGCACCTCTGACAATATTGCCCCATCCAAGAGTCTTTGTTGACAGTTGAATTTTTTCACAAAGGGTGAAATAGTTTCTTGTGTCGTCTCCAGTGGAACATCTGGGGGTGATTTTCTTTTTTCTGCCCCAGTGCACACACACACAACCTTTACCCTTCTGCTGCTGCCTGGTCATTTTCTGGGTGGTGAGCTTTCAAATATAACTTTGATTCATCTGTGTGCCAAAAAATGCACAGTTGTATGTGTCCCTTTGCTGTTCCAGCTGTAGAGCAGGATACTTGCCAGTTATATTGACCTTAAGGCATATTGCAGAAATGGGATCCAATGCTTTCTATAGCAAAATTCATGTTAGCTTTAGAAAATTTTGCACAGTATATGGGAGGAGGCAGGGGAAATCATCCTATGTAGAAGGGGGTGCGGGAAATATGCTTTGGGTAGATAGTTGTCAGCACAAAACTGGAGCCAAGAGTTGTTGGAAGCATGGATTTAAGAAATAGGCCCTATTTATATTTTATACCTGCCAAGGCAATTAGTTAAATAACTTTATGGCAGGTTTGTTAAAATGTCTTTTTTGTTTTCCTTCGGTTGTTACTGATAGTTGTGGTTTTTGTCTATATATCCCACTACAGAGACTGCGGAATGACAGAAATTGTGCACTGCATCTAAAAATTGGAAAATTACCCCTCCTTAGCTAAATCTGGTCTCTGTCAGCTGATCAAAAGTCACTGTTTCAAGTGCTGTGTGGGAAGGGAAGGAGGTCGGGGAGGCAGGCAGGAGAGACGAGCAAGGAGGACAGGGTGGTTTGTATAGCACAGGCAAACCAATATAACAAGGCTAGCTCAATAATTTTCATTGTTCTTTCACTCTCTCTTGTACTAGCTCACCTCTATTCTTGCCCTATCTGGGTGGGGAATAGCTGAGCAGGAGTAGTATACAGTGGTACCTTGCAAGACGAATGCCTCGCAAGACAAAAAACTCGCTAGACAAAAGGGTTTTTGGTTTTTTGAGTTGCTTCGCAAGACAAATTTCCCTATGGGCTTGCTTCGCTTGCAAGTTTTTTTTTCTTTTTCTTAACACCGTTAATACAGTTGCGACTTGACTTCGAGGAGCAACTCATAGAACGCAGTGTGGTAGCCTTTTTTGAGGTTTTTAAAGACTTTGGTATTTTTGAAGCTTTTCCAAAACTTTCCTGACACCGTGCTTCGCAAGACGAAAAAAATCGCAAGACGACAAAACTCGCGGAACGAATTAATTTCGTCTTGTGAGGCACGACTGTACTTGCATATCAGATTCGGCATTGTGGTATGCCTTTTATGATTTCATGAAATTCACAAGTTTGCTGTTCATTTATCAAACCCACGAAATTACTAAGGTGAGGTTGACTGATGGTAAGAGGTGGTAAGATTATGTGATGTTATATTTTTATGTCCTCTGTATGTGTAGATTTTTTTCCTGTTGAACACTCTCTATTTCAGTGTAATTCACTTTCCCCTCTCATTAGCTTGTTCCTTAGAACATGTGATATTATGACATAATTCACCAAGTTGAGTATCAGCTTAAGGGGAAACTAATCAATAAGTTGTCCAAGGTATCTAATTACAAGTGTAATTGTTTCAAATGAACAGTATTTACAAACATTTGTTGCTGTCTGGATGTTTGCTTTATACTTGGGATATATTGAATGAGTTTTGATATTTTTAAGATAAAGGCTAAAAAGTCCATCAGTAATCCTTGATAAATTGCAGTCATATGTAGGCAATAAAGTTGTGGAAATCCTTAAAAAGTTTGGCGTACAAATAGAAAATGGCATATAGCTATTCAACAAAGCTAATGGAGTATAGAGCTAGGGATGGGTGTCGTTTTTTATGTTCCTTGTACTTAACAGTTAAAAAGCAAATTCCAGTGAACAAAAAAGAAAGCCTGTGTTTTTCCAACAGTAGCATTGAGAAGGAACCACACAACTTGCTGTGGTCAGTAATTCTGGAAAAGCTGCAGTTCCTGGCAAGCTCAATATTTGTGCTTTACATGCTAGCAGTGTGACAATTTGCAAAAGTCAGCTTCAGAGGATAGGCAAACAGCGCTGAAGAAACTGTCTGAGGCCAGCTGTTGATTCTGATGATTCACGTTCTGAATGAAATTTGCTAAGTTAATGACTATATCATAGTTGCTTTTCCATGCAAAACTGTTTTGTGGCAAAATACTGTTCCCTGCAGTGATCCTCTAGTGACCACAAGATTAATTATGTTCAAGACTAGATTGATCCTAACATAAAAATGCCTCAACATAAAATAATTTAGCCAAACTAACTTGTATTCAGTTTTTTATGCTTTGAGTTACCTATCTTTAACTTCTAACTTTTGGTATAGGTTTCCTTATCTCTTCTCGCTCACTTTCACTGAAGACTGGGGTCTTATTTCTATTTAATTTAATTTAATTATTTTATGTCTATTAATTTTATGTCCACCCTGCTTCTCTACTTTCCCTTATCCCTGCAGATTTTCAGTTTATCACTAGGAGAAAAACCAATACTGACCAAGGTACAATATCGACAAAGGGGAGAAGCTGTAGTGGGTGCTTGTGGCCAGTGAAAAGGGAAGACAGCCATGTAGACTAAACAGGACTACTGGGCATAAGTTTTAAGACAAGTTGACCAAATTTTCTCATACTGTCTTCTTTATTCTGGTGTTCGAATGCGGCCAGTGCAAATAGGGACAAGAAATGTAAATTAACAATGTCCACCCCCATCTCCACCCACTTAAAAACTTTTCAAAACTATTTTATAGAAAGGAGCAATGAACTAGAAAGCAGCTGACCCCTGAAGGCAACTAAGGAGCTTCTACCAGAGGCAAATGTACTCTGATGCCTTGTACTATAGCATAGTAGGATGCCATTTATCCACTCCATGCAAAGTGACTTCACTCAGGTGAACTGCCCAGTTTACATCACCTTTCCATCCTAATCAGATAGACAACTACACCATTTCTGTTTATGCTTGGCTGAATGAGGACATCCTTTCAGCTCACTTTTCAATCTCTTTAAGGCGCACAGAAGTATACACTAGTACACCTTAGGTTTCTTTTGTTTCTGACTGTGAAAAGTCAGGTCCAGGCTGTCTTTCTTGGCTTCCTTCATAAATTCACCCCTCCCTCCTTTTGTGTGCTGGCTTTGGCACTTCATTCCTGACTTACAATAAGCCAGAATCTCCCATTTAGTCCAAATCGGGCAACTCTGTTTTAATCTTTCTTAACTATCCCTCATAGTAATTGAGGACCTGATCTAACCCCTAAAGCTCTGTCATAATCAGTGGTTTAGTATGAACAGAGATCAGCCTTTGCTGCTGCTCTTGCCACTGTCACTGAATACACAGATTCACTGTACCTCTCCATTCCCAAGCATAACCAAATTCCCACCTGGAAGGCATTTCTGTGTAAGAATTGGCATGCAAGACATGTATAGGTTGCCAGATGTAAACATATCATATATTTTCCTTTGTGTGCATGTGATCGGAAGCTCTGGCAGATCCTTCATGTGCACAGCAAAATGCATGTGTGATGGCCTGTGTCAAAACTTGCGTGCAAGTTGCACCCTCATTCCTATGCAGCAATCCTCTTACATGCCAAATTATTGTGACACAGCTGTGACACAGCTGTGATAGTCACCTTCTTGGTGCTTGAAAGTATGCAGAGGACCTTTAAGAAGATGAAGGTAGTGAAAAAGAGTCTTACAATGGCCATGAAATGAAATGAAATGCATTTTCTCTATTCGATTGTGCTGAATGATTGCCATAAACTTGCTTGCATCTTGCTTAAGTTTTGGGTGATGCTAACAGAAGCATTATTATTATTGTTTCATGACCAGGGATGCTTATATTTCAGTGATAGTAATGAAGATGTCAGCATCTGCTGTCCATTTTTCATGGGCAACTGTGATGACACTTGACTGGTGCATGGATGATGGCAAGCCAAATAAAAAGCAGTATTTGTCACATTCCAAATAAGAGCAGCTCTGATTTGTAGATGACAGTGTCATGTGGATATAATTACATAGTCACTTTTGCCCTAAGGAAATGGTCTGCTCTCAATATTTTATTTGGCTTCTAAAAACAGCCCCATTTCAGCTAATTAAGCATACTGCATGGTTTTTAGTCATGTTTAAGAAAATGAATGCAGTAAAATGGTACTTCATTTCCAAACTGCTGTATTGAATTTGTGGGAATTATGGAGCAAAATGTCCTTTTAACCAGGAATGTCTGAAAGTTAAAAGTATATAGGGAATAAAATACAGAGGAGAAATCTGTATTCTTTGTATTCTATAATACCTGAAGAACGTATCTTTTTTTAAAAAAGTACATGATATTTATACATATTAAGCTGCTTTTTCTTATGCTTAGGAATTAAAGTTTAAAGATATTAAAGGAGTTATCAAATGCTTATATTTGTGTTTTTCATGGTCCTTATTAGAGCAAGTTTTGTGTCCCAGCCTCACAATGGTGGGCTTCTGGCAGTGGTGGCAGTGAAATCCACAACATAATAATGTATAATGTGGCATTGTACAAAGAGATGGAAATCTACCATGATGAAAATAGCTAAGGAATGAATAAGGTAGTGTCTAAACCAGATCTAAGTGTGATCTGAAATCAGAGTAAAATGTGAGAACGATTGTAGCTGGACCATGAACTCAGCAACTGAGCCATGAAATTCACTGGGTGAGCTTGTACCAACCACGGCCTCTCAACCTCATCTACTTCACAGGGTGGTTCTGGGTATTAAATGTGGAAGGGGAGAAACATGAGCTCCGTCATGAGCTCCTTGGAGAAAAGTTCAGATGCAAATGCAATAATTAATTGATAAATAGCAACCTATTGCTTTCTCAGTGAAACTGTTTATTGGGTACATTGCATCATATTCTAATTCATCAGATTTAAGAACAGTATTAAGTTGACTAATAAGCGCTGATTGTCCTGTTAATCTTAAATTTCTGGATGTACTTCACACAGTTTTAAGCCAACTGTAATTTGGTTCCCAGAGTTTCCCTAAAAGTTAAAATCACCCTCTCCAAAACTGCTTTTCTTCTCACGGAGTAAAAAAAAGATTGGGCATGTAATTCCTTTCTTCAAAAGCAACTCAAACATCTAGGCTGGAATCCAAGCACCTAGGCTGAAATCCAAGCAATCTCATAGACAGTTTAAGTAATCGCTTTGAGGTCCTCTCCCCTAGCATGGAAGACGAAGAGCAGACTCCATTTGAGGATCTCTCTCTCATTACAGTCGATCAGGTATATGAAGATGAGCAGCAAAGTCAGTCCTCAGGGAATGTGCAGGCGACCTTGGAACGGGCAGCTCACGGAAGAACCCCGACCAAACCTAAGAGGAGGCGTGTAATGGTGATAGGGGATTCCCTACTGAGGGGAACAGAAGCAGTGATCTGTGGGCCTGACAAGATGTCTCAGGAAGTGTGCTGTCTTCCCGGGGCTAAGATCCAAGATGTAACTGAACGACTGCAAGGAATCATAAAACCCACTGACAAATACCCCCTCCTCTTGGTTCATGTGGGAACCAATGACATGACAAGCAATAGCCTCCAGAAGATCAAAAGAGACTACGAGGCTCTGGGCAGGAAATTGAAGCAATTAAATGCACAAATTGTCATCTCATCTGTCATCCCAGTTGAACGACATGGCCCAAGGAGAGAGGGAAAAATAGTGGAAGTGAATAGCTGGCTTCGCAAATGGTGTAAACAGGAACGGTTTGGATTCTTAGATCACGGACTGCAGTTTCTTGAAGATGGACTTCTGGCAAGCGATGGGCTGCACCTCACAACAGTTGGGAGGAATGTTTTTGCCAAAAATCTCAGAAACCTCATCAGGAGGGCTTTAAACTGACTAATGTGGGGGAGGGAGACAGTGCTCCTGAAGGTAGGAGTCTATCAATTGATGAAAATGATCATCCAAATGTCATAGACCAAATGGAGCAAACAGCATGCAGACCTAGTGGTGGGAGGAAAAAATCCTTAAATAAGAGTCACTGGGGAATGATTAATGGACTTCAATGTCTGTACACTAATGCGCAAAGCATGGGAAATAAGCAAGATGAGCTTGAGCTCTTGGTACAGCAAACTAAATATGACATAATAGGAATCACTGAAACCTGGTGGGATAAGTCCCACGATTGGAATGTAATAATGGAGGGATACAATCTATTTCAGAGAAACAGACCAGACAAGAAAGGAGGAGGAGTGGCGTTATATGTCAGGGATGTGTATACCTGTGAAGAGATCCAAGATTTAGAACCTCAAAGCCAAAGTGAGAGCATTTGGGTCAAAATCAAGGGAGAGAAGAATAACAGGGACCTCATTGTGGGAGTTTACTATAGATCCCCAAGCCAAACGAAGGACATAGATGATGCCTTCCTGAAACAGATGGCCAAGCATGCAAAAGGAAGGGAGATAGTAGTAATGGGGGACTTCAATTACCCGGATATTTGTTGGATGTCAAACTCAGCCAAGAGCATAAGGTCAAACAGATTCCTCACTAGCCTTGCAGGCAACTTCATTGTCCAGAAAGTGGGAGAAGCAACAAGAGGAACATCCATTTTAGATCTGGTCCTAACCAATGTTGATGACCTGGTTAGTGGGGTAGAAGTGGAAGGATCATTAGGCGCGAGTGATCATGCTCTTCTGAAGTTTACTATACAGTGGAAAGGAGCAGCCAAGCATACTAGGACTCAATTTCTTGACTAAGAAAGCCGACTTCATAAAACTTAGGGAAGTGCTGGGTGAGTCCCATGGACAGTAATACTAAAAGGAAAGGGAGTTCATGATGGCTGGGAGTTTGTTAAGAGGGAGATAGTAAAAGTACAACTTCAGGCAATACCTATGAGACGGAAACATGGAAGGTGCCTAAAGAAGCCAGGGTGGCTATCTAAAGAACTATTAACTGAGTTAAGATTAGAAAAGGATGTGTACAAAAAATGGAAAAGGGGAGAAACCACCAAAGAGGAATTCAAACAAATAGCCAGCACGTGTAGACACAAAGTCAGAAAAGCTAAAGCACAGAATGAACTCAGGCTTGCTAGAGAGGTTAAAAGCAACAAAAAAGGCTTTTATGGGTATGTTCATAGCAAAAGGAAGAACAAAGAAACAGTGGGGTCACTCAGAGGAGAAGATGGTGGAATGCAAACAGGGGACACAGAAAGGGCTGAACTCCTCAATGCCTTCTTTGCCTCAGTCTTCTCCGATAAAGAAAACAATGCCCGACCTGAAGAATTTGGAGCAAATGATTCAGCAGAGGAAACACAGCCCAGAATAACTAAGGAGATAGTACAAGAATACTTGGCTAGTTTAGATGTATTCAAGTCTCCAGGGCCAGATGAACTGCATCCAAGAGTATTAAAAGAACTGGCAGATGTGATCTTAGAACCACTGGCAGTCATCTTTGAGAATTCCTGGAGAACAGGCGAAGTCCCGGGAGACTAGAGGAGGGCAAATGTTGTCCCTATTTTCAAAAAGGGGAAAAGAGAGGACCCAAATAATTACCGCCCAGTCAGTCTGACATCAATACCAGGGAAGATTCTGGAGCAGATCATCAAGCAAACAGTCTGTGAGCACCTAGAAAGGAATGCTGTGATCACCAATAGTCAGCATGGATTTCTGAAAAATAAGTCATGGCAGACTAACCTGATCTCGTTTTTTGACAGAATTACAAGCCTGGTAGATGAAGGGAACGCAGTGGATGTAGCCTACCTTGATTTCAGCAAGGCATTTGACAAGGTGCCCCATGATATTCTTGTAAAGAAGCTGGTAAAATGTGGTCTTGACTATGCTACCACTCAGTGGATTTGTAACTGGCTGACCGAACCCAAAGGGTGCTCATCAATGGTTCCTCTTCATCCTGGAGAAGAGTGACTAGTGGGGTGCCACAGGGTTCTGTCTTGGGCTCAGTCTTATTCAACATCTTTATCAATGACTTGGATGATGGACTCAAGGGCATCCTGATCAAATTTGCAGATGACACCAAACTGGGAGGGGTGGCTAACACCCCAGAGGACAGGATCACACTTCAAAATGACCTTGACAGATTAGAGAACTGGGCAAAAACAAACAAGATGAATTTTAACAGGGAGAAATGTAAAGTATTGCACTTGGGCAAAAAAATTGAGAGGCACAAATACAAGATGGGTGACACCTGGCTTGAGAGCAGTACATGTGAAAAGGATCTAGGAGTCTTGGTTGACCACAAACTTGACATGAGCCAACAGTGTGACGCGGCAGCTAAAAAAGCCAATGCAATTCTGGGCCTCATCAATAGGAGTATAGCATCTAGATCAAGGGAAGTAATAGTGCCACTGTATTCTGCTCTGGTCAGACCTCACCTGGAGTACTGTGTCCAGTTCTGGGCACCACAGTTCAAGAAGGACACTGACAATCTGGAACGTGTCCAGAGGAGGGCAACCAAAATGGTCAAAGGCCTGGAAACGATGCCTTATGAGGAACGGCTAAGGGAGCTGGGCATGTTTAGCCTGGAGAAGAGGAGGTTAAGGGGTGATATGATAGCCATGTCCAAATATATAAAAGGATGTCACATAGAGGAGGGAGAAAGGTTGTTTTCTGCTGCTCCAGAGAAGCGGACACGGAGCAATGGATCCAAACTACAAGAAAGAAGATTCCACCTAAACATTAGGAAGAACTTCCTGACAGTAAGAGCTGTTCGACAGTGGAATTTACTGCCAAGGAGTGTGGTGGAGTCTCCTACTTTGGAGGTCTTTAAGCAGAGGTTTGACAACCATATGTCAGGAGTGCTCTGATGGTGTTTCCTGCTTGGCAGGGGGTTGGACTCGATGGCCCTTGTCGTCTCTTCCAACTCTATGATTCTATGATTCTATTCTATGATTCTATGATTCTACTTTCCTCAGCGGTCGAACAGGAAAGCAGAAAAGTATTATGGAGGTAGACTTGAAGGCAATTTACTCAAATTAGCACACACATTATTCATTAATACGAGATTTTGTTAGAGAGCCTAATTTAGGAATATAAGAACGCAGCAGGAGTACTGTAACAGTAAAAATTACAAAACTACGCTGTATTATTTGACTTAAAATTTCCATACGTCTCAGTGCTCAATTATATCTCCTCTTTCAATACCAGCAAGTAGGGATTCCCTGAGGAATTTGGTCTTTGATTTCTGCTGTACCGCACTGAGTAATTTGTGGATTACAACCAATGAAGCAGAGGTTGCCAGTGCTGTGGCCACAAGGGCCGATGCAGACACCTATAGTGTCCCCTGCTTCTTCCCTCAGCTGCAGTCAGGCTTCAAATACACCTTCTGTTGTAATCAAGACTACAAAGGTGTAGTAGGGCAGTTTTAGAGGGGTTTCAGCTGGAGAGAGGAGAGTTAAATCTCCCCTCCCCACTGAAAGCACCTCTCCTTGCCACAGGTAGGCTTAAAATGAGCCGTCTATGGCACCGGTAAAATTCCACACACACACCCTTGCCTAACTGTTCTGTGTCTGGTCTCCCTGGCTATTGCCACGGGAGGGAAGATTACGTTTTACCCAAAAAATCTCACATACACCCCAATTAGGACTTGGGGGAGAATTGCTCCCTCACCCCACCAGCCTAATGGCTGATTGAGAGGAGAATGTGCACTTGTGTGTCTGTGACTGCGGAGCACAGCTGTGGTATTGTATGGTACCCACAACAATTTCTCGGTTTGCAGATATACTGATGGTCTCAGAAGGGTTGGCAACCCCTGGGTTAAAGACTCAAATGTGTAGATTGTAGACGTGCTACAACTGGTCAAATGGCACATGTAGAGGTTTATTCCCCCTTCAAAAAGCAAGAGAGTTCCAAGATTCTACAGATTTTCATTTATTTCCTGATAGCAGTTGAAGCAAACATCAGAGAGACGAGGAAGTTGGCATTACTTAAAATGGTTTAAAGCACAGAATTCTGTGTATGAGGGTTTGTTTGTTTGTGTGTGTGTATCAAATATTACAGGAATTTGTGAAAATACCTCTCTTCTATTTCCCAATACTAATTTTTGGCTTTAATATATGGAACAGTTTTTGGCTATAATTCCTAGGGAATGAAAGTAAAATCATATGTACTTGTGTTATTCTATGTAAAAAACTGGAAAGGCATGCAGCTTAGGAACTGAAATCAATTTAACATTTTTAAAACCTTCACATTACATAAAGCCAATTAAGGGTTTTCAAAATGGAGGAAGGATGGTTTTGAAACACAGATGTTACTTGGGCAAAAGCTAAACATGGTGCATGCAAGTGGAATGGTTAGAGCCCATCTTTATATCTTGCTGAATTTGCACTAAATTGAAAATATTTTTTTTTAATGTACTTTATACAACAGTAGAAAGCAAAAGAAACTTTTTAACATAAGCTATCCATGGGAATGTTGGCTTCAAAAATATCTGCTTAAAAAAAAGGATTTACACATTAGAAAATGATGCATTGTTCATATCTCTGTCACATTGATCCAGCATTCCAGGTTGCTACAGGAATGAGGAAACTTTCTCCTAACTTTTACCTTCTTGTAACATGGATATACACTTATCATACCACTAGAAACTCAGGGGAAAGGAAGAACTGGAAGCCAGTATCCCGTGGTAGCCCACCCTGTATAAAAAAACAAAGCATTGAAACATTTTAGTTAATGTCCTAGATATACGCAATAATCACAGCATTGTAGGTCAGGCTGGCATTCATCTGTCTTGGGAGACAATGAAGGAGTGCACCTTTGGAGGTGAGGTCAAGCTGCCATAGAGTTGCAGTACCTGCTGTGGCTATAGAAACCAAATCAGGAGAGACATGTTTTGTTGCAGCTGAAGTAGATGAAGGCATCCAGTTGTGCTGCTACAGATGCACCATGGCGTTTCTTCTCTCTGTGCTCCTCCCAGTAGTCATTTCTCCTCTGGTCATTGCTATGGATACATTACTTGATTGTCTTGAGGCACTGCAGTTGTCTGCAAGGGATTCCCACATGGAAATGTTGATGTTGCCAGCTTTCATGTCATGTTTGCAGAAATATTTGTAACACGGAGTTGGTCTGCCAACCGCCCTGGTACCAGAAACCAGTTTCCCATAGAGCACGTCCTTGGGGATCCTGCCATCTTCCATTCTTTGGACATGACAGAGCCAGCATAGACATCACTGAGACAGGAACAAGCTGGCAATGTAAGCTTGGGAAAGCACATCTTTGTTTGAAATTCTGTCCTGCTATTTGATCCCCGAAATCCTCCTGACACAGCACACGTGTCGCCTCCTGACGGTTGTAAGTTGCCCATGACTCACTGCCATAAAGCAGTGTGCTCAACAATCAAGCCTAGTAGACCATCTTGTTATTGGACATTAGCATCATATTCTCGGTGAGCCATTGCTGCAGCTGCCTGGCCAATATGTTTGTCCAGCTCAGCATCGATGGAGAGATTGCTGCTTATGGTGGAACCCAGGTAGACAAAATTGTCTACCACCTCAAGCATGTGGTCACCAATGCTGATGCGTGGAGTGCTGACGATGTCCTGATCCAATATGTTGGTCTTCATGAGGCTGATGGTAAGGTTGAACTCCCTGTAGGCTTGGGGTAGTTCAGGCAAGCAACTGATAACTGAGACTACAATCCTAACCCCATTTACGTAGGAATAAGACCCACTGAATATAGTAGGACATACTTCTGAATAGACATGATTAGGTTTGTGCTGTAAAGTAGTTGTAATTCAGAAAGGTCTACTTTGCTCCAGCCCCTTCTCTAGTTGTTTAGATGTTGTAACCAACATTTGAGCCAACTGATTACTCCAATAGCCTTGTGAAAGTTTAGTTCAGCCTCATCTGTACTGTTGGACTCCCATTCCTAGTGCTTGGCACACATGTTAAGAAGCTTACTAACATATAGTCCCCATGTGGAGCCCAGCCATGTGGTAATAATTTTCAGTAGCTGTCACGTGTGCACTGCAGTGTTTGAATTGACCCTGAAAAGAGCCAGCAAAGCCTTGCTTACCCACCTGCACTTGACTAAAGACCCCACAGCAAGTCAGTGTTTCCTGAAGCCAAAACAGGGAGCAACTTGGTCTGATCCGCAGCTGCCTTTATCCAGCTGCAAGGCCCCTCTTCAAGCCAAGCAGAGAGGAGCTGATGATGTTGAGGCTTAATTATACTGGCCTGCAACCAGGCTGATGAATCAAATAACTGCTTCTCATAATACACTGGTACAGATAGCCAAATACAAAATACACATGCCTCATGTCAGTTCTGAATAGTGTATGTGTGTCTATTTAATTGCAAAATACATAGAAAAAAGAGCTGATCAATTTTCCATCACTGCTGTATATTTTTCCAGGGAAAATGGTGATTTAAATGTGCATGAGTGTTCATGTGTTGAAGCAATATGTGTGGATACTGTATGCATCTATCTACATCTGACAACAAAAAATAAAAAGTACCCAAAGTATTACCTGTAAGATTGCTACTACTGCAAAGGGGACAATAGCAATTATTTTAACTAGGTCCAGATTAGTGCTTAAAGGGCATTCACTAACCTAGTGGCCTCCTGTTAACACCAATTATGATCATGCTGGATGGGCCTTTTAACATTTTACTTATTTTAACATTTTGTTTATTTAAACATTTATGTTTAATAGTTTCGATATAGTAAATCCAATTTAAAAAGCAATAAAAGCATTCTACTAGGAAATGGTGGATGGGGGGGATATAGAAAGCAGAGAAGAAACAAAGGAATATATAAAAAAGAGGGTATGTAGTATACTAAACGTATCAGAGAAGATCATACTATACATTGAAACTAAAGGGAGTTGAAGTAGATGACCCTTGAGGTCTCTTCCGACTACAATTCTATGAACATGTGCAGATACACTCACACACTGAATACAATGTTGAGTTTAGGGGAAACTGTTTTTTGCATTATTTATTCAGATCTTACAGGAATGCTGAGGCACTTGGATATTTCCCTGATAACTGGGTAAGCCCATGAAAGCTGATGATAGTAATTTGACTGATCAGATCCTAGACTCTTTTTAGTAAGGGAATGGTGTTATAGTAATTGAATTGAGAAAGCTTTTAATACTCAATATCATTAGTATTTTTGAACAAAAACCCCCGCTTGATTTCTCTTTATTGAAGTATAGATAAGAAGTTGCAGAACAATCTAAAACAAGCCAGTGTTCTGTATTCCTTTGCCCACAGGCATACTTATTCTAAAATATATAATGATGGCCTTACTAAATCATTATTTTAGAGTACACACATAATCATTCTTTTAAGCGTTTTGCAGTAAAAAGTTGGAGCTACAGGGTATAGTCTACTACTGTACATCCAGAACCTTCAAGTGTTGAGTCCAAGAAGGAAATGAAGTTACAATGAAGTTAACTATCTTCTGAAGTTACGTGCTTCAGCAGGGTAATAAGTTCCTGTCATTAACTTTCAGTGCAAGCCAGGGCTTCGCATGATGATTGTTCAAGCACAGCTGGTGAGGGTCTTGGAAATGCCATAGATACATGGCATTTATATGGTGCCTTTCATCTTAAGCACTTTACAAATTGCATAGATTCACATTAGTTGGCTACTACTAAAACATGGTGATACAGGAAGGGGATGAAAAAATTGAGCAGCTGCTGATGCTCATACTTATTACTTTGATGAGGCAGCAAATAAATATAAAATGCTTTGTAGCAGAGAGCATCAAAGGGTTTGTTTTTTTTTGAAAGGGTTGTGTGATGGGATGATTAGCTGCTTGTGCGTAAAATCGTGGTCCCTCAGAGTTTGTGCAACTCCACAAACCTCTGTGTGTGACAGAGCTCCTCAAACATGTCTGCCCTAGTCACTTGTAGATTCCGACAGTGGTTGTTTTCAGAATCGTTTCCAGCATAAGAGCTCCTTAACGGAAACCCGCCTTCTGGACTCACGGCGTGACAGTTTCCGGCGAGGCGTGGGTCTCCCTATGGGAGCTTCAGATACCTCCCCGCTGTTCTCGCTGGAAGTGTCTCTGAGCCCTCCCTCCTGCTCGCATTCCCTCAGAGATCCACTCCTCCCCCTGCTGGTTCCTGCTTCAGCTGTTGAGTCTCTGTCTACCTCCCTGAGCCCCTCCACCACCTGTTCCTCCGATGGCAGTTCCCTGACAGGTTGGTTGTAATTATCCATATTAGAATTCAGCCACTACTTCAGGAGTTATGCTCCTGTGCTCAAGTGTTAGAATTTTCAATTACATGTCTCTCTCATACACCATACATCTCAAAATGTGAGGAGAGTATCCCAAGTGAGTTGTTGCTTCTCTCTGACACACACACACACACACACACACACCTTTTCTACATATGTATTTATTGCCCTTAGTTCTACATATAACTTGTCAATCTGTGAACACATGTGCCTATTTCCTTGAGGAGTGTACAGGCCCTCACACACCAAAAAATAAATAACAGATAACATTCAATTCACATGTTAAACACACAGACTTGTACACCCACCCACTTGGTTTACATAATCACCTGTTGTTGTTGTTGTTGTTTAGAGGTACCTAGATAAATCAAATGGGCCACTTGTACTGTCCCCACGTGGTAGACTACTTCAGCTGTGTGTTAGGAAGGAAGCTTGTTACTGCCTATTACAACACCCACATAAGACTCAAACACTTTTTCTGGGGCTGTTGAAAGAAGTTGTGCTGACTAATAAGGAAATTGAGGGATTTTATTTCTATAGGATTGCTGCTGGGTCTTGTTGCCTTTCTTTAGGTATTTTAGTGAAAGCTTAAACAAACTGTGGGGAGTCATTTTGGACTCACAGCTGTCCACGGAGGCGCAGGTCAATTCTGTGTCCAGGACAGCTGTCTGTCAGCTCCATCTGGTATGCAGGCTAAGACCCTACCTGCCCACAGACTGTCTCGCCAGAGTGGTGCATGCTCTAGTTATCTCCCGTTTGGACTACTGCAATGCACTCTATGTGGCACTACCTTTGAAGGTGACCTGGAAACTACAACTAATCCAGAATGTGGCAGGTAGTCTGGTGAAGAAGTGTCATTTATCCTATCTCTGCTCCTGAAACTAAGGCCCCCTCTGGAATTAGAAGGCTCCTGTTCCAGAATGTCTAGAGCTGTGAAAAGAAGCAAAGCTCAATTGTTTCTGTATAGAGATAATTATCTAGTCACAAAACAAAATGTGTAATCTAAACAGTGAGGGCTGTTTAAGTAGCAAGACTGTGGGAAAATGATTGCTTGTACATAAGAGCATGAGCAGAGTTTTTATTATTGCAGAGTGATTTTACAGCACGAGATATTGTTAAGAGCATGATGAGCACGTGAACACCTCATGCTAGACTAATGATTGGCTCACGTAGCATAACACTCTCTTTGTCTGTGGGCAAGGGCAAGGTTGCATTCCTTTGATTTGTTACTTTTGGGTATGGGGCAGAAAAAACGCTGTGCTGGAGGAGAAAGGATGAATTATTTTCACTGCGCACAATAAACATTGCACGGCAAAAGCCAAAGCTTTTTCTTCAACCTATCTTGGTGTGAGACTGATTTTCTTACTGATGTCGAGCTGGTTCTCGACACAAGACAAACTTATCTTTGGTTTCTTGGACGTCTGAAATGGTTGGATTGAAATCCTCATAAAAATTTCTCTGTAATAATTGTAGCTGCACTATTAATCTGAAAACCACTATAGTAATATTCCCCATGTTAATGATAAAGCACAGTGTTTTGAATTAAATGTAAATTGAACACACTCATCAAATTACAGCTTTAGACAATTTTAGTAAGTAACTTTATCCAAGAGACAGCATGCAGTTCTGAATGTAGGAGCATGGACTTCTCAGTTATGTATGTCACTCCTTTGTTGTCTTTGAATGTAAACAGCATTTCCGTAAGCTCTGGCTTCCGTCATGGTATTTCATTGCGCCAGAAGCAGTTTCGTCATGCTGGCCACATGACCTGGAAAGCTGTCTGTGGACAAATGCCAGCTCTCTCGGCCTGAAGCGCCGCACCCCATAGTCGCCTTTGACTGGACTTAACTGTCCAGGGGTCCTTTACCTTCACCTTTTACCTTTGAATATACCCACACCAAGGCTGCATGTGGATCATTTTAAGCATGAAAAGCATATGACTTAATGGGGACAAACCAGGGTTACAAAAAATTTTGCTCACTTTGCATGGCTAGTGTTAGTGTTGTAGCCGAGTTTCTCTATGGCTTACAGCTTGTGGTTTGTCTTGAGGAGATACATTTGACTCTGGGCTCATGGTTTAATGCTTAGCTCACAGCACTAGGAGTGGAGGAGCAAAGCAGCCACAGTGTTCACCCTTATTGTTTGTTCACAATAAGCCATGATTTGGCTTAGTGTTATGTGCTAACAGGGCCTTTGTTACGGATGCTGAGACTTGTTAGGAGACTCCTTTTCTCTTCACAGAGCTCCAGTTCTCTGAGTGGTTTGACAGCCAATTCTTCTTCCTGGGGAAATCTGGGAAATAAAGTTCTGTGAGGGGCACAGGTCTTCTAACAACTCTCAGCAAACTTAAGACTGCGAAGAAACTTACAACTGTGAGAGGACCGTGACCATCTACAGTGCTTCACTAAACAAATAAACAAGAAGTAGCAACAAAACACTGCAGCAATGCTTAGAGGTATAGGTCTTCACTCCATGGCAACAGAATAAATTAGTAACTAGGGGTGGAGTTACGGCAACCATAGAATATGACAAAGAGAGACATGGCTGTCTGCACTGCTGCCCTTTACCCCACTTTTATCACAGTGGTTGCCCTGGCATCACACACACCGATATGAGTTTGGGTATCATGAAAGGGGCAACAAACTGATTATTTCTAAATCTTGATCTTCTCTTACATAATATGTATAATGTATAATATGTATAATAAAGCCACAACAATGAAACAATGAACAAGGTAGGTCAAGAGAAAACAGTATCCCCACCACCTTAAAAAAATAAACTACTACTAAATCAGATTGTGCTATTGTTGAAGACAGAATATCAATTAATACAAAAGAATATCAATCTGGTTGGTGCTGGATCATAAACATACTTCTGATCTTTGAGCTCCCTATTGTATAATTTAATTATAGCTGCTGTAATTGGCTTAAATCCAGTGTCATTTCTCACAGTATGCTCCTTTCACTGTTAAGTGGAGCTGGAATGCCAAAAGAAAAATGGAATCCCTTTGAAAGAGAGCTGATGAGTATCATGTAGTATTAGTGATGTGACACCTTAACCTCATAAAATATACTTTTACTTCTATCACTTGGCTGTGAAATTTTGTCCCTTCAAGGTGACTTCCTCAATGTTCTTATTCCCACCCCCAGCTGCAGCTAGGGTAGCTTAGTTGATAATGAATATGCAGAAATCACCTATGCAAATGCTGTTTTGAATCTTTGTTAGAACATAAATATATTTTGCACTTTTGAAAATAATTCTGACAGATGAGAATAAAAGTATGACTGTGTGCATTATTTTCAAGAATTCTGTATTTTAATTTATGTACCTCATACTTTTTGTTTTTGGCTTCCACAATCTTAAAGTACAAAGCTTGACAAAAGGGGGAAATAAGAGGAAGGGCAGAGGTGGAAAAGGCATGAAATATGACCAAATAAATTTACAGAGGTGGAAGAGGCATGAATCATGGCCAAATACATTGACAGAAGGGGATTCAAAGTAAGCAAAGAACAGGAAAGTATGAAGTTGACCATTGTCAGGAGAATGGTCACTTGGGAAGTTATAGTCAGGTTGTTCAGGAAAAGACAACCTTGCCAAAAGCTAGAGGGGAAGGAATAAAAGACCAGATGTGATTCAGGAGAAAGCTAATAAATCACACTGACATGACAGGTGCATGCTATTTACTCACTGGTGATACCATTTTTAAAAATGGGTAGCTCTACCTATGATTCCCCCAAGAGATGATTTGACTAGGGTTAAAAATTGCAATTACTTATCCCAGTTTAGCTACTTCTTAATGTCTTTGTATTTGAAAGTTTGGTTTAGAAATACAGTTGAAAGCTGCATTTGAAAGTTTGGTAAGGTAAATGCTTAAAATCTAGTCAATAATGGCAATGGTAATCTAATAGAGAAAACAGCATGCAAGTTTTGATTTTGCTGTCAAAGTATCACAAACAAGATTTTCTCTGGTATTAATATTGCGTTAAAAAAAAAGAAAGAATGAGAATTTAAAAGAGTGCATAAATTAAACATTTAGGTTCTTACCACAATTGGCAGATGCAACATATTATTTTGGCATTTTATGTAGACTTTGTTTTCTTTAGTACAAAAAGTGTGTTTGCATGTAAAAAAAACCTACTATTGGAATAAAATACATGTTGGAATTAGTGAAACATATTAAAGCTGCTATTAGTGACTGATGGATGCAGGAAAAATAAGTATTACATAGGGATAGGCTGCCTTCTGGTAAAGTTAGAAAAATAACAGTACATTTACATTCAGAATGGATTCAGAATGGCAGGTAAGATTTTAAGGACAACAAAATAATAATAATAATAATAATATTTATTATTTTCATTATTATTATTTAGGGAGCTGCAGACTTTGAGAAGTAAAGGTATTCAGAAAATTGTCTCATGGCAGGGCACTGGGTTCTAGGTGAGTGGGAGCTTGTGCTGATCACAGAGTCCAGAGACACCAGATCATGTACCTCTAGCACCAGTTCCAAATCCAAGAAGCAGTAAAATGTTCTAGTGAGGCATGGTCAAACACAGCAGAGAATAAGTCCAGGTAAGCAATGGTCAAAGTCCAAAAGGCAAGTAGGGGAAGGGAGGAAAGTAGGTAAGTTTTTTTAGGTCGGTTAGTTCCTAGACTAGGAGACAGGCTTGGCTATTGCTTGAAACAGCAAACCAAGACTGACCCTTAAAGGCCTGCTACTTGCTTTGAGCAGCAAGCCCCACCACTACAGAGCAGAGCAGGGCCATCACATATTTGTTCAGCAGACACATTCAATTCCCAGTCAGATATCTCCTCTGAATCCATGGCTTCTTCTCCTGATGATAGCAAGTCTGAGCCCGGGCTCATATCAAAGGTTTCAATTCCTTTTACCAACAACTCCCCCACTTCATAGGCGAATGAGATTATCATGTACAACTAGTGTGCTTCCAAAAAATTATATTGCATTCCTCACCCACCCCACCCCCCGCCAGCATTTCCCATCAATTAATGTTCTGGTGGATCACTATTCTGGTTGTCATGAAAGTGGTGACTTTCATTAATGTGCTAACACTACTAGCTAGCTCTAAGTAAATTAATGGTGAGCTTCTAGAATCTTTTTTCAAAGCTATTGCTGAGGAGCCAGAAGAGGAAGGTTTGGAAGGCATGGATTTCCTTGAACGGCCAAAGCAATTCAACCCCCCAACCCTCAGTGGAGGTGTCCCTATGCTCAGCTTTCTCATGTGGGCAGGAGGCCCAGTGGTGTTATCCCTGCCAGCTGAACCCAGGGGAAAGTGTCTAAATGGGGTGCTGCAAGGCTGGGGAACCCTGGGATCCACTGGATCCCGAATCAGTCTCATACCCATCACTGGCTGGAATCAGGCTCAGTTGTTGTGCCCCACCCCAATCTCTGCTACCATGAGTGGCCAGATGGCAAATGTGGCAATCACTCCACAAAGACCATCAGATGGGGGGGGGGGGTAAGGTTGCAGCCTTAGCTTTCCCAGCTGCCACCACTGCTGAAATGGTTAACTCAAATCAGCTGAGGGTAAGCTGTTGAGAAATGTCTTTTCACTCACTTTACGCACAAGAGTGTTCACACAAGCAAACTGCACAGTAGTAGCATTAGGCCATACAGCATACTTGGAATTCTGCACACTGTCTCTCTGTTTATCCATTTTTTTGGAAGCAGTTGACTTAAACAAGGCCAGAATTCTATCGGAAGTCATAGAGGCTGCCAGTAAATCAAATAATTATCTGCCGCATATAAATGTTAACAGAAATTATTGGCTTTTTAGTATTTTTAGTGTCCAAGTATTTAATATATTAGTATCTGCTTTGCCAAGTAGTCGAAAACGGCAAGGTTCTTTAAAAAAAATTCTTCTTTATAGTTTCAGCTGTTTCCCCCCGCAAGTTGACACATTACTCTACACACCTCTCCTTAAAGCATAAAAAATTGCTAAAAACAAAAGGGGAATCTTGGAAAACACTTCACTCCATATTTTTGACCTCTTTTGTATTATTTGCAGATTTGCATGGGTTTCAGTTGCGCATTCCACTGGTTAGTGAAGTTTGGGGTATTTGAAAAATATACATTGCTGCCAAAGTAGTTTTGAGCTATTAACAAAAAGAGGCAAATTCTATTCCAAACTATCAAATGCTTTTGAAAGAAAACCCACTTTATATAAAAATGGTATCTCATAGGAATATTTTTATTGTAGATCAGCTTTTGTTTTAGAAGCACCGTGGAAGTATGCTAAAATTGTTATGTACTTTATAAATGAAAAGGGATAAACCAGCACTCACATCATCTTGTGTCTGTTGCAAGGCATATAGTAATACTGAGTGTTCCTCAGAAGTTTTAGAATCCAGGCTCTGTGCGGTAGGTGGAGGCAGTTCCATTTTCATTCTTCATGCACACCACACGATACCAACAGCAACGATAACATCTTCCTCTGAAGTCGTGGTGTTTCCTAAGCAGCACCAATTGGCTTTTGAACCTAAGGACATCCCTGACATGAAATATTTATGCTGCTATCCCTCAGCTGTCAGGAGTTTGAGTTAGGCTACTCTGTGATGCAAGTGAAAAGAACATGACCCAGGATTAAGCACAATCATACACACTGAGTACTGTCTAATAGCATAACATGTCTCTTGGATTTTGTTCATAGTGATTATTGCAGAAGCAGTGGTTAAAAATACATCTGATGCATGCTTTTCAACAGCATGGTGTTGATAGAAATATACCCATTGCAAATGCAGGTATAGTTTCACCTGTGGCAATGTCTGACTCAGTTCACTAGTCTGTGACTCCTATCAATTTCTCGGGAACAAGGTATGTTGGTGGTATTTTGGTATGCAGATGAGAGGAACCTAATGGGTTACCAATACTAAGAGTGGGATAGGGGACTGCAACTGCTTCTTCTTGATTCATCAATGACTTTTGATATCATTGACCCTGGTATCCTCATGTACCAGCTCCGTGGGATGGGTATTGGGGGCACTGTTCTATAGTGCATCTGCTCCGACCTACAGGGTCATGGCCAGAGAGTAGCATTGGGGGACTGTGTTTTGGCCTCATGGTCTCTGCCCTATGGTGTACTGCAGGCTGCAGGAAATCAAGAGAAGCTGTGCTTGATTTCTACTGCTGTATGGGTACAGAGGTGGAGTGGATGAGGGCTAATTATTTGAGTTTAAACTATGAGAAGATGGAGACACTGGGTTGGTGGTTCCAGTGTCCAGGAGACTGGCCAGTTGCCTGTTCTCGATGAGCATGCACTTCCTCTGGAAGGACAGGTTTGGACTTTGGGGGGTACTCCTGGATCCATCTTTGCTCCTGGAGATTCAGGCAGCCTCAGTGGCTAGGAGTGCCTTTTACCACCTATAGTTGGTATTCTAACTATGATCTTGCTTGGACAGGCATAATCTGGAGACTGTGAATAATGCATTGGTAACCTCAAGTCTCAATTGTTGCAATGTACTTTATGTGGGGCTGCCCTTGGGCCTGGTCCAGAGGCTCTAGTTGGCACAGATTGCTGTGGCTAGACTCTTGATATCACCAGCACATAACTCCTGTGCTCAAAAGCTTGTACTGGCTGCCCATATGCTACTGAGCCAGGTTCAAGGTTCTTTTATTAATTTAGAAGGCCTTTAACAACTTGGCTCCAGGATACCCCAGGGACTGCCTGATCCCTTATACCTGTACTCAATCACAGGGGCTATATATACAGTATTATGGTCTCAGTTCTGTGGAACTCACTTCCAGTTTGAGTTCAGGCATGCCCCTTTCCTGTTGAACTTCTGGAGCTTACTGAATACTTCTTTTATTCTAGCAGATGCTTTAATTGAATTCTGATTGTATAGTTTTAACTCATTTTTACTCTTATTGTTTTTGGTCTCTACTTCAAGACGACTGTGCTTAATTGGTACATGAAATATTGAAATAAATAAACCTACTACTCATTCCAGTCACTGGGATCATCTGTGCAAGGGAGACTTAGCTCTTAAAAGGTACTTGGGAACAAGAGAGCATATCCATAATGCAGATGGATACTGCATTATCCATCTGCTACAAACAGGGCCCACGGGTCTCCTCATATAGACATGTACATCACATCGTAGTGGGAGACATTTCACAAGTTTTAAAAGAAAGCTGAGAATCTGGCACTGATGTTGCCCTCTCTGGGAGCTAGGTGAAGTGCCTGAATCTAAGGAAGTCTGAATAATAGGGCATATTTTATTAATAAACTTTGAAACTTGCAGAGGAATTTATGGCCAAATCTCCACACATGGTTATTTCTGTGTCAAGTGCCCATTTAATTGTGTGCTAAGTAGTGGTCAGAAAGATACTTCATCTGGTGTTAATTTATGTAGAATGTACATCAATAATAGTCCCTTTAAAGTTGGTCAGTACTTTAAAAAAAAGTAACTGGAGCAAAGAGTCTCATTACTTTTGAGACTTAGCTGGATAAATTGGTGAAGAGTATTGCTGCAATTAATAATAATCTGACTCCAGGAGTGGTGTGTTAGAGCTAAACTTCTGTGGTTATTTTTACTTTTCTCTGAGGAATCAGAGGTGGCCGCAGCTGTAAATGGGCAACCGGATAGGAATAAAGTAGTACAAAAGAGCTAAATACGGTTTCTTGTGAGGCAAAGCTTGATGGGCAATGTTGCTTTGCTGCATATCTCACTACTCAAGTTAGCAGGAAGAATCTTGTTCTTAGATCAGATTAGTTAGTACTATGATTTGTTTACTGAGCCCTGAACACAGGCATCTGAAACAGTGCACTCTAGTCTTCCTTGCTTCCCATTTGTTCCATGCTAGAAGCTGGATGATTAAGTAGGTGGCTGCCTTTTATTATATGGGCTATCATTAGGAATGTTGAGTATGGAAGATCCTGCACTGGCGGAGGCTATTAGATTACTTTTGAGGGTTCTTCGTTCCTACAGTTCTGGGATTCTCTGATGTCACTAATCAGTATTTGCTTACTGAGGATTTCTCTTTTGCTTCTAAACAAAACAAAATAAAATTCACCAACTTAAAGAAGCAAACAAACAAACTACTAGAAGCAGCTCTGGTTTGCATGTAATTCCTCTGCTATATTGTTCTTGAAATGCGAAGTGACACAGTACAAAGCAAGCATGTCCATTTAAGAGTGGCATGTTGAGCTGTCATGTCTCCAACTGGAGATTAAAACATAGGATTAGAAATGATGCAGGTGCTCAGATAACATTTCAAATCCCTGTCAGAGGCAAAAGTTCAGAGTCTAGACTGCTGGTGCCCATGGACAATTACGTGGAAAGAAGCCAGCATGGCTGTCGCTCTTAAGCAGCTATTCCTACTGACCATCAGTCACCTGACTATAAAGCCCCAAAGGTAGAGCCTTCTGGTTCAAATGCAGATGGGTTGAGAATGCAGGCTGCGACCTATCTCCCACCAAACAAACCTTTAAAACAAGGTTGGACCCTTTAAGAACTGGATGTTGGACCACATGGGACTTAAGTATGATCCTGCAGGGCTCTTTTTATGTTTCTATGTTTTTAATACAGCCCCAGAACCTGACACAGGTATGGGAAACTTGTTCAGGACCACCACAGTATTTATTATTAAATTAAAACAAACTGAAAAAGCAAATAAGTATTAATGAACCAGCTAAAATGGCAGAGTGGAATTTGTTCCTGCAGTTCAGCTGATGAATGATCAAGAGGAAGGTTCCGTTCTAAACCTTGTAGAAGTAATGGTCAAATACAATCTCTCGATTATAACTGCTGCCAGCAGTCCCCTGCAATTCTTTATATGGTACTTCCTGATTTATGTTGGAAATCACGGTGTGCTGGATCTACATGGCAAGACCTTGCAAATAAATATCTTTCTATACATATGGAAACTCTATGCAGTTGCTTGCCAATGTTTATACAAATCAACTCAAACAAATTAAGTATGGGCTAAACAAATTAAATGTTTTAACTAACTGTGAAAGTACAAGGATGTGAGAGGTTGGCTGTGAAGTTGACTTGATCTGAGTTCATAGGCAGTCATGAGAATCTCATACACTTGCATTTTCAGGGTTGTAGAAGACCTTTTTTCATTCTCGGTACAAAATTAACTAAGTACGCTCCCATAAGTTGTGATGGAAAGTAGCTTGATTACTACTGAGATGTTGTCAAGTTACTGCAGCCTGATTCAGGCAATGGAAATATGAATTGCATGACTCTTTCATTCTCATGTGTAAGGAAGGGCATGGCAATATGCAGTAATTTCTTTTGCTTGAGTAAAAACAGAAGCTGGTAGAAGTTAAAAGCAACAAATAATTGACTGGGCAGAGATGCCTGTAGCCTGATGTTTTTACTTAAAAGGGGAAAGTATGCCACTTAACCAAGGTAAAAGGAAAATGTTTGCAGTAAGCAATCACTGTGACGTTCTGCCGTGGCCTGACAATGAGAGCTGATTAACTCCAGAGATGCATCTTTAAATGAAAGTGGCTGTTTGTCATTGTCCATCTTAGTAACTGTGGGCGAAGATGTGGAGGCTCATTGTTTTGAAAAACAGCTTGAGGCCTTAACTGCATACATTAGTTCAATGTGTTCAGCCTATTAGAACATTTTTAAACACAATCAAGCTTCTATAATTTTATTTAAAGAAATAATTTCCATAGTCAGTAAAAATAGAATATGTATATATGAGTAAGTGAGTGGGAGACATGTTTTTCACTTGGTCAGAGTGAAAGCCAGCAAACAGGTGAGATGTTCTAGGCCAGGCACCCCCAAACTCAGCCCTCCAGGTGTTTTGGGACTACAACTCCCATCATCCCTAGCTAATAGGACCAGTGGTCAGGGATGATGGGATTTGTAGTCCCAAAACATGTGGAGGGCCGAGTTCGGGGATGCCTATTCTAGGCAAACAATGAATTTCAACTCCTGAAATTAGTAACTGCTCAAGCTCTAGACCATAGCATGATCATGATAATAATCAAAAATCCTGTGTCATAATGACATAGGCACAGACTTAAAATAAGGTACAGACTAAGTTACTCCAACTGTTTTCTGGTTCAGCTGCCTGCTTAGAAGCTTTGCATTCTCCTGTTATAGCATGCCAAATAGGAAAGTTCCCTGTATTTAAATTATCTAACTTGTTAAATTTCTTGGCTATCTAATCACTAAACATGTGTAGGCAGTTTATTGCACTAAAGTTGGGACTTTGGCTTATGTTTAGAGTTGTTTAAACTTAAATGTTTACCTCTCCAATAAGCGCTTAGCCTGATTAACTAAACTAAACACCTGATGGGATTTATGAGGAAATGTTGCTCATTTGGCTGTAGATCTCTAGCGGATCTAGCCATCCTTTTCGCATCCTAACACCAGTCTACCTCTGCTGTCTGCATTTTTACAGCCTTGTAATTTGAGTTTTCCCTGGTGTTTCTCATTTTAAGGATCTCTCTCTTTTTCTACAAAAGAATATCCTTTATTTCAGAAAACCCCGCTGTTCAGAAAATAATGAAAGTTCTTATTTCAGATTGACCATGTTTCCATCCAACATCAGTTGCAAAAGAAATGTTCTTTATTTGTGAAATTTCTAACTGGCAACCTTATCCTAGTCATGAATCACCCAGGCGTAAACAGTAGTGTGTTAAAGTTTCAGAAAGTTGGCCTTGACAGTTCTTTTTGTGTGTTTTCATAATGGGGAAATGGATTAAATGTATTTGCTGACTAGGTCTGAGGGTCATGAAGTCTACAGCAGTTCAAGTGTGATATTGTGTAATAATGAAAGAATACCTTATAGAACCTACTCCTGTAATTTAAAAAACCAATCACATAAATGCCTCTGTGTACATACAAATGCTGTTTGGGTTCTCTCTGCTCATGTCCTATCTAATTCTTTAATTTTTTACTGTTCTTGAATTGTCCCAGTTGCATTACTGCATTGACTCTAATATCAGTATCAGTTGACAGCAGCCAGCACTTCATTGAGTGATGCAGTGACTCAATAGCCACAAGGACATTTATCTTAGGGCTGGCTCCTAATGTTCAGAACACACTGCCTTATATAAACACATGAAGGAGCCATATACTGAGTCAGATCTACTCCAGTTGGCAGCAGCAGCTCTCCAAAGTCTCAGGCAGAGATATTTGGTACCATCCATAGAAGTCAGGGAACAGAGAAGAAGTATATGTTAAAATGAGATAGTCTTATAAGGGCAAGCCCTTAATTTGCAGCCCCACAACCTGGGTACCTTTTAAACAGAATGCAGATTATGTACTCAATTACTGAACTACCACCACAGCTATAAAAGGTTGTATCCAACAAAGTCATTGCATGAATAGGATGACTTCTGCTTGTGCAACAAAGTTTTCTCTTCCTCTCCTTCCCTTGTGCCCTGTGATTTGCCCTGAGCTTTTCTCCAACCCTCTAGAGTAAATTTGGGGGTGTGGATGAAAGCAAAGGGAAAGTTCCATTGTGCAGGTGGAAAATGTTCCACTCACTTTGTAACTTGGTGGGATTCCACCCAAAGTAATCATAATACACTTTAAGAGCAAATCTTAGGTGGAGCCTGTAGCCAGGCCTCTTGACCGTAAAAGTGTAAAGATGACTCTTGAGTGGTATTTGGGGACCACAGCGATACGTTTTCTTCATGCAGCACAAATACAGATTTACAAACTTCTTTGAGAACAGGTGGGAATCTTCTGTACTAATATTGCAGATCGGTTCAAGTGTTCAACTTTCTCTAACCCTTGTGAGCATTGCCCACAATCCGCTGTCACAAGTTTAAATGTATTGCTGCTCCTAGTACTCGAATATTGTTTTGTCATCTGGCTTTCACATGGTTTATTGTATTATGTGCTGCAATTTTCTGAGTTGCTATGTGCTATGAATTATAAGGAAGTGCAAATTGTGCTACCACAGAAATGGGTGTGCCTCTCAAATGCTAATTTCATCTTTTGAAGATTGTTAGAACAAACAGTTCCCTTTTATTAAGAAAAAATGGCCTCATATGTGTGAAATGCACTTTGCACATTTTAATGCTAAATTCTACCTAATGTGAGACTGAGCATGGTGGGGTGGGGTGAAGGTGGCTTGCCACCCAAGTGGTGACATCACTGGGCAAGTTTCCCTTTTAATGTACTGCACTCGCTTTTGATCAGACTCTTGCAAAAATCTGGGCCTGTTTTCCTGGCTCCTGTATGACTGGAATATTGTCACAGTTTATTGTGACCCTAAGTGTCCCCAAAGGAAGAAAGCCTGTCTATAGATTGCAAGGCAGAACCTTAGAATCAGAGTCATCAAGACACCCTCTCTATCCCCATCATGTTAAAATAGAATAATTATACCTAACGAAGGCTGAGATCCAATGAACTTCTAGTTCTGCGTGCCTGGAGCGGCGGGGCTTTTATTTCTTAAATAGTAGCCCACCGTGCCACAGGGAAAGCCACTTTTGAACCTGAGGGGGCTTTGAAAAGCAGGTTGTGCTACAGCTTGGGCACCTGCTCTTAATAAATTAAATTAATTAAAATCCCATGGGGAATGCCTAATCCCGTAAAAGCACCTAAAGTATTTCTTCAGATCCTGGTCAAGCTGCCTGCCTTGTAAAAAACAAAACTGGTAAATAGCATCTTCACAAACCTAACTTTTATATCTTCAGTTTCTTCAATTTGCTTACAAGCAGATAATTCTTCCTCAAATTTAACCTAAATATTTATTGAGTAGCAGTATTTAGTCTTATACTTAAGCCTTGTTTACTCTCAGTAGCCACAAAGAACTATAGTCTGTTTAAAGCAGCTGTGAAGTATTTGAAAACAGTAAGCCATAATCCTTGTCAGTATTTTATTCTACTTATTAAAGTGTGGCGAGTTCTTTTATGCTTTAATTATAGCATTTCAAAACTTTTAATTTCATGGCTACACTCTTAAACTTTTTCTACTTTGTCAACATAGAGCTTTTTTTGTAGAGGACTCATTGACATAGAACTTTTGCAGCTCTAATCCTGCAAATCTAAAATGTCTAAAACTGCCACCAAAAAAGATAGGACTGCCAGATTCAGTATATGACAATTTACACTTGTGTAAGGAGTTTTCAGCTAATGTAGTTTTTTCCTGTCGTAGTATTGAGGAGAAACTGTACAGAATACATATCTCCTTTCTGTAGAAGAATTAAGAGCACTGTTCCATATGGAATCTTGCGACCTTGTACATCACGTTCATATTTTCAAGATAAACTCAAAAGCTGCTAGGTTAGTCTTCGACATACACATTAAAATGTACCATGTGATGATTTTAGATGAGTGAATGATTTGTGAAAAGTTATCTCTAACATCTTGAAATGAGGAAATGCTGTAGTAATAGATGGCATCCACTATCCTCACATAGACTGGGTACATGTGTGTTCCAGTGGATTGACAGCTCATTAGCAGGTTATTGTCATTATGTAACACCACTGCTGAAAGAATTGCACTGGCTGCCAATTAGCTGCTTGTGCTGGTGTTCAAAGCCCTATAAGCTTTGACCAGGATACCCAACCAATCACTGCACTCTACAGAATAAGACTTGCTGCAGATATTGTCTCATCAGGAAGTCTGTTTCATACCTTCCCTTTGGAGCTCCCTTGTGATACATGTTAGGCAGACGCTGTCTCTGTTGTCTTTTATGCACCTATTCAAGACTGTCCGTTTTCAACAAGCTTTTTAAACAGAGATTTTTATCTCAGTTTGTATCTGTATTTTGCTTGATACTCCTTTTATGTATGAAATTATTTTTGTATGTCTTTATTGTTGATGTTTCATAAGTGATTCCTAAATAAAAGCGAACAAATAGGTATATTTTAATCATGATCAAAATGTCAATAATTAATTTTAATTTACTACTTAATAGGAGAAGCTCTTTAAAATAGCACTGCAGGGTGCCCTGTAAAATGTAGGGCTCAAATAAAAGGAATCCCATATATTTCTTCCTTAAAACAAGAAAATAAATAAAAGCAAGTGTTGTGAGTTTTAAAAGCTTCTTGATTCAGAGTTTCTGAATGGCTGGCAACCATAAAGATGGCACATCTGGTCTTAGAACTTAGAATGAGGCTGTTCAAACCACATTAAATTGTTTTTGGCAACTTTAAATAACAATTGTACCATAAGGAACTTAGTAGCTGGAATATCTGAGGATCAGCCAAAGTTATTCTACTGTCTTGTTAAGACAACACAACACAATGAAATATATATTACATTGGGGGGAGGGAGAAAAGAGAATTATACCTAGAAGAGAATTAGAATTGTCAGTTTGACTCCACCCTCTTCTAGTTTAGTTGCATGCATCACAAAGAAAAATAGAACTTCATAGAAAGAATACATAATTTGGTGTGTCATTAAAATAACTTAAGGCAATTTTGCATTTGCTTTGGAAATCCCAAAGAGACTTCTTAATATCTAACTCTGGTTGGTTGCTTTTTATGCCATATATTAAAGTATGGCTTTGGGTGACACTCACAGAACTGCTATGGAATGACTTCTAACATTCAGAAAGTTTCCGGGAGAGACGGTTGCTTTTGCTACCATCAGAGCTTCTGGAACAACCTAAGCAGAACATGCATTTAGATGTTTTAAGAAAATGAGCACCAAAGCAGTATTCTGACTAGTGCTCTTCACTATCATAGGACTGCTGTACCCATGGTGAATTTCCATCACATGTATCATTTTCAGATATGAAAAACTATACACATGGATGCATAGTCATCTGATTTGCTGCCTCTCCAATACAAAAACACAGTTATACAGGCTCATATATTTGTATGCGGTTGTGTGCATGCAGAGTTCTAGCAATTACAATTTCGTAAGTAATATTTGTGTAGGAATTTATTGTATACTACAAGCTGGTAGAGCACATGCTTTCTGGTGGTGCACATGCTGTGTATGCAGTGGGTTCCCAGTCCAGTTCCTATCATCTCTCCTTCAAAGGCACTATGGTAGCAGGGCTGGTAAAGAGCACTGCCTGAGTCTTTAGAGGTCAACTCTCAGCCAGGATAGGCAATACAGATTCAGATGTCCAACAAGCATGGAAGTGATAGTACCATCTAGGAGAAGTGAACATCCCCATTATCTGAAACACCAGAGCCACATCTATTATAGAACCAGCTGTCCAATGTAAAGTAACTGCCTGTCACCTGCTCAGGCACAGGCTAAGAAGGAGAGCTCACCTCTTTACTTGCAGCATCCCATTTTCGGACATTGCAAAGGTTTTCATTCCCATTATTTGCTATATATAAAACATGTACACATGTGGTGCTTCTGCAGTTTATTAAGAAAAAAATATGAGTCCTTATCACACCACTGATTATTACTTCCTATCTGTTGTCTCAGTTTCAATCCTTATGACCATGCTAACATTCAGAATGTGGCTGCATTCTTTCCCTAATAATTTTTTTTTTGTTTGACTCTTTGGGGTATCATGGTCAGATTCTCACAATGCATTAACAAAAAGATGAAATGTCATATTTCCTAGAGAGTTATTCAAGGCAGGCCACTGAACATCTGTGCCTTTTGCTGCTAAAATAGAATTGATGGGGTGTTGATTTATAGCTAAAATGTACAAATCAGATTTGATAAAGGCATGAATTTATTTTTTAAAAGACTTCTGAACAATGCAGACTTTTCTGAACAATGCAGGCATTTCTTTAGTGAAATCAGGATGGAAATACCAGAGGTAGAGGGCAGATATAAGTTCTTCCTGAGAAGTGCCTAATGTAAATGTCCTAATATATATTTACTTTATCTAAAAGATTGACAGGACCTTATAGAGCAGTTTACAGTCAAGATATGACACAATATTTACAAGAAAAAAGCAGGGGTTCCACTTACATCCGTTTACGTGTACAGTTGTATGCATGCATAGGTTTGGCTGTCTTCAGGCCTTCAAATGAAAGCACACAGATCAGAAGTAGGGCCTGTCTCCATGATGTTCCCCCGCATTCATTTGAAAACATCTAAAAGGGGCTCTAGTCTATCCTAGATGGTAACTTCTCTCTTTTAAAATATACTGCAAAAGGTGGTTTAGGTATGCTTTTGTTTAAAATCATTATAGTTTAGTGTTGGTGTCACCTTGCTGTTGAGGTGAAATCCCTGGTGCATCTAGTATGGCTGGCAATAGCTCCCCTGCTTTTGCTAAGCAAATATACATGAAACCATAGCACTAATATATCATGCATACCTTATTCTAGGATGTAGGCTTGGTGACCATTTGGATTTGTTCTGTAAAACAATGTGAGCTTCTCTCCAGAGGTTAGATTTCTAAAACACTTATATTTACAATGGGGTAATGGAAGCTGGCAAGCTGTATGGCAGAGGGTGTTAGAAACAAAGGAATGCAGACTCTTTCTCTTGGCAGCGAAAAGGAGCTGTTGGAAACATTTCAGGGAAAGGATTAAATGCTGCTCTCTGGGTTGATGTTGGGCTAATTGGGATAGGCAGAGGTAGATGTTCTCAGAAATAAAGGATTATTGCAGAAGCCAAGATACAGTAATCTTGAACTGCCTAGTGAGGCAGAAAAGTTGTATTCCAAGAAGTAATGACCACATCAGACGTGTTGTCTACGAAAATATGTTTATGGCACAAAGCTGAAAGATGAGGTGTATGATGAGCAGAAGTATAAGGATCACATGTGACTGGAGAGATATTTTTCAAAGCTGAAAGACAAATGATTAGTGACACTATTCTTTTTTCATAATGACAGACTGTAGTTAATCTTAAATAAACTGAAACAAAGTGACCAGCCTTGGTCAGTCATACCAGGTGATGCTTGAAAGAAAAATAAAAACAATGTGTGAAAATGCTTTATGTATAGCAAACTCTACAGCTCCATCCTGGTAAAAGAAGGTGTGTGTTGTGTAGTCTTATAAACTCATTAGGACATTGTGCCAAATGTAGAAACTCTGGCAAGCCCCCATCATAGGGCCAGATTTAACTAATCAGTCCCATTAGCTGAAGCCCCTGCAAGGATTTCCACCAGCACAGAGGGGCTTCCCTCCTGAGCTAAGTGTCTCCATCTCCTCCCAAATTGGCTCAGGGGGTCAGGAGCAGAGCATGTGCACAGAGGCAAAGGGAGACCATTGCATCAGGCAACCAGTAATGCTTCCACTGATAGAATGATCTCCTTAGAGATACTGTACTGTTTTAACTATGTATCCACTTCATGTTTTTCTTTTTCCAGAACAGGGACTGTTTCTTCTAGTAATTGATTTAATTACAGTTGGTGGGGAAGAGATTAAGATAGAGTAATTGGAAGAGGTTTTACCAATGTACAAATTTATAATACAGTTGCATTCTCAATTATATGCCTCGTTGTGGGTAATTACTCTGCTTGAGCAGTACCGCGTTATCCAAACACTATTTGTGGCAACACTGAATTTGGAGAGCTTTATCAGTTGTGCAGATGACAAGAATATTGTTACAAAGTCCATGCTCTTTTCTGTTTATTTTGCAGTTCCAGCAGCTTAAGTTGCATTTCTGGCAACTGCCTGTTTGCTTTGGGCAGATGGAAATTAAAGTCTAAATGCATTCTAATTATTCTGTCAAATGTTCAGCGTACTTCAGTTTTTAAACAGTTTCCTGTTGAGGTCAATAGGTTTTCCGGCATGGACTCCTCTGCAGTGCATCCTATAGTGTCTTATTCCAGAAAGGGGGGGGGGAATCTGAATGACATAAAATAAAGCCAAGCCACATGCTTTACAGGAAACTTAGTAAATCTATTCATCATTTAACAAAGGAAGGAAAACTTGGAATAAGTTCTGAAAATCCTGTGATTTGGTCTGTGAGGTAGAGACAATTTTAAATAGATCCAACTGACAGCACCAAAAAAAAAAGTGTTTATCAATTCTATTATTTATTGATTTTATGTAGCCCCAGCTATTTTCAAACATGAGGAAACAATAGAAGAGGGGAGGAAATGGAGACATGGGTGGGCAAGGGGAAATACTTTGATTATGTGATTATTTTAAAAAATTCTCCAGTGTATCTGAAGAAGTGTGCATGCACACGAAAGCTTATGCCCAGAATAAACTTAGTTGGTCTCTAAGGTGCTACTGGACAATTTTTTATTTTTTAAAATTTATTTTGACTGTGTCAGACCAACATAGCTACCTACCCAAATCTAGTGATTATTTCAGTTATGCATACTTTGGGCTATGTTGGTAATACTCCATCATACAGTTACATTGTCTCTGTATGAACATGTCCATCGCTCCAATATCGGATAGATGCGTGGAGTCCTAACTGGAAGCCAGGAGGTGTTGAGTGGGGGAAGAGTGTCAGAAGGAGAAGGAATTGCTAACCGTGTTTATATATATATTAGTAGTTTATATTCAGGGCTTTTTGTGTATTTTTGTAGCATTTGTTGTTGCTTGTTTTCTTTACACCACCTAGAGACAGAAACATGTAGAAATTGCCTAAATAAATATACAGCCGTTTCATGAAAATGCTTTCTGTGTGGGAAATCTGTGCGGTCAGATTTGTATGCACTGATTCTGATACCACAACAATCCTAGTGATGTGCTACTGTTTCAAAGAATGTTCCTGGAAGTGTTCACAAGATGCTTTATATTGTGGCATCCATGGGCTACACTAGAGCATCACTTGCTTATCCTGGCATCCAGAAGTGCGGCGTTGGAGTACCTGATATATCAGATTAAGTGCATGGCTAGTTGCCCCAGCTTTACCACTGGGACTAAATCCACCCTTACATCCAAAAAAGAATTTTGTAGTTGATACCTACTTGATTAGTTGATACCACACTCTTCCATATTGATGGGAAGAGATGTAATGAAATTAGTGAGTTACAACTACATCAGTTTCCATTCTCAAGCCACCCAACTCCCCTAGAATATTAGTGTGCGTTTTCTTTTCATAAACCTGACTGAGAAGACCAAAATAATTTCCCCAGATCAGAACTCACCATTTTATTCTATGAACAGCATAGATTTGTAGTCAAGGAAAATACCCAGAGCAATATGTTCATCCTAGCTTCTAATATGTGCCTTAGCTTACATGATATACAGAGAGGTTCTATCTTCTTCACCTGGCCTCTCCAAGCAGTGATGAGTACAGATCAGGAGCGGGGAACCTTTTTCAGCCTGAGGGCCACGTTTCTTCTGGGCAACCTTCCCGGAACCACATGCCACAGGTGGAGAAGACCAAAGACAAAAAACAGTGAAACCAAGAATGTAAATTTTACCTTAAACACACTCACAAGCCCAGCTCTATTTTCCATCCCAACAAGCAAAATGCATGATCAGAGTTGAAGGCAGAAACACTCAGGGTGCAAAGCAGTGCCACTCAGTGGGTGGCATTGGGAAAAATATCAAGGGCTAGATAGGCTTGTAGGGTGGCATTTGGTCTCCAGGCTTGAGGCTCCCTATCCCTGATGTTAATAATGAAGTAGCATCTTCCACTTGTCCTGCACACTTCCTTGGGAGGTTGTAAAGATTGGGCTAGTGGGGGAGGACAACTGAATGGGCCATGGTGACAATGGTGAGAAGCGGAGGCCCAAAAACCCTTGAGCTAGCACTGATTATAGAAATAATGGAACACAAGAACGGGGGATTTTCTGACAATTGTCTATCAAGCTAAGCATTATTTATGCCAACTGGCAGAGGCACTCCAGTTTTTCAGACAGGAATTGTTCCCAGCTGTACCTGGAGAGGCCAGGCTCTGAAGCTTTGCATGCAAATCATGGACCCTTCCCGTGAATCGCATTATTAAACTTTTTGGGGGACAGTAGACCTAACACAGACCAAAATTCCATGCCATAGGGCATGGGTAGGCAAACTAAGGCCCGGTGACCAGATCCGGCCCAATCGCCTTCTAAATCCGGCCCCCGGACAGTCCAGGAATCAGCGCGTTTTTACATGAGTAGAATGTGTCCTTTTATTTAAAATGCATCTCTGGGTTATTTGTGGGGCATAGGAATTCGTTCATTTCCCCCCAAAAAATATAGTCCGGCCCTCCACAAAGTCTGAAGGACAGTGGACTGGCCCCTGGTGAAAAAGTTTGCTGACCCCTGCCATAGGGTGTGGGTGGGTGTGTAGTTGGAAAGTCAGTAAGAATTTAGCCTGCTCTCCGTTTTTATTTTCCCTAAGGCTGTTTTCTTCAGGAGTACAAACACTAATCTCTGGATCTGACTTACTTCCTGATAATTTACTAAAAACTTGTGAAATGGGCATTCATACTAAATAAAAGCATAGGATTTAAAAGGCTTCAATTAGCATCACTCTTGTCAGATTCAGCATAGCTAAATAAGACCCTATAGTTTATGGAGCAGCTTTTCTGTTGGGTCAGATGTTGACTTTGACATCTGTTTCCATCAGCTCTGCTGCTTTGATGGCAACTACTCAAAGAGCACAGGCAACTGTGAAAGAAACTCTCAATTCAATTCATTCCGTATTTATATAATAGTGTCATTTCCTGGCAGAAGGAGTTCATTGGAATTTGTAAACTAATCTATGCATTTCTGATAACAGGGATAGAACTTTCAGCAGTGTTTCAAGGAATATATTTTAAGACCCTTAAAAGCATTGCCTCTTATTAATATTCTATTTGCCAAAGAACTCTCTTAAATCTCCACAGAAATCCAGTGTTTTTATGCATAGTTTCATGATATATGTATAATAAACATTTTATAGATCTTAAAAGGAGAAATGTTTTTATATATGCAAAAACCATTCACTGAACACTTTCTTCTGTCACCACAGAATACTGCTGGAATCCATTAAAATGCGCACAGCCTGCATTTGACACACACACTGATTGTGTTACATACTTTAATGCTCTAAACATGTCATAGGGTTTCAGGGTCTTTTTAAAGATTATTTATTAATCCAGTGAATCAATTTAAACATAGGGTAATAATATAAGATACATCATTCTTATTGGTTATATGAAGTGTTACTTTAGAAAATAAAATTTGATACCATAGTTTGGCTTTGTGGTCCATAACTGAGAGCTGAACTTGCAGCATGTTTTTGGTTTTTGAGGGGGGCAGGGTTCTTCAGTCTTGAGCCCACACTTAAATAAAAATTAAATGGCCTCTTTTTTTGGAAATAAATATATACTTGCACGGAAATAATTTCTAGGGTTGTTCAAGTATTTGGATTAAACTTTCATAAGCATCATGTGGTTAGGGTCCCTCAGTTATATCACTTTAGAATTGTATGTTTGTATGGCAGCCCACCTCAAAACTGCCCATACCTAGAAAGCTAGCAGGTAGAGATAAGGCGTTAGCTATACCCTTCTACCTCACAAGGTTACTATTCTTCAGTGGTTTGCTGCTGTTGTTGCAAGGATCTTAGCAAACCATCTCCTACCTATATCCGAGGATACACTTCCTGAATCCCAAAATGGTTTTCAACCTTCTAGAAGGACAGTGGATATGATTTTCACTGCTCGACAGCTTCAAGAAAAATGCAGAGAGCAAAACCAACCCCTGTATATGGCATTTATTTACCTGACTAAGGCCTTCAACACTGTCCTTCTGAAAATCGGCTGCCCAGATAAATTTGTGAACATCTTTCAGCTCCTCCATGGTAATATGACAGCAACAATTGTGGATAACAGTGGCTCTCTAAGTGAAACATTCACAGTGGGATCAGGTGTTAAACAGGGGTGCATTATCACCCCAACTCTATGTATTATCTTCATCTCCATGATCCTTCACATTGTCGAAGGGAAACTCCCCATCGGGGTAGAAATCATATATCCAAAAGAGGGAAAGTTCTTTAATCTGAGTAGGCTGAAAGCAAAGAGTAGGGTTACCATAACTTCTGTCATAGAGCTTCAGTATGCTGATTACAATGTAGTGTGTGCACACTCAGAGGGTGACCTCCAAACCATCCTAAATATTTTATGGAAAGCTTGGCCTATTGCTCAACATCCGAAAAACCAAAGTGCTTCACCAACAAGCACAAAACAAGCCCTCTGCAGCGCCCACAGTTGGGAAGCCCAGCTACTCTTCCCCCCTCCCTTTTTAGTCAGGCATACATAGAAAAGTGTAAGCCTAGAGCATGTGAATCTGACAGCAAGTTAGACTGATGTTCCATCAATTCATGTATGCATGAATTACGCAGATACATGTATTGAATCCCTCCCTAAGAAAACAGGAGCATAGTTGTTTTCTTAATAATTCTGCTTGAGACTCAAGTCCTCATAATGCTCCCTCATTTGTGCTCATTTGGTAGAGGACCTTGAGGAGCCATGTGATGGAGAGTCTAGACACCATTGCATTGGAACTTAACTAGCTATTGTAGTGAAATCTTTTCTCTTGTCCCTTTTCTATGGGCTGACTAGTGCCGAAAACAAAGCCTTGCAGACTTTGTGTCTGTCTCAAGATTTATTTTGGATTTAACAAGAAGCAGAATTCAGATTGTTGTGTTGCAAAAGAAGCATTAGACACTAATTTGATTTTATTTAAAATCCAGAGACACAAGGAGGCTGGCATCACATCAGTAAAATATGAAGTATCTTGTCACTGCCCTTGTTTGTGGGAATTGTAAGACAAAGAACTCCTGTTGCTCTGTTGCAAAGGTTTTACATGCAGCATATGCAATATGTTGCATGAAACTGTTCTTCCTAGAGCAAGTTGCTTATGCAGTATTTCTTCAGCACTCTTAACAAGCGTCCCGTTGTTGGTTGTTTCTGAAAATTTTAGTAGCGTGCAGATATTCATCAATGGTTGTACTTAGATTTACCTCCTGTGGCCACAGTACTTTACTAAAGTAGCGACTTTTGTCGCTTGTTATGCATTAAATTATCAACAGCAAATATCCAGTTCTACCAGAAATTGTGTCATACTGATGGGTGGTGCTTTTAGGAAAAAGAAAGTAATGTTATGTAAAATTACATGAGTGGAGATACAGCAGCAGCCTACAGTGGTTGTGGTATTTTCCCCCTCTTCTTGCTTCCTGTTTCTCCAAATACAGTGGTACCTCGGGTTAAGAACTTAATTCGTTCTGGAGGTCCGTTCTTAACCTGAAACTGTTCTTAACCTGAGGTACCACTTTAGCTAATGGGGCCTCCTGCTGTTGCTGCGCCGCCGCTGCGCGATTTCTGTTCTCATCCTGAAGCAAAGTTCTTAACCGAAGGTACTATTTCTGGGTTAGCGGAGTCTGTAACCTGATGCGTCTGTAACCCGGGGTACCACTGTAGAGGTTTCTACCTGAGTCAATAGTCAAATCATTGTTATTGTATAAGTGAAAATAATCCAAATACATATAGCTGGTTTAATAAAGTGGCTTAGAGACTCTGCTAAATCCTTTGTTAAAATCTCACCTCCTCCATTAACTTACTAGGTGGCCTAGGACAAACAACTCTTTTTCAGCAGCCTATCTGGAAATAATAATATTGACCCACCTTATAGGGCTGTTGTAGGAATTACTGAAATAATATAATTCTACTTGCCTTGTCAACTCAGAAAAGCTAATATTTAGTTATTTGATAATTTGGTTTATATATTTCATACACACATGTCTAGATTCATTTATTTCATCATTAGAAGCATCCAAGATAATTGACTGAACTGCTGAATGCAATTTTTGTCAGAAGTTTAGATTGTTCAGTTAATGTTTGTCATATGGCTGAAAGGTAGTTAAACACACTGAGAATTCAGGAACTGGGCCTGAACACCAGAACATGAGAATGACTGCTTAAGTGAAAGTCTGCCGTAAAAGTTTTAGCCTCTTTGTGTTTGTTGTTCAGATTTTTTCATTGTGCTTTTCATTCCATTATCAAGAATAAAAATGAGCATGGCACTTAGGCACAAATGTAACTGTTGAGTTTGGGCCAGAATTCCTTTTACTGCTCTTATGTGAAATGAAAGCCAAACAGCTGCTTGTAGCTTAGGTTTGACTTAGCAGCCTAATGCAATTGCCCTGCTCTCCAGTTTGAGATGAGCAACTGCTGTGCCATAGACTGGGACAGCTTACCTGCTCCCAATTTGTGAGAACAAAGTAGTTTGATACATAACTTTGTATGGGTCAATGGATTAACATTTTTCTATGTAACCTAAACCTCAGTGTGAGAACCAAAAATGATTTGCACTCACTGTTGTTTCCCCCCGCCCCCCCGTGCAACTTCACAACAGTACTGGGCAAACTAAAGAGTCCTGTTCCCTCTTTGCACCGGCCCTCCAATCACATCCCAAAAACTATAAAATGTTGTCAGAGAAGAACATGCTATCTTGTTCATGATGCACTTAAGGATAGCCTGGTCTTTAAACTCTCATTTTAAATTTCCTGTTCTGTCACAGCCTTACCGTCTTAATAGGGCCTAGTGTGCCTTGGGTGTGCTCTGTTAACTTTTGGGGGCATACATATTGTTTAAATTACATGTGTGTGAGCTTTATCTAGTAAGTGCAGACAAAAGCCATAGGCACTTATGACCTAAGATCTTATTGGAGCATTTCCTCAAGCACAGGGGTCAGCAAACTTTTTCAGCGCGGGGCCGGTCCACTGTCCCTCAGACCTTGTGGGGGGCCGGACTATATTTTGAAGGGAAAAAAAGAACGAATTCCTATGCCCCACAAATAACCCAGAGATGCATTTTAAATAAAAGCACACATTCTACTCATGTAAAAACACGCTGATTCCCGGACTGTTTGCGGGCCGGATTTAAAAGGTGATTGGGCCGGATCCGGACCCCAGGCCTTAGTTTGCCTACGTATGCTCAAGCACTTCTAGTTTGCTCTCAGTTAAGTTTGCTGTCCTATGTACATTTCACCATAAGAGCCATTGAACTCTGTGGGATTTACTTCTGAGTAAACATGCACAGGATTGCATTGCATGATAGGGTAGGTATGGGGGGGGGCAGTTGTTACTACATTTTTTTCTTCAACTTTGTATTCCAATCAGATAAGATAGAGAAAAATTTCTCAAGCCAAACCAATGTTGTTGTTTTTCTCCTTGTTGTTTAGTCGTCAGAGGTGTTCAAGAAACTGAATAATAAGGTGACCTCACTAAAGCAGAATAACATTTTACATGAGCTAAAAATATCAAAATGAGTGTCTCCTTTTCTTTTTATTTAGGAAGATTAGTCACACTGCAGAGATGAGTCTGGAGTCTTTGCTGCAGATGTGGAGGTTGGGGCTTAGCAAAGGGTGGGGGGAATTTCTTGACTGCTTGGGACCTGTTTCAACAGACCATCACCCATCAGAATCTTCCCATGCCAGTGGATCCCAAGCTCTCCTTGCTAATGCCAGCAGAGTACTTGGGAGCTCCAAGGTATTCACTTCATGACTATAGAATATTCCTAGTCAGTTTCCATGCCTGAACTGGCATGTTGTAAATACTGGCAGAGTCTCCCAGCCAGAACCCTCTTAGAACCCTGTCTTAGTTTAAAGCTATTAGTTCCTCTTTGCCTGTTTCAAATCCTAGCTAGTTTCTTCGATGTAATAATCTTGTTCTCATACCAAATCTAGCATAAGTTCCTTTTTCATAGATTCCTTGGAATAAGCAGCATCTCCCTGCTATTTCCGTTCTGTCAAGCACTCAGGTATCAAATACTATTTGTTGATAATCATCAAGCACAGAATATTTTAGAGGTAAGTTATAGCCTTTTATTTTCCTTGGCTCAGATATTATCACACTTTAACCTACAGTTAATGAAGTCTGCATCATCGTTTCAATGCTTCCCTCATGATAGTATTGTGAGCCTTATTCAGGTTTTAGGGGGTGGATACTATCTATAAAATCATGTTTTATATTTGAGGCAATACTATACTTTGCCACTTATTAATAATAATTTTTATTGTACATCTGTAAAGGGACCCCGTGGATCTTGCTCTCTTTTGTCCTTAATAATTTTGTAATGGATCTCCTGCTTGAGTTAATAACACAGTATCCTATATGATGCTCAGGAGCCCTTTTGTACTCTTCTAATTTTGAATTAAATTCTCAAATTACAAGGGGAATCCCTTATGTTTGCTACCCTTTCTTACCTTGTAAGAAAATGCATCACTTGCAAACACTGATAAAAGGGATGATGTGCAGATTTTGACACTCTCAATAAGATATAATATTGATGCTCGTATAAAGATTCATATTTCCCAACTCCTGCTTTTGAAACTGTGTGCTCACTCTGAGGGGGAATCATAATTTGATGCAGCTCCCCTGTAGTTTGTTTGAAATTTAAGTGTAGCCACTTAAAAATCATATGCATGGATAATCTGCAACAAGTACTTACTACAATGAAATTGTAGAAAATTGTTTATCTAGAATGAATGGGTAATTATATAGGAAGATGAAGTTTACAGTAATTTTAAATAAGAATACAATTTGAAACTGCATCTTTTGCAACAGATCCAAAGCCTTTGTTGAGAGCCACTGCTCTCAGTAAGGGTACATGAATTGGTTAAGAATTCTAGGAGTTACCTGTAATAATGCTTTTTTTCTGGGAAGATTACTTATTTGACTCCACTTGCTCTTCAGGATTTTTAAAGGGATAGCTATGATTAGAAAATTAGCTTCGCTCTGTGATAGCTGGCTTAAAACTACAAAGCTTTGATAAGGAATTGGCAGTATGTCTGCATTCCCACACAGTCACATACTGAATCTTTGCATTGTAATCTCTTGTACGTGCCTTACGCACAGAGAAATCTGATTTTCAAAGAGGCTGAAGAGGAAGGGTTATTACATACATATTGAGTACTAAATGTGTTGCTGAAGGAACATCAGAGTTCTGTTGTGCCTCAATATTTACGGCATATGAAGTCATGGAAGGGGGATTTGTTTTTTAACACCATTCATCAAGTAGACAACTGTTAGGAATGGGAAATAATCAATGTGGGAATTCTTTTAACAGCTAGTACTGTCCCAATTGTTCATAACTCAGATTTGTACAACATGACACTATAGGAATATAAATAAAAGCCCAAAGACAGGCAAATTGTCCCCCCCCCGCCCCCAGATTTATTTTACCCTATAATTGTGCAAATTAGATGTTTGTCTTCAAACAAAGAGTGAAAAAAGATTTCTTCCCATTTTAGCAGGAAAGTTGTGAAAATACATTTTATAAACTGGGACAACATGGGCAGAAGACAACTTAGGGCAAGTGGACTTGTGCTTGCATACTGGGACTTCATTTTCATCTCCTCCCTCTGCAGCCCTCCCACATGCCTCAAAGATCTGCTCCAGAGGACGTTCCAACCCCCTGGCACTGTGGATGGGAGCTGCATGGGGAAGGAGAGGATGTTACATGAGCAGAAGCCCGTTACACATGCACACAGCTAGTCTTGGATATGACCCGATGAATTGCAGCTTTGATGTTTAGTCATTTAGTCTTCGGCGATCAGCCTTCTTTATGGTCCAGTTCTCACTTCCATACATCACTACTGGGAAAACCGTAGCTTTAACTATACGGACCTTTGTTGGCAAGGTGATCTCTCTGCTTTTTAAGATGCTGTCTAGGTTTGTCATTGCTTTTCTCCCAAGAAGCAGGTGTCTTTTAATTTCGTGATTGGGTATAAATTGGAGACTTTCTGTGCAAATGTAAAGTTAATCTTTAGAGTCTGAAAAATGCTAACAAATCAGTAGTATTCTTCTGAAATAAAAATAATAAATGTAATGAGTGCTTATGAGAAGTGTTACCCTAAGTACTATTCTTTCCCCACCAACACAATAAAACCAAATTCAGGAAAGCATGAGAGAAGCCTGACAGGGGCTGTTACTGATAAAAGGCAAGGTCCAAGCAGTAGTACAGATTTGCCTGCTGGCCAAGTGAATGAAGAGACCACCCTGCCCATGCAGACTGTCTATGCAAAACTGGGAGGGGAATGAGAAGGAAGTACCAGGGTCTACATGGCTGCTGCAGGCATGCTGCACAACAGGCAAAAATTGATTTCCTACTTTTGGGAGTCCTACTTTCATCATATGTGATTTATGGAAGCTCCATGTGATCATGGAGTCACCTGCACCATTTTGTCATTCTAGTGTTTGCTGGGTGCTGGTATGGGATGACTTTACATTATTTAGATGACCCATGTATCTGAATTTTCCATGTATTTAACTCGTATTAGTCTCCAGAGTCGTGCAGCACTCAAGTTGCAATTGGAGGCTTGAAGAGTCTCCAGCTAAGGAGCTGGACAAGGAGCCAGACCAAATTGGGGGCTTTGAGCCAGCTGTTGGAAATCAGGAGACCACTGCACCTGAGGCTGTCAGATAGAAGAACCTCATGTACCACCAGGGCCTGTAGGGTGCCTTCATAGGTGGCTTCCCCTGAACCTTAGGAACCAAATTCCTCGCACAGTTCCATACAAGTACAGTGGTGCAAAGAGTGGTACAAAGGAGGCTATGGAATAGAGGAGGAGCACTTATCTTCAGGCCAAAGGGTTGGCCCTTTTAAGAATCTGAAGTTTTCAATAAGGAAACAAAATCTAGGAGAGCTGATCTGGAGGCAGAGACTTAAACCTATCTGTGCCCTTACAACTCCTGATCTGCCTTGCCATGTGCAACCTGGTATCAGATGAGAACACAACATTACTGATGAGGAGCCTAACCACATTTTTGGTGCCTGCCTTGCTACATTGGTAACATGGGAGTTATGCCTAGTTCATTACAGAATTTGAGGTAGAGTCGCTTCTGTAGTTTATTTGTCAATCAGATGTGGTGCTTGAAGGGATGCAAGTCATTAGTTAAGAGTTCAACCCATGCGTGTTCTGGCTGGGGAAAGTTCAGGCCATCTGGGACCACTGACTGGGACTTGTTTTTCCCCTGCACCAGAAATCAGCTTTATCCAGGCAAAATAAGTATCTCCTCCCAAATCTGGGCCTCTGACACTATTTGACAATGTTAAGCTTTCCCAGTTCTGGGCCTCTTAACAGACATTACACTACAATAATAATCTTTTTTCTACAGTCATGGAGGCTCAAAATTTTTCAAAAGGAGCTGGAGGATTCTAGGAATTTTAATTTTGTGCCTGGAAGACATAGGACACAGTTCATTAAAGTTATGTCCCTTTATATCGCATTGATTTAATAGAGAGAGCCAACTTTGGCTGTATTGTCCTCATTCTTTTGTATGTAACTTCCTCAATATGAAGAGTACAACACATATGTAGCCAATATTTTATCTGTTATGTTTGAAATTATATTGAAAATGATGGCTTTTAGTGCTAGAACAAACATACTTTTCCAGTCAACAAATTTGTAGTATTTGTTTCAATGACAGACATCTTGAATTTTTTTGCAATGAGAGGTGGTGAAATTTAAACAAATCCAGATTGTTTAAGCTTTTGTATCTAATTATATTTAGAATGGCTTGCTTAATCAGAAAAAATGTGCTGCTTTATCATATCATAGCTCAATTAAGTGTTTGTGTCTACTGTAATAATCTGACTGGTGAGCCTCAAAATGTGTGGTTTTTTTCTGCAGAAACTGCATCCTTAGGAACATGACAGTGTCAAATGGCTGATCTGAGCTGGGGTCAAATTTCTCTTGGCTAACAAATTACTGTACCTTGAGAATGGTAGAACACACTTAACAGTTCATATTCTGCCACAGCAAAATTACCGGTATATTCTCAATATACTTTCCTTACAAGTATATTTATAGAGAAAGGTTTTTTTGGAATCATGCTTCATTCAGAATCAGACTTCAATATCCCTTACTCTAAAAAAAAAAAAAACAACCCCAAAAGTACTTGCTGGTGAATTTTCTTGTTAATGGTACAGTAAAGGTCCAAATGAAATATATTGTACATGCTGAACTCATTAAGATGGGAGTAAAACAGAAGGAAAATATGATGCATTCTTTGAAGTCCACAGTGAAGACTTCTTAACAGGTTTCTGAAAATTATACAGGGATGCCATGGTGACATTGAAATAACACAAATCTGTTTGAATTGTGAAACAGGAAAGCTATAATTTTCATCCCTTATAAAATGAACTCTAGCTGTTAGTGTCAGCCTTGTTGCCATCCTGAGACTCACTGTCAGGAACTATTTGTCCTCTCATCCACCCCTTGTAGATTCCGGGCATCTTGGACAGTTAGCATGTAACAAATTTTTATTACATTAATTTGGCTGTGAATTGTGATAAAAGTCCTAGAAGTCATCATCATTCTTTAACGATGTTTTTGCAAATGTTCATGTATGAAAAAATGCAACATGAATTTGATAAGAGTGGATGCTATGTAAATGACGTCACTCTTGAAGATGTGGACAATTATACAGTAGTGCATTTGAGATTTACTGTCTTCAAACTGTTGCTTTCATTCATGTACATAACTTTATTGTTTATTTCAATTCCAAGAATTAAGAAAGTAGGCTAAAGGGGCTCTAAGAAAATAAAAGTGAAAAATACAGGAAAAATCAATGCATGAGATCCAACATAGCACAAGTTGGTGTCTGCTTGCGCAGGGAACCTTCTCCTTCCTCTCCTCCCCCTTGCAGCCCCCCCCCAACTAGTTCCAAAGGGCTGGGAAAGATTCTAGAGCAGATCGGGGGGGGCACACAGAGAAACTGAAAGGGGGGACAGTAACCAGAAGTCCCCCTGTTGTACAAGTGGGCAGACATCACTGGATGTCTCACAAGTTTGTCAAATGAATTGTTGGTTTCAAACGGCAGTGCTTATTGTAACAAAAAAGTTGATGTGCAGAAAAATAATGGTCTTGCCAAAAGGATGAAATTAAAAGCTATTTCAGCAGCAACTACACCCTTTTTGCTATTGTGTAGCTTTCTACAATCAATGCTGAACATGAATCTCCTGTTTTTACTTGTGTGTTGCTCTTTGTGGCTTAATATCTATGATTAAATACATTATAAACAACCTGTTATATGGTAGAGTAAGCAATTTAATCATGATTGAAATAATGACTTCCCTAAGTTTTGAAACTATTCATTTTCCAGATTTACTTAAAGTTCTTGCATCAACAGGAAGTAGCCTAGAATTATGCATGCTCATTTTTTAAAAAAAAAAGTTGAAATCCCTACAACATGCTCACAGTGCAAACTAGTTTATCTCTGAAAAAAATTCTGTATGCATCCTTTGTGGAATTATTTAAGGCAACCCTAAGGAATCTGTTTTTTAACACAGTGCAAGTAGGTGAGTAGGTACCACTGTGGCAGGAAGGTAAATGGCGTTTCTGTGCGCTATGGTTTCTGTCATGGTGTTCCGTTGCGACAGAAGCGGTTTAGTCATGCTGGCCATATGACCCAGAAAACTGTCTGTGGACATACACCAGCTCCCTCAGCCTGAAAGCAAGATGAGCGCTGCACCCCATAGTCGCTTTTGACTGTACTTAAGCATCCAGGGATCCTTTACCTTTTTACCTACTTGACCCTGAGTGAAATCTAATGCTACTATCCCACTTGCAGAGGCATCAACTAGTGTAAGAGGAAGGAGGCAATTTTCTCTGGTGCCCCCTTCCCACTGCAGCCTCTTACTCCACCTTCCATGCTATTCTGGAGCAAATATTTGGGGTTGCATGGGGAATCAGAACATTGCCTCTCATGTTAGCAGATGTTTCCACAAAAGCAAAAGTTGTTCCACAAGTGGGACTGTAGCAATGGATCCCCCCCCCAAAAAAAGGCATAATATTGCAAAATCAATTCCTGTAGTTTGCTCTCAAAAATGCAAATGGCTAGAATAACTAGATTGTCCTCACTTATTCTTAGGAATTGCAACACATCACGCACCATATGCTTGTCTTTCACTGTTGAAACATACTCCATGGTTGCAGGTTGAAAATGAATACTTCAATCTTTACAGTCTTTCACTTGTTCAGTTTACTTCTTTCAATTTTCATTTGTTTTGTTTGTTTAATATCTATACTGCCCTTCATCCAAATATCACAATATAAAAACAATAAAATATGTCCCACGATAACAAACAAAAACAATAACACCACATCACCACACACACACACACACACACACACACACACACATATTACAGGGCTAGCTGACTAAAAACTGAAAGTTCTTTTGTAACTTAATTTATAAATGATGTAGTAAGAATTGAAGTCTTTCCATTACTATCTCATCCCCATCATTGATTAAGACAACAAAAATTATATCATCTGTATCCATTAAAATACAGTGGTGCCCCGCAAGACGAATGCCTCGCAAGACGAAAACTTGCTAGACGAAAGGGTTTTTCGGTTTTGCGTTGCTTCGCTAGAGGAATTTCCCTATGGGCTTGCTTCGCAAGACGAAAACGTCTTGCGCTTTTTTCTTAAAGCCGCTTGAAGAGGCACAGTTGCGACGGACCGTGCTTCGCAAGACGAAAAACATTGCAAGACGAAAAGACTCGCGGAACGAATTATTTTCGTCTTGCGAGGCACCACTGTAGTGATTTGCTGCGGGCCTTTAAAAAGTTTAGTCACATTAAAATATTGTAAACTTTTAAAAGCAAGCAAACAAGCATTGCTAGTTTTACATATCTAGAAGTAATATGATGGGGTCTGAATTGGCATCAAATGCTAAAACTTTCTTTAATACATGAAATTGCAAGCCTCACTGTGTAACAAAAGCGAGTGATCTCTCTAGTCATTATTTGAGTTTTCTGGTTTATACCAAAGTTGGTCCCAAATTAATGATCAAATGCTGAAGTAAAATCCAAAATTAAAACAAATAATAATGCAGTTTAATTGTATTTCTATATTTGTTACAAATAAACAGAGAAGTAGAACCAACGTTTGGCTTTTTTCTTTTCTTTTCAGCATCAAGTTTAAACAGAAGTAATGCTTGGAGGCTATGACAATCAAACAAATTGATATGTACCGTAGTCATTTTGTCAACTTTTGGTACAATGGTATAATAATTCAAGTACATTTGTTGATAATGTGTTATCTGGTTAATTTTAATGGAAGATGTTATTTGATCATATAGCTCTTGCTGTTTAGGGCATATGTACAGGACACTTCATTATGTGTGTCAGTTGTAATTAAGTTGCAGTGTCTCAGGATAAACTATCATGATTAAGCAAGCAACTTACCAAATATGAAAGTGAGCACCCTGCCCCAGCCAACACCATAAAACAGGCATAGGCAAACTTGACCCTCCAGTTGTTTTGGGACTACAACTCCCATCATCCCTGACTACTGGTCCTGTTAGCTAGGGATGATGTGAGTTGTAGTCCCAAAACATCTGGTGGGCCGAGTTTGCCTATGCCTGCCATAAAACGACCAAAAGCAGTTAATTCTGTGCATTCTGGGTGGACTGCATTTCTTATGTATACAGATTTAGCATATAAATTTTTATGGCCTCTCTGTTATCAGGATCTGTTGCTGTGTTCCAAGAATGCTTTCATTTGATTGTGGATCACTTAGGGCTACAAAACCATTAATCTGTTTGCAGCACAATTTTCAGCATGTTTATTCTGAAGTAGGTCCCACCAAGTTCAATGAGGTGCATCTGTTTATGATTATAGCTATGCGGCATGATCCAGGGTATATTTCATCTGAATGAATCCCAATAATCTTCATAATTTCTCCAATATGTAAACTTACTAATATCACATAAGCTAAAAAAAACTTTCTCCCAATTTTACATTAGCCGATTACATTGCTTTCATTATGCAAGTTGTGTTTTGTTGCTAATTGATTGCATTTTCCTCTACCAGAAAGGAGTTTTAAAAAAAAATTGTATTTCAGGGTTTTATAAATACCGTATTTTTCGCTCCATAGGACGCACTTTTTCCCTCCTAAAAAGTAAGGGAAAAAGTCTGTGCGTCTTATGGAGCGAATGTGTGTTCCCTGGAGCCAAATCGCTGTTGTCCTGTGCTCCTGGGCTGCTCTTTGGGGGTGGGGGGAGGAGCCAAGGTGCTCTGCCCGCAGCCTCTGCTTTCCCCGAAGTCCCGACAAGGTTTGCAAGCAGCGGGAAGGCTGTGCGCTCCCAGGCTGCTCTTTGGGGGTGGGGGGAGGAGCCACGCGGCTCTACCGGCAGCCTCTGCTTTCCCCTGAAGTCCCGACAAGGTTTGCAAGGTTTGCACGCAGAGGGAAGGCTGTGTGCTCCTGGGCTGCTCTTTGGGGGTGGGGGGAGCAGCCACACTGCTCTGCCTACAGCCTTTGCTTTCCCCTGAAGTCCCGACAAGGTTTGCAAAGTTTGCAAGCAGAGGGAAGATTGTGTGCTGCTGGGGTGCTTTGTGGGGGTGGGGGTGGGGAGCTACACTGCTCTGCCTACAGCCTTTGCTTTCCCCTGAAGTCCCGACAAGGTTTGCAAGGTTTGCAAGCAGAGGGAAGGCTGTGTGCTGCTGGGGTGCTTTTTGGGGGTGGGGGGAGGAGCCACACTGCTCTGCCTACAGCCTTTGCTTTCCCCTGAAGTCCCGACAAGGTTTGCAAGGTTTGCAAGCAGAGGGAAGATTGTGTGCTGCTGGGGTGCTTTTTGGGGGTGGGGAGCTACACTGCTCTGCCTACAGACTTTGCTTTCCCCTGAAGTCCGGACAAGGTTTGCAAGGTTTGCAAGCAGAGAGAAGGCTGTGTGCTCCTGGGGTGGGGGTGGGGAGCAGCAAATTGCTGTCTCTCAGTGCCTCCTAATTCAGCTGCAAAGGATTGTCTAACTGGATTCTGAGCTCCATTTGAAGTTTAAAAATAGTAAGTTTGGGGATTTCTTCAAGTAGCAGTTTTGGGGAAATAGTCATAAATACATGCAAAGCATCTCCACAAACCAGTAATAGTAATTTCAGCTAAAACTGAGCAGGTATCTGGCTCAGGAACAGTTTAAACTGCACAGCTATAACCAGACATCCTGTGTGTGTGGACCATGTTCCTAGTAGCTAATCTTTACTGCTGAAAAGAGGCTCTGATATTCCACTCCAACTCTATAATTCATTATACAAATTCTTACAAGTACAGTCCACCTATACTAAACCAAAAACATTGTGTTCTCTTGGTATTGAATGGAAGCTATTTATCTGCCCTCTTTTCCTCCTCTGTTCTTTGCTCAGTCACTCCATTTTGAATCTTCCTTTCAAAACAACCATGCCTGTTTTGAGAAAACTTCAGAGATTTAGGAACTGGAGCACAATCATTTGATCTTTAGCTTCACAGTATTTTAATATTCTTTTGGAAGCCGCCCAGAGTGGCTGGGGAGGCCCAGCCAGATGGGCGGGGTATAAATAAATTATTATTATTATTATTATTATTATTATTATTATTATTATTATTATTATTATCATCATCATCATCATCATCATCATCATCATCTTTTTGCTGTTCCTCCATACTCCAAGCACTTCTCATTTGCACAGCCCTGGTTTCTCTCCCTGACTATTAATATTCTTGATTAATAACAGTAAAATGCTCAAATTTTAGTTTTTGTGACTGCTGCCAATACTAACTTCCCAGTGATAATGAAAACAGCTACATTATAATGGAATGTGTCCTTTTTCCATTCTCATCATTATATACCATGGCTCGCTTTAAAGCAGCAAAGTGGACAGGAGCCACACACTTTGCTGTTTTAAATAGTTTAGTACAAAATTTGAGTCAGATTTTTTTTCTTGTTTTCCTGCTCTAAAAACTTGGTGCGTCTTTTGGTCAGGAGCGTCCTATGGAGCGAAAAATACGGTAAATGAAAACAAGGACTGTAACCTCAAGAGTATGGTAGATTCCAGACACTTTAATATATGTTACCCTGTTCTCCACAACTTCCACCCAAGAGTATGCTTTTTGATTAACTTTCATTTATCATTTATTCTTCTAACACTTATGGCATTTGTGTCCAGTTGGCGCATGAGACTCACAGGGGAAGCAGGTAGTGCCCAACCACAAGTCCAACAGAGAGCATACAAGACCTTGGACAGCTCCTTAGAGCTCTGCTAAAGCAGCTACAACAGACATTTCTTCTACAAGGAGCTAGGGAAAGTAAACATGTTTAGACTGAGCAGGCCTAAAGTGTGGTAGGCTCTGCCTTTCTAGAGGAGCTGGCTGGCTGGCTGATTGACTGGCTGGCTGGTTAAAGGGCTTGTGCTTAATTGACGTCTCAAGGTTGGAGAGACAGAGGCTTATCCTCTGAGTCTGAGAGTGGCGGCAGGACTGTGTTCTCTATACTTAAATAAGGTACTGGTGGTTCTCCCCCCCCCCCCAAGTCCTCCACCACGCAGTGCAAGGTCTCAGGGTCATAACAATTTGGAAGAGAGTTGTTGTTTTTTTGTGGTGGATTATCTGTTGCCAATGAGACTTTCCACAAAATGTTTCATTGTAGAGTTCCTGTTCAGAATTCCACCCAATCCATTCCATTTCCTCTCCACATTTTCCATTCTCCCTTATCCCACAACAGTCAAGCATTATTCCATGCCTAATGAGCATGCTTGGTCCTCATCAGGCTAATACATGACTTGTTTCTCATTTTGTCCTTGTAATACCAATCTAGGTTTGGTTAGTGTTATGTAGTTGAATAGGATCCAAAATGCAGCAGTCTGATTGGTCCTAGAACAATAGTATTCAGAATGCAGCAGTCTGATTGGTCCTAGAACAATGCAGTAGTATGATTGGTCCGCAGGAGCCACCCAATCCAGCTCCAGGTGAAAGTGAATCTACAACCTGATTGGCCTACAGGAGAATCCCAGAATTAGCCAATCACGTGCAGCCCATTGTGTAAATATTGTATATAAAACAGATATTGTGGGGGAACTTCCATTCCTTCTCACCACTATGAGCTGAATAATGAGCATGAAATCCAGTCTCTACTCTGAGTATATTTCAGTTAGGTATAGGTTAGACTGACACATTGTGATTGGCTACAACCCAGTGTGGAATTAAGAGTGATTAATTAATCCCATTGATTTCAGTGGCCTTAAGGGTTTTTAAGTCTGTTAGATCATAGTCAGTGATCTTAATTCAATATGTTTTGGCTTTACTCTCTGGTTTTCAAGGTAGTTAAGCATTGCAAACAATCAATGTAGGTTTTAACTAACATGGGGTTAAATTGACAGTCCCTATGGAGTGCATGTGTTGGATAGATAAGATACATGTAGTGGCCAATATTCTGAGACATGATAAGGATGAGAACATATGCATATGTTTTATGTTTGGAAGAGAAAAAAATTCAAACTATATCAGCTTTTCTTTTCTTTTTTTCCTGAAATTTTAACTTAAGCAGCTACCCAGAAGCATATGTTCAAAATAGAAATCTGGCCTTGAACTGTTTCTTCCCCTCCTCCAAACATATGGAAGCATAAACTACTGCCAAAAAAATAAGCATTCTCTGTTGGAAAGTGTATATATAAAGTGAGTGTTCGCGTCATAAATTCAGTCATGCTCACCCTTCTACAAGGGTAGTGGCAGCAGTGCCAGGGAGCGATCAGAAAATGGCAGGGATAAAAGCAGCCACAGCTGAGAAAAATGACCAGCTAAAAGTACCTTTGTGGGTTTGGTGTCCCTTCTTGTTGTACAGCTTACATTTTCAAAAATCTAAAAGCCACTTCACATGGCTAGCTTATAATGAGGTGATAAACCAAATTAAGCTCTCTGCCGCATGTTTCTGTGGCAGGAAGAACGAGAGACTATGTTCTTTAAGAACAGAACATAGACATTGAGCACTGGGGATTTCCATACCACTTGTGTTCTCCTAGTGTGGGAAGTCTGGATTTCCAGTCTCAGCCCGTCAAGGCCAAGCCAGGCTGGAGCAGAATAGGAGAGCAGCTGCAGGGAAACAGGAACTTGGGAATGTCAGTCCTTTATTGTTTCAGTTTCATTTCGTTTTGCTTCCTTGTTACTGGTGCTGCCTGTTGTCAGGTGAAGGAAGAGGTAGCTTTGCATCTGCTAGGAAGACTCTTCACTCACACTGGCACCAAATCATCTGAGTAAGAAAGCATCCAAGGTCTGGTTTTCTGCTGCAGCTGCCATCTCTGCTTTGCCCTGACTAGGCTTCTGCCAACAGTGGGTGGGAATCACTCCCAAAATGTGGGATCCACCTCTGCTGACCTCCAGATTCCATTCACTTAAGACAGTTTGATGCCACGGCATCTTTCATTAATAAGAATAACATTGAGTAGTACTGTCTGTGACAATTCAGTGTATGCCTGGTAACAATTTGCTAGGAAAATGACAGGTTGGAAGGGAGGTTTGGAAGCAACAAGGGGAGAGGATTTGTAAACAGCTTCTATGTGCCCATGACCCCCCTCAGAAAACCTAATGCTAGCTCTTACTCTGCATTTTTATTTTTATTTTTTGTTTCCCTTCACTCAGTTGGGCTCCTTCAAAACATCACTAACGCTGTTCTGTATTCAGCTGCAGCAATTTTCTTAGCATCTGTGTGCTGTAGTCATTGGGTGGCGGGGATGCATATGAAAGATTAATGACCACATTTTCTTTTTATTGATTCAACTATCTCCCAGACTAATAATACATACATGATTATTTGTGGTGCTCTGCACAATACTGAATGTTTACTCTTTAAAGGTAAAAGTTAAGCATTAATTGGATATGAAACTAGCTTTCCCCCCCTGTGTGTAGAGGATAAATGTTGGCTGAGCAATTAAAACTAATCCAGCTCCTGTCTCGCTGCTCTGAGAAGGCCAATTGGGTAATTGATATGCTTTGACCTGTTGGGAAAGGACTTTAGAGTAAAGTGGTTCCTAAATGTGTTTCCTCTCTTGATTGCTTGTGAATGCCATGGGAGGATTCATTTTAGACACCCTGCTTTTTTAATCCTCCCATGTCTCTTGACAGAATACTTCTGGAGGAGCTTAAAGTAGTGTTATTATGGTGTCAGCTTACTACAGCTCTTTGGTTCATGTTTAGTACAAAACCAATTTTTCCCACATATAGTCATATTATGTTTGTTGGCTATGGGGTATGCGAGTGTGTGGTGTTCATGAGACAGAGATGCCTTGATTCATGTGCATGTGTCAAATTTGTCTACTGTCTAATATTAGCTGAGGTTTTTTTTAAGGTCATCTAAGTGGCTAAGCATCGGGCTTATTTTAAAATTATACTTGGAGTAGTTTTATGGTAAAGCTAGGTTTTCTCACAGTGATTCTTGATTTTTGAAGTACAGTGGTACCTCGGGTTACATACGCTTCAGGTTACATACGCTTCAGGTTACAGACTCCGCTAACCCAGAAATAGTGCTTTAGGTTAAGAACTTTGCTTCAGGATGACAACAGAAATTGTGCTCTGGCGGTGCGGCGGCAGCAGGAGGCCCCATTAGCTAAAGTGGTGCTTCAGGTTAAGAACAGTTTCAGGTTAAGAACGGACCTCCAGAACGAATTAAGTACTTAACCCGAGGTACCACTGTACAGAGTACCAACTGTCAAAGAAGCCTACTCTCCAGATGGTGCGAAGTCACAAACTTCTATTACCACAGCCTTTCCCAACCTGGTGCCCTTTATCTGTTTGGGGTCACAACTCACTTAGTCTGAGACAACATGCCCAACGGTCAGGAAATATGGGACAGGTTATCCAGCAACATCTGGGTTTTGGAAGATTGTATTACTGAATGAATTTTAGCATTCAAAGACCAGTGCTGTTCAAACGCTATGGCACTAGTAATGGAAATGAATTTGAAATGGGAGGACTTTGGATTATGAACTTCCCCATTTAGAAATCCACTCCTTTCTATAAACCTGGCCCCCCAGAACCCAGGCATAGTATGCACAGTAATGCAATTTGCCCCCCTCTCCAGGCAGTTCTCCCGACAGACCCTCTCTTCCAGCCATATTTTATTCCAAAGGAAAGATGAGAAAGCTGGTAGCAAGAAAAGTTCACTGGTTGAACCAGAAAATGCTGTATGGGCCTCTGCTTAACTGCAATGTTAGTGGGTTCATTCCTAGCTTCAGTAAGCCATTCTATCATTGTTCCCAGTTCCCCCGTCCTTTCATAAGTTTGCTTGGAGATAGTACGTTTATATAATTGGAAGAGAGAGCCGAGGGCTCCCTTCTTCACATTTGTTTTTGTCATTCTTTTTCAGAAGTGGCTTAGAAGGTTTTTAAAAGAAATCATTGAGAGTGTGTAGAAAAATCAAATGCTTTCCAAATCATGCAAAGGGTAGTTCAGTCATCACTGTTTAGTACTTGAGGATGCTAGTTGTGTTAAAAAAAAAATTTACCGTATGTATTTCACTTCTGCACAGAAATATTTCAGCCTCTTAGATCCAGTTTGCAATGCTTCTGCTACACAGTGTGTTCATGTCTATAAGAAAAGAAAGAGGGAAATGTTGTCATGTTGGCATATGCTTGTATAACAGCACAGGACTAGGAGGTGGAAGCTGAAATGTGTAATTTAGCCAAATATGTAATTTATTTGTTTTATTTTGAATAGTTCTTGAAATAAATGCTGTTGGAATTTTTATAGCTGAAATTCCCAGCATGAAATTGTCTTTTGAAATTGAACATTACAAATAGCTCCATTGTTAGTTTTAGGCCACAAAATAAATTAAATTTCATTTTATTTTTGGAGTTCTGAGTATTCCCATACAAGGTATCCTACATGTATTTGACTCTATAAAAAAAGAATATTACTTTTTAAATACTGATTGAACAATGCAAAAGCTTCCATATGTAACTTTTTTTTGTCTGGAACGGGTGGGGAATTATGTGCGGGATCCCACACACAGAGAGAGAGGCTTGAATAATGACTGAGCCATAAGACCCTTCCATACCTTCACTAGAACACCTGGAAAGTTTGGAGAAAGCTGCATTTTGTTTGCTGCTTGAAATTTGGTCTTGTTATATAACTTTTTACTTCACAGTTTGAATTCCTAATTCAAATATTAGAAGTTGTTTGGTATGGAGGTAGGTAGGAAAATCCCCAATATTAGTTATTACATTCTTGAGAAATATGCTGGTGAAATAATCCCTAGTGTTAAAAATGCCTTTGGCAATTTTTTATTTTGCTTATAAAGATGCATGGTTGAATTCAACTTCATTTTCACTGAAAGGTGTGTAATTGTATGTATGCCTCTCTGGAAGATAGCAAGTCAGTGCTAGGGTTTTAGATAGTGTTGTTTTTCTAGAAAAAGAGGTGCCGGAACTTAACTATGAACTCTCTTATAATGGCAATGGTCCCCAACTGAGAGGTGGAGAATTCCAACCTGAAAAAAGTCCTTGTTTTAGGCCAAGTCTACCAGTACATATCCCCCCTACACAAACATTCAGAAAAGGGGTGGGAGGATAGTATCTCAGTGATAGTGTAACTGCTCTATATGTAAAAGCTCCTGTGTTCAATCTTTGACATTTCCATGTAATGCTCCCTCTCTGAAACCCTGCAAAGCCTTTGCCACTCAGTGTAAATAGTAGTGAGCTAGATGGACTAAGTGGCCTGACTCATTTTAAGGAAGATTCCTATCTGCTTATCAAATATCGTGCCTGCCCCATGCAAGATAAATTTATAAAGTGTGGGTGGCATGCTTCACAAAAGTCTCCAATTGCTAGGGATATTCTGATAGCAACCTAAATTGCATCTCAGTTTTTGAAAAAGAATGCTGCCTAGTTCTTCTCGGTTTTCCTTCAGTTATGCTTGAAGGCCCCTTGGATGATGCTCACCAAATTAATAATAAAATGTACTTAGTTGCTCTGGCCATTTAGGTTTTAGAAACTGCCAGATGTCAATTGCAGCACCACTAGTGCCATCTTGTACAAATATTTGGATACTTCTTCGAGCAGTATTGCTTCATATCTATTTTTATATAAAATTGCCTCATTTCACATTGCTTTGATCTTTCAATTTGAACCAATTTTCCCATAGGAAGCTGTAAAAAGGGCTTACAAAAAGTGATTCCTGATGGCGGAGCACTACACATCCGGCATAGTTTAAAAGTCGCCCATCCTGTTTGTCATACAAAGTATGTGCAGCGTCCATGTCACTATCAGTCTGTGCCTGGGATTCCAAGTATAATCCAAATGAGGAAATGTTGCCTAAGCTTTTCCCCACCTCCTGTTCTTCATGTGTGTGTGTTGAGAAAGTTTTTTTTATGAATAAAAAAACAATTTAGGTTTAATGTGCTGTAGTTCATGGCAAATGGGGGCAGGCAGTTGGTAGAAGGTTTACTAAATTGTGCTGTTGTAATGCTGAAATATTACTTGGTAATGTTTGCTGGGTGTTCTTCCAGTTTATAGGCATATTCCTATAGTGAAGCGGTACTGCAGGAAACACTCAGTGGCCTCGTTTCCACATGATGCTAAGCCAAACTATGACTGAGTGAAAAGCAAGCATGCAGGGAGCCTCCCCCAGGCAAGCCAAGTTGGGCCAAACATTGGGGGAGGGGCATCGCATGTGCATAACATCACACATGCAATGCACCCCCCATACCCCTGTCTGGCCAGGTCTGCTGGGATGGGTGGGCATCCCTTTGAGGCAGGGAGAGTGTGGAGGGCGAAAACCGGCACCCCTGGCCTCCCCAGTGCTGCTGCTGCAGTGATACCCAGAGCTAAGCTGTAGTTTGGCATATCATTATGTACCTCCTGCATACAAACTGCAAATAGTTAACCAAGAACAAACTTTGCTTATAGCTCAGAGTTTGTTTGAATTGAAACAAACTGTAGCCCAGGTTTGCATTTAAAACTACACCAAACTATGGCTTAGCTCCAGGTCTTGTGGCAGCAGGAGGACTGGGGGAAGAGCAAAACAGTTGTGATATTCTCCCTGGGTGCTTCACATAAAGGACTGCTGCTGCCGCCACTGCTGCTGGGCAGAGAGGGCTCCGTTTTTGTTTTTGTTTTTTAAAATTGTTTTTATTTTTTATCAATGTCATTTTAAATTGTGATACTAAAGCTGTATTCTTAGTTTTAGATTTTATGATTTATATGGAAATTGTTTTCCATTTGGTTGTGTACTTTTTGATGTGTTTTATTTATTGTTTCTGACTTTGTTATGTTGGTAATTATGTAATAATAATAATAATAATAATAATAATAATAATAATAATAATAATAATTTATACCCCGCCCATCTGGCTGAGTTTCCCCAGCCACTCTGGGCGGCTCCCAATCAGTGTTAAAAACAGTACAGCGTTACATATTAAAAACTTCCCTGAACAGGGCTGCCTTAAGATGCCTTAAGATGTAAATCTTGTCATGTTGTAAGCCACCTTGAGCATTGTTTTAACTATGGAAAGGCAGCATACAAATAAAAGGATGGATGGATGGATGGATGGATGGATGGATGGATGGACCTGCTTACTCATTCTCATTAAGTCATAGTTTGGGTCCTTAGCATTACAAGGTGTCTACATTAAAAATAATATGCAAAATTACAAAATTAAATTACCTGCTGCCACAGGCACTAATCTGTAGGTGCTTATGATACCTGCACAATCCTATTCTACATACAGCATAAAGAAAGTTCTGAAGAATCAGAGCAAAGCCCCATCTAGTCCTCCATACTGTTTTCACAGTAGCTAACTAGATGGCCATGGGAAGCCCACAAGCTGGGAATGAAATGTGTGAAGAACTATAAATTGTAAAAGGAATAAAGGTGATTGACAGAATATTATAAATTGATTACTGAGGAAATTGCAGTTTCCTCTCGGTAGAAGCACTGGCAAACCACCCATGACAACTGAGTAAGAATAGGTCATTTCCAGCATAGTTGTAATTAGACAGGCGCTGTGGGTTAAACCACTGAGCCTCGGGCTTGCCGATCAGAAGGTCAGCAGTTCGAATCCCCACGACGGGGTGAGCTCCCGTTGCTCGGTCCCTGCTCCTGCCAACCAAGCAGTTTGAAAGCATGAAGTGCAAGTAGATAAATAGGTACCGCTCCGGCGGGAAGGTAAATGGCATTTCCAGTCGCTGCTCTGGTTCGCCGGAAGCCAGTGACGTAGCGTGGGTTGTCAGCACCCGGGGCAAGGCAAGTAATTTGCGCCCCCTAACCCGTGGATTTGCGCCCCCTAACCCTAACCCCCAGATGTTGCGCCCAGTGCGGCCGCCCCCCCCTGCACCCCTCACGCTACGCCACTGCCGGAAGCGGCTTAGCCCTGCTGGCTACATGACCCGGAAGCTATACGCCGGCTCCCTCGGCCAATAAAGCGAGATGAGCGCCGCAACCCCAGAGTTGTCCGCAACTGGACCTAATGGTCAGGGGTCCCTTTACCTTTACAGCAGAGCATAGTGTAACCATTCAATAGCCTGTAGTGTTAAATTCTGGTTGAGTTCTGTCTATAACTAGCAATAGAAGGGGGAGATGTATAAATAAAATATTCCTCTTTTTATAGTGATTTGATGGCAGCAAATACATTATAAACTGGTATTGATTCCTATATTCCATACTATTTACTCTTCCCAAAAGAACTAAAAAGGAGAATAAGGGGGTTTTCTGTTTGCTTTTAAAGATCAATGCTTAGCAGTAATTAAAAGTTCGTGCTTTTCTCAAAACATACTTTTTTCATTCTGGTGCAGTCTAATTCAGATTTCTGTCTCGTTAATGTCAATGCAGCAACAACAAAGATGATTTCTTCTTGTGGTTCTTTGAACAAGAGTCCTTCATTTACATTTTTGTGGAAGTTTTTTGTGAGTGCAGTGTAAATACAAAGCATAAAACAGCGTACTCCTCAACATCTTGTCACATTCCAGCAAAGCAGGCCTATTTCTATAGGAATATTGAGCTTATTAGGAACAACAGAACAAAACAAGAAACACTTCACAATCTGGAAACATTATGAGGAATTGTTGATATACATCATAAAACAGTTGCCATTTGATAACAAGTGATAATCAGTCCAGTTTACTAGTTGGTGCTGAAGTTTCTTTATATTCACTGTTGAATGGCTAGTAAACAAGGCATTAAAATGAGCATTGTGTTAGCACTCATCACTGACTACAAGATGCTGTAAAAATTAAAAACAGTACATATTCTTCCACTCAATAAATTGCAACCAGTTAAACTACTTTCCCCATGAAAGTTGGAACAGGACTCTTTCCCTGTTGTACTGTTCTGCAATCTAACCATCTTATTCTGGATACCTTGGTGCAAATCTTATATCCAGGTTATTTATAATGATTTCCATTGCCACATACTTCTAAAATCCAGCAATACAGATACAATAATAAAACAACAATAAACAGAAGAGATAGTACAGATTTTCAGTAATATACTATCCCTGAATAAGATATTATTGTTAAAAACAAACAAACCCAAGACTGTAGGTATCTTGCAGAGTATAAAAGTATATGGAGATATTCCTTGGCCTTAGTCGTAGCTACTTGTGATAGATGGTCATCAGTTTTCGTCAAGTACACAATGGGATTTGTATATCAAGTTATTTCAATGGAATACAATATAAGCTGATGGTCAACTGTTCTAGCTGCTTCTCCCCTTTTCTCTAGCACGGAGGTAGTTACCCTGTAGGTCTCCAGATGTTGCTGAACTACAACTCCCATTGTCCCTTACTATTGGCTGTGCTGGCTAAGGCTGATAGGCGCTGGATCCAACATCGTCTGGAGGACCACATCTTACCCAACTCTGCTTTAGGGAAACTATCCCCTCATACATTGAAAGAACCCATGAGAGGTTTAATATATCAGTGCTCATCAGAGTTGTCATGTTACAAACAAGCTTAGGAATGCTGAACCAAAGATTTAAGCTCCCTCTGGACAGGGTGGGGAATACATAACTGTATACAAACTGTTTACAAACCGGGACTCTTCCCACTGCCCACATTTGCCGCCATGCATGTCCAATGAGTATGTGTCCACCTACAGTCAAAATCTTCATCAAATTTGCTCATGGTCTCTGGCCCCAAACAGCCAACCCAACATACCCAAGCCTTCCCGTCCCCACAAAAAAAACCCACACAAAAACAACAACCAGCCTGTGCTCTGTATAGCAGTCCCTGCGGAAGAGCCTGAAGCAACTGGCAGCTTCAGCAGCTCCATTTAAAATAGACTTCTTTCATGTGGATTCAGTTATGAGGAAGGAGTCTTTCTGCTTCATCCAGCTGTCTTGTAACTGGCATTGGGGAAAGGGATGTGTATGCCTTTTCCAAAATTTTGATATTGCATATCTGTAAAAAACAACCCCCCTGAGCTGTTTTGAATAATAAAGCAGTGTGTGAATCTCACGTAGCTGTCAACGTAGCTGTTTCCCCTTTTTAAGGGAATTTCCCTTATTCTGAATAGGATTCCTCGCAAGAAAAGGGAAAAGTTGACAGCTATGGAATCTCATTGTATGCCTTTCATTCCCCTCTACAACCTTCCTAATTTTGGAGCAGTCGGAATCCGGGGCCCAGTGCAAAAACCAGCAGGAGTTTACCTGGAAATCGAACCAGCTAGAAACACAAAGCCCTCCAATAATTCTATGTATAGTAGGTAATATTAACCAATTTATTGTTAGATATTGATATCATGTGAGCTGCTGTCCTGATAGAGTACATTATGAAATCAAGTGTGTGAATCAGCATGCTGGTGCTTTGACACTACAGCAACTGCTGGGTGGCATAAGGCAGGGCAAGACGACACAGTACCCAAAAAAGAAATTAATCTGCAATGCATATCTGTAATATTTTACATGGTTCAGTTTGCCACAGGATTAAGGTTTAGAAGAAAACTATTATGAGTGCACTGACCTCTGTGCTATGCAGCCTCTTTAGTATGCTTATATTGCTGCAGTTTAAGGACACTGCCATCTTCAAGGACTTGTGGGATTTTCACATACATAGCTGTACGATTAAGTGTGTTCTCCTTCTTGGTCTGTGTACAGTATATGAAATTCCCCCTTGGGCTTCACAAGAGTATTGCAATGCAGGCAAGACTATTAACAAGTGTTGTTTATATTTCAAGTGGGATCTCTAGATCTTGGCTAATACCTCTTTTACATATGTAGAAAGGAAACATTTTTTGGCAGTTCAACAATTATTTCATAGACTGGGAATGTCTAATAGTCTAGATCTTTTTATATGGTTTCCACTAACTGAAGCGTTTATACAACAATGCAGATGATGAAAACATGCAGTATTGTAAAAGCTGACAATACAGTGTTACAGATGGAAAGCTTTCTTCTTCTTTTTTTTAAAAAGGAGTAGTACTTCTATCATTTTTCTCACTGCCTGTTGATTGCAGTGGTTTCAGATCTTCCCTGCTGAATAAGCAAGACCACCAACCACAGACATATATCTCTTTCCCACTGGCACCCCATCACAAGGCCCATTCCAGCTTCCTTCTCTCCTTCCCTCCTATTCTCCTCTCTGTCCCTCCCCAAGGCTTGATGCAAGACAGGAGGGCCATTCCACTTTCCCCTATCCCTCTTATCTTTCTGTCCCCCTCTCCCTTCCCCATACAGTAATGCAAGACAGGGGGCCATTTCAACCTTATTTGTTTAGAAATTTTCTTAAATTTAAATTCTGCCATTCTTCCATCATGGATCTGAAAGTGACATACACATGTGGTTCCCAGGCAATCAAATGCTCACCAAATCCAGACCTACTTAGCTTCAGCAGGGTGGTGGCCTCATGTGCCTTTGGGCCACACCTTAGTTTTGGTTTTCTCGTCCCTTCACCTCTCTTGTCATTCCTATTATCCTCTTCCTAACAGGACTGCTTTGGTTCCACACACCCTTTCCTTTCCTCCCCGTCCCCCATCCACTGCCCCATTTCTCTCATTCTTGCCTGTTTTTGCCACCCACACCACCTCAAGGGATGCCCTGCAAGGCTGTGGTATCATAGAATCCTAGAGTTGGAAGGCACCCAAGGGCCATCTCATCCAACCCCCTGCAATGCAGGAATCTCAACTAAAGCATCCATGACACATGGCCATCCAACCTCTGCTTAAAAACCACCAAGGAAGGAGAGTCCACCATCTCTCGTGGGAGTCTGTTCCACTGCTGAACAGCTCTTACTGTCAGAATTTTTTTTTTGAATGTTTAGTTGGAATCTCCTTTCTTATAACTTGAAGCCATTGGTTCAAGTCCTACCCTCCAGAACAGAAGAAAACAACCATGTTCTCTCTTCCATGTGACAGCTCTTAAGATATTTGAAGATGGCTATCATATCTCCTCTTTTCCAGACGAAACATACCCAGCTCCTTCAAGCACTCCTCGTAAGGCTTAGTTTCCAGACCCTTGATCATCTTGGTTGCCCTCCTCTGCACACGTTCCAGCTTATCAACATCCTTCTTAAATTGTGGTGCCCAGAATCAGACACAGTATTCCAGGTGTGGTCTTCAGAATAGACTGGTGCTATTACTTCCCTTGGTCTGGACACTAGACTTCTGTTCAGCTTCTTTTCCCCTGGCATTTCTCCACCACTGCCATCAATCCCTCAGGAGTCAACAAAGAGGAAGCATGTGAAGGTGCTTGAGGGGCATTCGAAAGAGGCAAATGTGGGCCACAGTCTCATAGGAGGATGATGGCACATGCAGCTGAATGAAATTGGAGCGCTGCATCTGGGCTGCAGATTCCACACCCCAGCACATGATGCTGTTGCATTGTGAAAGCCAAAGAGGCCTCTCAACCTGGTCACTGCCTCAGTGGAAGACTGCTTGGGATCCCCATGTAAACTGGTTTAAGATTTCTGAAAGGTGGATAAGTGGGACCAAAGTTACATGTATGTATTTTTTTCCCCTGCACAGGTCCACCTGGAAGGCGAGGAAAGGCTGGACGACGAGGAGATCCAGGTAAGTCCCTGTGTCTTGTGCAAAAATGTTAGTAAGCTGTCGACATGAACTAGGAGCGGAAAGTTTGAAATGGTTGTTTGAAAAGTAGTGTTCTCGTTCTCAGGCATAATAGGCCACCAGCTGTGAAATGTTTACTGTTTTCTTAGTTATAGGAGCAGCCTATTGAATTACTGACTACCAAATAAAAACTTACATGTTCAGCCATTTCTTTCTGTTGTAAGGGCTAATGCTTGGTTCAAATATGGCTTGTCCTCTGCGGGCCATTTTTGACCTACCTGTCAATCACCTGACTTCACATGATGTCAGGCGATTCAAACTTCAAAGAAAAATCAAGAGCACACTTGTAAGTGTGGTTCTGATTCTTCCCTTCTTTTACAGCCCCAACTTTAATTTAAGCCAGGGCTGCAAAGAAAGGTTTTGTTTTGTTTTTTTTGGTTGTGTTATGTTTTGTTTTTTACAGCCATGGGTTGAATTCAAGGAAAGATTCCTTCTGAAAGCATGGTTTGCATTTAGTGTTTTCAGCAGGGATCGACTCTGATTGGGAGCTCCCAAGTGGAATCCATCCCAGTAGAGCTTGCATTTGGCACCAAATTTAAAAGATGCAAGCCATGCTTGCCAAGGAACAATCAGGACCATGCTTTAAGGCTCCAGACTGTTCCTTTGCAGCTGAAGCTTTCCCTGCCCAACACCAATGACTGGGAGAAATAGCTTTGCAGGCATAATTTGGCCATGGGGTCAGAGGTTCCCCATCCCTTCTATAAATAGTCGTAACATCCTTAATGCAGAGGGGGATGAGGAAATATACAAGTCACGTGGATATAAGCCAGGGGTCAGCAAACTTTTTCAGCAGAGGGCTGGTCTACTGTCCCTCAGACCTTGCGGGGGGCCACACTATATTTTTTTTTGGGGGGTGAACGAATTCCTATGCCCCACAAATAACCCAGAGATGCATTTTAAATAAAAGGACACATTCTACTCATGTAAAAACACCAGGCAGGCCCCGCAAATAACCCAGAGATGCATTTTAAATAAAAGGACACATTCTACTCATGTACAAACACGCTAATTCCCGGACTGTCCTTGGGCTGGATTTAGAAGGCGATTGGGCCAGATCTAGCCCCTGGGCCTTAGTTTGCCTACCCATGGTATAAGCCATAGGAGAGCAGCTCCCATACATGCCCTAGTTTAGGGAGCTAAAAGCTCATTAATAATCTGAGGCTGAAAATTGTTATAGAGAATGCTGCATAAAGGGCCAGTCCTGCTATTTAATTTTTTGTACTTAAAGATGACAAGGAGTAAAGCACACTTGTATCTATACCAAACCGACTGCCCCAATTGAGGCTGGTCCTGTAGAGGTATTTAGACCATAGTCCTATCATAGTTAATGGGATCTTTTCCAGTTACTACAGATTGAAGATGTGGACAGGTATACTTGCAGGGTTTAGAGTGACCATTTGCCCTTTTGAAACTTGCCCATCTTGGTTTGTGAAATCTAGGAGGGAGAGATCGACTGCTGGGGATGGAGTGGGGTGTGTCCAGGGAATTGTGAATGCCTTGAGATGGAAGAGAGTGTTGCCCAGAATCACTGGTGGAGCAACTTGTGAAGTCACCCTCCCTGAGCACACTGATGTTTTTGGATAACTACTGCCCAATCTCTCTGCTTCAACCCTTGGCACTTTGATCCCATATTGTCTCCCATGCTATTTAATATCTATATGAAACCACTGGAAGGAGGCATCTGGGGGTTTGTAGCACCAATGTGCAGATGACACTCAGCACTTAAGGCAGTAGTGGACTGGCCAAATAACTGAGGCTGAATCTCAATAAGAAGAAGATGCTGTAGATAGGTGGTTCCTATGTCCAGGAATTAGGGAGACAGCCTGTTCTTAATTGGTTATTGTGATGGAGGATAGAATGGAATTTAATAATCCAAGAACTACTGTCTAGTGCATTGTGTTTTACTGACTTTTATTATAAAAAATATGGTCAGTAAAAAACAATACAGTATTTGTTGTTAGTTGTCTATGGTTCTTAAAGGAGAAACAGTGGGATTAATTAATTAATTAATTAATTAATTATGTGAAGAATTCTGCTACTGAGCTGTGTAGGTTCATACATTTGTGGGACTTACTGCAAACAGAGCTCATGTTCCACCACTGAGGTATTTTTCCTCAACATATGAATTTTACTTTGAAACATTACATTTTGGAATTGGCCACTATGTGTGTCTTGTGTACGATTACATTTTCATTCTCAAAAGAAACAGTGTAATAATGATGATGATGAACAATAACAGTTTAGAACAAGAGAGAAGGATGAAATACACAGCCAAGGCTGCTCGCCTGATCAGCCTGATCCATGGATGTAAAGAAGAAGAAATATATTGCTATAGATCTTAGTAAGAAACTCCTGCTCTTCTGTATTGGGAACCCTTCTTGGAGCAAGAGCCTAGCTAATAATAGCTTCAGATTTAAACCTCATGGTTTTTTTATTTGTTCTTACAGATAATACAAATAGCACTAAGGCAATAGTTCTGACAGTGCGAGCTTTCCAGCTTGCCAAAGAGATTAATCCCCTTTCTTCTCCACTCACATGCTGTTCTGGGGGGTTCTCTGGGGGGTGAGCCAAATTTGTGGAGGTCACTTAGGGGAGAGAAAAGACAATGCTCCATTGCACTAGTGAGATCCCTTGCACTGGCTTCTGCTAGTGTGATTCTTTAGTTGAATCTCACCCCATTGTCGGGAAAAAAGATCTGATTTATTTGCATTGCATAATTGAATTTTGTGCTTATATCCAACTTAGAAATGAGTGTACTAATTAAGGACAGACCTTAATTACATTGATTATTTAGTGTGTGATGTAATCTATCTCTGTGCCTCGGTTCTGATCAGTCACTTTCCACAGCTTTTGTTTCTTTCTGCTCCAGCGCTTTTCCAGAATTCTGCCTTGGGGACCAAAGATTAGACTGGAAGTGTGCGGAAGGGCAGAGCGTTAAACATAAACTTCACATATTTTGATTTAATGCTTTAACCACATAATTATTGTTCATCTGCAGCAGTAAAAGGCTGCCTTTGGATCATATTACAAACACCGCCAGCAGAAGAGGAATTATAAAGAATTAATATGACTCAACCATGTCTATTTAGATTTTTCTGTAATTGGGGAGGAAAACTAAGAAGTGATTTTAGTTGTTCTTGGCAAGGAATCCCGTGCACTGTATCGTTTTTTAAGCAGATGGTTATATTGATATATTCTTCTGTAATAGAGGGAAAGCATATATAAAAATAGGGAGGCACAGGGGCAAACACAACGCAAAACTGAAATACAGCATGCTGGATAGACAAGGGCTCTGTAATGTTGTGCCAGAGAATGCTTGCCGTTATCTGTAATACAGCCTAACCAAAGAGCAGAAAGCTCTTGGTGTATTGGTTTTGGCTTAGCTGCCGAATGTTTGCTATCACAGATAGCTTGGATATATATTTGTATATTTGTTTCGGAGCCTTACCACACAGAAACCAGGTCCTTGCTTCTTTGCCACAGCTGATAAATGGGAGTAGAAATTTATTTGCTCTGTATGATAGCATCCCTCCCTAGAGGCTTGTATGTGGTTACAACTTTACAGCTTCCAGACAAATTCTGACATAGAGCCAAAGGCCCAACAGTAGTTTGGCTTGCTTGAGGGAGCTTTGTGCTGGCTATCGAAATGAAAATTTTAAAAACTTTATTTTATTTTTTAAACCTATACTGTATAGTGAAACCCTCGCTACAGCACTTTCGAGCCAGGACATATTGCCAACTTCAGCACAGAACAGCAGCAGAGTTATTAGTTATTGTCATAATTAAGTCAATTCACAATCCACTGGACCCTTAACTCTTTTAGCTTGCAAAATAATTTATGAACTGTGATACTCATGGACCAGGCCTCTGAAGTGTGATACTGTTGGACAGGTGACAAAACATTTTTTGCTGTTTTCCATTGATAATTGTTTCTTCTTTTTATCTGCAAAATTACCTTGGGGTTCAAGCCAACCAAGTGAACAAGTGGTGGAGTAGATAACCATAAAGGGACAGGGTTTTCACCTTCACCCCATGGCACAGAGTAGGAAAGGAAGGGCAACAGTCCTTTCATTTGGTACAGGGTTTGCAGAAAGAGGTGAGGAAACAGCAGCACAACTTCCTCTTGTCTCAGGCACTCTGTACAAAATTTCAAGGTTGAACTCCTGTCTGATTCATATATGTGCAGCAGATATGGAAAGGCAACCATCTTAGCAACGTCTGTTGAGATATTTCTTCACTCAAGAGAGGGTAGGAAGCCATTTAAAGGAAGAGCCTGTGACTCTTCGTGATGCCTGCCATTGGGCAGAAAGGAGAAGTAGCTGCTGCAGTACGTTCTTTCAAGGTTGGCTCCTACTTCCCACTTAAACCCCTGCCTGAACTGGAGTGACGAGACACAGTGCCCAATCCTATCACTGTAATAATGGGGGGGGCATGATTTCCTTACATCCAAGGTGGCCCTTACCCAATAAGTTGACTGATGATGTAGGAAGTTCACCACCTGAATGGTTGACCTGTGTGGAACTTACTTCCATGTAAATATGGTGAAAACTGAACTATAAACTATCTGTTACCAGCCATTTTGTGCCAGGTATAATCTGGCATCAGATTTCCTGTATATTTTGTCTTATGTTGTCAGGTGCTGTTGTGGTTGCTCGAGAGTAACCAGGCAGGACTCCGACCTCTCTTTTACAGGCTTTATTTTGGTGCAAACTATTTACAGTCAAGAGCATCACAAGTTCATGTCTGGCTCAATTGCTAGCAGAATCTGGGAGTGGTCTGTTCTTGTACCTCCCCCAACATAAAAGTTTCGTCACTCCCAGCCTTTTCCGCCCCTCCCTGCGCCTCAAACCAGTTCTCATGATGGGCGAGGGCATCCGGCTTGCTCGGGTGTGCTGTTAAGGCTCTTTCTAGCATCCTCTGGTCCTTGCACCTCTTCTTCACTGGAGGTGGGGCTTTCTTCCTCGCCGGAAGAGGAACTGCTTCACAAGATTTTCGGAGGCTCCCTGTAACACAACTCCCCCTCTATCTCTCGCCTCTGAGCCGATGGCAGTTCCCTGACATATGTTAACATTTTAGTTATTTTTGTTTGCAAAATATCTTTAAATCTCAAAATCTCTTGAATCAATTGTACTGTTAGCCCCAATCACTGATGGATCTTTTTTCTCTCTCCAGAATTTCTGTAATGACATACACATACAAAATTCAGACACTAGGAGTTTCTTCAGGCCCAGCCCAATGTATTTCTTCCTCTGTTTGTATTTTCATTGTGTCGTTGACCTTCATTTCTAAACAGGAAAAGTTCATTGATTCTGAAGGTCTTTCCCCTGCAGTGTGTATATAGCAAGAAACTCAAATATATTGAGTCACTTGATTCTACATGATCCGTTTTATGTATTTCTGGTAGTAATTTGGTTGCTTCATTTAATTGTTTCCACATGTCTGTCTCATGAGAGCAGTCACTGTGCACTTCGTGGTATTGGCTAGTAAACTGCAGTGTTCACTTTGCTAATAGGCTTTATGGGGTAGCCTCTTTTGAAAGAGGCTGCTCTTTAAAATCAATTGGTTTTACAATTGGACTATGACTTCAAGATGCTTAAAAGTGACCACTTGCAAAACCTGGTCTTCTCCAGCCTTCTATGATGTGCCTCTGCATGAAAGTAGTTTCCTTGCTTGCCTTGCAACAGTTCACTAATTCTCTCAACAGTTCACTAATGCACTGTCTGTACTTGCTTTCAAACTATCCTGCAAAACACTGGGTTTCTTTGCAGCCTTATTAAGGGCTTCTCAATTAGAAGATTAGTTACATTTATTTATTTATTTATTTATTTATTTATTTATTTATTTATTTATTGCATTTTTGCCCCCACTTTTCCCCAGGAGTTCCCTCCCCCCTCTCCAGTTTACACTCACAGCAAAACTTTGTAGGCTGAGACACCATGACTGGCCCAAGATTACACAGGGTGCTTCATAGCATACCCTTTGACATTTATCCAGTGAAAATAGGGACATCCTATCATACTCTCCAACATTTTTCCAATGAAAATAGGGACATCCTAATGATCCTAAGGACACTCTGGGATCAAAGCAAAAATCAGGACGGCTTCTCTGAATCAGGGTCGTCCCTGGAAAATAGTGACACCTGGAGGGTCTGCCATAGCTGAATTGGGATTTGTATCGTATCTTAGTCCAGATGTGGAAGCCTCTGAGAACCTTAAAATCCACTCCTGGTTGTTCCTTGGCAAGCTAAGGATGCTAGGGGTGCTGATCCACAAGTCCCAGTGGGATGGGATGCAATACAGAATTTCACAGCAGGCACTCCATAGCACATCCAGTCCTACCAGTGCTTGCTGTGCTGTGTCATTGGTGATGACAGTAATGGGCAGGGCTGCATTGTGAAATTCCCAGTGGGAAAACTCTGTAGTGTATTTGAACTCTCTGGCATGTGCAAGTGCAAATATTCATTGGCAACTTGAATTCAAGCCGGCAGTGCAGATGATGATTCTCTGCAGGCATGACTCAAGCTGCACCTACAAAGGAAAAATGTCCCTTTATCTCACAGCTTGGATTCAAGTCAGCAATGAAAATAATCTTTGTAGGCACAGCTTGATATTGCCAGTATCTTAGATCCAACAAAAAGGAACTCTGGTGTTAAAGAAGATGGAGATTTCGGCAGATAGTATTTATATTAATACTCTGCATGGATTAAATATAAATGTACCATACAGGAATTCGAGAAAATAAACAGCATTTATTTAAAATTGTTTTAATAGTTGCTCAAATGTACAGCAAACCCCCCGCTCCCCAGCCATTCAGAAAGGTTAATTATTTCCAGCACTGCTGTTGTTTTAACAACTTTCCACAAAATATTCCCAGGACAAAACTATCTAACAAGTCTCAGCAGATGTTTGTCTCGTCCCAAAGTACATTTATGATTACAAAAGTATATAAAGAAGAATGCAAGCAAGTGAAAATCATGAATAAAACTTGGAATTTAATAAATAATAACAATAATAACGTAACATAGTGCTCTTCAGTTGTTGTTTTTTGTTTTAGCTTTGTCACATGGTGGCCATAAATTTTACAAATCTCTCAGAATAGCTTGCGCTGGTATCAGTCGTTGTTACAGGGAGGAAAAAACGAAGGTCACAGTTGTGCTTTAACTCCTGGGACCATTAGAAAGGATGTATTTCTATATACAGGACTCTCTTTGGAATGAAGCTCCCATTCATAGTATTTACATGATCATAGAAAAATAAGGAAATGCTCTCCTTGCTCTGAGTGTCTCAGTATCTTAAGATTACTGCACACTGGGTGAGTTGGAAGCACCGGTAGATGATCTTCCTGAAAGGCAGGTCACATGCACGATCCTGTGTATACTCTTTCATACATTATATTTGGATTCAGCACATGTTAAAGACTTTTTTTGGTGTATCCATTGAAATAGCTATATGTCAATTAAAAAAAAAGTACAAGTATGTAAATTAGGGAGCTAATTTACTTAGGTACTTAAAGCATTATTAATCCTGCTCTTTAAACTTATAAATAATAACAATAACAATAATAACAATAATAACAATAATAACAACAAAAGACAAGTAGTGGATACAGTTTTAGGAGATAAGTGCAATGAGTGAGTCAGTTCTGACTGGAGATGATCAAGCCCATAGGGTTTGGTATATGTCAGGCATTCCCCACAACGTATGCAGGCATTAAGACATTTCACTTTGGTAGATGCACACTTTTTATGCCTGAAAGGCAGGAACAGGAACTGTGAATGTTTGTTTGCTTGTTAGTTATTTTAAATAGATTTGTATTTAAATGACATCAAGCCAAATAAGTGTGAGCTCCATAACAAGTCTGCACAGCCACATGTTTTCCTCGTTGCAACTCTTCAGTCCCTATCCTTGTTTCTCTTGATTGTTTATCTGAGCCGTACTTCCTAGCGTATACAATGCCAAGCTTTCTTAAATGCTAGCAGGACTGTGTTCCAAGGCTTCAAACTCTTTGGAAAGAATTCTCTCATCTCATCACTTTTGCTCTCTCTCAAGTTCCATCATGTTATATGTTCAACAGATACAAAGTCATATTTCATTTTCTAAAATTGGGAATGGAAAATTCCTGTTCCGGTCCTGTCATCTAGCCATCCTCTGAAGAACAAATATGGTTCAGTAGCTAGGAGCCAGGACACAAAAAAATTATGACTGAACTATTTAGTATTGGTTTAGTGAATAAGTCAGTTTTTACAGAGTAGTATTTGTTTACTGTTTTAACTGCCGTTTGTTTGCATTTTCGGATGAGGTCATTTAAATTGTTGTTCAGTTGTGATTTCAATCCACCATCTTTGTAATTTTGAGAATTTTTAATTCATTAAATGGGCTGTACATTTTTAATTAATTAAGCAGGGTGTACATTGATAAATAGATTTGTACCAAGAAGTCTAAAGGGCATTGTTTTCTCAGGCAGCAGTCTTTCAGCTACATGCAAACAGCATGAAGAAGAATCTCATAAAGTGTTTGTGGCGTGATCAGGACCAGTTCATATGTTCTAAAATCCTCCACATGGAGAGATGCAGCCACATAGAGGAGGTAACATATTAACTGGTGTGGCCACATTGTATCTGATATCACTTGTCCATGCTAATGAGGTGGGTCAATTGGTTACATAGTTGGGCAAGTCGCTGTCTTTTAGCTTTATTCCTCCTCTGTGAAACAGGAATAATAGTGACTTATGTTTCCTTCCTTCTTAGTAAGTGATATGTGGTGGAAGTCTATACACGACTAATCAGAAGCATGTTTCATCAAATTTAACGAAGATAGAATTGCAGCCAAAGATGGCCAGTTTTTGAAGTCCTGTAACCATGGTACTAAGTTAGCACTAGCAATTCTAGATGGGCATTTGGCCTGATCCAGTAGCCTCTTCTTACATTCTTAGGTTCTTTGTTTCACAATATATTGTTGTGATTCGAGGACCCGATCCCCGCTTGGGGAATAAAGACACATGGACACAGTATGTAAGGTTAATGGGTAAGGAAAAGGCCACAACTTTATTGATTACAGCATGTGAGAAGGTATTGGCTTAGGCATTGGACCACGGAACCTTAGACTCCACCCACTTGGAGAGGGGTGAGTCTGAGGAGGGGTTAACCACCAGTAGGGGGAGCCTGTTGATGCTAATACAACTATAGGCTCTCTCCTGATGTCACCGAGGGTCGTGCCATGGCCCCCCGCCACACAGGCATCGGACAGGATCCATGACTGCCAGATTCCTTTAGCGTAATACCCAAAATTGCCGGGGAAGGCGAGGGCCACACCTTGCCCCCCGAAACACCAACAACACATTCCAATGCCTAACTGCCAAATACCACGAAAGCTGTGACGGTTGCTACGAGGTAGGCGAAAAAAACCAAGAGGCCAGGCCAATTTAGCCAATTGGAAAAAAACTCCCATCAGGCCCCCTGGTTAAACAGGGCGACCAACCAGAGGTCCATAGCAAAGTCTCAGGAAAGCTAATCTAAAGGGAGTGGAGGGTGGGTGACTCGAATAAAATGTGTGTGCAATGGCGGGGATGGCTGGCGCAGCCGCATTTGAGCGGCAAGCCATGCCCCCGCCGAGCTTCCCTATTGGGTGCCCAACCGGGGAGGGGCGTGGTGCGCCAGCCCTGGAGTTGAAGCAGGGGGTGGAACGCCCACTGCATGACACGGGAATCATCTCCCGCTCACAACCCCTTCCCTCCTGGAGGAGGAGAGGCTCTGTCGTGTTCTTATTTTGCCCTGTAAAGCATTCCTGTTTCTCTGCCAGTTTATCTCATGGTACATTATGTAGAAATTTTACTTGTCACCTAATTCATACATCACTTAGGCAGTATAGGTCATAAAATATATCCTGGAGAGCATATAAATTTCTCTTAAGAGGAATAAATGAAGACTTGTGATTTTCTGACCAATAACTTGTCATTAAGCCAAACCACAAAGTCTTTGTACTGGTCAACTTGAGAAGTAAAACCAATTCATCCTTCCATTAAGTTTTATACCTCAGGACATGTTAGGGTTCCGACATGGAGCCTCCTGGTCTGCACACGGGTGCCTGGTTTTGTAAGTACGTGAAAACTTGGACGGAAAGGGACAGTCTTGACTTCCTAGGCTCCATGCCCCAAGTAGTCTATTGGTTTTTCCAGGTCAGGATTTGATTATAAATAGTTCCAAGTAAAGCCTAGATCTTTGCCTAGATGACATCAAGATTCTGGCCTTGTCTATATGAATCTCTACTTTCCCTTTAGAATACCCACAGCTAGAGTCCAGATTGTCTTCTGGTCTGCCACATCCCAACACCCACACACCCACCAGCACATCAATGTCATCCAGCTCCCTTGTTCTTATGCCTGCTTGCCTTTCAAATTGCTGCTTCCCATCATCTTTGTTCCAGTAAACTGCTTGGCTCAACTGTATTCCCTGGTCTGTGACTGATCCTGCTTTGAGATTTACCCTATTATGCAGTGTTTGGCTTATGCAACTCTTCCTCTGCCTTTCAATAAGGTCTGATCTGAAGCTCTATTGCAGTCTCTGCTTCCTGGATCCATACTTTCCACACACTGTGTGTTTGCCTTTGGCCCAGCTCTGACAGTACGTAAGATCACATCATGGTTACCATTCAACACACTTTCACAGTGTACTCAAAACCCTTCAGATCTGCATTAATTCACCCAGCATTAGCACCATCAGCCAATTACTTTCAGACTTCAGTACTATGTATAGAAAGGAAGGAATATTTCAAACTTTTTTTTTTACACTCATTCAATTAAAAGATGCTATGCAATAATTTATATTTGTTGAGCCATCTGCTAATAGTGATACTGTTACAGTATTACTGTAGAAAACAGCTCTCTCAAAGCATTATACAGTGGACACTCGGGTTGTGAACGTGATCTGTGCAGGAGGCACGTTCACAGCCCGCAGTGTCCGCAACCCGCAGTGCTATGTCTGCGTACGCATGGGTTGCGATTCGGCGCTTCTGCACATGCTCAAAGAGTGATTTAGTGTTTTTGCGCAAGCGCCAAAACCTAGAACTAACCCATTCTGGTACTTCTGGGTTTTGGCATGTCCGTAACCCAAAAACACACAACCTGAAGCGTCTGTAACCCAAGGTATGACTGTAACAGCCTCCCACCCAAGGAGCATCATGTGAAGGAGAACAGGGACAAGCATGCTAAGATACACCTTCAGCCCTGTCACCCATCACTACTTGTGAAGCAGGGAGCTTCATGTGCGTATGGAGACTTACTACATGATTTAGAATGCTGGAATATAAGTTTTCTAGATTGTTCAGGAATCAGCATGAATACGGGGTTTCTGATGTGCCCCTTCCAACTTGTGGAGGCTACTGGGGTAGCACCGGGGTAGTACATAGTCATCTTCACATGGGAGATGATAATGCTGGATGTGAGCTAATAAGGTTAATTACTTTGTCATTTAACTCTCCAGATTGCACTCACTGTTTAATGTAATGTTAAAATGTGATATGCCTCCCAGCGCTCCAGGTTTCTCATTTGTTACTGTTGGGGTTGGCAATTCAATTTGGCTGAAGATTTTGAACATGAGTGGCATTTGATGGCAGTGGTGCTGATTAGAAAGTAGCTAGGCTCTGTTAACAACATCAAGAATAGTTTATTTCTACCCCACTCTTCTGCATTTGTACTTGGAATAATTTACAACTAATACATAAAAGGCAAGAACGGGCCTTCTCTGCAGTGGCTCTCCATTTGTATAATGCTTCATTATATACCTTTAGGCACGAGGCAAAAACATTCATTTTTAACCAGGTCTTTGGTTGATTAAATTGACATCTTTTAAAATGTGTTAGGGAGAGTTATTGGGTTGTTGTTGTTCTTATTTTGATTATGTATTTTGTGGTTTATATTCTGTGAACCGCCCTGAGACGTGAAATACCATTAGAGGGCATTCAGCACTGATATAATATGAGGACAGTATTGTAGACATGTCATGGTAAAAGGTATATGGTGAAATCAATTGCTAGTCATCCTCAGTGTAGACCTGTTGAAATCAATGGACCTGGACCCATAGAGTATACTGAGAAGCTTGACTGAAGGCTTTAAAAGAAGACTATACAATAGAATGTGCCTCACAAAAAATACCTAACTTGTTTTGAAATGCACTGTACTGAAATACAATGCCTGCTTGTGGATGATGCAATGATGCCCCCCTTCCAATTATGTTGTAAAATATAGTGTGTGTGTTTCAGATTTTATTCACTTAATCACAGCTGCAAGTATTTCATAGCCAAGTCCAAGAAAATGTCCAGCAACATGGGTTCCTTGTGTTAATGTGGGTGATCATTAACAAAATAATTCTGGAAATGCAGGGTTTAGCTGGGAACTAATTAATCTTTGAAATTAATTTTTTCCCCTGTAGAGGTTATTTTCATAATGAAAGAAAGTGGTTATGTGATGTAACACATGTCAACTCCACTTGCCAGCTAATTATACTGCTGACCCAAGAACCTAATGATGGCCAATGCAAATGTTTTTATTTTTTAAATCACAAATTGTTAGGCCTGTTGAAATTATGAGCTTAGTTTAAGACATGAAACTACAGTGGTACCTCAGATTAAGTACTTAATTCGTTCCGGAGGTCTGTTCTTAACCTGAAACTGTTCTTAACCTGAAGCACCACTTTAGCTAATGGGGCCTCCCACAGCCGCTGCACTGCCAGAGCATGATTTCTGTGCTCATCCTGAAGCAAAGTTCTTAACCTGAAGCACTATTTCTGGGTTAGCAGAGTCTGTAACCTGAAGCATATGTAACCTGAAGCATATGTAACCCGAGATACCACTGTATTTTGATTTTATGACATTTGAGACTGCAATCCTAACACTACTTATGTGGGAGGAAGACCCGTTTGAACAGTAGAACTTGCTTCTGTGTAGACATGTTGGATTTGCTGTTGGATTTGCATTGCATTCAATGTAGTGCTAAGCAAAACATTCCATCAGCACAAGGATTTCTCTTTGCACAATGGAACATTCTCTGATGTATCTGCTTGCGTACAATCCCTAGAAATGAAAGCAGTGTTCTCCAGCTCAGATCTCTACATATACAAAACACATTTCCTTGTATAAGAAAGCCTTTTAATTTCTGGTCTAGACTGAACTTGCTGTGCTTCCATCTACCTTCTTAGAGTCAGCAGACATAAAAAGTCATAGTTTTCTACATAAGGGGACCATCATCAATTCATGAATCCCCACCCCCGTACCCAATGTATGGAAGTGTTTTTATCATGTGCAAAATGTTGGATCCACACTAAACATGAGCAGAATTCTTCTCTTGGGAAACACAAGTGGCAACTGGGAAACACAAGAGGCAATTTTGATTAATTCACCCTACCACCCTTTAAAAAAGGATTGGATAATGTTTTGGAGCAGCATGGGAGGCAGTGTTGGAGACTGCAGGGAATACTGGTGAAAATTGCATCACTCTCCCTTCCTCAAGCAGTAGCCCCTGCAGGATCCAAGTCTGCATTCAAACACATTAGCTTTAATAAAAGGCTATTTAACTGGGGCTGGTTTCCCACACCACCCTGAGCTGTGGCTCTTCAGCAGCAGCAGCGTAAGTGATCTGGGGATCAGACAGTAAGGCACAGTGAAGTCAGTGGATTCTGTAATGTGCCTGTGATTATTAATTCCATTCTTCAGGTTGATGATGGTATTAAAAGAGCCTTTAAAATAGGTTTAGTGTTTGAAGATACTTGCATAAACAAACAAAAGCATGTTTCTCATTTTATATTGTTTTCCAGGGAGTTCAGTTTTTCTTTAATTTTTCCCACATTCCCCCCTCCTTTAATCCTTCTGGTTTTGATCATGTAGGAAATGGAGCATGAAGAAGCTAAAAGAGAAAGAAAAGAGAGTGTAAAATGCCTCTTTTAATAGGAGTGAAATGTGGATTCCATTAGTCTCTTCAAACTAAATGCTCACCTCTGTGTTGGGCAGGGGTCTTTGTGGGGATATAGCAAACTGAGCTGGGGTATGAAGAGTCCGTCTTTATTAGCGAAACAAATATTAGCGCTCCAGAGGTTTCACTTTATTGTGCTTGACTGCGAGCCAATTTAAATATACAAAAAAATAGTTCAAGGTAAAGTCTTCTTTAGAAAGTACCACTTTAGACTTCAGATGGGGAGCTATTAGCATGAGAGAGAGAGAGAGAGAGAGAGAGAGAGAGAGAGAGAGAGAGAGAGAGAGAGAGAAGGCTGAAGCCATTGTCTTTGATTTATTAGCTGCAAAGTAATCCAAACATGTGATCCACCACCTGTAGTGTCCAAAAAAGACACATATGTATACTGTGTCTTCCTTTGTAGGTAAAATCTCACACATGAAGATACGAGAGATAGCTAGGAAGCCTTTCCAAGAGGGAACTGATTCCAGCTGAACTTTTCCTTCTGTGTGGGGCAAGGAAAAGAGACATTCTACCAGCATCTTGGCTAACATATATATAAGCAGCTCTTGTGGCATCCAGGTTGGAAGCTTAACAAACTAGAAGTAGGATGGTCACCTGCCCTATTTTATCTGGCCCCAAAATGGTATTTTTTTGACCCTACGTTCTTCCAACTTCACCCTTAGGAGTCAAATTTGTTCTGTCCTTTCTAATGGTTCAGCACTCATACCGTGAAGTTGCCTTACTATTTTCTTTGCTTTAAGTGTTTTTTGGGGAGGTGTTTTTCTTTTCTTTCTAAACCTACTATACTAATTTTTCTTAACACTACATGATATCACACTAAAACTGATGCTACAGTGTTGAATACCTGTATGTTGTACTGTTCGTGCTTTGGAGGAGAGCAGTTCTCACACAATTTGTCATCCTCAGAATGAGCATTTATATGGTAGGAAAATACTCTCTGTTCTCTGTAATTAATGCTAAATGTGTTGTGTTTTGTTTTTCAGGTCCTCCAGTAAGTACATGGATGTTACTCTTGATCATGAGTCAACAAAGTTAAGGCATTTATTTTCCTTTCTGTGTCATTTCATGGGAACAGTACTTTTGGTAGAGGTGTGTCTAGGGCATAAATTGGTACCAGATGCTGCTTTCCCCGTGCTTGTTATAGGAATGTTTGGGGAATGCTTTTTTCACTCTCTGCCTACATGGCTTTTTGACCATTTTAAATCTAGTAAAAACATTTTTTTTCCCCAAACATCTTTTTGTGGGTCTCAAAAATAAATGAACAATATGCCTGTTTTATGCTTGTATTATTTATTGCAAATGTTAAATTACCTCACCAGCTCCCAGCAGCCTCTAACATGTCTGAGGGGTGGTTGCTACTGATGCTGATGGCACAAAGCTGTGACTAAATGCACCACATTGTGGCTGGGGAGCTGCGCAACTGAGGTTGTTCAGAAAGTTGTAAATACTGCAGACCCAGAACTTACTGAAAAAAATGTTTTAAACCTGTGTTGCAATGGGACAGTCATCTAAATCCTAGCTCTGCTTTCCATTCCTACCTACACTCTTCACCCTTACATATGCTGCCTTAGCAATAACATGAAGAGAGACCAGTTATATGCTCTATAACTTTAAAGCACATTTGAAACGCATTTCCCCCCCTCAAAGAATTCCAGACACTGTAGTTTAAGAGTTCCTGGAAATCGTAACTGTCTGAGGGATTGACTACAGTGCCCTGATTTTGTGTGTGTGTGTTTCGGGGGGGGGGGGTGCTTTGTACATGCTGTAAAGGTATATTCTGACATCCAGCCAAGCACAGTGTACTTCAGCAGCACAAAGGCAAGTGGGAGAAGAGGAGGCAGAGCTGGCCTCCCTATGAGATAGGGTGAAGTGCCCACCTCAGGCAGTGGAAGTGCAAGAGGTGATGCTCCGCCACTTCTGCTGCCGAGAGGGAGGCGTTCTGGCATGCACTGTTGCCACTCATCTTCCCCACCTAAAGGTGGAGAAGCTGAGTGAGCAGCAACAGTGAAAGGATTGCCCCAGCTCTCGCCAAGTTTTGTGAAAGCCAGGGCTCTACCACACTGCCAAGCAGTTCCCTCACCTGCAGGGAAGCTGAGCGGCAGCACTTTATATAATAATAATTTATTATTTGTACCCCGTCCATTGGGCTGGGTCTCCCCAGCCACTCTGGGCGGCTTCCAACAAAGATTAAAAATACATTAAAATGTTACGCTTTAAAAACTTCCCTGAACAGGGCAGCCTTCAGATGTCTTCTCAATATCAGGTAGTTGTTTATCTCTTTGACATCTGATGGGAGGGCATTCCACAGGGTGGGTGCCACTACCGAGAAGGCCCTCTACCTGGTTCCCTATAGCTTTGCTTATCACAGTGAGGGAACCACCAGAAGGCCCTTGGTGCTGGACCTCAGCGTCTGGGCAGAATAATGGGTGTGGAGACGCTCCTTCAGGTATACTAGGCCGAGGCCGTTTAGGAGCACCCTGGCTCCTGATGGATTCGGTGAGAGCTGGGGCATTACTGTGTGCCATGTTTCCCATCTGCTTTGCTTCCCAACAGCAGGAAGCCAAGCAGCAACTCTTTGAGCAGCAGTTCGGCGAGAGCCAGAGTGTGGCAGCAGCGGAAGTGGGGGCACAGCACGGGGGCAGGAGACCGCAATTCCTGTTTCACCTCAGGAGATGATGGGTGCCTTGCATGGGTGATCTACCTAGCTTTTCATTTTACCCATTAAGTTGGGTTGGGTGTGATTTGTCAAAGGGTCCAAGGGAAACACTGTGTCAGGCTGTGAAGCTGTTTTGAATAATTCTGCTCTCTGTGGTTTCATCAGCTGGGCTCATAAAAGTTGTATAGAGAGGTTCCTTCAAATTAGTAAGTTCCCTCTCAAATATAAGAGCAAATACAAAAAAAAATTAAAATTTATTTAGCGTCTGGTAGTAAAACAAACAACCAAAATCTATCAAGAAAGAAAATACATATTTAGAACTCTGTGGAATTCTGCCACTTGAGGCAATTTCACAAAAGTGGTGGTAAGTGTGTTTTTAGTTTAATAATGTGCCCATTTCACATCTTTCTCAGCACTTGCCTGCAATTGTGAATGGTGGAAATGCAATTTAGTACCCTTAAGACTCAGAAAATGCTTTCCATATAATATTTAAAATGTAACATTAACAAACCCACTTCTGTATCCCCTCCATAAACATCCTTCTAATACAGCATTGGCTAATATAGATTTTAAACTGTTTGAGGTTGGATTTGAGGTTTCAGATATTTATTTATCAAAGTGCCAGTTTTGAAATTTGCTGTTGTATCTTGAACATTAGGCATGCCATGCAATAGGAGTTGAAACTTTTTTTTCCTTCTTAAGTTTTCTGCAGAAAAATCAGAAATTGGGGGTTGTAGAAAACTTGTTCTTGCTGTGCTTTGTTATCGTGCATAAGCATTAAGCCAGTGATGGATGTTATAAAGAAAATTAATGAGAAACATATTTTAGTGATATATTTTATTCTACTGGATTCTTGAAACAGATCTGCTCAAAGTACTTTCCAGTTCAGGCTTTAAAATATAGATACTGCACTAATCTACCAGTTTCATGGAATTTGTGGGTCACTGGTAATTATTAGTAGAATTTGACTATGGCAGTGGGAGCTCATTTTAAAACCATTGCACTGGGGATTTATGCTGGGCTATATGACAGCTTGGCACTCTGTTTAGAGTCTTTTAGCCAATTCTGCAGGAACTGCTACAATAGAATTTGCAATGTGTGCTCACTGATAATTCATGAGAGACAAAGTGTAGCCAACTTGTTTATAGTAACTTTTCACTGGATTTTTTTAAAATCATGGAGATAATTAAATGTTGTTGCTTGCCATACCTCATAATATTATAACTGAAAATGTAACCTTATTGGGTTCCAATTTAGCTATCAATAACACATGTGAATTATCATGGTGTGTTTCCATGAGGAGCTGCATAGATGTTAAAAGGACTGTACTTGGTTGCTTTAAATTGCATCCATTGCTACTTGCAAGACCAGACCCTGATACCACTGTGCAGTTTGTTTACTTTTTAAATTGGACTGTTCATGCAAGATTTATTCCATTTTTGCATCCAATCAGTTTCATTTGGATCTGATGTACTATGACTGAATTGCAAATATGTCTTTTTCACCTAAATAAGGTTTTCATTTACCTCCGTATAATACTTTTTCACAGTTGCATAGCATAGTTTCTTTCTAAGCCTTAACTACAACAATGACAAAGTCCTTCAACTGTCCCCAATATTTTTGTATTTGGACAGCATTACATTTAAGACAATTGGTTTCTTCTGAGCATGCCCCCCTTTATTTTCTTTCTTCAGCCATAAGGAATTCATTACTACACATACCATAAAGCATCATACTATGCCGAAAATTCATTCTTTACTCCCTATGCCACCAAAGCTGCTTGTTACTTTTCAGTTGCCATAAATTGGGTTCACATATTAAATATTAAACTTTGTGGTTCAGTATTTATGGCTGTTAAATGACTGACCATCCTGTCTGCAGAATGAGTATGCTGTTCAAAAGTGCTTCAAAAGAGCTGGTTACAGAGGATATTAAAGTCACATGCTGAGTAGGTAATTTCTGCAGCCTGATATATTTACCATGCTCTCATAATTTAGCACCAACCATACAAAATATTATAAAAACTTTGTATGGTAAGGTAGAGAGTATGGAGGGTCACTGACACAGGAGAGTTCTGAACTGCATAGTACATACTGAGTCCATTATTACTGGGTTTTCAGTATTATTATTAGTTACCACTACTACAATTACTACTACCTCTACTACTGTTACTGAAATGGGTAGGCCTGTTGGCCCTAGGCACTCCATCTCTTAGTGAGAGGTGGACATATGTCTCTCATTTTAGAGGTGACATGAACAAAGCAGGTGAAAAAAGATAAAATAAGTGGAGAGACATATTCTTTCTCCTTTTTCACCCTTATCTACTAATTGTCATCTCTAAACCTTCCTTTCTTATGAGGAGTTCCTCTAATGTGAATGTCACCCATTGTAAGAAGAAGTGAGCCAGCTTGAAAAGGTACTGTAAGGAGTGCATGGATTGCCTCTGCCCCAGATAATCTTCAGATATCCAGAACCAATCCTATATTCCATTCTGATTTCCTATTTTGCTAAACAAAATTATCACAATGTGTCAGTTTGGTGTGAGGAGAATTTTGAATGGCTCAAAGTGCTCCATTATTTAAAGCCGTTGTTTCTTATTAAGCATTTCGGCTATGGAACCAGGCAGAAACTTTTTAAAAAATGGAAGAACATTTGTCTGAAGGTGTAAACTGAGTTACTGTTGTCCAGATATCATTCAGTGATCCAGATGCCAAATACATATTAAACTTATGCCCATAAAAATACTTGCATATTCCCCTTCGGCTCATGACCTTCTCAAGGGTTGTAATAGAAGAGGCATGAACTTCGCAGCATAGAATTAAAGAGTGTGTCAGCTAATACATTTTTATGCCACTACTGCATGTATATATAAATAATATAGGTTTATGCCTCTGTTATATGTACACACTGCATAGTGTAACCTGACCATGCTGTACAGATGCAGCTCTTGCTGCCTTACATTTGCAGAAAAGAATTTATATCTCTGGTTGGAAGCAACATTAGGCAATGGGCCAGCCTAAGGCAAAGCAAAGGGGTCAAGGAAGCAAGCTGCTCTTCCTCTCCCTCTGAGAAGGACTCATCTCCTCCCAGCTGATGTCCACTTGTAGCTCAAAAAGAAGAAAAGTTCACCCATGTACTCTAATTGCACTCTTAAGTTCACCATGAGTATTCCAATTGCACTTGAACAGCATGACCACAGAGCTACAGAATCAAATATTTGGCTACAATTGTTTTTTAACAGTGAAGGTGATTATGTGTGATCCTAGTGACTTGAACATGGTGATGCGTTAAGGACTACAAAATCAAGTGGGATCATGAGGGTATGTTTGGGGAAAGCACCACGTGCATTAACTAACAGAGACACTTGAAGGTTACTTTTCAGCTGAATTTTGGGTTTTTACACTGCTTTCAGTTCTTAGATATACTGTATCAGGTATCCCCTGTCAGTAGAAAAATTATTCCTAGAAAAAGTTGTTCTATGTGGACTAATGCAGATTAATATAAGTGTTGGGTATAAGCCTGCAGGACGAGAGTTTAAATCTTTGCTGGTATTCAACTAAGTTTTACTCAGTGTAGATCCATTGAAATTGACTAAGTCCATTAATTTCAGTGGGTGCACTCTGAGTAAAACTTAGCTGAATACTACCCGTAATGGAGAATGGTCTTAGGCAGATCACAATCTGATAACCCAGTCTACCTCATATGGTTGTTGCGCAGATAAAAATTAAAAAAGAATATACTATACCCAGCCATGAGCTCTGTTCTGCTCTCCTGCTTCTCAGGGGACAGGAGTTGTCCCCTGCAGAGCTTCTGTTCCCTTTCAGATCAACCCCTGACTTTTTATATTCTATGATGCCTTGCTGCTGTTAAGTGCAATTGACTGATCTTATTGTTTTCCTTATTTAATATCACAGGGGCAGTCAGGACGAGTTGGTTACCCGGTAACTTTGCCTTTCCCTTTATTTTGTAATCTTTTCTCCAAACTGCACATCATTCTGAACCTCATAGTCTTCTTACTATCCCTGTCAGCACTCTCTCTCTTTCCCTCCCCTCCCCCTTCCCCCTTCAATCATTACCATAGTTTTAAGGTTTTAATATTAAATCTTTGAAGAGCTGTTTCCAAATGCATTGGTAGCAATTTATTTAATTGGCATTAGTGGATGAGCAACTAGAATGCAGGTTGGCAGTCTTGGATCTCATCCAAAGCTACATAAAACACCCACGTGCGCAGGCTTCCAGCTTCTGTCCAGTGTAAGGGGGAAGGCATGTGCATGCAACAGAATATGCATCTTAGAAAAACAGAATAAGTGTTCTCAAAGTCTTCATTCACACAGGAATTACAAGCCTGTTTGGCTCGGTTTGTTTGTTTGTTTTTAGGAAGGCCAGTGCTGAAACAGATTTCCGTTGAGATATCTCAGCGTTTGCTTAATTGTAAACAGAGAAAGGCTTATATTTAGTTGTGATCTACAGATTATTCCAGTACAGCAAATGCACAGTTATTTATCTGGCTGTTAAAGAAAAGAACAGCTGGGGTGTTTTTGAAGTCATTTGCATGAATATGTGTTAGGGCTAGTATCTGGGGTCTGCCTTGCCGCAAGATCAGTTGATAGGCATTTGTTATGTATTGTCCACTCCAGTTATATTCTCTCAAATCTTGCTTCTATTGCTGGAACATTATTATTATTATGTTCCAGCATGTAATGTACCATAGTTGTATCTGGGGAAATGCAATTTGTTTTCCAGATAACACATCCATCGTTGCTGTTTTTACTGTGTGAAATGTGGTTGCATGGCTATCACAAATACCTATTTGATAACGCTATGATAGAAATGATAAATGTGTCTTAAGTCCTTCCCAATACCTGTGCAATTTTTATGACTGTTTGTTTAGTTTTATTTAATAACTTTTTCAGCTTTAGGGTGCAGCTCCAAGCGCATTTTACCTGGAAGTAGCTCCAGGTTATCTCTGCCTGATTTCTGAGTTGATCATACGATTGCACTATTAGAGACAGACACGTTTGTTATTTTAGTACTCCAGTATGACATCATGTAGCATAAAAAAAAGTCTGTTGAAGCAAACATTTTTTTAGGCCATTTTTTAAGGTTAAAATCAGACGGTGGTGTATTCTTCCTCTGTAAACACTGTACAAATACAGTACTTTTGTTTGGGGGTTTTTAAAGAACAAGTGGCATCCTCCTAGCTCTTTTTCCCATTCATTACATTGGCATAGCATGAGAAGCAATTAAGTGTAGCAATTAATTACTGTACTGATAATGTGAGTTGTGGGTGGGTGGGTGTGGTCCTAAGAGGAGAAACACTTCTGGTGATGTCTGTGTTAATTATTGTATTAAAGACAAATATAGAGCGTAAATGAGCATTCTAGATAAGAGAAAAGCAGGACCAGCTATAGAAGTAGCAAAGTTTTACCTACTGGGAGGAGTTCTGCGAAGGGCAAAAGCAAAAAATAGGTACCAACTTGTGTAAAAACCTTCTTGGCTTTCAGACGCTAAGAATTTAATTTATTAAAGATTAGGCAAACAGGGTTTGCTCTAAGTGGTCTGCTTAAATATAGTCGCTAGGAATTTGAATGCTCATTTATGAATTAGCATGGGCCATAGAAATACTCTTACTGACTACTCTAATCGTGTGTGTGTGTTTTAAAAAAAGCTTATTTCTTGCAGTCTTAGCTCTATTTTTAGTCACAATCCCCTGCAAACAGGAAATGTTGGAATGTACTAATCCCCTATAGTTACATACCAATGGGTCTGTAATACATTTATAATCTATCCTCAGTGGGGGGATGCTTGGATACTGGCACATTAAAATTCATTCCTGGGCTCACCCTTTGTTCCAGAGCAAATGATCCATTATTGTCCTTGGCAAGCATCAAATTACTTCCCCTGGACTCAAAGCTGGTATGTAGTACTCCATGAGCACAGTTGAGAAACTCCATTTTAAGGCTCCATTATTAGCTTTGTTTTCAGTGTGACTACAAGATCTCCATTGAGGTAGAGGGACATAACAAGTCCACCAACCTTTTTGGACCAGTGGGCACATTTCAAATTTTGAGAGAGTACTGTGGGCACCAGTCATAAATGACCACAGACTTTTGAGTAGACATGGATTTCATTGTGCTCTGAGATTACTACAGTGAATCCATAACGACTGCCTGGCCTGTACTTCCTGCACAGCAGGAAAGATTCCTAAACCTCTGCAAAGTTTTCACATTTTGAGAGGAGAGTAGTATTTGCATAAAATAACTTCTAGGGACACAGGAAAGATGCGTCCTGGTTGCTGAGGAAAAACAAAGGGAGATTCCAAGGACTAGAAAAGAAAGAAGCAGGAAAAGTGCAGTAAGCAAGGGGACCATAACTCTTTAGATCCCCAGGGTGTCCAGCCATTGCCTGGTGTCCAAACAACTCACTTATCAGTCATAGCTCTGACTTCATACAGCAGGTAAAAACACTGTGACAGGCAGGAACAGCCAAGGTGGCTATTTCAGAGAAAATGCTTAGAAGGGTACCTGCACATTTTGATTCATAACTTTCCTTCTAGGAGGACTAGATACTTACAGTAAACAAAACAAAACACAATAAAAAGCTCAGTCTGGGGGCCTTGCCTGGGGGTAAGGCAAGGCCTTCACAGGTAATAGGTTGGCAAACCCTGACATAAAACAACAGATCCTTTTTGGGAAGTCCCAATTACAGTGAACTGATCTGGCTTGGGACCACAGTTGAGAGCAAGAGGTTAAAACCTCACATGTACTAAGGTGTTGAAGATTTCTCCTTCCTCTCTGTAGTTTGATTACTGCACTTGGGCGTGACAGCCTAAGGAGTATGAAAGAGAGAGAAGTATCCCACTTCTGCTGGTATGACAACATCTGATAAATTCCTGTGGGTGGAACTGATGTTTTACACGCTTACATTCTAAAAATGCTACCCATTGGCTGCCTTGCCAGTCACTTCAGTTCTCTTCAGCCCAGTTAATCCTGGTAGCATCATAATCCTTGCCAGCACTAGCGTAGCTGATACCAATTTGGCTTCAGCCTTCAGATAGCTATTAAAAGTACAGTAAGCAGAAGTACAGTTATCAGGTATTGTGGCCAAACCAAGAATTCAATTTCAATACGAAGCCTTAAATGACTTGAGCCGCAAATATCTGGGTGGAGAGACTCCACCCATATTAACCTGTCTCTCCATGAAGAGGCCCTGGTGAAGTTCAGGCAGTGGTAGCACATGCGAGGGCTTTCTCTATGACAGCCCTGAGGCTGTGGAATGCATGCCCTTCCAAGCTACATTATATGCTTTTTCAACATTACAAGTTTCCTCCTGTCGGACCTAATCCTCGCCAGGACCAAAATACAGGCAGGCCCATGGTATTTCCCCCTAACAAGTAGCAACCAAGAAGAAAATGAACACAGCTCTCATTGCTCCTGGATTCTGCCAACTGAAGGAGGACCTTCCCATTGCTGCTTCTGGGGAAAAAAGCATCACGAAGCAAAAAGGGAAGGAAACAAGTTGTTTTCACAATTAAAATCTGTTTGGATGTTTTATAGTGAACTAGCCTAGTGATTTCTGTTTCATTAAACTTTATTATATTCTTCCCATTTAATGTTATTTTTTGCCAGTGTGTAGTCATTATTCACATATTTAACAGAGAATTCTTACCTACCCTGAAATATACAATTATTCTAAAGGCTGTACAGAGAAGCACCTCATTGATTAAGCGCAACAGCAGGCCTACTGACCAGTTTTTATGAATAGTATGCATGTACGAGCCAGTGTGGTGTAGTGGTTAAGCGCGGTGGACTTGTAATCTGGTGAACCGGGTTCGCTTCCCGCTCCTCCACATGCAGCTGCTGGGTGACCTTGGGCTAGTCACACTTTTCTGAAGTCTCTCAGCCTCACTCACCTCACAGAGTGTTTGTTGTGGAGGATGAAGGGAAAGCAGATCGTTAGCGGCTTTGAGACTCCTTAGCGTAGTGATAAAGCGGGATATCAAATCCAAACGTTTCTTATCTTCTTTGTTGGATTCATGTGTTGTGTAAAAATGTATCATAAATGGTTATGGCAGAAAGGAGAAATAATATTAAGTGCATGCGGCTCCGTGCTTCCTAAAGCTATGGGAAGATCCAGATGCAGCTGCTGAAGTACCTGTTTCCTTCTAAGGAGAGAGAACTGGCAATTTAAATTATTTTTAAGATATATATTTGATTGCAAAGTTAGCCTGTTGCCTAGGTGCAGTGGAGAACTTTGCCTCATCACCAGCATTGAAGTAAGAGTCACCTGCCTGTCTTACTGGATGTTGTACAATGGGCAGGCATCATCTTCTCCTTCGTCTTGGGCAGCAAATGTCTCTTTCTAGTCCACACTAAATAAAAAAGTTCCTTCCAGTAGCACCTTAAAGACCAACTAAGGAACTTTTTTATTTTGACTATGGCAGACCAACACAGCTACCTATCTGTAACTAGTCCACACTAAGTATCTTGTGTGTGTTCTAGGTAGCAAACACCAACCATCTTTGCCCATTCATGGAATTTCTTTTAGGTTCAAAGCAAGCATCTTCAACTAGCTCTTGAGACACCAGCTGTCCACCTGCAAATAAATCCATGCTCACAACCAAATAATTCAAAAGCAACCTTTTTACTTTACACAAAACAGCATTATCAGTGCAAAGTTGTTTCGGGTCAATAATGAGAAAATTCTGAGTTTTTAAATGCAGGATTTTTCTTTCTTTCTTTTTAGAAGAAAATAGCAGTATAAGACAGTACTGTTTCAGTACTCGTTCCCCATTTTAAAAACAAATTGCAAGACAAAAACAAACCAAATCCAAAATAACAACAAAAACCACCCGGAGAAACTGAAAACTAACACACAAATACAACAGTAAAGCACTAATTAAAAGGAAACCCCACCACAAATGGGTGGTGTATGCCCACCATACACATACCACAAGTACATTTTGGGATATGGTTTGCTTTCATCTTGCAATTTGGTTTAGAACTGGAAATGAGAAGACTCTGCAAATGGCTTGGAAGAGAAAGCAGCGACTTACTGTGCTTCATCCTAGAACTATATTTATGAGAACGGCTTTTGTCAAACAGAGTAAAACCGTTCTCTTCCCTTTCTCTCCTCCCTTTCTCCATTGCCTATTGCCAAATTTATTTTCGTTTTCCAATGTTCTTGCAACTGCTGAGAAGCAAAAAGTGTTTTCCTTGTGTCTTGCGTCCCTGAATCCCCCCCCCCCCCGGGACTCACCAAGAAGCACTTTGAATCAATCTAAAGGTCTGATTGGATTTTAATTACAGGGAATAGGGTTGGAAGGTTAGTGACCTTGCCTGCTCCTCTCCGTGCCCCGCAGAATGAAAACCACTTGAGTTCAATTTACTGCTTTCTGGCATCCCTGCACACATTGGTGACCTCCAAACAGTGTCTCTGTGTCTGAAGTCTGTCAAGTCAATCCTTCAAGAACTGCAATTAGGTCATGCACAGTTGGGAAATATTAGGACTTACAATATCATTGCAATGTGAGAACAGATTTCAGTACCCATTATATTTAAATTAAAAGTTTCTCAACAAAAGCTAAAAAAAGCAATTGCAGAATGCAGACTACCATTAGATCTCATGTGTCCAACAGGCAGTGGGGAGTTGTCAATGTGGTGTGTTAACAAGCAGAAAATGATTTCCAATATGATGGAAGACTGAATAAACTTGCTGAAAGAGGGTTCCATGGGGGGGGGGGGCAGATAAAAAACGAAGGATTCAAAGTTTATGTGGAGATGGATTTTGCTAGAAATAGGATAAAATAAGATTAGGCAAAATGTTTCTCTCCAACACCTGCAGTATGTAGCTTGAAGTGAGTAGAAACTGACCTTGTCATCAGAAAAGTACCTAGGGCACCACTTTATTGGGGTTCTGCAACAACCAGTTTAATGCACATGTTACTCAGAAGCTTCTTCTTCTTCTTTGGCAATCATCGTAGCCAAGTAAGATTGTCTTCCATAAACACGGTTTTAACAATGAGTCCGTAAGTGACTGTGGAGGCCAATTCTGGACCCACACATCCATAGTGGGGACATTGGTTCCCGGGCAGGAGTTGATCACGGTGTGGATTTGCCTGGCATGCCTTCCTCTTAGCATGTTTCTCCCTTGCGCTCTGAGTTCGAGTGACCCTGCTGGGACTACAATATTCCCGACGGCATCTCTCACAAGGGTCATACGAACGTGCAAGCCCACTCACCACGACAAGGTGATGATCCAGCGAGTGAGACTCGGGAGCAGCAGGATGCAATAGTAGATCCTGCCCTTTGGGGGGATAAAAAAAAGATGAAGTTGAAAAAATGAGGTGTTTTGACAACAAGAGAAAGGCACTCTACAGGAATTCATTGGACCCAGGGATGGGAAATACATTGCATGGAGCTGGATTTGAAGCTGGGCTTGTCATGTCCAGGCCATAACCACTGTACTTTGAATGTAGTTTTTTAAAAGATAAGTGGAGGTGATCCCTGATTGTGACAGAAACCTTAGTCATGATCTTGAACTTCTTGGATTTGCTTTCTCTTAATGTGGGTGGCGCTGTGGGTTAAACCACAGAGCCTAGGACTTGCCGATCAGAAGGTCGGTGGCTCGAATCCCCGCGCAAGGGGGTGAGCTCCCGTTGCTCGGTCCCTGCTCCTGTCCACCTAGCAGTTTGAAAGCACGTCAAAGTGCAAGTAGATAAATAGGTACCGCTCCGGCGGGAAGGTGAACGGCGTTTCTGTGTGCTGCTCTGGTTCGCCAGAAGTGGCTTAGTCATGCTGGCCACATGACCCGGAAGCTGTACGCCAGCTCCCTCGGCCAATAAAGCGAGATGAGCGCTGCAACCACGGAGTCGGTCACGACTAGACCTAATGGTCAGGGGTCCTTTACTTTTTTAATGCAGGAGGCAGGTGGAAAAGCTTTCATGGAGTATCTCCAAGTATCTTAATGAGGTGCTTTTGCTGAATATGGTCTGGAGCTGAGGCAGTGCATCAAATTGGTACTATGTCCCAGATAGGGATTTCTGTACCCTCCCACTGACCTCCTGGCTGGATGGAGTTCTTTCTTCCAGTGGTCTCTGGGCCTCAGAATATATATGAAACCTAGTTGAGTTAAGAGCCAGTTTTGTACTCCCAGCAAAGGGACTCTAGCCGACACACTGAGTAATTTGCCAGACTACATTCGAAATCTGTCATATTCCTATAGGTAAAATGAAACTTTATCAGCGTATTATTTCTGTTAGTTAGTAAAAGAGCTAAGCATTTTAGAATGGTGCACCAAACATAAACTTTTTTATATATAGAAACAGCCACTCTATTTTTATAGTGAAATAGAGATTACATCCTGGCAAGAAAGCATACTCATAGCTAGTTTGAATGTAAGCAGTTTTGTTTTAGCTTAGGTACACATAGCAAGTGGTAAAATGTTATGTGCTTTCCCCTAGAAAACGTAATAACCACCCCCACACACACACAACAAATTATTCTATGTATTCAGAATTAAACAGCTGCACAAGGAGGAAGACATAACGATAAGTTTTGTGTTGTCAAAAGACTGCCTAGTCTATCCATGCAATTGTGTAGACTCATTCCTTAGATTCAGTCCTTCTGCATCAGTTATTTAATGTCCAGTTATTTTTAATCATGGGCAAAATCACTAGGCAAATTCAAGTACAGCCCAGCATCCACAACCAGAGGAATTTCCATAGGGCTCAAAATAACCAAATTTCCCCAATTCATTTACATAATGTTGTTGGTTTTTGTGTGTGTGTGCAATCAGCATACCGAGTAATTACAGTGGTATACCTCGGGTTACAGACGCTTCAGGTTACAGACTCTGCTAACCCAGAAAAAGTACCTCGGGTTAAGAACTTTGCTTCAGGATGAGAACAGAAATCATGCTCCGGTGGCATGGCAGCAGCAGGAGGTCCCATTAGCTAAAGTGGTGCTTCAGGTTAAGTTTCAGGTTAAGAACGGACCTCCAGAACGAATTAAGTTCTTAACCCGAGGTACCACTGTACAAGTATTTGGAGTTTCTTTCCACGCCTCTTATTCCTGTCCAGCCCTTCTTACTTGTCTTTGTATGTGCCAAGTACGGAGAAAACGGGGCTGCACTAAGTCCTATGATAATTCCTCTGTGTATGAGTACTGCACCTGCTGGGATGGAATCATTCCCATAATATGTTTAAAAGGAGAACGTTACTCATGAACTTAGAGCTAGATGAACCGTTATTGATTCCCCTCCCCCCCCCCCAGATAATCAGAGCTGAAGACTTTGCTTAGTGTTCGAAAGTCAGTGTAGTACTAGCACATTGTGATTTTTAAATTTTCTGTATAATGTACATTACCTATTGTAATTATTGGCTTGTTATCCCTAGTAATTTAAAAAATATGAACCCAGAGAACTGGAAATTTGTTTGTTTGCTGCATTTATATCCCACCTTTTTCTCCAAGGAGCTCAAGGTGGGATACATGGTTCTCGTCTCCTTCACTTAATCCCCACAACAACTCTGTGAGGTAGGTTAGGCTGAGAGCCGGTGACTGGCCCAATGGCACCCAGTGAGCTTCATGTCTGAGTGGGGATTTGTACCCTGGGCTCCCAGGTCCTACACTAACACTCTAACCACTGGTTCTCTGTTCTAGAATTTATTTGGCTCCATGATTCTTGGTGAGCAGGTGATATTAGCTTATCTACAGTCCTATGGAAATTTAGAATAGCCCACCCCAAAAGGACATAGAATTAGAATTCACATTGAGCTAAAGTGCAGTATTAAAAATACCATGGGCAGCAGTATCCTGGTTGTATGGTAATGATCAAGTGACAAAGGGAAGAGGTAGAACTTGGGCTTTGTCTCAAAGCAGTAGCTTTGAAAGTGTTTTCTTTGGACTGCTTGTAGGGGCAGAAAGGAACAGATCAGCCTCCTTAAGGAACCAAATTTGATACCCTCACCTTGCTTAACCTTTTACCATCTTGGAGCGGCCCCGTTGAACTATTTGAGTAACGAAGTACGAGTCAGCATAATAAAAGTGACAGGCTCTATATTTGGAAGACATTTACAGGCCCAAGCACCTCACTGAGATTTAGGCTTAGCTCCACTTTAGTAAAGAATTCAAGTACATGGTTTAAACCCCACCGACATAAGCAGAGCTTGGGTTTATATTTTGGGGGTTTTGCTAGTTAGAGAATTGCCCACTGCAGCTGATAAAGATCCCTAGTGGAAAGCTCAGCAATCTACGCTGGGAACAGAAATTACAGTCTTGCCAGTGCTACTTAGAAGTGTCTAGGAGAAGTAAGAAACCAGCTTCTGCAGCAGGGAATCCCAGAGCTGGTCTTTCTAGCCATACCTAGTTGAGCTTTCCCCATAATACAGTAGTACCTCAGGTTACATACGCTTCAGGTTACATACACTTCTAGTTACAGACTCTGCTAACCCAGAAATAGTGCTTCAGGTTAAGAACTTTGCTTCAGGATGAGAACAGAAACAAAGTGCTCTGGTGGCACGGCGGCAGCAGGAGGCCCCATTAGCTAAAGTGGTGCTTCAGGTTAAGAACAGTTTCAGGTTAAGTACAGACCTCCGGAACGAATTAAGTACTTAACCTGAGGTACCACTGTACATAGTATTCCTCTCCCCATAATGAAAGTTGCAAGCATTTTGGCTAATCTTGGTCCTTAGCACTAACAAACTTGGGATTCTTTCCTACATAGATAGGAAAATATCCATACCTCTAGGTACTGAGAGTTACTTGTGTAGACCACAAATATCCTCCCCCGACTCAATTTTTATTTTTTATTTGTGTGTGCGTGCGTGTGTGTGTGTGTGCGCGCATGTATAAAAATCAGTACTCTCTTGATGCACTATGGCTTATGCATGGGGTTGTCCATGTTGTATATTTTTTATAGTGGCCTTACAAAACAACTCATTTATCCTGTTTTGAGTCAAAAGCTTCTATGTGTTTGTGTGCGTTTCTTCTTTTTCTACCTTGCACATTTTTCCTAAGCTTAAAGGCGCCCTCTAGTGCTTTTTGGACTGCAAGAAGACAACAGTCTTATGTTCCGTTATTTCAGGAAAGTGTTTACTTGAAAATATAGCTATTCCCAGCTCTTCTGTGCACTGATCTGTATCTAGATGCAGTATTCAGCCACAGCAGAGATATAAAGCAGATGCAGAAACAAAACAAAAGCTTGAATCAGTGGGATAGCTAGGCACCACGCAGTCCTACAGTTGACACTGCAACTAGACTGCTGTCATTGCCTAAGAGGGAGTAGATTAATAAAGAGGTAGGTATCAAAAATATAGACTATTTTAGAAAGGAAACACCATTTTAACATAAGATGAGTTATTTAACAACCTTAGAGTTTACATTTTAATCTAACCCAAGAACCCCATAGTATCTAGCCTATCCCAGCTCCTCTGTTCCATCAAGAGTGAGCTAATGGCAGCCATAGAGAATCTGGCAACCCTACATGTAAAGCTCTTTTGTAAAATCAAGCATATCAGTCAATGCCAATCAGTGGAAGACCAGGCAGAGAGTTCAGAGGATATAGAAAGGAGTTAAGAAATTGTACAGATTTTCTTAAGCAGCATGGCTAACTTTAATATATTGTGCAGATAAACTTTTAACATCATTTCATTGATAAAATTGGATCATATTTGGATATATTTGTAATATATCACATCTGAAATAAGAATGGAGCTGTGTAGAGGCAATGGCCGGCTTCACAGTTTTTCCCACATTGTGATTTTTGCATAGTGCGCGCGCGCGCGCACACACACACACACACACACACACACACCATGATTCAAAATATATTGCCAGGTCAAAAATTATGAAATCAATATCATGATATGGACTTGAAACCAGTTTTGGAAACCCAGACAGATGGGCAGGGTATATTGAAGCAAGAAGCAAGAAGCTGTGCTACCATTGAGTGTAAGTTTATTGGTTCCTAGCAGTTCGAAAGCACGTCAAAGTGCAAGTAGATAAATAGGTACCGCTCCGGCGGGAAGGTAAACGGCGTTTCCGTGCGCTGCTCTGGTTCGCCAGAAGCGGCTTAGTCATGCTGGTCACATGACCCGGAAAAAACTGTCTGCGGACAAACGTCGGCTCCCTCGGCCAGTAAAGCAAAATGAGCGCCACAACCCCAGAGTCGTTCATGACTGGACTTAACAGTCAGGGGTCTTTTACCTTTTTAAATGCAATAATAAAGGCAGGGTGTTAAATAAATAAATTCAAATTTGTTTGCCTGTTGTTCTTGCTTATTGCCAACCTTTCTACCAAGGGGATCAGGGAAGGAAGTGCATGCAGAAGTTATCCTACGGGATTAGAATCTCCTCATACTGCAAAGTCTGGAGTATTTCCCCAGACCTTTTATTGTGCTGTATTTATTATGTATTGTTATACTATTAAAGTATATTGCAAGAGCATTCAGGAGGAACCTATGGAAAGAGGTTCACTGTGCTGATCAAACCTTCCATTGGAGGGGGAGGGCAAGTTATCAGCATGGCTTTATGACTTCAGTCTGATACGTTGCCTGTGACATGCATACTACAGCCTTCTCTGAATCACATTAAATGCATTTCCTTCTACTAAACCATATGCCATTACAATAAAAAAAAAAATGTTTCAGAACTAACATTTGTTTTGTTTTTCCCCTCACCAGAATTTGTAAGAATAAACACTGCCACACTGAACTGGAAAACAATAGGGATGAGAACATAGAACATCAGGATCTGCTTTCATGTTTGCCAAAATATTAGCATGTGTTAGGTCCAGTTTGTATTACCCTTTACTCTAAGTGGCATATGCCACTTGCTTTGCAAGTAGTTCTGTTGGAGTCAATGGGGCGGTAAGGGCATAATAAATTACTGAGGCTAAGGATAAAGCAGAATATGCTCTATTTTCCAATTTCTACATATTTTAGCTGTTCTTGATTTAATGGCTTATTAGAAGGTCCTCAGACATGGGCTCGTTAATTTTGATTTTATATGCTGCCCAGTCTTGTGTTTGCCTGCTGGTGGGCATTTATCCTCATAAACTGCAACAGCAATATATTATAAAGAAGGAGATTGGGTTAAAGAAAAGCTAGGACAGGGATAGTTTCTGATGCTTATATTAGCACTGTAGACAGCTACATCTGGAAGAGAGTAAGAAGAGGGAAAATGAAAAACAGATGCAAGTGCAAACACTAGAAGTAGACCTTTTCAGCTAGCCCATAAATGCAGCCAGATTTTCCCGTTGTTGCTATTTAATGGTTCAAATTATTTATACAAAAAATAAGCAGTGATGACCTGATTATTTTAGCAGTACCAGTAAAACATACTGTGCTTTGGGGACTGGGAAGAAGAAAAGGTTAAAAAAAATGTGAACTTTTGATCAGCTGACCCCATCTTTGAGATACACTCAACAGCATGTTAAAGAGTCAGGTACATGCAGTGAGCGCTGGTAAGAAAGATAGAAAGAAGAGCTAAAGGAATGAGAACCTCAGTGTATGCTTTTAGGGGAGCAACCATAGCTTAATGGTAGAGAAATTGCATTGCAGACAAAAGGTCCCAGATTCAATCCCAGGCATATCCAGCTGAAAATATCTGAAGTACTGTAGAAGATTATGGGAACGACCCTGAATAGATACAGTTAAGAGTACAGTAGTTGCTCCTAGGTGATACTGGACTACATGGATTCACAATCTCACCACATATAAGACAGTTTTTTACAGTCAACAAATAGAGCTGCTGCGGGCAAAACCTGCTTGGAGGATCTTCTCCATGATAGTGTGTCATCAGTTGAATCCCAAGGCAAAAACATGTTTAATTGTCATTCATCACTTTGACTTTCAATCCCCAGTACAACACTGAACACTTTGTGAATTAGTCAGCATTTCTTCTTTTCTCGTTAGAATTTTGCAGATCCTTCCTCGTTAGATATTAATTGGTGCATCACCCTCTTCTTCCCAAAGCTATTCAACAGTGCCCAAGCTCAAATCCAATGTATAGCAGTTTCTATCTTGAGCAGGAAAAACAAAGGACATCTTAACTTGCCCAAGTTTTGATAACTCAAAATCTAAATCCCAGTCAAAGTCCTTATTTTAGGAAAATATATTGCCTTGATTCTCAGCATGCCCAGGGACATACTTTGTTATTGAGGAACATAGATTTCAGCACTGTTTTTATAATTGTAAGGATTTAATTGTAATGTTTTGTGTTGCATTGTATGTTAGGGAAGCAGTGGATGTTAGAAACTGACAACATTGTTTGTATTTTAAGAGAAAGCATTGCTTGAAAACTATGGAAAATCTGTTATGGAAAAGCAAAGTGGACTCCACTTTGAGGATTTTATGAGATTTCCTTGCTATAGTAGGAACTTTTTATTGCCCCACATGTGTGGTAGGAGTTTGGTTACTCCAGTTTGTAATTTTGGGTTGGAGCAAGTTATATCTATTGTTCTTCTCATGCATTCCACAAGAAATAACTACAATACATTTGTGGGGGGAAACAATGAAGTCAAGCCATAGGCAAGGAATTATTATTTTTTGTAAGGAGTGAGGACAGTCTCACAATTCTTTTGATAGAGATACTTTCCATCTGTGCCATGCCTCTTCACTTTCTTGGATCAGGAAGATTTGTTGCTGCTAGCTAAATTCAGCTCCCCTTTCAGATAGCTCCTAAACTGTCATGAGATTCCTTTGTGTATGGCAGAAGGTTCTGCAGCTTTTCAGACAGACCTAATTGGATAGTGCTCACAAAGCCATTGATGACAAAGGTACATATTCCCCACCTCGCATCTGCTGCTCAGCAATGCTGCTCACATTTTCAAAAAGGTAGGAGATTTGCTTTTATTTTGTTTTAATGCCTTAAAATACTTTCTTAGGGTGAGCTGTAGTGTTTGAGGCCTTAAATGGCTCTTTCAGTGGAAGACCTAATGTTAGGCTGGTCCCATCCCTGCTGCCATGTCCTACAGCAGCCTTTCCCAACCAGACGAATAATGACTGCTGGGAGGAGCGCAATGGGAAGAAACACCATGGTGCATCTGCAGCAGCGCAACTGGATGCCTTCATCTGCCCCAGCTGCAACAAAACATGTCTCTCCTGCATCAGTCTCTACAGCTACAGCAGGCTCTGCAACCTTCCAACATCTTGACTTCACCCCCAAAGACATACTCCTTCATTGTCTCCTGAGACAGATGGACGACAACAACAACAACAACAACAACAACAACAACAACAATTTATTTATACCCTGCCCATCTGGCTGAGTCTCTCCAACCATTCTGGGCGGCTCCCAATCAAGTGTTAAAAACCAATACATTAAATATTAAAAACTTCCCTAAACAGGGCTGCCTTCAGGATAGCTGCTTATTTCCTTCACATCTGAAGGGAGGGTGTTCCACAGGGTGGGTGCCACTACCAAGAAGGCCCTCTGTCTGGTTCCCTGTAACCTCACTTCTCGCAATGAGGGATCCGCCAGGAGGCCCTTGGCGCTGGATCTCAGTGTCCGAGCTGAACAATGGGGGTGGAGACGCTTCTTCAGGTATACAGGACCGAGGCTGTTTAGGGCTTTAAAGGTCAGGACCAACACTTTGAATTGTGCTTGGAAACGTACTGCCAACAAAAAATAGAAAATCAAGGTCCCTACCTGAACATTTTCGGTTTTACAACTGGTTCTTGTATACCACCAGCTTCTACCAAAAAACTATCACATCCAGTAATCGTTGGGCTTCAGAATTTATAGGATTTTTATTATACAATTCTGGGTTTTGTTATTCTTTGAATAAATGGCTGAAAAGGATTGACTATTCCTAATAAAGTATTCAAAGTACTATTTAGGAAGGGTTGAAAGATTTATTGTATACAGAATTGCTAAATATATCTAAAACACTGGCTCATTTTCCTAAAATACCCAGTACATGGATAGTCAGCAGTTTGCAGTTTTGACCAGTATTGATGTAATTTTTTCTAAGATCCAGTGTGTCATAGAAGATAAAGTTTGAAGTTCAAATCGCACTTAGCTCCAGAGTTCATTGGGTGAATTTCAGTTTCTCTCTCTCGCTCTCTGTCTCTCGGGGGGGGGGTGAAATTATCATTGTGAGGCTAAATTGGGAAGTATTTGAAAGAAATGCAGGATAAAAATAACATTGTAAAAATGAGTTTATAGAATTAAAATTTTTTCCCAAAAAAATTTCTATTTCACCTGAAGAGCCTGCACGGTGTAATGATATTTAGGGGACTAGGCAGACCCAAGCTCCAATCCCCACTCAGTTATGAAGTTCATAGGGTAGTCTTGAAATGCTGTGCCCCCTGAATTATGCTTGGCCGGGTTTTATATTATGCATATTGTTATTGGTTCTGTGACATGGATCTGTTCTCACTTTATGCTTTGTGGTTTTGAACTTTTAGTTGTCATTTATTTTACTGTACCCCACACCCTAGTATAGCTTTGCAATGAAAGATGGGCTCAAAAGATTTCAACTCAATAAATGCCTAAATCTCTTATTTTCTTTTTAAGTAAAGCTGGACCTGTTCTCTTTTCTCAGTCCCCTCTCCCACCCACACTCTTTACTCTTCCTGGGCTCTTCTTCCCCAAGAAACTAGGAATGCTTTGACAGCACTCTAATTTGGGTGGGTGGGATTAGATAGAACTGGGGCTGGGGACAAAACATGGGAATTCTGTTCCAGATTGTTCAACGCTAATGCTTTGTAGAATAAAAATAAGTAGCATTATAACAGCAGCTTTTATATGTTGGCCTCAATCAACTTGTGTATGTTTCCTCCTCCAATAAGCAATTAGGAGTTTCACCCAGTCTAGATAATTAAACATAGGAAAGCCGACATAAGATATAATAAACATAGCAAAAATGTAGACGGCCAAATCTGCAAGAAATAAAGTGTGCCAAAGAACAAATCCTCAGTAAATCCTTGCCCCTAAATAATGCCCACTTACTGCACCGAAAGAGCTTATTTAGGAATACACATGGCTATCTAAACTTTTTGAAGCATGACTACACTAAGGCTACCATATTTTTTTCCAATGAATCTGGGGACACTTATTGTTTGCTATGTACATGTGAATGCTGAGAAAGCTGTAAATCTGGGGACTGTCCCCAGAAAAGTAACCTTAGACTACACATATATAAACAGTGATACCATAGTAAACTTTTCTTAAAGGAACATTTACAAGCCAGTCGGAATGTGACAACCTTGAAAGTTAGTGAATTGTCAGCATATGTGTGATAATCATTCCATCTTAATTCAAGATAAAGACCTTGAGAACATTAAGGCAGGCACATGCAGAAGGAACTAGTTGTCCAACAGTGCCATGGGTCATTGGTTCAAAAAGTAGCACAGACCATCTGTTTTACTGTTTAGGTTTTTTTAAAAGAACATTTTGTGACATCGGTATATATTATTCTCTGCAAATGGTGTCCAGCTGAAGAATTCTGTTAACATCTTTGACTGACTAGGTAGCTCCACCATGCTTTGTAATACTTTCATCTTTCCCTACTCTTTCTCGTGTCTACTCACGTCTACTCTTTCTCTTGCAAGTAATTTTGCCTATAGCTACAGCTCGCCCATGTGAGATCGTTTATCTCTGTAGTTCTAAGATGATGCCGGGAGATAAGTATAATGGAAGTAAGACAGAATACTAACAGTGAGTAATCAGTTTCATCCAGCAGCTTAGCAAAGTAGTGCAATAAGTTCCTGACTTTGGCCTGCAGCCAAAGAACTCACTGATTAGCTCAAATCGGGTTCTAACTACATGTGACAACTGTTATTAAGTGTGCAGTATGCCCTCCCAAGCTGCAATCTCCATGAAACTTGCTGTTCCCCACACAACAGTTAGCATGGGGGCAGGGGGCAGATGACTCCCATTTGGTGCCCCCCACCCTGGCTATTGTCACATGTAGTTAGGACATAAATAGCTAAACGTCAGCCCATGCAACTTCAGCCTTGCTTTTTGGCTCTCGTTGCTCCTTTGAGGTGCCTGTAGAAGTATCACTGCGGACTCTGAGACGCAACATCCACTTCCAGTCCCTTGACCAACCTTTCCAGCACTACTGCCTCAGTCCCTCTTTTGCCCTCCAGTCCGTAGCATGAACTTTCTCATGACCTTGTTTCTTCAAAGCCCCTTCTTGCTTCAAATCCCTTTTCTCCTTTTGCCTTTTTACTCAAGTCCACAACGCTTCCTCATTTTCGGTCCATTCCCTTGTTATGTGCCCTTTCTCTGGTCTCCTTGCTTCTGGGCTCCCTGTCGATTAGCTGGTTGCATCCTTAAATGTATTTCCCAATCTCCAGCCTGCCCTGAAAGTTTAATCGCAGCCGAACTTTCTCTGCCTTTGTGGAAGATGAATGAGCAATTTAGCTCCCTGAGCAGTGGGAGATCCCATACCCCCCAAACAGCTCATGCAACCAGTATGTCAGTGGCTTGGCCCAGCAATGATTCCCAAACTGTATATTGTTGCCTTCTAGTGGAGCTCCAGGTTCACAGGGAAAAGAGTTTGTAACAGTGCAATACAGAGGAATCAGATATGGATGTCCCAGTGTTTAGCCACACTCTACTGTGATCAGAGTGGAGTTATAGAGACAGGAACTGGCTTAGTTCTCTATAGTTTCCATTGTTTTCTTTATTGAGCAAAGTAAAGGGGCTGCAGTACAGGAAGGACACACTTGAGTCCCATGAGTCACTGGGTCACCAGTGATAGTATGTATTTTTAGCCCCACCACCCCAAAGGTTTGCCTGAGTGTACCTCTTTACTTTCCCCTGTCCTAATTAGAGGCTACCATGTATGGACCAAGCTAAATGTGGTGTTGAGCATTAACAGGGGGCACATGGTGGGGGACAGGAGTTTTGCAAGGATTGTATTATGTGGCTAGAGAAGGTTGAATCTTCTTATCTTCTTTCCCTGTGTAATCCAGACAAAAATCCCCACCAGCTGATTAACCCTGAAAATAAATCTCCCATTGCTACTTGGAGGCAGGATAGGGTTCTGCTTCAGAATTTCACGTGGTAGAGGTGTTCCAGCTAGAAGGGTAAATTTTCCTCCCTCTCAATGAGAATGTAAATGTGCTTTAAACATTCAGAAGGGCTCTTTGGATCTCAGTCCTCGGTTTCTTTTGGCCTAGCCTTGAAGTTCATCTGGTTTAGGATGAAAGGTCAGTTTAGTGATTCCAAAAAGAGTCCTATGCTGCACCTTAAAACTATAACCCATGTGTAGATCAAAAAAACACTGAGGCAGCAACTGATGTGGTTATTTTCCTGCAGTATGTTCTAATGCTCCATCATGTAGCTATTTCTTGTTGCCTTGGTACCTACTTTCAAAGAAGTTAGTAACGTAATATTGGGTGATGCTTTTGGTATGCTATTTGCTACACAATTAAAATTGTGGGTTCTTTTTCCCCATTTACTATTATTTATAAAGACCTGACCAGTGCAGAAAGCATGCAGGAACAAGCCCAATAGTCAAAACCTTAGAACTTCATGACACATGTAGTCAGCTGTGTGATACAGTGGCCAAAAATATAAAATAAAGTAAAGCTGCTGCAGTTCTGGGTTGCAGCAATTGAAATGTGGAAAGCATGAGGAGTAAAGGTCCTTCTCTCAGACCTCATCAGGAACACCTTGTCCAGTTCTGGGCAGCGCGGTTTGAGAAGGATATCAACAAGCTGGAATGTGCCCAGAGGGGAGTGACAAAGACCATTTCCTATGAGGAAAATGTTGAAAGAGTTGGGTATGTCTAACCTGCAGAAAAGACTTATAAGAGGTGGTACAATAGCTGTTTGAAGGGCTGCCACATAGCTGATGGAGCAATTTTTCTGTCTGTTGCTCCAGAGGGTAGGGCATGAGCCAGTGGGTTCAAATTACAAGGAAAAGGATTAGAACAAAACATTAGGAAGGATTTAATGGCAGTGCAAGCTGTTTGCTCATGGAGCAGATAGCCTGTGAAAGTAGTGGACTTTCCTTCATTAGAGGTTTTTAAACAGAGGCTGGATAGCCACTATCAGGAATGGGTTTCCTGCATCGGCAGAAGCTGGGCTAGATAACTTTTGAGGTCTCTTCAAACTCTGTGATTCTGTAGCAGATATAGTGTAGCCCTTATGGATTCTGGTTCCAGCCCTGGTTCCTGTCTCTGGTTTCTTCTGTTAGGACTGCTTCATATATTATGTACTTAGTATGTGCTTGTATTGTGTATGCTAAAAAACATGTTGCACTTCAAAACATGTTTGATATGCTACACCATAGGTTGTTCTCAGATATCTTTTTTCTCCCTGCAAATCTGTATGGGTATTGGGAGATGCTTAGCTTGCCTGATGAACAGATGAAACAGTCTCTATTGGCATAATCATCTTTAGAAAGGAATACAAGGATTTATTGCTTTCACAAGAGAAAGTGAAATGGTTGGCAGCAACAAATTCCCATGGGGTACTTTAGAAGTCTTCTATCTGTTTTTTACATTGATGTTCAAATATTCTTTTGCAACAAAACTGAATGTTTGGAATCATTTCAAGGAAGAGATCATCTGGTTTTGTGTACCTATAATTCCTCTACTCTTTGCAATGATGTAAAGTATATCAGCAGGAGAATAGGTGGGAATGGCTCCAGAAGAGGGAGGGATAATCCACAAGGTTAGTGCAGGAGCCAGCTGTTTGAGCTAACAGATAACCCATTCCTCAGCTTCTTATTGCACAGACAGTAAAAAAACACACAAAAAAACAATGATGGGAAACACACTCAGAATAACAGAATGGCTTGAAAAAAGCAAAATTGATTTCATGTGAAATATATAATTATAAGCATGAACTTTGCTTAAACAAAAACAAGCAGATTTGCAACCACCCTTCCTTTCCCCTTCTCAGCCCTACTTTTCATGTGGTCCCAATATATCCCTTTCTTGAGCATTGCCCTGCCTGTGGGTCCCTCCACTTCCCCGCTCCTTTTTCTGGGGTGGCAGCTGCTGCCTGATTGCTGGAACTAAAGAAAACTGCAGACCCAAGTCTTCAGAAAGTGAGAAGAAAGAAGAGAGGTGGCAGCCAAATGTGAGACATAGACAAGATGCTGGTGGAGGTTCTGGTTAACCTCAGACAATATCTGCAAAATGTATATGCCAGCCTTCTCCAACCTGTTTGTTGATATCCTTATATTCCAAGTATGATTGGACCATAGTTTTGTATAATGACATTATAATACATTACTGGCAGTTTTATTTTCAATCCCATTCATAAAGATCCCCAAGATGGAACTTGCCTTTTGCACAGCTGCTGTACTCTGGGTCAAAATTTTAATTTAGCCATCTTTGATGACTCTGAGATCTCTTTCCTGGTCAATCAACACCAGCTCAGATGCCCATATGTGAATAGGATTCTTTTGCCCTAATGTGCACCATTTTATATTTGTTTACATTGAATTGCATTTGCCATTTTAATTCTCATTTAGCCAGTTTGTAGACAACCCTTTGGAGCACCTTGCAATTCCTATTTGTTCTTACCATCCCAAACAATTTGGTTTCTTCGCATCTCACCCCTAAATCAAGGTCACCCACAAACAAGTTAAAAAGCCGAGGTCCTTTAGGGGCTTCACTTCCTGCATTGTTAAAATCGCCCATTTCTTCCTACTCTCTGCTTTCTGTTCTTTAGCAGGTACTGATCCATTAAAGGACCTGTCCTCTTATCCCATGAGTGCTAAGCTTACTCAAAAGTCTCTGGTGTAGGAATTTTTTGAGATGTTTACTGAATCATTCATATCCATATACTTTTGAAAAACTCTAAAAGGCTAGTTAAACAGGATTTACACTTGCAGAAGTCATGCTGGTTCTTCATCAACAAGACTTGTTATTCTATGTCTGTGGTAATTCTATATTGAAGAAGAAGAAGAAGAAGAAGAAGAAGAAGAAGAAGAAGAAGAAGAAGAAGAAGAAGATTAAAACAAAAGAAAACTGCAACATGGTATGGGCATGAAGCAAGAAGTGCTGTGTCAGTTCTGACTAATTGCATATCACACACAAAAATGCAGTGGGATGTTTAAGACACTCACTGTGATCATGTTCTACACAATAATCATAAATGGACTATCCGGGCAAAATATTACATCCACTTTAGAACAGAAACATTGCATTTTGCGCCCTTTGAAATGCAATCTCACAGCAACAGAAGTACAGTATTGAGAGGAAGGGATGAGCACTGCAAGCAGCAAATGAGAAGCATATGCACATTTATTGTGCAATGAAGTGATTGTGCAGAGGGGTCCTAATGGAAAACAAGGAGGATGGCTTTGAATGAGCAAGTGGCTAGTTGTCAAAAGGTTTTTCTCAGCCAATACTTTACTTTGTAACCCAAAGTATGTTTTGTTTTGTTTTTAATCTTCATCCTAGCTAAACATGCAGCCTCAGAACACTTCACTCCTTCTGATAGGATGAGGAAATTGCCAGATTACTTACAGTTCACCAAGTCACGTGATTCTGGCAATGCTTCCCCCAGGAATAGGCAGCTCTAAGACTGGAAAACATTCAGAATTGGACTTTTTTCTGCCAATGCTCATAACAGAACAGTAAGATGAACAGGAACATATATAGAGTGCTGCATTTTACTTTAGTTTGTGCTGATATATTTTGGACTTACTCAGAATTAGACTGCAATTCTCTAAACACGCAAGGTTCTCATGAGCAAGTTTATCCCAATGCTTTCTGCAATAGATTTATTTGTTTGATTACACATTTATGCAGTAACCTTAAAAATAAATCAGAAAGTGAAGGCTCTACATGCACCAAATAATGATTAAATATTATACCATAATACCAGAATGAAATGAAGGGACGTAGGTGGTGCTGTGGGTTAAACCACAGAGCCTAGGACTTGCCGATCAGAAGGTCGGCGGTTCGAAACCCTGCGATGGGGTGAGCTCCCATTGCTTGGTCCCAGCTTCTGCCAACCTAGCAGATTGAAAGTATGCCAGTGTAAGTAGATAAATAGGTACCACTCCAGCGGGAAGGGAAATGGCGTTTTCGTGCGCTGCTCTGGTTCACCAGAAGCGGCTTAGTCATGCTGGCCACATGATCCGGAAGCTGTACGCCTGCTCCCTCGACCAATAAAGCGAGATGAGCGCCGCAACCCCAGAGTCGGTCACGACTGGACCTAATGGTCAGGGGTCCCTTTACCTTTACCTTACCAGAATGAAATACAAAAAGTATCACAACTGCATCTTGTTTAAAAAAACAACCCCACCCCAAAACATGTTTAAAAAAACAGTAAGATTCATCACAGTGCAAATAGATGCTAATATAGAGCAAAGGCAGATGTTTGCAGACAGTTCCTGTAGCATCTTGATTGAAAATATTAGCTCTTTAACTTAGAGTAAATCAAGAAATAGTATACCTTCTTGCAAAGACCGTTTGTTTGTTTGTTTGTTTGTTTGTTTGTTACATTTCTATAACACCTTTTCTCCCAAGAACCGCCAGGTGGTACACTTCGTTCTCCTCCCCATATTATCCTCACAACAGCCCTGTGAAGTAGGTTAGGCTGAGAGACGGTGACTAGGCCAAGGTCACCCAGTGAGCTTCTCACAGTCATGGTGGTTTTAAAAATTGTGCACTGGAATCCTTTATGCCACTGTATACCACTTGCAGTACACAGAATACTTCTTCCATGTGACCATGGGCATGTGTGATCATCAGCCATGCATATTACACAGGTTAAATGCAAAGCCATTGCAGCACGTCTTCTGAATATAAATATATAAATATATACTGAATATAAATATATAGCGCAACAGTTATTTACTGATTGTAATTGAATTTTTGGACTAGTGCTATACAGCAGACTACCATCCTTGTAGCTCTTTTCTGTAAGTCTTTTCCTTACGATGTCTTATTTTGCATTGAAAACAACAAATTAAAAATAAATCAGTCTTGGAATTTGTATTAGCAGAAATTATGTTTCAACACTTTTAAAACATGTTTAAACACCGCCTCCAACTGATGTTTGGTCAAGCCCATAAATCCTTCAGTCCAGAAATTTCTTATTTCACAAAACCAATCAGTCACTTAAAATGCTACTCTGGGATTGTCACATAATTAATGCAGCATGGTGCTGTAATGCTTAATAAAAAGCATAAGTTAAATCGGAATGTACGGTCGTTCCAAACCATGTTGCATTGTTTTTAGAAGAGAGAATGGTAACAATGGCAAGTAAGTGACTGGTTATTCAGAACCTTGGTGGAACATGTGTGTGTGTTGTGTACATACTTGAGCACATGCCTGCCTATATCGTCAAATGCATTTTCAGTACTAAGGCCCAGTGGCCCATTTTCTCTCCCAAGTAAAATTAAATTTGAAAATCATTTTTCATTCCTTGATCCTTGTGATTTCAGGGAATAACACTGGAAGCTACAATCAAGCAAATTGCCCTCACGCTTACGGCATGGTCTTAACAATAACATTTAATTTGCTTTTTTAAATATTGCTCAATTTTCATTAGAGCTCATGTGGAAACAGTAGCTGATTTTTACTTTTGGATCCCCTCACCCCCCCCCCCCACCATTACTGCCTCAAGCGTCAGCTCACATTAGTAGCGGAAATGGTTGCCATGTCTAACTAACTGAAATAACTTTTTGTAAAGGTCTGTGGTAGAGTATTAGAGGCTCTATTTGGTCAACATACTGTGAACAAATAAATAAATGGAACAAATCCTCTTGAGTATGAAATTTAGACACTCTTGTAGGGGAGATTACACTGCTGGGTCTAGTGGTGAGATTATCAGAAACACACATGAAAGAGAAGGGAAGAGAGCCTAGTGTTTTGGAATCCCTGTTGTAGGTAGTGGATCGGTAGGTGGAAGGAGGAAGCATTAGCATTCCAAACAATTTATCTGTGATGCATTCTGAAAATCAATCATCTCTTGTTACTGCTGTTTTATCAGCCAGGGTTGATTTTCTTATAATTTGGTAGGCACACAACATTAAAGACTGCAGTGGTACCTCGGGTTACATACGCTTCAGGTTACAGACTCTGCTAACCCAGAAATAGTACCTCGGGTTAAGAACTTTGCTTCAGGATGAGAACAGAAATCGTGCTCCAGCGGCGCAGCAACAGCAGGAGGCCCCATTAGCTAAAGTGGTATTTCAGGTTAAGAACAGTTTCAGGTTAAGAACAGACCTCCGGAATGAATTAAGTACTTAACCCAAGGTACCACTGTATATGGGTTGCTGAATCACATCAAGGCCCATTGTTTTTCAACCCAGGCTTGCCTAATGCCCCTAGGGAAAAAATCAAGTCAGGCATAAGAATATAAGAAGAGCCTGCTGGCCTGTCCAATCCAATGTCCTGTTCTCACAGTGACCAACCAGAGAAGCCTATGAGATGCCCATAAGCAGTACCTGAGCTTAAGAGCACTCTGCCCAGCAACTGGTACAGTGGTGCCCCACAAGACGAATGCCTCGCAAGACGGAAAACCCGCTAGACGAAAGGGTTTTCCATTTTTGAGCTGCTTCGCAAGACGATTTTCCCAATTGGCTTGCTTTGCAAGATGAAAACGTCTTGAGAGTGTTCCGATTTTTCCCCCGCTTCCCCCCCTTTTTCTAAGCCGCTAATAGCCTTTTAGCCGCTAATCTGCTAAGCCTTTAATAGCCGCTAAGCCTTTAATAGCCGCTAAACCGCTAATAGCGCTAATCCGCTAAGCCGCTAATAGGGTTGCTTCGCAAGACGAAAAAACCGCTAGACGAAGAGACTCGCGGAACGGATTAATTTCGTCTTGTGAGGCACCACTGTATTTCAGGACTATGCTGCCAATAACAGTGGAGGTGGGACATAGCCACCCTGGCTGGTAGATGGACTGTTGATGGGCTTCTCCTTGAATCTGTGAAATTCTCTTTTAAAGCCACCCAAGGCATAAAGAAAGATGCTGACATTGTCTGATCTTCGTATCCAGCTTCCGGTACTGATATGACCTGCTCCTGCCCATGGAGGTTCAATTGAGCTACCTATCTAATAGTCATTAATACTGTGTTGTCTTGTATGTTGTATTTTAATAGCTGTCTTCATTCATCCGTCGTGATGCTGGCAATTATCTTTCCCCCAGTTGTTCATGCAGACTCCATTCAACGTGTTTTCCTCTTAAAACATTTCACACATGCTGCCACAAGTTCTGAGAGGGAAGGCAAAACCATAAGCGTTCATATACAATGGCGTGCTTACTAATTACCTAATTTGCAGCTCAGTGTGGCATTGAGAAAAGCCTGTGGGAGAGAAGATGATCAGCCTGACATTGTGTTGTGGACTGCGAGAGGAATGTGTTTAAGGTAGTCAGTAGTCATAATAACTGTGCTCTGCACTAGAGAGCATGACAGATTCACTGTTTGCTTGGGTGTGAATTTCCCACCAAATAAATATTTTCCCACCAAATAAATCTGGTTTTCAAATGTAACTGCTGCTGCTGCAAGCCAGGACCAAACATGCACGAACACTCCCAACATAAAATTTGAAGGTTATTTAAGTACCTTATTTCTGGGTTGTTGTTTTGTTGTTGTTTTTTGGGGGTTTTTTTCATCCGAATCTTAAAGCAGGCTAAATATTTCTGAATCTAAGAATTTACTCTAAAAATAAAATGTCACATTTCATGCCTGTAAAGGTGTAGAATAAATGTTACAGTACATTTTACAATTAAAAGAAACATGCTTGAATCTTACATTCCATCCCCACCCACCCAGCATTTTTTTCTATATATATTTTTACTGCTATAAATTAGTCTATAAATAAACCATTGTGTGTTTTTGTACTTTGATGCAGCATATGTGCCTTCAGGTGGTGTGTTGCCTATGGCAGGTCGTGAAACCCCAAGACAATCATATCCAGGGTGTTGACTCCAACATCCATGTGGCAGCCAGACGTGCCTTTGCTTCATTTAGCAACATGTTTTCTTCTTGTTGTTGCCAGCAGTTCAGCTCTGAAATAGAGTTATGTTGGCATGCCTTATGGATTAGTTCTATTTTGTGTCTGGTGTTTTCTGGAAGCTGCACTCAGACCAGAAAAGAAACCCAGGAAACAAACGGTTGCATGCCACCCCAATCTCTGAGCAATACGAGATTCCAGGGGTTCCAGGCACTCACCCAGAGTCCATGTTTCCTTTCAGCAATGAGGCACAAAGACCGTGGTGTCCTTATGATTTGTTGTTGTTTAGTCATTTAGTCGTGTCCGACTCTTCGTGACCCCATGGACCAGAGCACGCCAGGCACTCCTATCTTCCACTGCCTCCCGCAGTTTGGTCAGACTCATGTTTGTAGCTTCGAGAACGCTGTCTAACCATCTTGTCCTCTGTCGTCCCCTTCTTCTTGTGCCCTCAATCTTTCCCAACATCAGGCTCTTTTCCAGGGAGTCTTCTCTTCTCATGAGGTGGCCAAAGTACTGGAGCCTCAGCTTCAGGATCTGTCCTTCCAGTGAGCACTCAGGGCTGATTTCCTTAAGAATGGATACGTTTGATCTTCTTGCAGTCCATGGGACTCTCAAGAGTCTCCTCCAGCACCATAGTTCAAAAGCATCAATTCTTCGGCGATCAGCCTTCTTTATGATAGTTGGTTTATTTGCAAATATATACAACCTGAGGCTATGGTGGAGGGGTTCACAGCAGTAACACCTCAAAGGGTCTTGTTTCTCCCATAGCCGCAGCCTTAGATTCAAGCAGAAAATCAGCCATGGCTTTTTCTCAGCCTTTCCAGCCTGCATCTTCTTCCTCTAGTTCACATTACAGCCAACTCTGTCCTCCAAACTCCTGCTTCGTCTAACTAAGAGAAGGAGGAGGGGCACCGCCCACTTGCTGTCTGGCACAGAGCCCATTTTCCTTGGTTCCTTAATGGCTCATCACCTCCCCTTTGTTCTCTTAATTGCCCGTTGGTCAGGTGATTACCCCATGGGGAAGCTAGCTTGGTTTATATTTTAACCCCCTGCTGGATCCAAGAATTCAGGAGGCTTGATTAAATTCTAACACTTACTGGGTGCAGGAATTTAAGGGAGTCTGGCACCCTTAAACTCATAACAATACTTTGAGTTCAAAGTAAGAAGCTGTGGGAGCAAAAGATCTTTCTGCATGCAGCCTCAGAGCAGTACAGGAAAATGAACAATGGCTTGATTATGAGAGGAGAAGATGAAAACCTCTATTAATATAATTTGAGTTGCCACTTTTACAAACAGATTAACTGTTTTTTCCTACTGTTAACTAAGTTACTTCAAAGTTTACCTACTGTTTAAAAATTGTTAGACTGCAAACATGCAATCCCAATATACTTGAGGGTAAATCCCATATAACTAATATTCTTGGGGTTCATTCATGCTCTGGGGCAGATTTGGGGAGATGTGGAGGGTTGGGAGGCAGAATAGGAAGTACCATTCTGTAGGAGGAATTCCTTGCATTAACAGGAGGACTACTGTTTGGATACAACACTTGTTTACTGATTATCTAATTTGCAACTAATCATGCTTTTTTGAAACAAAAAGCCCTGCTTCCACGTACAATGCAAACTTGCTTTTCCCCATATAGAGAGCTGCAGGTTCCAATGTTCTTGTTCTGTTGTAAGCAACAAAACTAGCTCTTGACAGCTGTCCCACCACTCTTTTTCATACAGCTTCATTGTACAAACTCCAGACCGTCATGCGACAATGCTTAGTAATTCTTGTAAACAGTATAATTTGTTAATGAAGAATGGTGGATCTTTATGCGCAAATGATAAATCAAATAAGCAGGTATGAACAGATTTCCTCAGTTCTGCACTGTTATTATTCTGAAATTCAATTCTGTTTGGATTGTTCAGGGAAGAAATGAATATTTTGCAGTGTTGATTCTCTCTTTCTCTTCCCCCTCTCAAACACACGCGCGCGCGCACACACACACACACACTCTAGAAAGGGGAAAGTTTATTCCTTTCAGCTCCATAAAAAAGAAGAAATAGCTCAAAGGAGTAATTTTCTTTTCAACAAGGGTATTTTTAAAGGAGTAAACAAGCACTCCAATAGGAGTTTTAAAATATGTGTGTTTATTTCTTTTGTGATTTTTTTAGGGCCTTGCTCTCCTGTAACCTTTAAAAAATAAAATAAATCCCTAGACCCTAAGCTTAAAGGTTTAAGGTTGCCTTTCTGAAAGCACATGAATTCCTGAAGTAAAATGCTGGAACAACTGAGAATTCTGACATTCATCAGGACTGTTCCAGTCAGAAGTTCTGGTTATTTTGAATCACAAAAAGTGGAGAGAAAGTTGACAGCAGAGAATTCAATACATATTCTTAGCAATAATGCTTTTCATAGATTCTGCCTACACCCCCAGCATGCATCATTTCAGACTGTTTGGCTGAGCTGGTTGCCCTGTGAATTTTATTCTAAAGCACAGAGGAATGTGTTCAAATTTTGTTTTCAAGGTGGAAGTCCAAACTCCATGATTGCATTTGTGGTTATTTCAGATTTATGCTGGTAATGAACACCAATAACCCACTATGTATGTATTGATTTAGAGGAAGATGTAATGTGTGTAACATGTGGCAACTTTTATGTGCAAATATGAGTTAGAAAAGCATATCTGTTCTAGGGTCTTACTTTGTGGCTGCAGTGCTCCTAATTTGTACTGTGTAGTGATGGGTTTGGCATTAGAAAGGAAGATGAGAACACATGAGGCCAAATGATGCATGTGAGATGATCAGCTGCTTCCTAGTTTGGATTGATATGCAAAGTGCAGTGGTTATAATAGATCCATGTATTTGGATTTCTTACACGATGTGCTGAGATTTGCTAAGCATTACAGAAGTGATCTTCACACACACACACAAATGAAATTCACATCACATGGTATATTCTACTAAATCCAAGATCTCAGTCTGCCTATTGCTATCAGCCAAGATGCAGCCATAATATGGAACGTCAGCTTGTTCTTCCACTTTTCCTAAAACTTAAATAGCTGTGTAGAAGGTTATATAAAGCAGGGGCTTCAACAAGTCTGAGGAGTAGCTTATATGGTGCAATTATTATCTGGGATTTCCTTATTGTAAAGGGTACTGTTGCCTGCATGGGGTGCCTCCTCTATTGGCAAAATGTTGCAGCGGTGTGGTGGCTGAGGGCATTTGTCTTCTGCCCATATTTTAGTGTGATGTGAGTGATCTGGGTATAGAACTTGCTGGGACAACTTTATGTGCTGATCAGATGAAAGGAGGGCCAGGTTTGCTCCTGATCTGGAACTGCTAGATTCAGATAACTAGGAACTACAGGTCTTTGCTTAAAGCTTATTACATAGTTAGTGGTTGTATCACATAGGGCAGCAGTGGTTTGATTATGCAGTGAAGCCCAACATTGGCAATCACCCAAGGCTCCCGATATAGAGAAAGCTTCAGAGGGAGGGTAATGTTGGGCTTAACAGTATGATCAAAGGCTACAAACAACTTCATCACCCCTCTGTGTATAGACAGCAACACAAGGTAGACTTAAGTGGCTGCTGCACAGCTCCAACCCTGAATTCACCCTAAAATAATCAGATTCTGAAGTGGGATCCTCACTGGATCCACTCTGGGGTATATCTGGTCCTTGCTGTCCATAGTAAAACTCAGGAAAAGATCTGCTTCCATCTGCACTGCAGATGGATGTTGTGGGACTGATTATAGCAATAAAGGTCTGCATTTAAGCAAGAATGATGTCAGTGTGTCCCTCACCACATTACTCTGCCAAATGATTTCTCCCAATTTAACTTCACCATACAAAATGGCAGTATGAAAAATTATCAGAGCAATTGCCAAATTGTTTGAGGACACTCAGCGTGGACACTCAGTGGTGGAGTGACTTTACTTTTCAGCTGTCTGCCTCCCATATGCAGCCACTTAGGATACAGACGTGGCCTGGCACTGACAGATGACTGAAACTTTATTTTGATGTTTTATGAAGGCCCTATACAAGGGTGGCTATATATAGGCTTGGTTTATGCTTTTATTACTTGGATGCTAAACTGCAGGAGATGAATGTGCATACTGTACATGCTGCATAAATCACACAGTATTTCTAAAATCCCTTTTGAAATTGGTAATTAAATGAGTTGGTGTTCCGCCCAATTGTATGCATGTTTACTTACCATCATATTCAGGGACTCAAGTTTCAAATCAGCATTGTGTTTTTTGGGTCAGTACGCGTCGGTACAGCATACTGCCACCTCTTTTTCCACCACCACCATCTTGCTGCCACCACTCGCTCGCTCGCTCCCCTGCCCCACACTTTTGCTGCTTCCTCCTCGATTGCTGCTGCTTCCTTCAGCTGCAGTCACAGCCTTCCAGAGGTGCTTTGGTGCATCCCTTACAATCACCCAAGTACCTTCTTGGAAGGTGCCTGACAATTTTAAAAAGGGCATACCAGATTAGAGGCACTTTGGTGCGACCCTTACAATCGCCAAAGTACCTTCTGGTTGCCATACCTGATTACCATGTGGGGTCTGCCAGGCCCAGTCATTACAGGACTTTATCAAAAAACCTAAGGACCCATTTGGTTTGCTTGGCTATTCTGGTTGTTGTTGTATTGGAGTGCTGATTGCTTTTAGTAGCTTTTGTGTATTGGATTTTAATATTTTTCCACCGGATGTTTCTTTTATTATGATTACTGCTGTTTATTATTCATTGCTGTTGCTTTTATATTTTATTTTATTCTATAAGCAGCAGTGAGAGGGTTTATCCTTAAAGGCAATCTAATCTTCTGTGCAGTCAGGGAGATTTGATCAAGCGTGCACTTCTAATGCTCTCAGTCAGGCTTCTTCAAACTCGGCCCTCCAGATGTTTTGAGACTACAATTCCCATCATCCCTGACCACTGGCCCTGCTACCTAGGGATCATGGGAGGTGTAGGCCAAAAACATCTGGAGGGCCAAGTTTGAGGAAGTCTGCTCTTGGTGTTGCTTCTTTTGGAAAATGTTTAGGAATTTCAGGGCCACTTCTTTTGCTATCATCCCTCCCCACTTCTTTCACCTTCCTACAAATTAATATTTTTTCCATTTCCTTTGACGCTCTTAATATATCATATGTGATGATTGCTGGTTCTTACTGTCGTTATATTTGTATAAAGAAATATCTTTTTTTAAAAAAACTTACGTAGGGTTGCCATATCAGCCCCAGAAAACTGAACAGCAAATTATTATGCAAATTGGACATAGTTGGACAATCTTATCTCATTTGTGTGATTTCTATTAAAAAAAAATCTCTCTACTAGTTGCCAAGAAACTGAGCAGTGACAAAAGAACCCATGGAAGGGCTTGTGGGTGTTTGGCGATTACAATGCCAGGGAAGAAAGAACTGACATATTAGCTCAGCTCTTTTACCCACTCTGTCACTACTTACTGGGTGACCTTGTTTTCTGTTTGCTCTAAAGAGCAGGACCCAAACCAGTAGATTCAAATGGGAAGAAAGCAGATTCCAACTAAACGTTAGGAAGAACTTTCGGATGGAAAGAGCTGTCCAATAGTGAAATGGACAACCTAAGAAGGTGGTGAACTTCAATGCAGTTTTTAAAACCCTTTTTATATGGCCACCTGTCAGTGATTCTTTAGCTATGATTCCTGCATTGCAAGGGGTTAGACTAGATCACCATTTGAACTCTACAAATTCTATGATACTTTGATAATGGTTTTTTGATCTGCTCATTGATATCACACAGCTTCATTTTTTATATAATTGCTTTTAATTTAAGAGTCCATGCATACACAAGCAGAAAAGAGAAATGCAGCAGTAGCAGTCCCCATCATCACCCAGAGTGGCAAATAAAAAGGGGCAGAACCTTTTCACCAACAAGCACTACCTTCACTGTTAGAAAGAAGTTAGAGGAGTGGAGAGGAGTTCAGCAAATGTTAAGCTCCATCCTTCAAGTGTTTAGGTAACCATTTGGTCCACTTAGCCACTCTTTTCCATTCACATGTGATGGTTAGGAGTGGCTAAGTGGTTAAGCATCATTGCCTAGAACAAAGAAACAACTTTGGGAGGAGAAACAACTTTTTTACTAAGTACCAGGTGATTGGCACATTTTCCTGTTTTTCTCTGCAACTTGAAATGTTCTTTTTCACATAAAAGCTTAGAATCTAAACCAGGTGATGCATTACCCAGGCACCATCTGCAGTTTCTTTAATCCAGATAATACTTGGATTTCTGGGAAATATGGCAACCCTGCTTTTACCACTGCTAGTAATTAATCATTTTTAAAATTAGCAAGCAGATGCAGTGAGGGACAACCTCCAAATAAAGTAGCACATTAAAGGGTGGGTACCAACTCTTGCATGACAAGGCCAACTGGTTTCCATTTTACAAAGAATTAGAAAAGGATGTGGTCCCTCGAAAACAACCAACCAAAATATTGCTCAATAATTAAACACCTTTCGAAATGTCTAGGGTTTTCCCACATGATCAGTTTTGTTCAATTAACAGCATACAAAGTCAACAAATTGTCTCTGAAGTTTGTACTACTGTCCTGAGGATATCACAATTTCACAGTACAGTATTCAAATTTGCAATATTATTTGCCCAAAGGAAATAGTATGTTCGTATGTATTATGTTTATTGTTTGGAATGTACGTCAGGCACCTAATAAGTATTGCATGTGACTTGATTAGTGGCACAGCCTTCCTCATTCTGCACTTACATCATTTCATTAATTTTTATCCCATTCTCTTCCTTTGAATTCCCCCTACCCTGTGCAGGAGTACTCGTTTAAAATGGTAATGGTGAGGTGCATCCATTAAAAAAAACAACCACACAAACACCATTGCTGTTGATTTTCTCATTTGGCTTTGTTTGTCATAATTTGCTCTGACCTTCTCCTGTGCTGATGTGTTAATAAATACTTGTAAGGGGGGAGCATAGCCATACACTCCCACACAATGAGGCTACTCCTTTCCATGTCTCTTGTATTTATTAAATTTCTATCCTCCCCTTCTTCCCAAAGGAGCCATGGGTGGATGTCTTGCTAGTTCTGCACCAATATTATCAGTACTTTTTGGTAAAAAAACAAATAAATCAATGAGTTGCTGGCACTCTTTTGTCTTGATTGAAGTGTCATGGGTGCCAGGACATCATGGCTGCTATGGACACAAAAAACAAAGCTAAAAAAGAGGTGCTGGTATTCTCTACTGGTGAGTACTGACACATCAAAAGCATTGATGATGATCATAGAATCATAGAATCATAGAGTTGGAAGAGACCACAAGGGCCATCGAGTCCAACCCCCTGCCAATCAGGAAACATGATGATGATTTAATTTATGAATTGTTTCTCATGAGGCATCTTGAAGCACTTTATGATATAAAACATATATAAAACAGTTACATATATAAAAACAGTTGAAAACAATTGAATATAATAACATTTTTAATAAAAAAAAAACCACCTTTAAAATTAAAAACCAGTTTAAAGTATAAACAGCAGATACACGAAATCAGTTCAGATGCAGGACAGAAACCAACTTGGGATCAAAATTTTAGAAGGCTTGCTGGAAGAGGAATGTCTTTAGCAGGCACCAAAAAGCCAACAGAGAAAGTGCCTATCTGATATGCAATGGAAGAGAATTCCAAAGGATGGGTAGCACCACACTGAAGACCCTGTACACCAGTCTTGCACTCTTGTATTATTAGCCTGTAAAGGAGCTTTTTCAGAATTATTGTGCAAAGATTGTGATGCCCTCGGGACATGCTTTTCACTGATCACGTGGGAAAACCCTCTGAGGTGGCAAGGCAGGATTTACTGTGCTACAAAAATAATATTGCTTTATAACACATCGTTGTCTTCTTTTGTTTTAGGGGCCTCTTGGACTGGATGGCAAACCAGTAAGTTATGCTCCGAGTAACACACACACACTGTGGACGAATTAAAAGTGTCAGTATTCAGCTATATGCAAAAGCATACGGAGGAGAAGCTGCTTGGCACTGCTCCACGGTATCTAAAATCCATTGATTTAACCGTGTGAACCTAGTTGGGTTGTACTAATAGGCCCAGAGCTCATGAAAGTATTCTGAGAAAGTGAATATTCTGAGAAAGCTTTACTGAAGAATAAAAGATTTATGTTCTAATAAAGCAAGAATAAAAACCGTCACCTGAGAGTCACAGCCGCTCTGTGGGCCCCAAATATGGTCTAGCTCTCAGTCAGTGAGTTAGTCAACCAAGGTCTCGGCTGCACCACTCCAGATTGTTCACATGATTAAATGCATCTCTATAGAGGGGGGAAATATTTCACACACATAAATATATAGAAGTCAGGGGAAGGGGTCCAGCATAAATATCTACAAATAAAGACAGGGGAAAGGTTAAATCAGGGATGTTCTTCATCCCTACCTTAGAGGTAAATGGCCCCTCTTTCTCCTTGAAATAATTTGTTTTAGTAAAAGTTTGGGGGGGGGGGAGCTGAACTGTAGATTAATCAGCTACTTCCTTACTATCCTCTTGTTGATCTCTACAGGGGCCTCCAGGAGCAAAAGGGGAAAAGGTAAGATTGGTCATTCAGAACATTGCCTTAAAATGTATTAAGTAGGTTCCTAAGCATTCTATTAAGAGTTGTGTCTCAATTCTTTTTTTTTTTAATCATCTTCCTGTTTGGCCTTTGGGTCATATTGTTTCCTGTGTCCACTGTCAGCAGTTTGCTTTTCCATACACAAGGCTTCTGTGTCAGAATCTGCAGTCCCAGTTGCCACTGAGAATTCCCACTAGGACATATTTCTTTTGCGTTCCATTAGGGAAGGATGGGGAATTTGTGGCCTTCCAGACCACATCTCCACACCCTTGGCCCTGTTGGTTGGGGTGGGTGGAGCCCAATGACATCAGGAGGGCCACAGGTTACCTGTTGCTGCATGGACCCTCTGATTTTGACATGATTGCCATCAAAGGATTCCACAGAACCAAAAGCTCCTTACAGCTCTAGAAATAAATTTTATATTGGGAGATGTACCATGTGACTGGTTAGAGATACACCAAATTATACGTTTTCTAAATTAACCAAATATAAGGGTTCAAGCACTTTCAATGGTTTTGAGCAACTGCTCAACTCAACCAACCCACTGGGAAGGGCAATCATCTCCCAGCTGTATAACAGTCTCACATAGCTGGCTACACTTCCTCTCACTTCATTACGAATAAAATGGGTAAAGATTTTGGAAAAGAATTAGAGGAACAACACTGGAAACAAATGGGGAATAAACTCCCATTTGGATGCTTCTCAATTAGAACTCAAGAAAATGCTTTAAAAATATCACGTTGCCCAGCCAAATTATATAGAATTAATTGTTACACATCCAACCTTTGCTGGAGGGAATGCAATTTGCCTGGCTCTGTGCTACATATGTGGTGGTTTTGCCCAAAACGTATTCTCAAATGATGGAACAATCGCTACAACCAGACCCCAAATTAGCCCTACTATCTTATTTTACTCCTCAGTTTAAGAACATAACCAGCAAACACCTCATCCTCCACTTATTAACTGCAGCTAGATTAGTGACTGCGAATAATAGGAAAACTTTAAATGCAAATCTTTTGGAAGCCTGGATTTCACAAGTGTGGGACAACATGCTTATGGACAAATTAATTATTTCACAAAATAATCAGTGGGGGAGGGAGACTCACACCTTCTGTACGGCATGATATCCTTTTATTGACTCATGGAACCTCATGGAAAGACACCTTTCATTTGTTTGCCTTTCTTGGAGCATCTAAAACTACAACCATCAGCCCCTATTTTTCTTTCTTTTCTATACAACTACTAAGCTCTGTTTTCCTTGTATGGATGTGTTTTGTTTCCTGAAATAAAAAATCAAATTTTAAAAAAATTCCACAGATATTTTATCCATGCCCTGTCTTGATACCACAATCCCACAGGAATTCCTTGCATGTGCCCTAACTAATTTTTTGCATATAGATCAGCAGTCCTTTAAATGGAAAGATTGAGGCCTTTGCATTCATGAAATGTGTGGACATCCATCACATGGTCAAATGTTAATTTGTAAACTTCCTTCATTCAATTGGTCACCCTTTTCTATTGTATGTGGAAGAAATGAATTCTCTCATCACAGCAACTCTTAAACAACAAATAAATGAAATGGGGGAAAGAAGAATTATGATGACTTTTCTGTTTTGCAGGGGGATCAAGGAGACATCGGCCCAAGAGTAAGCACTGTTCCTAACTATGAACATTTTTAAAGCTTATGTTAGAGCCTGGCTTTGATAAGCACAGACAGACGTACTTGCATGTGAAGACGAAACAAGGTGAAAAAGGAAAAATTGTGCGTGCAGCTGCACTTTATCATATTCATCCCACTCCACTTACATTTCTCTATCTCCTCTTTTGTTCTTCCTCCATCACTTTTTTTTTATTGTCAGCTTACAAAGATCTCTAATGATGTCTATAATGAAAACAAATTAATTGGAAGAAGAGGATGACTATGATAACTCAGGAGGAAATTTGGTGCCTTAAATTCTTGGCATGTATTAGAAAATTGAAGCCCAAATTTAAGATGATTCTCAGCTGAATGAGATATTTTTTTAAAAAGGCAGAGAAAGAGCATAGGGCAATGAGGAAATTGATAGTGAATTTGTTTCATCTTTCCTTTTCTTGGTCCTCATCCATATGGAAGACTGCCTCATTAAACTATAAAAGTTAGAATTTAATAAACCTTTCTTAACGTCATACAAGCTAGCATATGGGCATCCTTCCTCTGACTCATTTTCTTTCTACTTAATTTTAATGGAGTGGGACTGAGTTCAGCTGTAATATATACATGTCCACAACAGGATTTCCACCTCCAGTGAACTGAAAAGATGCATATATTCTTTGTTTGTTTCTAGGCAAAGCATTGTTCTATTTCCCACCCCCACTCCTCAGGGATTTGCAATCAACTTTATTAAGTGTCTTCTTGTGCATTTGTATGAGGTAGAGACAAAAACAAACAAAACAAAAAGCCTGAAATGAATGAAGTGTTCTGGAAATTAGTTCAAAGAATATTGTTTTTAAACTTGAGAGTAGTGAAATTGAGCAGGCATAAACTGATAAATAGGACCAGGAGCTTTTTTACAGCAGCTTAGATTTTACAGCAAGTAAAATAATGAATGCTGGTATGGGAAATTATAAAATGGACAGGCCAAACTTAGCCAGCCTATGGGTCAACCCTTCACCTAAAGGCTCCATTTGGATTCTGAGGATCTCTGCATCTGTTTTAAAATAAGTTTCTAGCCTCCATGAACAAAGACATTTGCTTGAAAATGTGGTAGCAAAAACCGAAGCAAGTTGAAAGAGCAGTCCAAATTCTTTTTTTCTAATGTCGCAGTTTTTGTATTTAAGGATTGCAGTTTTGGAATAGTAATAGTCACAGTTATTTATCCATAGTAGGGATGTTTTTGTGGGAGAGGTGAAAAATAGGCAAAAGAACTGTTTAAAAAATTTTGCCAAGCTTTTATCATTATTAAATGGCAATTATTTATTGCTGGAACTCCGCTGCTTATGCTTTTAAAAGGTTTGCTATCATTAATAAAATCAATAAACGTAATCCATACTCAAATACAGCACAAGCAGGAATCTGGAAAAGAAACTAAGCACGAGTCCCTGCAGGTGACAAAGGCTACACAGAATGTCAAACATATAATATGCATATAGGTATGATATTGCATTTATTCCATTCAGAGAACATTGATCCCATTTCATAGCTGAAGAACACTGAGGCACAAGAAGACATGCCTGGTTCAATACTGGCTAGTGAATTCAAGGCACAGAATCCTGCTGCTGTTATGCCCAAAGTGGCTGCCATGGAGAACAGCCTTTGCAGCTACTAGGGAATGGAGAAGCCTGGTGTTTGGCTTCAGCATGCGCACGCATGCTGTGCCAATGCTGCAGATTGATTCTGTATCATCTCCTGTGAGGGCAGCCATATAGCTGAGTAATCCAGGAATATGCTAGACATTAGATCAGCCTTTGCCATCCTGATACCCTCCTCATATGCCATCAAATCAGTACAGTGTAGGTGAAAAAACCCGTCAGCAAGGCCAGTAAATCAATGAGCGCTGGAAAAACCACTGATGAGATTCTAGAACCTTCTAACTTTATAATTCAGAATGTTATGGAGGAAGTACAGTATACCCTATGTGTAATCTTTTTAAGCTAATATAACTACTTTGAAAAAAATGAGGAATTCCTTTTTCAAATTACATAATACTCACTGTGATACAAACTACCTACTGTGAAATATATTCTGTAGGGGAAATGTTTCCTGTACGTTATCAGAAGTAGGACAGCACACTTTATATTATGATATTGCTCTGTTTCACGTGGCAAATTATATCTGGATGCACCTCATAAAGTAGGATTTAGAGGCTTTCATCCTCAAACTATCTATGTAGGAAATCTTGTGCTACTTTATGAACAAAACCATATCAGTATAAGTTCCTGGGACAAGATTATACCTGAAAGAGTAGTAAGGAAAAGGTGTGTGGTGACTGGTGATGCCTGATATCTGTTCCTAGAAGAGAGTTGTCACCATTAAATATAAACCATTGAATGGAGACCATTCAGAAATATGTTACGTTTTAAAAAGATGGAAAACGTTGCAATCAGTCCCCAGATGTTATCAATTACGCATGAAAGCAGTCTGCATTTAGAAGCATTCATGTTATGAAATATGTTCGTGCCCCAGTTTCTCAAATGCGTTGTATCCCTTGGGGAAACTGAACTCCAGTCGCTCAGCAGGATCATCAAGTAATCAGATTATGGTACTAACTGTTTGTGATTTTCTCTTTCTCTCTCTCCCTCTCTCTCTCTCTCTCTCTCTCACACACACACACGTACAAATGTTAATGATTCTGGATGTTTAGGACATTTATTTGGCTCCTCAGTCCTTCTGTTTTCTCTTCCAATTCCTGGGACCTTTCCTGTGACACCACCTGGCCTCAATTATCTTTACTTCCTTAACTTGAGCAATATCTTTTCTTTAGCCTCAGTGATAGACTTTATTTCCTAAAGTTGTTTCCTGGTTTATATGGGAGGATACGTTATTTCAGATTACATGTTCTGTGGTGGCAATAAAGCAAAAACAATCAGCAGCTGCTAATGCCTCTGAGAGAAGGAGTTGTCTTAAGACGGGGTTTTTTAGAGACAGGGTAATAATTTAATTAAAATGGAAATTGCATAATTTTCTTTTAGCGCATCCTGTTCTGAAACTATGCATTAAGCTTGAGTAGTACTTGAGTAGTGGAAGTGATGGTATTCCAGCTGAACTATTTAAAATTTTAAAAGATGATGCTGTTAAAGTGCTACACTCAATATGTCAGCAAATTTGGAAATCTCAGCAGTGGCCAGAGGATTGGAGAAGATCAGTCTACATCCCAATCCCAAAGAAGGGCAGTGCCAAAGAATGCTCCAACTACCGCACAATTGCACTCATTTCACACGCTAGCAAAGTTATGCTTAAAATTCTACAAGGCAGGCTTAAGCAGTATGTGGACCGAGAACTCCCAGAAGTGCAAGCTGGATTTTGAAGGGGCAGAGGAACCAGAGACCAAATTGCAAACATGCGCTGGATTATGGAGAAAGCTAGAGAGTTCCAGAAAGACATCTACTTCTGCTTCATTGACTATGCAAAAGCCTTTGACTGTCGACCACAGCAAACTATGGCAAGTTCTTAAAGAAATGGGAGTGCCTGATCACCTCATCTGTCTCCTGAGAAATCTCTATGTGGGACAAGAAGCTACAGTTAGAACTGGATGTGGAACAACTGATTGGTTCAAAATTGGGAAAGGAGTATGGCAAGGCTATATATTGTCTCCCTGCTTATTTAACTTATATGCAGAATTCATCATGTGAAAGGCTGGGCTGGATGAATCCCGGAATTAAGATTGCCGGAAGAAATATCAACAACCTCAGATATGCAGATGACACAACCTTGATGGCAGAAAGTGAGGAGGAATTAAAGAACCTTTTAATGAGGGTGAAAGAGGAGAGCGCAAAATATGGTCTGAAGCTCAACATCAAAAAAACGAAGATCATGGCCACTGGGCCCATCACCTCCTGGCAAATAGAAGGGGAAGAAATGGAGGCAGTGAGAGATTTTACTTTCTTGGGCTCCATGATCACTGCAGGTGGTGACAGCAGTCACGAAATTAAAAGATGCCTGCTCCTTGGGAGAAAGGCGATGGCAAACCTAGACAACATCTTAAAAAGCAGAGACATCACCTTGCCAAGAAAGGTCCGTATAGTAAAAGCCATGTTTTTCCCAGTAGTGATGTATGGAAGTAAGAGCTGGACCATAAAGAAGGCTGATCGCCGAAGAATCGATGCTTTTGAACTGTGGTGCTGGAGGAGACTCTTGAGAGTCCCATGGACTGCAAGAAGATCAAACGTATCCATTCTTAAGGAAATCAGCCCTGAGTGCTCACTGGAAGGACAGATCGTGAAGCTGAGGCTCCAATACTTTGGCCACCTCATGAGAAGAGAAGACTCCCTGGAAAAGACCCTATGTTGGGAAAGATTGAGGGCACAAGAAGAAGGGGACGACAGAGGACAAGATGGTTAGACAGCGTTCTCGAAGCTACAAACATGAGTCTGACCAAACTGCGGGAGGCAGTGGAAGATAGGAGTGCCTGGCATGCTCTGGTCCATGGAGTCACGAAGAGTCGGACACGACTAAACAACAACAGTACTAGCTTAATGCATCTATTCTGTTTGACAACATCTTTCTCATGGAAAAACATGGTGCCAGTATTCTTTTCCCAGTTCAAAATTACAGTTATTTTTAAAGAATTAGCTCAGACTTTCCCAAAATGTATTTCTTTTAATTTAACTGAAACTGAAACAATTATGTTTGAATCTGTTTCATCAATCATGCATTTTGCATGATCTGCTTGCATACAATTCCCCAAGCATTTTCAGTTGCTTTCAAAGCAAAACAAAAGAAATTCAGGCTCATAAATTTTCAAGAAGACAGTGGTGAAGGACAACAGTATGTTTTTTAAAATTTATTTTAAAATTATTATTATTTTTAATATCCATTTTTCCCATCCTGAAGGAATCATTCAAAGTGCCTTAACAAGAAAGCAAAACACACACCAAAAAAATAATAATGTCTTAATTAAAATCCATGAGCAACCCAAACAGACTTAAGAACATCAAAAACAGAAAAGTCAAAAGGCTAGAACTAGGGTTGCCATATATCCATAATTTCCCTGGACATATCTGGAATACTGCAGTCGGCAGCAGTGTCTGGGCATAAATCAGGGGGGGAAAATGTCCAGGAAAATCTGGGTGTATGGCAACCCATGTCGGCAGTGCTGTTTTTGCTGATTTTGCATAAATTTAGCTCAAAAACGGCAAATTCTTTTTGGCGATTTTGCCAAAAAAGTTCAACCCTGGGCAAAAAAAATTCCATCTTTGTAGTCCAGCTTCCTTGTTTTCACAGTGGTCAACCAGATGCTACTGGGAAGCCCACGAGCAGGACATGAAAGCAGCAACTCTCCACTGTTTTTGTATCTCAGAACAGTGCTTCAGAACACGAGATTATGTGTCTTCTGCTGAAATTTGATAGGGCTCTTTAATGAGACTGAATTTCTGGTTGAAGCATACAGCATTTGCAACAAAGGGAGAGGAGTGTTGCTGTACTGTTGTTTTGCAAAACTCGGTCAAGGGCCACTGTTTGTCCTGTTGCTGACTAGCTTTTACTGAATTTTTATAAATATGCCTGCACACAGAAACAAGCAAGGAGCTGATAATAAATCTACCACATGTAACAGTTCTTTGCAGTTACTGCAGTATACATAATAAAAGTAAAAAGAAATGGGGAAACTGCATAGAATGGGTATTAAAAAAACCCAAAAAAACCAGCAATGCTACCATTGTTATCTATGTACTAAATCAAATCAAAATGAATGTACAAGACATTTACTAGGAAACAAGATAATCAGTGTATGCAAAAATACATTCAGGGGGAACCGTGAAGTATTTGCAACCCATAGCTATGTATTTCCAAAAAGTCAGTGATATATTGGCATTGACTATGATTGAAATTCCTTCTCCCAGTTCTCTAGAGGAGCCTTCCCCAACCTGCTGCCCTCCAGACATTTCTGGAGTACGTCGTCCCTGGTCTTTGACCAGGCCAATGCTGATCAGGATAGGAGCCCACAGCATCTGAAGAACACAAAGCAGTTGCATAAAGCAGTTGCTGCCCTTTAGTGTTGTTCAGAACAAGAACCAAGGTTCTGCTATGCTATGCTTGAGAGCCAGTGTGGTGTAGTGGTTAAGAGCGGTAGTCACGTAATCTGGGTAACCGGGTTCGCGTCTCCGCTCCTCCACATGCAGCTGCTGGGTGACCTTGGGCCAGTCACACTTCTTTGAAATCTCTCAGCCCCACTCACCTCACAGAGTGTTTGTTGTGGGGGAGGAAGGGAAAGGAGAATGTTAGCCGCTTTGAGACTCCTGAAGGGGAGTGAAAGGCGGGATATCAAATCCAACTCTTCTTCTTCAAGAATCCTCTCTGTTGTCAAAGTAGTTAGAAATAGGATGTGGAAAGAAAGTGGGTTCTACTCTCATTAAGTCATGCAAGCGTTTTACTTAAAATCATGACCATTTGTTTCCAAGAGTGTTGCAGATTGTCTTTGCTCAGCCCTGGGCAACATGAGTTGTTTTATACAAAAACAACTTAATTTTTTTCAAATTTCTTTTCCGAGAGGTGCTTCTTATTTGGTGTTGCTAGCAGTTATACCAAAACAAATGTGTAGATCTCGCATGTTGATCTGTCCTTCAGCTAAGATTTTAATCGTTCGTGTACTCAACTAAAACAATTTACATGCAGTTCAATGAGACTCGCCTCAGGACAGAGGATGAGGATATGAAAACGTTACATCTGTGTTGCAGATGCTACATGCAACTTACGACTTTGCAGACAACCCTCAACCAAACTCATGGAAGCACTGGTAGTTCTTCCATGGTAGTAGACAGTTCCCTCCCCCCACCCCCGTCCTTTTATCGAACAGGGGAGCAATGCTTCTGGTATCCAGTTCTGTAATCTGGTCCACATTCCACATCTAACTTAATTACATTTTAGGACTAAATTGCTTGACTCCAGGGTATTTATATGCTGTTGGCAGGGGGGGGACAACATTTGATACATGTAATGATACTATATGAATTAGATTTTTTTAAATCCCATTTGATTTTTCTTTCTTTTATGAGGAAGATGAGCTTTACAGAAAGCACCCATAACCATATACAGAAATTATCTCCTTTCTAGTACATCAAGCAGATGAATTGAGTTTGCTTGACTGTCAGGCATTAGCCTTATCCAAACGGGTTGACTGGCAAAGCAGTCAGGCTCATGCTTTTCTATATTTAAACCACTTGTAAGTATGTACAGTAACTCAAGTTACACTTTATTTTAGGGCTTAACATACTTGGATAGAAATGAGATTTACTGTGGCTGACAGGTTGGCATACAGCCCTGTGAATGGTTTTACAGTTTAGCTCAAATCTCAAATACAAAGATCGTGTAGTAGAATCCTAGGAATGCTTACTCTGAAGTAAGTACCACTGTATTCAATGGGGCTTGCTTTCAAGTAAGCTTATTTAGAATTTCAGCTTCATATATGTAGTTAAACAGACACTCGGGTCACTTTCAAAATCCTAATATGAGAGTAGAAAAGTTTGAAAATTGAATATTTAAACATCTCTACTCAAAATGGAAAACATGAACTCCCAAATGGTTACGGTATGCCAACATTAGAAAGCTGGAATTTATCTAGATTCTTCCTTAGTGGGTATATATATATCAGTTGCCAAGGAACAAACGTGCCTATAAAATCACGGTTGCTGAAGTGATAGCAATTCTTGCCCTTTAAAGAAATGTTGAAAAATATCTTAAACTATGTCCTGTGAAGCTGAGGAATTAGTAAGGTTCCCCACCAACCACCACTACCGCCATTATTTTGTAGTTCTGAAGTCTGTGATACTGACCTAATGGAAAGCTGTGCATTCTGATACCACCTATACAGCTATTGAACAATGCGTCTTAAATCTATTGTTGCTGTTCCATTTATTATTTCACCTTGTGATACCAATTGTTTGTTCCATACTGGGCTCCCTCTCATATATTATGCTGATTGAACCATTTTTCTCTACCATCATAACATTTGTCTTGACCTCTTTGTCTTTCCTGCCACACATTGACTAGATGGCTTTCCCTCGCCTCAGTCATGGATTTCTCTCTGACCAGCCTATTTTTAGCCGACGTATCCTTAAGGTAGAATCGCTTTTAATCTTCTGGCTTGCTGTGTTTTCTTGTGAGGTTGCTTTTTAAAAACTTTTCTAATTCATGATCTGATAATGCCTCCTTCATTTCCATTCTTTGTTCTCCTTTTCTGTTCTTTTACAATCTAACAACCACCCCCCTACAGTTTTACATCATAAACAAAATGGAGCAATTGCCATGACAACTAGAATCTGAGGGTTTTTTTCCCATTGCAACAGTGCCAAAAATAATAATAGAAACATTCACAGGTAAACATCAACTAATGAGAGACAATTTAAAGCAGTCATCCCATTAACTATAAGCAAATTACTCAGCCTCATCGTGTTGACAGGATTTCACATTTGCTTTCATGAAAGCAGATCTAACATTCTTTGTCATCTACACAATCAAAGCCATGCTGAATGTCATGATGACTAGTAGACTTTCCCAATGATAAATTCTTAAATCTAATTTTCCCCTGGCCAGAATTGCATACTCTCAATTACAATATTGAGCCCGTCTCCCTGAAAACCTGAATAGGTTAATAGAAAATTGTACAGTGATTCTGTTCTCAGAAGCAGCAGAGCCCTCTTCAGGCATTAACATATTATTGCCTGAAAAGGGAACACTGAATAGTGTTGGGATGCACACTTTGAGCCCATCTCCCAGAGCCATGTGACTTTCAGACCATAGACTTGTTTATAGTGGACATCTGCATCGGGGTGCCTTATGCATTTAAAGGCTCCTTGTGCAAGTGGGAACCTTGATCATCTCGCTTGGGTAGGTAGCCTTTACACAGGGCTCCCAGAGTATGCCATAAACACACAAAGGGCCAGAGCTGTTACATAGCTCCAGGAGCGAGACAAAACACACGTCCCTGAAGCCCTGTTAGTGTTTCCCTCTAACAGGAAACTGGCATCTATCAGGGGCGAGGCTAGACGAGAACCCTTCTCCCTGACATCCAGTTTTCTATGTGCAAGGAATTTTTCTGTAGATGGTCATTCCATCAGATGAGTCACCACTGGTCTTCAACTGGTGGGTTGCAACAGGAGCACTACCACCATACAAATATATGATAAAAGATTAAGAAATGGGTCCCCAGATGCCAGATTGGGTTAAAAGTAGGTCCTGGATCTAAAAAAGTAATCCTTGTATTCTGTGTTGAAAACTTTCAATAAAAATTCAGACAAAATAAATAAATAGGTTGAAGATACCTGAGTTTAGAGGGACCTATCTAGGTTCACTACTATATGTACTGAGTTCCACACACAGTACAGAATACATAAGTGATATGGTCCCTGCACACAAGATTATCAGCCTATAAAATGTACACAAATTAAGCATTTGCTTAAAAACGGCAAATTTGTCAAGGACCATGCTTTCTGATTTATTGGATGCAGAGCATTTAAAGACTGTGATTTTGAAATGTTGTACTTTCAGGATTATAGCTGGAGGATGCCTGCATATTTTGTGAATAAAAATATGTTGGAGTATAAAAGAAATTATAATAAATAATAATATACTGAGAAATTTTATAGAGCTAGCTCCATTTGTTTTTATCTTGTACTCATATCGTTGCTCAGTGAGGGAATTTTCTGAACTGGACCTTGGTAGTATGGCTTTCTGAACTGGAATGTAGAATGGCTTTCACTGTTAGGTTTTTGATTTATAGCAGGATGACTTTAAGTACAAGTCTGTCACTGGAGACATCCTGCCCAGATGTTATAAAGAGCTTTATAATCCACCCTTATCATGGGGGGTTTCAGTGCTGCTTCCATATGTTCAAGCAGACCAATTCTAGATGCTGAGCTCCTCACCCCAACTTACCCACAGTAGATCATAACTCCAGGAACAGTAATGTTAATAGGCAGCCATGGTCATCTAAATGATAGATCTTGTAGACCTGGTGTCAATTCTCTGCTTTAGCCAGAAGCTCTCTGAAAAAAACCATTCTCTTGGCTTTAGTAAAAATCAAATAAGTGTGGCCTGCCTCAGAAAGAGGGTCTGTATGCTCTGTACATGAAACAAAGGCTAAGTGTAGAATTCATGATCAGAGATGAAATACCTGGCTATGCTTTATTGCAAGTCCTTTTGGAAACTAGCTTAACATATAAAAACAGCTTGTCATTTAAGGATAAAAGTCTTCTTATTTGAAAACAGGAAATAAAAAGCTCTGCTGCTTACACAGTTGCATAATTCTGTAGATTGTGACCAGATTACTAGTGCACTTATTACATAATTGATGTACTTATTATACAACCAACATTAGATCTGTTTTGAGTCTTCTCTTGTGTTCACTAGATGTTGATAATAAATGTACACGCTCCATGAGCATGGTGTGCAATGTATGCTAGCATTCTACATCTGTGTGTATTCTTGCTGTGACATCCAACCCTTTCTCCTTTATAATCAATGATTTGTGTTTTTTACAGAATGCATTAAAATGTTGTAAAAAAATAATAATCAGAAAGTTACTAGACTCCGCCTTCCCCCCCAATATAATAAATTAGGTGTGATCTAAAGACACATGATGCAACAAATTTGCTGAAGCTAAGCAAGCCTGGATTTGGTCAATACCTGGATGGGAGAAGGCCTTTGAACCCTACTTAAAAATCATTTCCATTTATGTCTGTGAAAGAAAGGCTGGATATAAATGTAATAGTAATTCTGGCATCTTCTAGATGCCAGAACTCTTAAGTTATCCATGTAGAAATAAACTGGAATGCTAATTTTGAGGCTTAGCATTTTTGGATATTTTAAAGATTTGCTTTACTATATGTATACTCAGATAAAGAATCTAGTTTTGCAAATGTTGTTTTACAAGCATAATCCAGGTGGTAGTTTTCTCTCTTACTTTCTCTCAATAGTACTGTGGTATTTAAATAACTGGGGTTCATTCTTTAAGTTGCTTTACCTGCTCCTCATTGGAAGAGAAAAGACCTTTCACTAATCATTTCTCAAAACTAGGCGGTATCGGAGTCCAGTGTCTGCAAGCAGAAACAGAATACACCATTCTGTACCATGTAGGCACCCAAATTGGACACAGATGAGTTAGAAATACTAATTACCAATATTTGTAATTAGATGAATTGTTTGGAAGAATAAAACAAACACCAAGAAACCTCAGGCATAAATTTCTGCTCTTTCAGTAAGTTTACGTACCATAGAAAGGTCAGTCAGTTTGCAGACTCAATATTTTATCTTTAAACTCAAACATACTGATTCCCTGACCGTGTGTCCTGTTTTCTTTCTTTCCTTCTCTCATTTTGCTATGCAGTGAGTTTGCAGCCACAGTCCACCCATAAGGACTTTGTTTTTCTTTTTTTTCACATTGCGGTGTTTTGTCTAAACTTCTTGTAGGGGGATCAAGGTAATGATGGCGCTGCTGGTCCGCCAGGTCCTCCTGGACAGCCGGGTGCAAGAGGGCCCCCTGGAGACACGGGAAAAGATGGCCCAAGGGGACCCCCAGGCCTTCCTGTAAGGCATAGTTATTAGCTAAGATAACTGTTGAAAACTAAAATGCATGTTTTGCGGGGATATCCTGCTCATGAATGCATTTCAACTATAAGTTCCTGAGCCTAGAACTCAGATGTATCAAGGTGCTAGGGAGAGGATACAGGCATTTTTGGAGCAAAGAGTAAGAGCGAAGGGAAATCACTCTTCAATATCTTGAAACCAGAGGCAGAACTCATCTTCAAACTCTTTGCGTTGAACAGGGACGATAATCTAGTCAACAAAGCTTTGTGATGGCGGCTTGCCTTGGAATGGTTATCTTGCATTTTGCAATGAGCAGCTAATATTTTGACAATTCTGCTTGTAGATTCTAGCAATATGGCAGGCTTTGGGGTTTATCAACATTCGAGTTTCCCTTGCTGCTGCATCAGCAATCTCTTTTGGCAGTGCCCATGGGATTCTTCTATAGGGCAAGTGGTAGTTGTGTCATAAAAATGATCTTCACAGTAGTCTTTTATTAACTAGCCATTCATACTCAATCCTTAGTCATTAAATTAATCACTAAATTCCCTGATGTTGAATTAGGAGAATTAACAGTCATTATCTACCAAGCAAAGATAACTGAGATGAGATACAGTTTATGTGTTCAATGTAAATCCATAATAAATAGATCCATAGCATACCTGTATGTATTTTCACTTTATTAATAACACTAATCTAAATCATCAAGACATGGCAACATTTCTACGTTCCCTAAGTCAATGAAATAACTGAAATAACGCAATCTCCTTAAGCTTCTCTTCTTCACTGTTGTGCTTTTTAGGTGGGAGGGGAACGTTTTGAAAAAGTAATTTTAGAAATTAATTCATTGTCTCTTTATTTAAATAACTTAGATTTGTGTTTCTTTAGGGTGAGAAAGGACAACCTGGAGAACCTGGTATCATGGTTAGTATGCAGTCTATGGTATTAAAACATATCCTAATGAATTGATTTCACATATTAAGCATGAGACGCTTGCCTAGCCTACCTCAGATGTGTGTAACCTCCTCCTCTTCCTCTTTCTGCTCTATAATAGTTTTATACAGCTCCTTTCCTTGACTATGCTTTGGCCATCTAATCACTACCCCTAAATACATGTCTACCATCTGTGCCATGTTGAGTTTAGAACAATTGTCAGGCTTAATTGTCTAGGGCTTATGAAACAGTCAGAGTCTCGCCTGTTTTTACGAGTCAGCTTTCTGTACTGCACCATCAGAAAAAATAAGGTGAGCCTCTTTCCCAAAGCACTTTTTCGTTCTCTTCCGTCTTTTGTTGCCCTACAAACATTTCGCATAAGCTCTTTTGTCAGGACTTATTTAGGTTATTTCTTTACATCGATATTGTAATTTTTTTTAATTGCTACATGCACTGACTGTGGGCATGAGAACTACAAGTGCCAAAACCTAGACTATCAAAAGACTTGCCGACCTCTTTTTAAGTGTCAGAACATTTGTAATAAGATACCATGCTAGCAAACTTAACTCCCAAGTGTATTTCGTCATAGGAGAAATACCCATTTCCACTTCTGCATCCTGTATGTGCTACTGCATGGATGACCCACTGCCCTTTCACAAGCCTTTCAAGGGTACTATATTTACAGCATCTTGACGTAAAAGATCACAGGCCATGAGTGAAAATTTTATTTATTTTTATTTATATTTATTAAATTTATATACCACTCTTCATTCGAGGATCACAACACAGTTTACAGTATAAACACACAAAAATACATAACATAATAACAAATAAAACAACACCTCCACGCAGAGAGATTTTTAAAGGCCATAGGTTGTTTAACTGGGCAAAGACCTGGAAGAAGAGGAATGTTTCCATATGGCTGCTAAAGATATGTGGGTGAATTGTGGTATATTGTCAGAAGCTCTCTTCCCACTGTGTGCCCCCACTGTCCCCCACCCCACCACCAATAGGCTAGGATGAGTTGAAAGAACCCCCCAGAACAGCGCGTGGGCAGAGGAGAGGGAGATCGTTATAGCAGGCGAGCAGAAATGCTCGTGCTGACAGAGCGATCTCCTTAGCTCTAAGCTGAATTATTCCCATCGTGTTTTGAGGACCCACCCTATTCCTGCGACTGTGATTTGTTTTGACTGTTTTTTCTCACTGAATTAAAAAATGCTGAAATCCACCCTGAGACCTGCTGGTGAGGAAGGGGTAATAATTATAGTGGGCGGGATTCAGCTAGTGAGTCCTGTCAGCACAAGGGCTTCTGTTTGTGCAGTGGGGCTTCCTACCCCAATAATTCCCTTTTAAAGCTTGCGGTAAGAAATTATATAGTCTTAACTATGCATTGTATGAAAAGGTGTTTCCTTTTTCTGAATCTTCCAACATTCAGCTTCGTTGGATGGCCTCAGGTATTGTGTTTCTATTTAAGTTTTGTGACTGGTTACACCCAACAGCCATTTTATAGAGGTGCCCATGACACTTCCTCTAAACTGCACATGGACCTTTGGACCCCAAAAAGATTGACAGCCCAGCAGCATTTTTAATGAGCTTGGCTGCGTATGTTTTTTGAAAACGGCACAATTTTATTTGTAAGATTTCCTAGACATTGAAAAGAAAATGTTTTCATTCCTGATATTTGTATGTCAAACATAACGTGCTTCATTTATTTGTTTTGAAGGGTGAGCCTGGTATTCCAGGAGGAAAAGTAAGTTATTTATGTTTCTTTCTTTCAAATGCTATCTGCATTCAGACATCATGCTCCCAACCCTATCTGTCTGTCTGTCTATCTATCTATCTATCTATCTATCTATCTATTTCCATCTCACAACTCAGTTATCACAACAGAGTCACAAAATATCTCCAACTTGAAAGTAAAATAACATGGCAGTTAAAACTACTAAACACATTTAAAATAACCTTTTTAAAAACAAAAAAACATAAAATAACCAGCAATACAATAGCACAAAGGAATCCTCTGATCCAGAGCAGACAGTAGTTTGTTTCTTGCCCAGCGCAGCAGCAGAATGCGCAAGGGAGGAGCAAAGCTCTTGAGATTTCAGTAGCATCCACGAACATCCCAGACTACAGGGGAGTTGTGTAACTATTGCATTGTAATCAGGGCTAATCACATGGGGCTCACCCATCCATTGTTATGATAGATCAAACATTATTCACTCTGTGCTGTTGTATCCCTGAAGCTGATCCAGTACATGAAAGCTTCTGCCATAACAGTCTTTAAGGTGTAACAAGATTCTGCCATTCTTGCTGCAAGAAGCGATCACAGCTACCCCTCTAGAAACTGTCCAAATGGAGTGGTTTGCTAATATCTGGACTGGGCTTTTAAGAAACAAATATCTGTATATATTTCTCCAAGGCAGCTGAGTCAGGGGCAGGATATGTGTGTATTTATTTTGGATTGTGTTAGCTAAATATCCTTTTCCATATAATGGACCTTAGAAGGCCACCAAGTAGCTGTGGCCAAGTTGGAAAACACTTTATTATTTATGCATGCTGTTCAGAACTGCACATAACCTATGGCTACAGTATTTTTAGGAAACACTTTTAAGGATTACATTTCAGTGTGTTCCACAGATAATGAGCGATGTCGTCATGATTTATCCACACTGCAAATTAGACTACTCTGAGCTAATAAATGAAATCTCTCTCTCTTTCTCTCTCCTGAACAGTTAGAAATTAAGTATTAGAAATTAAGTCCCAACTTCTGGATCAAAAATATTTGGCAGTTGCTTTTCTGGTTAGGCTTACAGTGTGAACTGTTGAGCTTCTGCCAGCATTGACCCTGGGAAACTTAATGCACTTTTGTATTTCAGTGTCACCTATGTATGTTCTATTTCATCAGGGTGATGCTGGAATCCCAGGAGAACCAGGGATTCAAGGGCCAAAGGTAAACTTCATTTTTGTAGCTCCCCGCCCCCAATCATATATATTATGGGTAACAAAGTAGAATCAATGCAGTATTGGCACACAGGCTGATCGTGTTAAATTTCAATCCTAAATATATTTGGTGTTTGAGAGTCATATTCTACACTACATAGAGCAAACAGAATCAGAAATTAAAGATTGTTTTTCCCTTTCACTGTGGTCCTATGGGGCTCAACCATTCTTAAAGAATAGCTTGAATAGCCATCAGAACAGCTGTGCCATGTTTAAAGCCTGTCATTTAGAGCCTGAATTCTTTTTGAAGGATGCTCAATATTTGGACTTTGGGATGAAAGCAAGATTGTAATGTTCACCTTGATTTGTATTAATCTCAGGGAGAACAAGGAAGTATTGGGCCCATAGGCGAGAAGGGCAGTGAAGGACTACCAGGGCCAAAGGTAAGCCTCTTCTTGAATGGTACAGTAAAACTGATTAACACCCTTCTTAGAAAATGAGAGTGTTCTTTGCACTTCTTTTGAATGCTACAGGGAAAACAAGGAAGCATTGGCCCAATGGGAGACAAAGGCATAGACGGTAAACCAGGGCCAAAGGTAAGCAGCACATGGGAAAGCATAAAAAGACTGGCACTTGCCTTGCTCAAAAACTAAGAGTTTTCCACTCCACCTTTTTTAAACACTACAGGGGGAACCTGGAAGCCCTGGCCCAAAGGGAGACAAAGGCAAAGATGGTCTATCAGGGCCAAAGGTAAGTGGTGCATGGGAAAGAATAGTAAGACTAGCACCTGGCCTGCTTAGAAACTGAGAGTTTTCCACTGCACCTCTTTCAAACATTACAGGGAGAACCAGGAAGTGTTGGCCCAATGGGAGAGAAAGGAATAGATGGTCTACCAGGGCAAAAGGTAAGCATCTTCTTGACTGGTACAGTAAAACTGATGAACACCCTTCTTAGAAAATGAGTGTGTTCTTTGCACTTCTTTTGAATGCTACAGGGAAAACAAGGAAGTGTTGGCCCAATGGGAGATAAAGGAATAGATGGTCTACCAGGGCCAAAGGTAAGGAACACATGGGAATGGATAAAAGACTAGCACATGTCTTGTTCAGAAACTGAAATTTTTCCATTGCACCTCTTATAAACTCTCCAGGGAGAACCAGGAAGTGTTGGCCCAATGGGAGACAAAGGAATAGATGGTCTACCAGGGCCAAAGGTAAGCAGTGCATGGGAAAGAATAAAAAAAGCTAGTGCTTGCCTTGGTGAGAAACTGAGAGTTTTCCATTGCACCTTTTTTAAACACTACAGGGAGACGCAGGAAGTGTTGGCCCAATGGGAGACAAAGGAATAGATGGTTTACCAGGGCCAAAGGTAAGCAGTGCATGGGAAAGATTAAAAAGGCTAGTGCTTGCCTTGGTGAGCAACTGAGAGTTTTCCATTGCACCTTTATATAACACTACAGGGAGAACCAGGAAGTCCTGGCCCAGTAGGGGAGAGAGGCATAGATGGTCTACCAGGGGTAAAGGTAAGCAGTGCATGAGAAAGGATAAATAGGCTAGCACTTTCCTTGGTCAGCAACTGAGAGTTTTCCATTGCACCTCTTTTAAACACTACAGGGAGAACCAGGAAGTCCTGGCCCAGTAGGGGAGAGAGGCATAGATGGTCTACCAGGGCCAATGGTAAGGAGCACATGGGAGTTGATAAAAGACTAGCACATGTCTTGTTAAGAAACAGAGTTTTCCATTGCACCTTTTTCAAAACACTATAGGGAGAACCAGGAAGTCCTGGCCCAGTAGGGGAGAGAGGCATAGATGGTCTACCAGGGGCAAAGGTAAGCAGTGCATGGGAAAGAATGCTAAGATTAGCACAATCCATGCTTAGATACTTAGAGTTTCCTATTGCACCTCTTTCAAATAATACAGGGAGAACCAGGAAACATTGGCCCTGTGGGAAAAAGAGGCATGAGTGGTCTACCAGGGCCAAAGGTGGGTATTACATGGGAAAGGATAACAAGATCCTAAGCACAAAGCCTGCTAAGAAACCAAGTTTTTCCATTCTCCCTCTTTCAAAATTGACAGGGAAACCGGGGAAGCATTGGCCCAACAGGGGAGAGAGGCATGGATGGGCTACCAGGGCCAAAGGTAAGCAGTGCATGGGAATGACGGCTAAGATTTAGCACATGCCCTGCTTGAAAACTTAAAGTCTTCCATTGCACCTCTTTCAAACACTACAGGGAAATCCAGGAAGCATTGGTCAGACTGGGGAAAAAGGCATAAAAGGGCAACCAGGAGCAAGGGTAAGCAGCACATCAGAAAATATACTAAGACTTGATGATACCTGCTCAGAAACTGAGAGTTCCATTGCCCTTCCTTAAACACCACAGGGAAAACGAGGAAGCGCTGGCTCAGTGGGAGAGAGAGGCATAGATGGGCTACCAGGGCCTAAGGTAAGCAGTGCATGGAGAAGAATGCTAAGATTAGCATATGCCCTGCTTACCAACTGAGAGTTTTCCACTGCATCTCTTTTGAACATTATAGGGAGAACCAGGAAGCATTGGCCCAATGGGAGAGAAAGGCTTAGATGGTCTAGCAGGGCCGAAGGTAAGCAGAGCACGGGAAAGATTGTAAGGTTGTTTAGTTCATTTAAGTTTATGTATATGGCACCTTTGCACAGTGAGCTGTTCCTAAAGCAGCTTACAACAAATTCCCTTTTTCCTATTAAACTGCAAAACATTGATTGGGGAGAAAGCAGTTTTGTAAAGACAACAGCAAACGTAGAATATACTGTCTTCAATATTACAAAAATATAATCTAGACCTAACGCCAAAGTACAGAGCAAAATGAAAGTTAACAGACAATAAATACAGTACAGCAGAAGAATGGTCTTTTAACTAGATGGTTCACATCTGGCTTCCTCATCTGTCCTCCAGAGGAGGCTGACAGAAACAGAGGGCAGTGCTGAGGAGGGCAGTGGTGGTGAGTCTTCTTACCCAGCCTCCCAGATGTCCAGCTGCTTGTACTGGTCTTATTGCCCTGCTTAAAAATTGAGACTTTTCCATTTCACTTCTTTCAAACATTGCAGGGTGAACCAGGAAGCCCTGGTCCAATAGGAGAGAAAGGCATAGATGGTCTACCAGGGCCAAAGGTAAGCAACGCATGGGAAAGGAAAGTAAGATTAGCGAATGCCCTGATTAGAAACTGCGTTTTCCATTGCACCTCCTTCAAATATTACAGGGAGAACCAGGAGGCAATGGCTCAGTAGGAGACAAGTGCATTGATGGGCTACCAGGGCCAAAGGTAAGCAACATATGGAAAAGGATAGTGAGGTTAGGCATCACTCATATCAACGCAAGCATATCTGCTTGCTTAACAAAACAATCTCCCCTCTACTACCCTCCGCACACTGATCTGGGGGTTCTCCCACCCACTCCAGCCAATGGCAGGGCACGGGGGGAGAGGGAAGGAAATTGAGCTAGTAGAATGCTAGCAGAATCTGGATCCAGCCCTGGAAGTTTTCCATTGCACCTCTTTCAAACATTTCAGGGAGAACCCGGAAGCCCTGGCCCGACAGGAGACAAAGGCATAGATGGTCTACCAGGGCCAAAGGTAAGTGCCGCGTGGGAAAGAATAGTAAGACTAGCACCTGGCCTGCTTAGAAACTGAGAGTTTTCCATTGCACCTCTCTCAAAACATTACAGGGAGAACCAGGAAGTGTTGGCCTAATGGGAGAGAAAGGCACAGATGGCCTTCCAGGGCCAAAGGTAAGTATCACATTGGAAAGGATAGTGAGACTAGCACCTGGCCTGCTTAGAAACTGAGAGTTTTCCATTGCACCTCCTTCAAACATTACAGGGAGAACCAGGAAGTGTTGGCCCAATAGGAGTGAATGGAATAAATGGTCTACCAGGGCCAAAGGTAAGTATCAAATGGGAAGGATAGTAAGGTCTGGATACGAACATGCAAAATGCTTCATTCGCAATGAAATTGCAACTTGCCTTTACAGCAGCATCCCCTCACATCTAATGGGATGTTTCACTGCCATGCTCTCCAACATTCAGGAGCAGTTTATCAGACGTTTGAAGGAAACTTTTGTAGCTGAAAAATTCCACATGTAGAAGACTTCCCTTGGATCATAGCCCAAGACTAGTATTAACCCTGCTTGGTAACGGAGAGCAAAATGAAGCATGGTAATCAAATGTATGCATCAAAACACAGTGGTCATTTTTGTTTCAGGAAGATGACCATTTTGGATCAGAGAGGTGTTGGGAGGGTCCTACTTAATCTGCTCCCCAACTGCTTCTTTTCTTATGTAACTCCTTCCCCTCCCAAGCCTTTTCCTTTCCATATGATTCTCGATGTATGTTTTACTTTTGGAACATGCACAAGACATGAATGGTGCAGAGCAGGGTATTTGCATGCTTACTGTGAAATGGTGAGGTCCAGGTTCACATGAAATTCCGTTTCATGTTGAATTGGTGAGACAGCTTGAACCCTTTTGTCTATGTGATGGCGAATGCTGAAAAGCAGGGCAGCTAGTGTGGTTTAAAAAGCTGTATGCACTTGGATTTCCACATGGGAGGATGGCGATGGAATGAGCTTTGGCTGGTATTGGCAGATAGCTATCAGAAATTGCTAGTGTGCTAGCAGGGCTTCTGGTGCTGCACATCCAACTTCCCATACCTAGTGACCTCAAACCCTGGCTCTTTGAATGTTTCATCCTGCACTTATGGAGCTCTGTCCTCCACGACAGGCACCATTAAATTATAACAAAAACTGCCAAATTAAGGCAAATTAAGATAGAACATTCATTTTCTCTGCTAATATAGAATAAAAAACAATACTGCATTAATTTTTTATGAAATAAAATGTAGAATCATTCTAACATAAAGACATGCAGAGTAAAAAAAAAACACACACGCAAACACGAATCTGCTAATTAATTCAATGCATAGTAATTCAATAATTTGATTACCAGTACAGGAAATGACAACAGAGTGTACAAATTTTATAAGTCCCTACAGCAAACGACATTATTTCATAGATGGCATGTTTATTTGCTCTGGTAACAGGAAGAAGCAAATAGGTTAGTTTGGAAATACTGTATCATGAAATCAGGATGGAATGTAAAATAGCATAAGTATCTTTGTTTCGCATGATCAGCATAACATTAGCCCAAGGAAAATAGAGAACTGAAATATTTTCAAGAGTTGGAAGTCCTTTTCCAAAAAATAAATAAATAAAAGAGAAGAAGAGGAGTTTGGATTTAATATCCTGCTTTATTACAACCCTAGGGAGTCTCAAAACAGCTCACAATCTCCTTTTCCCTTCCTCCCCCACAACAAACACTCTGTGAGGTGAGTGGGGCTGAGAGACTTCAAAGAAGTGTGACTGGCCCAAGGTCACCCAGCAGCTGCATGTGGAGGAGCAGGGAAGCGAACCCGGTTCACCAGATTACGAGTCCACCGCTCTTAACCACTACACCACATTGTATCTGTAATCAGCCTCTTCTAGGGCATTGTATCATATGAGCTGCAGGTTTCTTTATTACCTGAAGATTTTCTGTTCCATGGGTCACCAATGAGGTGTCCAACATAGAGAGATTTTTGTGGGGAGGATCTTTCTGGAGATTGCAGCCGGGCTGCTCTTACTTCCACTGCCCACCCCCAAAAAATAGGCTTGGAGGGGGGGAAATGAAATTTCTTCAGATTGCAACTGTGCCCACAAACCCAAAAGGGATGGTGACCCCTATTCTATTCTGAATGTCAGGCTCAAAGCAAAATGAAGACCTATAGATGAAATATAAATAAATCATAATCTCCATTTAAGAAGGATGCCTAGTCTAGACTTGAGTTAAAAGTGTATTTGCATTTAACCTGCAAGTTTTTTGAAATGCAAATTGCTTTGGGGGGGCGTTGTTGATAATTAGTAACGTCAGAGCTAATATGGAGAAAGAATCTAACCCTTTCTTCCTCTGCTGAGGGGCTGAGGAAATCGCCTCTGATAATCCCTATTTGATTCATAGAATCCTAGAATTGTAGAGTTGGAAGGGACCCTAAGGATCACCTACTCCAACCCCCTGCAAGGCAGGAATAGGCAGCTGTCCCATATGGGGATCACACTTGAAAACTTGGCGTTCTCAGCCCCAGGCTCTAACCAACTGAGCTCCTTTGAAATAAAATACCAGATACAGAAGAGGATTGCTTTCCCTGGACCACAGCAGAATTAAATTGCCCACCAAGCAATTACAATTTGCATTTTCAAAAACCTGCCATGATGCACACAGAACTGCATTACTGTAGGAACAGGAGGTCTCATTTAAGCCTCCTACTTTTTCAGTCTTCCAGGAAAGAAGATAGGTATGATATGAAATGATAAAACCGTAAACTGCCCAGCTGCATTGAGCTGGATGCCCCTGACATAAGACCATAATGGAGATACCTTTCTTGCTTTCTGAAGCACCCACCCAGCTGAACTTATTAGCTTTTCCCCACTGAAAAAGGAAGTGGAGCAAGCCAGCAGAGAGGGGGCAAAAATGTATGGCTTGAACCAGTGCAACATTCATTAGTATGCTTCTCTGTTCGATCAGTTAGGAAGATGGGAAAAGAGTGTTCTTTTAATTGTTCATTCCAAGATAAAACATTTTAGAACTGATTATGTAATTTTTCATGAGTCTTCGTCTTGAAGTAGAGAAAAGGAAACATTTGTTTATGCTACGTCCATTTAAACAAGTTGCTAATCCTTTAGAGCTGATCTGTATTTCATGAAGTCTGCATCAAACTTACCTTCCTCTTTATTAGGTTATAGCTCTTTTTATGCTGGAAAACCAAAGAACGTAGTGTTTCAGAATACCTACAGTAAATGTGGCAACTATCTTAATTTATAAAGATTTGACGTGCTAGAGTGTCTTTTTGCTATTTGCCATGTTAATTTTTCATAAACCACAGAGATTACAAAAAGAAATATTTGACAGTGTAAGCAATGCAAGCACAAAATACAATATGTGAAAGCAAAAGTATAATCATGACATGCTTAAGTTTATATGCCAGGCTAATTTCTTGTTCGAAAGTTAGTTGGTTTTGCAGCAGTGTGGTGTGCATATTGTTACACTAAAACCTGCAGGGCGGTTTTATTACCTTGTATCTGATTTGGCTGATTTGTTTTGCAGCTGGATTGTGTGAAGGTCTTTTAAGCCTGCTATTGCTTATGCTGTGCTCCTCAAGACACATAGATATGTGACGTATCTTGTCTCTGAATCAATATTTTAGAGTAACAAACATTTATTTTCAGGGTGAACCTGGTGAAAGAGGAGCAGATGGACACATTGGGCCAAGGGTATGAATTACTTTTGTTCTTTCATTAGCTTGCTAAAATAAACACTCAAGCTGAAAGAAATCCTTTCCTTCTCCCAGGAGGGGAGGGGTTGTGAGCGGGAGACGATTCCTGCGTCATGCAGGGGGCGCTCCGCCCCCTGCTTCAACTCCAGGGCTGGCGTGCCATGCCCCTCCCCGGTTGGGCACCCAATAGGGAAGCTCGGGGGCGTGGCTTTCTGCTCAAACGCAGTCATCCCCACCATTGCACACACATTTTCTTCGAGTCTTTACTCAATTACCTTACCCATTAACCTTACATTCTGTGTCCACGTGTCTTTATTCCCCAAGCGGGGATCGGGTCCTCGAATCACAAACATACACTGTGAGATTTGTGGAAGATAAATTAACTATGCAAAAGCTAGGAATTTTCCCCGTTGGGAACAATACAATCAGTATAAATATTCTGGAGTAGAAAATGGTTTCCTTCAATTTCAGTCTTTGACATTTGTGTGTGGACTTATAAAATGGGTTGGGTACTAGTTTTGACTTTTATAGGCCATTGAAAACCTCAAAGGGAGGTTCTATGTGCTATGACATCTCTGCCTTCCATATCGAAGTGCGTTCAAATCATTTTGCACCAGGACCTACGTCATGAATCATTGTCAGGGACTGGCAGTTCTCTGATCGCAGAGAGAAGAGGGCAAGAGATTGATCCAGGAGGAGGGGGCAGTTATTTATGGTGTTTGGCTCCACCTGCGAGGCTGGAGCCGGGGGGGGGCTGGGGGCTTAAGAGAAAAGGTCCAACAGAAATGGAGGTGGGTGCAAGATGTGTGAAGAGACAGTAAGATTTAGACTGCAGCCCTAGACACACTTAACTGGGTGGTTCCATCATTGAACTCAAAGGGGATTTATTACTGAGTAGACATAGATAGAGAATTGCACTGTTTGGCTGCAGCCCTATAGCTGCTTTCCTTTGAATAAGGTCCGTTGGAATCTGACTTCTTATTTACTTCTGAGTGGACAAGCATAGGATTGTTGTGCGAAAGCATAGAGGAACAAAAATATTTTCATAGCTCATGACATTGAGAGTGTGCTTGGAGGATTTCCCTGGTGGAGGAATTCCGTAGTTGTGTTGCTACTACTGCAAAAGCATCTGCCAAGGTTATCTTAACTAATGATGGCTCTAAGAGCAGGACCTCCAGTACCCAATGGGCCTTAATGGGACTGTCACAGCATAGGTGGTTTATTCCACTTTCATCCAGTGAACAGTTATTATCTAGACTGTAGCAATTAAAGCACCGTATTTAAGTATGAAACTAGAATTTACTGTGACTTCTTAATATCATGTGAAAAGCAGAAAATTATTTCTATTCCCATAAAGTTTACAATTACCTTTTCCTTTCTTTGTAGGGTCCTCCAGGCCTGAAAGGAGAACAGGGTGATACAGTAGTAATTGACTACGATGGTAGAATCTTGGAAGCTCTCAAGGTAACCTTTATGATAATAATGTAATAATTATACAATTTGCTTCAACATGAAGTGGCACTAAATTTTAGTAACATAAGAAGAGCCCTGATACATTAGACCAAAGAGTGATTTGGCTCAGTGTCCTGTTTCCCACATTTGGAAAGCCTAAAAAGAAGGACATGATGGCAAGATTGATACTCAAATAAGAATCAAAAGTCCAACATACAAGCCAGTTTGAGGAATTTGGGCATGGTCCACAGAAGCCATAGCAAACTGCCCACATTGCCAGAGCTTTTTGCTACAACTCCACTGCCAAATCTGTCATCAAAAGCAAGGGACAATCAAGGGCAAAGGACCTTGAAAGAGAAATTTTATGACAAGGCAACAATGTTTGGATGCTCTGGAAGGAAGTGAGAGTCAAATATGGAATCCTTTATACAGTTCATGCTAGGCTAGTGCAATAATTTGTGCCTATGTTGTTTCAAAAGCAGCTAAGCTGTTCAGTGTGGTGACCATCAAAACTGTTTTTAGAAACCACTAGAAACAGCTGTAGGCAAATTCAGGCACATCTGGTGGGAGTGACTCACAAATGAAATAAGCAGCTCTTTGTTACTTAGCGGGTTGTAACTTCCATAATGACTGCAAGGAGACTGATTGGGGTAGAATTTCAGTTTGTCCTTTCAGATCAAATGGGGGGGTTATTTAATAATGTTCTCAACAATAAAAAAATGTTTAGATGATGGTCTTTTCAATTGGAAAAGTATTTGAATAGCATAAATATTTAATTCTTAATACATTTGAAAACTATTCTAACTGTTTTATAACAGGCTGCAGGGAAACTCAGATTGACGGTAAAATTGTTATGTGCCAGATTCCTGTGTGGATTTGTGTGTTTTTTTAAATGGCCTAGCATGTGGCTTTTCTGCTTTAGATTTTTTGATCATGGTCCTCAGAAATTTTCTACCAAACATTTGATTTCTGTTAACAAAATAATGGCATAATCCCTTAGGTTGAATCATTGGCAGCATGATGTCAGACACAGTGATAATCAAGTAATGAATGTGTTTAATTGCTTTGTTTCATAGTTTCTGGCTTGCTTCTTTAAAATTGCATTAGGCATTATTTTGAAAACATTCTTCACATTTCATGTTGAAATCAGTGGGATTTAAGAGTGCTTACGTTTGGCTCACTATTCCCATCATCATTACATTAAGATGGCAGAACTCCCAATGGGAGTTGTCCTCTGTCCTAGCTAGGTGTTGCTCTAGTCATCTGCAGGGGAAACTGTAGCTGTGCTCTGATGGTTGAGAATTCTGAAGACTCCTTTGGAGACAGGCAGAAAAAGCAGCAGGGGGGCATGGAGCCACTCCCCACCTTTCTCTGTTGTTTCTGATCGGCCCCTTCCTATCCTCTTGGGGAAATTATCTGCATTATGGAAGATGGACTTAAGTTGGAAACTAGATAACCTGCTAACCATAGATTTTGCTGCCAGTTGTTTTTCATCTCTGTTAATTCAAAATGCTTGTATTAACAGCAGTTAACAGATAATTTGCTGTCTTTTGTTCCAGGGCCCGCCAGGTCCCCAAGGGCCCCCAGGCCCCCAAGGAGCTCCAGGACCAAAGGTTGGGTTTTACTCCCTTTTACATAAAATGTATTTTGTTCTGTACTGTACTCAGTACCTGCTTGACAACACTGAGCTTGGTTTATATGTGAATCTTCTGTTCATGACATATCCCCTTGGATAACTTTGGGGGAGTCAGAGTGGTGGGTAACATGTTCAGAGTTTCAAAGACTAGCAAAGGGAAAAGAATTTTAACAAGTGTCTATAATCACTTGTTTGTGGCCCCAGGCATAGTGAGACCATGGTGGGATGTGCAGATGGCAAAGGAAGCAAGAGACAAGTGTTGGATTCAAATTAGGCCACAATTTTATTGGTTCCAGATGAAACAGTGTTGACAATGGCATTGGGCATGAATTGAATGATCAGCTAGCCCACATGCTGGCTGAAGATCCTCTAGGGCTGACCTAGTTTAATCTATATTTGGAAGGTTTGTTGAAAAGTCACCAGATCACAAGCTGTATAGGGCTTTGTCTCAGCTTAAATAAATTTGACACTGTAACATTAATCATGCACCTTTAAAATATTGAGTACTGCAATATATAGTTCTTTGGTGGAGGGGGGAAAGATTTTTATTGGCTAGATTCATGATGTGGTCATTGCTCTGATTTATCCCTTTTTTTGTTCCAGGGGGAACTTGGATTGCCTGGCCCACCTGGCGTTGATGGAGAGAAGGTGGGGGGGCATCATTAATAAATTTGTATTCAATTGTGTGACTAAAGTTCTGTAATAAGCTGAAGCTACCTATTAAATGTTTAAGAGTTACTAAAGTGGTTGGAATGCATGCAGTCTTCAGAGGCAAATATAGGCAAATTGCAAACTCTTCATCCTGTAGTTCTTCCAACCATTCCATATCCTTGACAACCTACTAATTTTTAATCTGCATGGCATGTTGAGTGTGTGTGTGTGTGTGTGTGTGTGTGTTAGGAATACAGAGACAATAATTGTAAATATATATATATTAATTGCAATGGTTTTAATTTTGATATGATTTGGTCTCTATGAGGTTCACGCCTGATTGTCATTTCCCAAATAAAGTGTTCAAGCAACCGGAATTAAAACTCTGCTCCACCCTCCAATCATTCCTGAGCACAGGGAGGGAAGGCAGTGCCATTATCCTATGTTGCATCTTTCCATCCGAGTCTTTATTAAGCACCCCTCCATGATACATGATCAAATTATTGCAGTCAGTAATTTAATTTACATCTAATTCAAAATAAATACTTAAGATGGTTGTGTGCAGGATGAGTGTGTGCATGTCCGAATCTTTATTGAAGTTTCCTGTGCTTTGAAGTGGTCACATCCACGTGGTCTATTAAATTCCATTCCACTTCTTAATCAGTGTTTGATTGTCAGCAGTTCCTCTAACACAATCAAAATAAGAAATATTCTAACAGAGTAACACTGGAAAATAATGAATACTATTAATTAAAACCCAATCATCTTACATCCCCCCCTTTAAATTACAGGGTCCTAAAGGTTCGAAAGGAGACCAAGGAAGCTCCGGACTCATAGGACAAAAAGGAGAGAAAGGAGATGTTGGCATGAGTGGTCTCCCAGTATGTCTGTTTTCGATATCTATTACTAAATACTGTTTTCACAGATACAGTTGTTTTGTATACAAGGTGCATTACACACACACACACACACAATGGGAAATGGGTGTGTAAGTGCCTGCTGTAGCGTCTCTGATAATCTGAGGGGTGGGGAGATTCCTGAAGGAATTCATAAAGCTGCTTGGAAAACAAGGTTAGATTCCTAAATAGAGCCTCCTCACAGAGGCTCCCTGAGAAAGTCATGGTCCACACTTTAAAGAGATCAGTAGGCCCTTTTTTGGCTGGAGCCTGGAATGGCCACTTTGCCCTCAGTCAGGGTGGCATCAGCTGCTGCAGTTCTCAGCATCTGTTCACTAGCAGGATTTGTGTCCAGCCTGTCTCCTCTTTCCGTTCTATTTTGGCACCCCAGGTTTTTGCACATCCCACTAACTCAGCGAGTATCTGGACAAGATGTGCAATCTGATAGGTAACAAGCAGCCTGAGGTTTCTTTTCTTTTCTTTTTAAAGTTCCTGTGACTTCTTTTGGCAAATCATCTCACTCCCCATAAATTCTATCCTTCAGTTTTAAAATCTGCATTTGTGTTTATGGGTGGTGTTCAACTAAGGTTTACTCAGAGGAGACCCATTGAAATTAAGGAACATGACTGAGTTAGGTCCATTCATTTCATTGGTTACTCTCTCGTAAAATACCACCCTCTGTGTTCCCAGCATTCTTTCTATTGCTGCATCTGCACTCATAATGGAAAAGGGTACTGTATTTTTCGCTCTATAAGACGCACCAGACCATAAGACCCACCTAGTTTTTGGAGGAGAAAAACAAGAAAAAAAATATTCTGAATCCCAGAAGCCAGAACAGCAAGAGGGATCACTGCACATCGATCCCTCTCACTGTTCTGGCTTTTGGGATAGCTGCGCAGCCTGCATTTGCTCCATAAGACGCACACACATTTCCCCTTGCTTTTTAGGAGAGAATAAGTGTGTCGTATAGAGCGAAAAATACGGTATTTGTTAGGGGACTGGCGTGATAGGTGTAGGTTGTTACTTGAACAATTACATCTCAAAGTAACAGTCAGTGATGATTTTGTTGTCCACTTGTCTGCAGTGAGTATCGGTCCTTTTAATAAAAGAGCTTTCTGGTGCTTCCATTCAGCACCTATCATTTACATATGTTTTGTGGGCTGACAGATGTTTCTAGCAGGCTGTATTAGGAAATTATTAATTTTAGCTTATAGAAACCTGTTAAAGGAAAGTGTCTGTCAGTATATGTGTATAACACTGACATGATTTTCCCTTGCCAAGTCCGCCAACCCCTTTTCAGAGTTTGCAGAGTTGAATATGGAGGGCTACTTTGGGTGGGCATGTGCAGAATGTGTGTGTTCACATCTATCTATCTGGTGATGAGGGGGGGAAACATGCTGTTCCTTTACATTGTAGGGTCCGAAAGGATTAAAAGGAGATCAAGGAAACCCTGGCATAGCGGGAGAGAGAGGAGAGACAGGAGAAATGGGCTTGTCTGGTCCACCGGTATGTCTGTCTTCAACATAATTCGGGACTAGGCGGTTGTTATAGATGCTAATTACCAGAAAAAGTTAATTTTCACGTGTGCATTATGTATCAGGGGCTTAAGAGCATAAGCATAAGAAAGAGAAACATAAGCCTTGCCCGATCAGGCCAAAGGCCCATCTAAGTCCAGACTCCAGCATCCTGTTCTCTGAGTTTCCAGCTCGATTCCACTTGTGAATCTCTTCACCTCACACTGCCTCTGACAGTGGAGGAAGAGCATAGATACACTAGCTAGTAGCAGTTGATAGCTGTTTCCTCCATATGTTGTTCTACTCATATTTTAAAGCCATTTGAGTTAGTGGCCATCACTGCCTCTTGTGGGAGCAATTACCATGGTTTATCTGTGTGTTGCGTGAAAAAGTGCAGCGCAATTCAACCCACACAGACTTCAATAAATCTGTCTTCAGATTTTTTAAAAGGCTAGCAGTGATTAAGCCATACTTAGCTCCCTGGAGTGGGGAGTTCCAAAAGCATGGAAGAGAGTCTTATCCCCGTTACCTGGCAGTCTCATTGCTGTTGCCTCCAAAGCCAATGCTTTGGCAAGCTCAGGCAGATACAGGTGACCCTTTAGATAACACTGCCTCTTAATCATTTGAGGTTTTATTCATATGCCAGCAGGATGGGAACTGCTTTTCTGCAGTGTTATGAACCTGAATCCTGGAGTCAAATTAGGGAGGTGAATTGTTTTGAGTCCTTCCTGGGAGTGAGGGTTGTGATTGGGTGGGAAGGAGCCATGTGACTGGCCTCACAGACATGGGTTGCAGGTGCATAGACATCCGCATGAGATCTCGCTGTGAAGACCCGTGGTTGATAGTAGTTTATATAGATGGGACTTTCTACAAGAAACATGAAGAGCAACAAGCACATTGTATATAGCCACTTACAGTGCTGTCATGCTGCCTACTATTTCCTAGCACAGCTCAGCTGGAATTGCCAGGCATAGGGGAAATAATTCACCTTCCATTTGCCTGTAACTGACACAATATCAGAGCCAAGAAAAGTTCAGCCCTGCAAGGAAAAACTCCCACCGAGAATTAATAGGTTTAGTAGGTTAGTTTAGATAAAGAGAATCCCCACCCCCTTCTTATTCCACAAACTTTATATCTTAAAATACATCCTCAGACACCAGACTCTTTCTTTTTACCATTTAGGGCATTGATGGACCAAAAGGAGAACCTGGCGCCCCCTGTGAGAAGGATCTTGTAAGTTGTAAACATACTGAGAGTGACGTATGTTTCGTTTATCTGTTCTATTTCATTTATATTTATATCGCCAATAAGAAATGATCACAATGCAAATACAAAGTAACACAGAGCCAATAGGAAAACATATTTTAAAATTCCTAAATCTGTTACATCGTACAAATCAGCAGTAAGATTAAAGTCCTGTGGGCTGTACATCAAATCAAAAGATCCAAAAGACCTATGCCCAAACACTATCAGGAGGGGCACATAGTGTGAAGAGGTGCTCCTTAAGCAAATGATGAAACTGAATATTTGATGGCACATAGCTCGCCTCCAAAGATGACAAATTCCATATGGAGGGTGCCACCACTGAGAAGGCCTCTCCACTGGGTCACCCCACTTCAGGTATTCCACACTGGCAGGACAATAGTCACTTTTTAACATGAAACAGGACATTTCTTTCACTGAGACTCCACATTACAGGTTCCTGAATTTTTGCAACAAAATTAATACGTGTTGTGACAGTCTTTACTTTTAATAGTGTTTTCAGAACCCAAGTCAAAATGCATTCATTTGGAAATAAGTTCCTGTTGATTTCAATGAGAATCACTTACCAATAAAGATCATGACCTAAAGACTGCTTCACATGCTAACAATTTCCCTACAGGCAAGGAACTTTCTTCAACACAACAAGTGTTATATATGTCTGCTGTTTTCTGCCTGAACTATCTGTGTACCTCAATACCTGTGTATAAATCAAATATATATGGTAGGCTTTCCAGGGTGAAAAACTATCACATCTGATTCGAATTTAAATTGTTTGCCTAAGATACAGAAATGAGGTCAGAAGAGCAGCCTTAGAAATGACCAAGAGATTAAATTTCAGTCTTCCCCTGAATGGCCTGCCAGGCCATCTTTGCACACACCCACCAGCAAGGCATTGGGGAGAACAGAGCACTATTCAGCCTGTGGGTATTGGTTGCATGTGCATACTGGTTGCATGTGCATACTGCACCCATAATAACCTGGAACACACTCATTATGTGTTACGTCAGCTTTTTTAAAAGAATGTGTTTTTTTAAAAAAAATGACTTAAAAAAAACTTTTTTTAATTTAATGTTCTTTAAAAAAGTTTTTATTAATTGCTTTGTTCTCTATATTTCTTAAGAGCATTTTCATTCACCAATAATTAATTTTCATTCTAAATGTGTTGTTTTTTTATCATGCCCATACAAGTCTGTATTCTGTCAAATCACTTCACTGTGTAACAAAATCCATAGGTGCAGATCATAGCTGAACCAGGACCTCCTGGCGTTCCAGGTCTACCAGGTCCACCAGGCCCTACGGTAAGTCTTCTGTTTTAATACTCAGATTATTTACCAACTTACAATCTCTGTGGCTCTATCCTATCCAGGGAGGTTTGTTTTGTGTGCAGATCAACAACCGTTGATGATGAGTGTACAAATCTAAAATACTTAACCACTGAGTTGTTGCAATAAAATCAACTTAGTACTTTAGCAAATGAGATAATTTTATCTCTTAATATTTTATCTACTTTTTCTGTGGGATAAGCATGGAATAACACCTGGCAGAGTTGGGAGCCAAAAAACAAAACCCCATAACAAGGGTTTCCATGCAGCTATGAAATGATTCCTTGTGTGACGTAAAGTGTTTGTGATGGAATGTAGTGCTAAAGGCCCAAAGTGCTAAAGGCCCAACAGGATAGATGCTGTGCTGAGAGTATGCCCAGAACAGCTAAGCTTCAGTAAGCTTGGATCCCAATATGCTCAGCAGGCATTTTACTGCTGACTCTAGTTGTTTGACAGGAAGGTTGATCCCACTGACTATATATAGGAGAGATCCAGATAGTCAAACGTTTCCTTTGATATAATTAGCCATTAGATCAGATCCTAAACCTTCCAGCAGATGGCAAGCCCATACCAGAGCATTGACTTGAGGTACGTAAGCGGACGGTAAGAACTGCTGTGTGGTAATTTCAGCACATATCTGGAGAAGGGGAATTTGGGGATCCAGTTTGAATAAAAAGTGAACAATGTACACTGTTAAACATTTTCAGTCTTAAAATTTATTTCTCTTTGTTACAACTGTTTGAATGTGGACATTTGTAGCGACACACATACAGTATTGGTGATCACAGATTGGTAAGACATTTTCCAGAAAAGGATGCACATTGCCATAGGAAGTATATTTATGAATATTTGGCAGGGGACGGTGAAGTCAGGGTAGGCTCCTTTCTACAATTTTAGAATCCCTGACAACTTCATCATACATAGACAGATCAGTTAGATCAAACTTTTATTTTGTTTAGATTGGGGTGGGTTTTTTAACCCATGATAATGGGGGGGATACAAACAAATGTATTCTACCTCGGGAGGAAGTATGATAGCTGTGTGTACAAAATGAAATATTTACTAGGATTCTTTAACAAATGAACTATTGCTTTCTTTAGGGTCCTCAAGGAATACAGGGGCATAAGGTGAGTCTATTACCTAAATGCCATGTGATTTTTCCAACCTACATTAAATATCTTTGTTGAGATCATGGCATAGTAATATGTGCCCTTGCTTGAAATTCTGCTATTTTACTTCTTGCTGAATACAATTTATTCGTGTTATTTAATTATATTGTTACCAAAGCATACACACTTGAGCCTATCCCTACAGATTTCCTGGGGAGGGGAATGTTATCCTTCCCTTTCTTCCTTCAGTTATTTCTAATGTTAAGGCAAATAACTTTTACATTTGCCTTAGTCCATGAATGATGCTTGATACCATTTTCTCTTGTAATTGTTGTCCAGTAGCACCTTAGAGACCGACTCTGTGAATGCTTACACCCAGAACAAACTTAGTTGGTCTCTAAGGTGCTACTGGACAATTTTTTATTTATTGTAATTATGAACCTTTAAAAAAAATAAGGGGAGATATATTGATCAGTTAATCCTTTTGAATATTGGCCAAAATACTGCATCATTGCCTACTTCAGCAGGTAGGCAAACTAAAAGTTGACAAATAAATAAATGACAGGTAACATCGAAAACATGCTGAGACATTTCACTTCACTGTTTCCTAGACCTTCAATGATTCTGTGTCCTCAGCATGTCAGTCACCTCCTGGCCGTTCAAACTCCCTTTAGAGTTGCCATTTATTGACACTATTTTTAATACATTTACTGTTAATTTTTATAAGACAAATGGGACATGACAGAAGCAACCAGTTTTGCTCTTCACCTGTTTTCCCTGTTCATATTTAAAGAAAGGGAAGCGGTAGGATGTAATTTTTTATGACACGATTCAGAAAAGATGAACAAAATGGACCACTTTGCCTCTCATCCCCATTTTCCCCAGACCAGTGGGGTATGGCAGGGCCAGGATTGAGCTACCTTTACCAACCAATCTATTTTGATATAAAAATTAAACACACAGCCTCACTTTAGAGATGAACAAACATGGCTGCCCCCTGGTTTTTCTCACTTGGCTTTAGGAGTTGATATTTCTGTCTGAAAGGAAAGTTTCCATGCTCACAGCTTCCTTCCACACTGAAATACAATGTAAATTTCTAAAGAAAAATGCAATGGTTTATAGGTTTCATCTTAAAGAATACTTTTAGAATGGTAACTTTAAGACGTGCACCATTCACCAAAACCTGGTGTAGAACAACTGCATTTAAAGTTCTAGCTTTGTGCCTTATTCTTTTCAGGCTATAGGTTGGCCAGTAACATACTAAGATGACAGCATTCTAAAAAAGAAAAAGAAAAACAGTTAGGCCTGTCTACTGTAGCCGCATCCTCTGAATTATGCAGGCATATTTGCATGAGTGGCTTCTGTTTCTCTCTACATCTAAATAAAATGTCTGAAAGATAAATATTATGGCGCAGGCATTGAGGATTTGAGGATAAGGCTTGAATTACAGATCAGCTTTCCCCCCAACCTCCCTTGTATTTTCTTTTCTCATATGCATCATTGATATCTTGCAGGGTCCCCAAGGAATTCAAGGACACAAGGTGGGTCACTAAAATTGTTCACACCATTTATGAATTGAACTGGAACTGAGCACAAGGACAAACCACTTGGACCACTGAAGACTAACTAAGCTTATCCTAGAGCAGACCCTGCCCTACAATCAGGCCAAATGAGACAGCCAGCTCTGTCAGCAGATGCTGGAAGGCAGCAGGGTCAGCCTCCCATGTTATTTTCACCCAAGGCCCCTGGCCTTACCCTTCTGTGGGAAGACAGAGGTGGGCGGGTGTGCCACGCAGCCTTTCCTACACCCTTAGCCTATTTCATTGCCAGTACTGAAGTAAGATTAAGCTGCAAGTCCAGTCAGCATCTGTACATGGAATGGGGAGGTGGGATGCCATCTTGTCCTTCAGCTCGGGAAGCAAAATGTCTTGGGCCAACCCCAACTTAGAGCCCACCAGTACAAAAGATTTATTTCAGGCAGATAGATATAAGAACCCAATATAGGCTGAGATCTTTCAGTCACTGCCCAATCTACCACCAGTCAAATTCCTTTCTGATTCAGACCATGTGAGTTTCAGAAGCAAGAATTCAGGAATGTTCATAACTCATACCTTTGGTTTGAAATTTTCTTATGCAATCTATTTTTTTTAAAATGCTTGTATAACTTTATATAAGCAAATAAAGGGTATGTTTGCACTTGCCTTTCCCACAAATCTGCTGCTGCTACTGCTGTTACCAAGATCAGTGTTTCATTGTTCTACTATCTCTCCCCACCCCGCAATCTCTTGTTCCTCTGTAAACAGGTGCCAAGGCTGGAACTGTGCACTCTTGGTCTGGTGCATTATTCTAATAGGGAGCTTTTATTTGTATGTCGACTTGCATTTCCTTTAGTATTTTTAAAAGATGCCTTGAGTGAAATTTTGATAACATGAAACTTCATTTTAACTTAATTGAAAAAAATCAATTGGGCATAAAGCAAGTGATTTTTTAAAAAACCAACTAGTTGAAACCCTAATAAACGTATCTGTTTTTATGCAGGGCTCAGATGGTGCAAAGGGTGCAAAAGGTGAAAGTGGTCATAAAGGTGAAAAAGGTGTCCCTGGGCCACATGTGAGTAGTAGTATAAAATCTGCAACATCCTTGTGCTCCATTAGAAGAGATGCTTTGATAGCAATATTCCAAGCCTTTTTCTAGTAGTTTTCTTTTCTCTCTAGGGTCCTGCTGGTACTCCTGGGCTTATCGGTTTACCAGGCACCAAAGGGGAGAAGGTAAGAACACATATGGATCTGTTATGGGAAATGGGTTAACGCGTTCATCCACCACAGTCCTCCAAAGGGATATGAAATGACTCATAACTGTATTTCATTTTATTTGAAACTACTAAATTTTATTGAAGTAGAAAGCTTCTGTTACATAAAAGTTCCTTACAGGCAAACTTAATTTTTTTCCCTAGGTATTATTGTAATGGTAGAGAATTTGATAAGAATAGTTATTGAGCCCTACATGGAAATTTAAAACAGATTTCGGACACCTTTTTGAAACCTCATAATTATTGTGTGGTCTTTTTCTCAGAAACTTCCCATCAGTGTTGCAGAGAGTTGTAGCAGTGATAATTCTGCTGTAAAAGTGTAAAAGTGCATATGATTAGCTTGTCCAAACTATAGACATCATATCTGAGTCAGTGGTGAAATCCTGCAGTTTTCTGTTTTGTTTTTTAAACGATTTGTCTGTGGAAATGGAAAAAATGGAAAATGGAAAAACAACACAATAATAGTATTTCCTCTTTGGTTGTTTTGTGTTACTAAAATTACAGAAGTTCTGTTAAAACAAAAATATGTGTGTTGTCCAGATGCTGTACGCAGGGGCCAGAACCCAGTCAGCAAAGCACTTTTAATACTTACAGATTTCAATGGGAGGGAGCTAGGTATCTGCTTAACATAAATGTAACCCACTTAACATGGGGGGAAATTCAACATTGCACTAAGGCAGTTTTTCCATCAGGGGAAGCATTTTGGCTTAACAGACAGAATGATATCCTCCCTCTGTGTGCTGCTGTGGATGTTATCCCAACCACCCCCACCCCCAAGCCAATTTCAGGGCAGCACTGAAATTGTTAGTACAGGGTGAGGAGGGGAGAAGCATAAGTCCTTGCGCAGGACTTCCTCTGACAGGACCCACTAGTTGAATCTTGCCCATGATTTCCCATTCTCACCAGTTCACTGTCTCCATTTCTTTCTCTTAACCCTAGGGAAAGCCAGGGGAACCGGGATTAGATGTAAGTAATGAGTATACTATCTATAATATCAGTATGTCAGCAAACAATGCAGGAAGCAATTAAACAGAATTTTTCATGCGTTATAAATGATTAGTAGAGGGAGGGGTCATGACTGTGTAGCAGGGCAAATGCTTTCATCTCAGGTTAAGATTCGCCTTTCCTGGCCAAGGGTCTCTGGTTGCATTGTCAGAAGCAACTTCCACCAGCAATCCTAAAGAGTCCCTTGCAATCATAACAGATGCTAGTACTGCTGAGGTGGACCTATTGCCTGATTTGGGGTGGATCTACGCTTGTCACGCTGCAGAGCAATGAACCAATGACAAAGGGAAACTGCCACTGAACCTTATAGAATGTTCAGTTCAATAACGTTTAGAAGGTCACTGTAGATCCAGCCTTGGTTTATACAAAGGTGAGAGAGGTGTCCCTGGGCTACATATGAGTAGTAGTATAAGATCTGCAACATCCTTGTGCTTCATCAGAATAAATGTTTTAATAGCAATATCCCAAGTGATCTTTTTTTGCACTTTGTAGTGAATCACAGCCTAGCTTTGTTTTTAATGCTGAACTTTATAAATGGTGTTAAGCTGTTCTGGGCCTTGTATGAGGAAGAGTAGGGTGCAAGAAATAAACAAACAGTACTAGTACAAAACATGCACATACTTTTTTTCTGAAAATGTTTCATTGTCTCAATTCAGAGTGGTTGCTTTTAAAAAACAACAACCACCACCTTGTTTTTCTTTTTCCTCATTACCAGAACTATTTGGCACTAAACACATACTTTTTCCCATGTTGCTCTTATAGGGTTTCCCAGGCCTAAGAGGAGAAAAAGGAGAAAAAAGTGAGAGAGGAGAAAAGGTCTGTATTGCTTCTAATTCACTGAGCTAAATGTCTGCCTCTAATTCATCTGCTCACACACAAAAAGTCCATACTCATTGACAACATCCCCTAAAATAAATGTTGGCCCTCATCTACATAAATGGTACTAGTTACAGATGGGTAGCCGTGTTGGTCTGCCATAGTCAAAATAAAAAAATTCCTTCCTGTAGCACCTTAAAGACCAACTAAGTTAGTTCTTGGTATAACTGTGTATCTGAAGAAGTGTGCATGCACAGGAAAGCTTATACCAAGAACTAACTTAGTTGGTCTTTAAGGTGCTACAGGAAGGAATTTTTTTATTTTGATAAATGGTACTAGATATCACTAGATGATTTGTCATTATAGATTCTTTTAATACTGGAGATCTATTTACTGCATATCTGAACAGGGCCATATATTTCACCTTTAATCTTTGAGGACAGGGGAGCCCAACTATATCTTGTTCAATTGAAGCTAGTTCAAATTTGTAGAAATAGTATGTGGTCATATGCCAGATTTTGTAGGTGAATCCATATGCAAGGCAAACGTATAAAGCATTATGAATAGTAACCAGGTTTGTTCTTGATGTCCCACTTTGCTTTTCTCCTACTCCTGATTCCGCTGCCATGCTGCCAAGAGCAAAACCATAGTCTGGCTAAGCACTACATCCAAACCCAGGCAGCTTAGTAGTTTGCTGCTCACCAAATGAACCATGAGTGCTAACCAAGGTTTGTTCTTAAGTGACCACTGATGGACTGCATTCACACAGCAGGTTATTCTTTCTTTCTGGTGCTTCTCTCTTAATTTCTGTATTATATTTGAGCTTTCACATAATATATAAGCCACTTATATAAGTCTGTAACAGAATGCAAACAGGTGGAAGCTAAATTCATGACTTAACAAGTAGTATTTCTCTCACTCCAATCTTTCAGATTATAAAAGAGCTTTGATTTTTCTGTTGTGTCACAGGGAGAAAGAGGACTTCCAGGTAGAAAAGGAGCAAAAGGGCAAAAGGGAGAGCCAGGGCCGCCTGGATTGGATCAGCCTTGTCCAGTGGTATGGTTTGATATTGCTGGGAATATATGTTTGCTTTAAATTATCTCCGTTGCTTTTTGACACCTGAAGCACAAAAGGGTTTCTGGAGGCAGACGCCTTTGAACTTGGATAACGGCAGAAGGCCAATAGTTCCATTTCGCTGGCCTTTCTTTTTATCATGATGCTGGAATGTCACTTTCTTGGCGTACATGTTTTAGGGTAGACACAAAATGGGAAAGGCACCTCATATGCAAATCAGCAATCAAAGAAAGGAACCCATGTGACTGCTCACTGAGCTTAACAGTAGGAAGACAGAACAGAAACCAAGCACACAATAGGCACAAACAGATGGTTTGTTCTTCAAGCCAGTTTTGATTTATTTCAGTCCTGTATACAGGCAGTGACCATTTTTGGCATGTCCAATATGTGCACAACCGCGTACAATGTGCCAAACCCAGAAGTGACCAAAAAACATCACAAATAGGGGCGGGGCAGCCTTAATTATCTTGAATATCATGGACAGTCATGCGGGAGTTGAATGCCAGTAGGTGTGCCCACAGACGAATATTGTTGGAGCGATGGATGTGACTCTTATATTAGGCTGCGAATCTTACATTTGGCTGCATTTTGGCCATGCAAAAGTCAGAAGTTCTACACACACCTGTCTACCCTACCTCCAGGCAAGTAAGAAGCATTCTTACAGTTGAAGGACACAAGGAAACAGCCCAAGAGGGTGTGGGGCAGGGCCTGTGAGGGGTGTGGCCTGGGGGAGAGTACAAAGGGACTGATAAAGGAGGCCTGGAGGACCACATTTGCCCTCCAGGTCAGAGATCCCCCATGCTTAACATTTCTGTAAGCTTCTGAATTATTTCTTCACTTTCTTCTGTTCCTTCTTTCCTTTTTCTTTCTTATAAACTTTTCTGTGTATTTCTCCATTTTCAATTAACAGTTCATTTTTAAAGGGGAGCCAGGTTTACCTGAACTGGATGGTGTGGATATGCTCTGCCCTTTGGTATAGTATCCCCCCCCCCTTTCTTTCTTCTTTTGCATGACTTTTTCTGCATAACTTAGCCCTTTTCTTGCATAACATAGTCTTTTTCCGCTTTCTCCCTTCCTTTCCCTCTGGAACCTCCATTCTTTTATAGGAAAATGTGGCCAGAATTTGTCAGGTGTCTGTATGACTTGTGAAAGACCAAACGTTGTACAGACATATGGAAGAACTGACATTTCACAAGCCAGGGCACGCTCCAGTTCGTTGCACCCAGATTCATGCCACGTTGTGAAACTAAATGCTTATATATTTTTAATTCTAGAGTCTGGCTTTGTAGCCAAAGGTCTGTCTATACTTCTGGCTACTATAAGCTTAGCAAGTTGTATGCATGGACCAGGCAGTTAAATACCTGGAAGGGCAGAGGGAGGAAAACTTTTTTAAACTGATATGAATTTGCACAAACATTTAGTATGTGTGTGTCATTCAGCCACATATTCCTGGATGTCATGGGGTTTGAAACACGTTCTTTGTGCAAATAAGTTTGAGTAGTTTCAGAGTGCACAGGTTGAAATCGACAGCTATGCCTATTTATGTATCTGATACCACAAATGATTTTAACATTTCAGTTATCTAAAGCACTCTCCCTGTCTTGTGACTTCTGAATGAATGGCCAGCTTGCATACATCATCACATCAGCCAATCCCATAGGCCAGAGTTATTCTGATGTTGTGAGCCTATTCCACCCCCCTCAAGAGCATTGCTGGATCTATAAAGATATAAAAAATGCCATTAAAATGCTATTGGGGTGGGGGGAGGAAGACGCTCCCAAGGTATCTGCCATTGACTTTAGATTCTGCTCTACAGCACCATCTAGTGTCACATTTTTATATTGCATTTTTAACATTATAAATTGACCTGTGTAGCCATCGCAAGAAAGAAAATGGTTTGCAAGCAAGGAAAGTATTTTATAATTGATAGCCAGAAACTAAACCTGGAAACAGTATGGATAATATGCAAAGAATGCTTTACCTAGGATAGCTAGGGAAGATGTCCATGCCTCTGCTTGTCCCTTGGCAACGTACTTCCCATTTTGAAAGACAGCCATTCACCAGTCAGTCTCCTGTGTCACAGAGTTGATCTAAGAGATACTGTCTGAGAGATTGCCTGAAATAATTTTACTTATATTGGTATTGAGTTTATCCTTGTATAGCTCTTTCCTCCCTTTGTCAAACTCATATTTGCATGAAACAAAACATCTTAAAATAAAAAAACTAAATTTGCTTTAATACAGAGAGCTGATGAATTTTTTAAGCAATTGTTTATGAATTTGAGTAATTGTTTTATTTGTGAAATTTATACATGGAATGTGATTTGTTCCAGCATGGATATTTCCAATACGTTTATGGTAATGGTAGGTCTTGCAGATCCATCATAAATGTGTGTGTGTGTGTGTGTGTGTGTGTGTGTGTGTGTGTGTGTTGCTGTTATGATTCACTTGGTGCTTTCCAAGAATACAAAATTGTTACTTACTTTTTGCAGGGACCAGATGGATTACCGGTACCAGGATGCTGGCACAAGGTATCGTACCCTACCTTAGATTTTCTCTTTGGCTTGAATTATGATTGTTTGAATTAATTGAATTGAATTGAATTAATTGAATTGAATTAATTGAATTGGCTTGAATTGAATTGGCTTGAATTAAGATTAAGATTGTTGCTTAGCAAGAGTAATAGCATGGAACATAATAGAGCTATTTTGTAAAGGGAAAGGGGGGAAAAGGGGAGAAAATGAACTGAGACAAATGTAGATATCTTTGCTAAATACCCACATATTAATATAGCCATCATAGAGGGATTAGAGCAAAGAGACAAGAAACTCAGCATTTTGCTTATGAAATTATAACTAAAATTAATTGGTCAGGAAACACACCAACTTATTCCTGCTTGATTCTATCTTTTTGATTCTATGCCTGGCAAATAAATCTGATTTTATTTCCATTTTAATGCTGACTTTGCATCTTGCTTTCATGTCCGCATTACGCTATAAATTTTTTAAAACAAATTTAGATTAGTGTAAATTTAGGGCAGAGCTGCCCATGATGGTGGCAAACCAGTGTCCTTGAATGCAGGCCACAATCACACAGCAGTAAACTTGTGCTGGCAGGCAGCAATTTCCATGAGAAGCAGAAGGTCAAAGTGGGCCCTCACCATAACCCTCTTCTTAAGTTATTTTTCCGAGTCAGGTTTTAATACTAGAGCTGCATCCATTTTGGATTTCCATTCAGTATAGCTAAACAGGGGGAAACGTCTCTGCTGCCATGGCTGCTGAGACTCTTTCTGCAAATACTTCATGCTCCCCCACACCTATATGACACTTTTCCATGGGCATAAAGCCATGTACAAAAGTCAGTTCCCCCATTTTAGCTCAGCTCTTATATGAGAGGTGAAAACAAAACAACCTAGTGCCCTTTTTTCTTCATTATTGTAACTCTTCCTATGTCCAACCAACCTTTTCTGAGAGTCTCTGTGCAGCTTTCCCCTGTAGTGTTTTGTTTTCAGGGCTACATATACAAAGAAGGGCAGCAAATGACTGGGTGGTGCTTCTGTTTCAAGCTATGGTAGAGAGGAAAGCAGTCCCAACCAACAGGAGGATTGCACAAGCAGCCTAGAGATTATTACACATGTCAGGCATTATTAAGCAAGGGCAGAGCAATCCCTCAGACCTACTGACTGGAAAAGATCAGGATAGGATGGAGCTGTCTTTCTACCAGCAAGGAAAGCATGTGGACATAGATTTATTGCAGGCATAGATTTCCATAGGCCTATTGCAAGTGGTATTTCTACCCGCAGTAGCTAGTGTTAGGCCCAAAAATGGAGCATTTTAGGGACAGAATGGACTCAGCACACTCACTCCCGCAAGAGGCCCATTCACTCCCGCAAGAGGCCCTGGGATTGGGCCCATTAATCTCCCCACCCTCTATCCCCTCCAAAAAATTTCCGAATAGCGAAAATTAAAGAAAATGGCGAGAATTAAAGAAAAAAAAATCAGCACTGCTAGATGGAATAATTACATTGCCTACCTTTCACCTTGGATGATACACACTGGTACAGCTTTGAAAAAAGTAGATAGTCTACTTTACTTCCTCCACATCCTCATTTAAGATTGCGCTTAGTGAGTTTAAACCATGCAATATATGATGATGATGATGATGATGATGATTATGATAATAGATTGAAGTCAGCAATGTGACCAAATAGTTGCAAACAGTGTCTCGCAGTAGATGAGAGTGAGATGCATGCTATGCCCGTGTGTGTTTTTTTAAACATGTTTGTGTTCTTTTACAGTGATCCTCCAAGCATGGACTGTGTAAATAATAGTGTGATATATTTTGATCTTTTTCTAATTTTTATACAAAGAAGAGGGGGGGAAGTCACACAAAAAACAATAACTCTTCAACAGTAATATATTGATCTTTTTATACTGGATGCTTTCATGTATGGATTTTAAAAGATATAAACGTTTCCAAGGCCCATAGGACAAGCGTACATAACCAACAACTATTTTATAACTGGACACTCTGAAATAATTGGGAATGATTGTTACTTGCTGCTAACGCTACCGTGTGGAATAACAGCACTGAGAAACTGTGCCTTGTGTGCCTTATTGCATGGGAGAAGGAACTTCCCCTCTTCTCAACCGATGGCTTTCAACTCTGCAATTCTGTGTTGCACATAGCCACAGATAGAAATGGAGGAGAAAATGAAAAAGAAAAAGAAGTTGCAGCCTTAGAAATGAGACGAACGGTGGCTTACGGATGAATGTAGGAGGAACCTCCAACCCGGAAATACAACACAAACGTAACCACACATGCTGCTACATACCTCCACCTTGAAGAAAAGAGTTACGTTCTTGGTCGTTATGATCACCTCTGTCATCTGTGGCGGCTTTTTCCACATGTAGAAAACTTTGTCGCCGGGAGAACGTCTGCTTATCATTCTACAATCTGTGACTTAAAGTGGGTTGGTTCTCTTCGGGAACTTTTGTAATTACTGCGGAATTGGAAAAACTTGTAGTGCCTCACATATCACACAGATCACACACAAACACACACACACACAGAGGAAACAGTACAATATTCATCTCAGTTTTACAGGTTTGCAGCATAACCCCAGTGCTGATTAAAACCTCTTCCACAGCCACAGTCCATGAGTGCCAGCTCATGTTTGCAAACTGGGAAGGGATTCCTGTATGAAGTCCAGTGCTTGCTTCCCTGAATTGGCAGGGCTTGCCGTATCAGTACTGATAAACTGGAGCTCTGTTTTTGTACTTTGCTCCCCCACTCGCATATGCAGAACCAAGTACATAACTCGAGGAGGAGTATCTTCATTGGTGTGTAAGCACCTCCCAAATAAAACTACCTATGGTCAGAAGCGCAGGAGTTCAATAATAGCATCAGTGGTTGTTTGGTCACTTACTTTGTCATGGAAACAACTCTTTCAGTTTCAGTTCTTCAAAGTAAAGGTGTCTAGGAGAATCTCCATATTTTATGCAGCAAACAAAGGTGACCCCTTACAGCAAAGCATAAAGTGAGAACAGGCACATTACTTTAGTGTGCCTGAGAACTTTGGCCAAATCAAAACACAATGGCTACAAAAAGCATGGAACTCTAGCAATTGATTGGAATGCAGCTAGTCCCAGTGGATTGTGGGTATGAGCACAAATAAGAGGAGAAAATACTGCTAGTGGAGTATCCTGCATATTTACCATTAGTATATTGAACAATAGCTTACTAATTTCAAGAACCTAAGCGTGCCCCACACATAGCCTACCTTGAACCTACATTTGTAGCAATAAGTAATTTCATTTCAAGCAGCACAGCCAAAACTGTTCACCCATTTATGCAACCATATAATGTTCTATACCCCCCTTGTTGTGCTGCCAATGGGATCACATACACACAGTTTGTTTACTTTAGGGATGGGGAGTCATTCAGATGTTGCTGGACTGCAACCCCGTCATCTCAGGTTAGGGCTGATGGGGGCTGGAGTCCAACAGAATCTGGGAGGATACAGGTTAACTTCCACCAGTTTGCTTCCTCTGCTGAACACCACACTGGCGAAACGCTTCACGCTCCAGGTTTCGAATCTTTTATTTAAAAGGCCGTGTTAACTAAAATGTTTTCACAAGCATACAATGAGTATAGAAAGGTTCTGGCAATGATGTTTTGATGCTGGGTGGATCTAGGAGCATCCAGGAGGCATGCTACCTAAGAAGTAAGGGCTACAGAACATGTTAGGTAGAAGTATATTGCTTGGAAGGTACTGAGGTAAAGAGGGAGAGCAGCAGAAGTGGAGCTAATGGCTCCTGGCTCTGGCTGTTAAAAGCACAGCAGTTCTCTGAGTTGGCAAGCATAGTTGGGAGCAGCTGCAGAACTGACTGAGCAATGCTGACCCGTGGAAAGAGATTTCAGCTTCATGGAAGCATTTGAACCCTTTCGCCTCTGAACATTTGGCTAAGGCCTTATATGACAGTTTCCTCAGCGTCATGTTTGTTTGAACACCAGCAAGCAGTGACTGTGATCAACTAGGCACAAAACTATGATAAAAGCTCACGTTTATAGGAACCAAGGGACATAATACTTCACGGTTTGAACAAAACCTAGGAAGCCTGGATTTCCCTCCCATTTTATTTTGGTGCTAATTGGCTTCATCCTAATTCAGCGTTTAAGCCCATTCCCAGAGATGGGGTGTAATTCTATTCCAAAGTGCTGGTTCGCGTTACTGATCAGAATTCACATGTGTAAGGATGGCATGGTGCTCTCCGTTAGTGTAAGGTAGAAGAGGGGTTCTGGATTGCTATCCTCTGAATCTTTAGCAATAATGTATATTATTTCTATTATTACTACTTGTAAAGTCTTCTAGGAAAACTGCAGTTAATGCTTTAAACAGTGTACAATTCTTCACATGGTAGAAGATGCATACTATACACACAAAAATAGACTATAAAGTTAACATTTGCTTCACTTGTTAACTACTTGGGTTACATATAAGATAGCTTTATTGTATGATTTCTGATGTCCATATGGCATTTTGCTCGGTAATGATACTAGACTGTTGTGTAAATGAAGATAAACTACATTGACTTAAGAAAGAAATTAGATACTTTAAATTGTCAATTAAAATGCTGTAACCTTCCATACAAAAGACTAGCTTTCAAGGCTTCCTTGAAAGTCAAACAGCTGTGTGCATAGTTTCGTTTTCTGCATGTAATACTCTTTTACAGGTGGCAAAAACCAGTGGCAAGTCAATGGGCAGCAAAATCAACTCTCTTCTTCCTCGTCTACAGCATATCATTTCCTCCAAATCTTATCTCCTGGCAAAATATTTCCCTGCAGTCTGTAGTGTTTGCTGAGTACACTGTACATCTATCTAATTGCCATTCTGTTAATGTCATCCTTAGCAAAAGGAAAGGAAGCAAAAGGCTGGAGCATGTATGTGGTAGTGTGACAATAGTAATAATGCACAATTATAGCCCCAGTCAAGACAGATGCAGGTGGACCTGCTGCTTTAAATCCCACCCCCCAACTCCCATTTTCGTGCCAAATCCCCTCACTGTTTTCAATTTTGGAAGTTCAGTTAGTAATTTACTGGCTTTGGCGGGGAGGGGGGCAAAGTTTCTGTGAGTGAACACTCAAAAAAAGGCCACATGCATCCATGCCCTTCTGGATCACTGCTTATGAAATTTAATACTGGCTATACTATTCTTTTTTTTTGAGAAAATAGACAAATTACCTCTTCATCATTCTCTCTTATTAACAGCTGTCAGTGGCAGCACTGGAAAAACAAAATCCAGAAGAAATATTTAAAAGTACTTTTCATTTCTGAACTCTCTTTTAAAATAACAACTCATTAGTGCCACAATAAAATATATTTATGCAAGACGTGGGCACACACAAGTGGAGACAGATACATTGTTCGTTAGCACATTAAACCCATTTTTATTTGTGAGCCCTTGGCAAACTGTTCAGTGATAACCTATTTGTAAAGAAAGAGCAACCTTCAGCAACAGTTATTTCTTCAATTGCAGACAACACCAAAGTGAGACTCCTTATAAAATGGGACTCCGCATCATCTATTGTTAGCAACTGCATATTTTTCTTTCCCTTCCTCCAAGAAGGTCTAAGCGATTTGGAAATATCTATAATAAGTAATTTAAAAGAACACATAGTATTATCTCATTCAGTCCACATAACTTTATGAGGCATATGTGCCAACTTCCTGGGGCCTTGGGTGCCCAAGCACCCACAAAATTCCCCATAAAGGGGCTGGGCACCCACAAGTTTTGGTGCCAGGGCCATGCACATTGCATGGCACCCATGGTCAAGGGGCTAAGTTGGCACTCCTGTTATGAGGTAAGTTAAAGGATTGGGAGTTGCCCAAGACCTGCTCCTAAGCTTCATAGTTCAAACCTAAGTCTGTACCACATGGAATGCATGTCAGAGTGAATTCACTGAATATATTAGCAATGGGACTCCTGTATGGGATGCTTCAGAACTGCATGTTTTGTCTACATATCATTTATTTTGGTGGTGGCAGCAGGTACTGGCCTGGTTCAAAAGTCATGCTATTCCCCTCCCCCTCTTCCCTTTGACCTCCAGCACAGCTGCAAGGAAGAATCGGAAGCTTTTGCTTCTGCATTAAATTTCTACACACCAGCACCAAGATACAGTAATTTGATCCATTTCTGTTCAGTTAAAGACATACTTCAGATCAGGACTGGGGAACCTTTGGCTCTCCAGATGTTGCTGAACTACAGCTCCCACCATCACTAGCCATTGGCAGTGCTTACTAGGCGATGGGAGTTGTAGTTCTACATCTGAAAAGCTAAAGATCCTGTAACTCCTGCTTTAGATACTCATTTAAAATGCTTATCGGCATCACCTTTTGTAGCATTGGGAACTGTGGGAAATAACAGCTTTAAAGCCCTGAAAGGAATTCGGTAATTCCTTTTTAATAGAAATGCTCTATTTACTGTGTGTAAGTACTCATTAAGATCACCAACTCACTACCAGCCATCAGAATAGCTGTGATTTGGTATTTTTAATCAGCACAGTATTTTAAAACATTGAACGTGGCTTCTTTATATAAAAGGACATTAATATGCTTTCAAAAGCACCAATCTGTTTAGTATGTGAAATAAAGACAATTTTGTTTTACACCTTAAATTGCTCTTATTTTGAATGGAAATATAAAGAATAGCCAGCATTCAATATTTTCACTACATGTTGTTTTCAGTTTTTGATAATTTTATAATTTTTCAACTTGATAGCTTAAAAAAGTGAAGGTTTGCACTATATGGTACTAAAACACTTCCATAATTTGATTTCAAACGGCTAATTTTCATTTTCTAGGTGGGTTTGATTTCCAAAGATATATCCAGCAAAGTGATTGATCAGTATTAGGATACGATAATTGAACATTTATTCACTATTGCCTCCTAAGCAATGTTTTTTTGCATGCTGAATAAACTGCATTCACATATAGTGTTCATTTGGCAAAGCAGACAGTTGAATTGGAAAGCATTCCTAAGATTCAGTAGTTGACCTTGATTTTATTGTTACATTTTAGGTGGGGTGTGAAGCGCACATTTCTGCCGAGTTGAAATTATAATTGAAATCAGTGTAATCAGTAGGCATAATCTAATCAAAATTAAATGGTAGAGTTTATAATGGACAAGCTTAAATCTCTTCCACTTAAAGAGATGAAAGTATTTCACATCGGCTATATCATGCTGTCTTTATCTCAATAGAATGTTGTGCCACAGAACTGCAAAACAACACTGTCAACGTTTTCAGCCTACTTCTAAATTGGCATTTTGAATATATATTGCTGCAACTATAAATATAGTTTGGCTCTGCCTCTTGTTTATTTCAATGTTTTGCTGTAAAAAAAAGTGCAGTAATAGTAGTTTAAACCCACTGGTGCCCAAGTTGCTCAAGTTTTAAGACAAATTACTGCTACTCATTGCACTGGCAGAAGCTGAACTACAGTGAACAATGTAATTCACTGCTCAATATACAGTAAGATTTTGCTAACTTGCTTGTATGCCTTGCAAAAACTAGGGCATGCTTCTACAACCCCGGTCAGCAGTTTCCCTACAGGCCACTTAAGAGTGGGGAAGGAAGCCACGGCTATCAAGTTTTGTTGTCACAGATGCCACTTTCTGCATACCCCTTTCACCTCTACATTGACAACTGCAATATCTGTCAGGGGCCTGGGTTTGGCCTAGGTGCCTCCACTTGCTGCCCCCTGTTTTAGTGTGCTGAGCACCTACAGTAACTCTGTATCAGAATGAGTCCTAGTAAATCAAGTGCCCTTGACTTCAAGTGAGAGCATAGGACAATCCCCCCCAAAAGCAGTTGGACTGCGTATCTTCTACTTTTTAAGTGAGATTCTAAGCAAAGATTAACATAATACAACTTGTGTTTTATATTCAGTAAAACTCTTATTCAGGAAGTATATACAGAAGCTGTATGAATGTGCAAATGAAGGGGTTGACAGACTCATAATTACCAAGGTAGTGTCCGGTATTACAAACTGCACATAGAAGTCTCCTTTTCGTGCAAGTAATCTCATTCAGTAACTAATAAGTAAAAGGGCTTTAAGAATTATGCCTCTTTCATGAAGAATTTTGTGGAATGTATTTTACATGCTTTATATTGAAAAACTCTTCTGAGCTTCAATAAAATGTACGGTATAGCTTAAAGTTGGAAGGGAATATTTATGCGACATGTTTAGTTGTCATTGATTACAACTTTATGTAAAATTTCTAACACGTACAAGCCAGAACAACTGCTATATTTAGTTGTATTATGGGGGAACAACTATTTTTAAAATGAAGGCATTAATACAGTATTATGAATTATTGAATAAAAATATAGACTTGTACTGATCTGTTTTGTAAATTTTACAACAGGCACTGCACAGTTTGGCGGTGTTCCCATTGTTTTGTGCTTTGATTTGTAGTAAGACTTGATATTTGAACCATTTTAGAATAAACTGCTTCTTGTACAGATTGTTTTTACTATGTTGTGAATTATATACCTGCAACATTCCTAACCAGAGCTATAAAACAATCAAAAGCATTTGAATTCAAATTACTTTCCTTATTTTTTGAAATTAAAGTAAGTTGTTCCATTAATCAGACCAATAGTTTTAAAAACAGTTACTTAAAAATAGTCCCATTACAAAAAACAAACAAACTGGAATTATTCCAATTCATTTTCTTACTAATAGTCTCACCTTACTCTTACTTTCAAATACATGTTTGGAATGCCCACTGTCATAATCCAAAACAGATTTACATTGGATTGTATAAAGAATACACGCACATACGCACACACACATATATATGAATGAACTGGAAAGCTTTGCACAAAAAATATATTTGACAAGGTCAGATAACCATTTGATGAGCGGACAAACATTAATATTCTCTGAAACTTTCGGCTCAACATGCTAAGAGCCTTCCATGTTAACTCCAGCTCCAAAATGCCGGAAAATTAACTGGAGGATGAAGCGCTGCAAGGACAAGGGCACCTGCTTCTTGGACAAAGCAATTCAACGGGTGAAGCGCTTCCCGGCACGCCAATGCTGTTGAGGGGAAAGCATCGCCCATTGAATCGCGCCGGGTTGGGAAACCCACCGACTGAACTGCTTCATTGCGAGGCTCTTCAGCGGCTTCTGACGCTGCCCTCGCGGGAGCCGCAGACTCTACTCTTTGGGCTTCGCCGCCTGCAGCCCAGCCGAGGAAGTTCTACCGCGCGCCCACCAGGGGGCGTTGCAGAATCCCGGCTGCTCAGGCCAGACGCGGGAACGGATTCCTCGCTTCCGTTCGTGCACGGAGCGGGCCGGTGAACTCTCGGTTATCATGGACTCACCCCGCAAGCTGCGCCTTTTAGATAACAGGCTACACTGGCTTGTGGGGGGGTCGAGGGGGGAACGCAATAAAATCACATTTCACACAAGAGAATAAAAAACGGAAAGTGCCTCAGCATCCTCTCTTTGCCGGGGCGGAGAAACCGCTGCCCAGCCCTATTTCCCCCCACTGTCTCCTATAGGCAGCTCTCACTTCCGCCTCCCCGAGCAGGGGAAGAGCCTCACAAGGAACCCGGAAAGCCTTCCTCCAGGAAAACTAGGTTGCCCCTAAGTGACATCTTCATCCTATCTCTACAGTTCCTTTTCCCACACTCCTGGGCAGCCATGAGCGCGGAGCCACGCAGCCGCCAGGAGACTCTGGCTTTGCGGAAGCAGCTCATCGGGTAGGTCGTGATTCTGCTGAGGGGAGGGTGTCCTTCCAGAGACTGAGAGGGTATTCCCTCCCCCCGCTTCCTTCCAGGTGTGCCCCTCTTGAGGTTGCCCACGCGCCCGGCTCCCTTCACGTGACTCTGAGCCCGGCGTCGGTGCCTCAGGGAAACCGGTCCCATCCGAAACATTCAGCGTCCTGGACGTGTTCCGGCTCCTGGCGCGTTTGGGTCAGATACCTTTAACCTGCTTGCCTTGCTCGGTTAATAGCTGCTACGTGGCAGGCGCGCTAGAGAGACCCGCAATATGCCCCGCTCGCTCCCGTCGCAAATCCCGCTCCGCCCCTTCCCATTGCATAGGATCCGGCTGCTTCGTGTGGGTTACCAGCTTGTATTTCTCATTCTCGCGGAGTACCACAGAAAGGCACGCGACCTAACAATACTGCAAAACGCTTAGGATATTTGACTAAAATACAGTCGCTCTTCTCCCACAGCTTTGTAAGATGCTTGCTTCAGTATACTGAATGCTGTTTTGATTTCTAATGCGCAGGGGCACATAAATGTTATGTACATGTGTTCTGATCCAGCAGATGTTTGAATTTCTAATGTGAGGATATAAAGCTCTTCCCCCGCCCCCCGGTCAGGCCTTTTTATTGGTCTTTCAGAACAAAGTCCTCACACCTAGCCCAGTACTTGCTATCTCCTATCAGTTCCATGCCCTGAATTCAAATTTCTGGTTTATTACTAGATGCATATCCCACCTTGCTTTCAAGGAGCTCAAGGCCGCATACGTGGTTCTCTTTCTCTCCCCCTCCCCCATGATCTTCACAATAACCCTGTGAGGTATGTTAGGCGCTTAAATAGAGAACCAAGGTCACTCAGTCAGCTTTATGGCCAAGTGGGGATCTGAACCCTTTCTAGAGGGGCCTGTCCAGGTGATGTTGGGGGCATAGTGTCAGCCTGAGGTGGTTGTTTTGCTAAAAGATCATTTGAATATCTTCCTACACACACATTAAATTGCCTAGGCCCTAACATCAGCTTTGGAGGCCTAATGCTGTGACCTGCCACCAGGCATGTCCAAAGTCCATTTCAGGGGTTTAATCCGGCCCGGTGGTCAATTTAATCTGGCCCCCGTGGCAGTATATGTCCTGGGGTAAAATCCTTTAAAAAGCTCAGCAACTTCAATCCCAAAAAAAGATTCAACAACTTTGGGGTAAAATTGTAAAAACAACTTCAGTCGGCCCTCACACATGTTCACTTCATCAAATCTGGCCCTCTTTGAAAAAAGTTTGGGCACCGCTGCCACTAAGGTTGTTGGGTACCAGGGGACAGGACCTTTAGTGGCACCACATCTGTGGAATTACTTCCCATGAGTCTCCTTTTGTGGTGTTTCACTGGACTTTACAGACGTTATACTTCTGCCAAGCATTTATCTTACTGCTGACACCCCAATATTTGCTTTATAATCTGATGTTTGTGTTAATTTGTTTTGAGCATTTATAGTGTAAACTACCTTATGAGGCTTTGTCCAAAAAGTTGGGATGGAAATATTTTAAATAAATAAAATTACCTAAGAAAAGGTAAGAGAGAAGAAAAACTGTAAGGTTCAGTTTGTTTTATGATACTTGATTATTACCTGTGGCTAAACTCTTTAGCACTAACTTGGCAGAGCAAGTCTGGTAGGTAGTGCAGTGGATTCCCCTGCCTTGGGGGCTTTTAAGCAGAGATTGGTTGGCCATCTGTCATGGATATTTTAGTTGATTCCTGCATTGCAGGTTGGGTTAGATGACCCTCTGGGTACTTTACAACTCTACAATTCTACAATGCTATGGCTCTCTAGTAAAGAACCACCACTGAAGAAACAACCTAATCCTTATCCTGGTTGCCAATAAATACAAATTAAGGGATTGCCGTACTTCTAAAAGGTCTCTCTACAACTGACATATTGTAGACCTTTCAAAAGGAGAAACTTCTGGGAATGTGCTACAGAGGGCTAAGGAGGCTACTTTCAGCAGAGCACAGAAACTGAAACATGGTATATGAGGGGTATGTAAAAGGTAAAATTTATTCTTTAAGTCAGCCTTTGCCAACCCGCTACCATTGGACTATCATGACTGTCAGCTCCAGCCAGCATGGCCATAAAGGCTGGGGCTCAAGGGAAATATGTCAAAATTTGTTCAGAATATGTCAATGGCACCAAATTGGCAAAGGCTTCTCTAAGCAAGAACCCCTCTTAGATTTTATTAGTGCGGAGGCTTTAAATTACTGCTCATATTTCTTGAAGTTTAGTATGATAAAAGTTTAGACTAATTTTTTAGTATTCAATTACTCCATTTGAGGATCTCTCCCTCATTACAGTCGATCAGGTATATGAAGACGAGCAGCAAAGTCAGTCCTCAGGGAATGTGCAGGCAACCTTGGAACGGACAGCTCACGGAAGAACCCCGACCAAACCTAAGAGGGGGTGTGTAGTGGTGATAGGGGATTCCCTACTGAGGGGAACAGAAGCAGTGATCTGTGGGCCTGACAAGAAGTCTCGGGAAGTGTGCTGTCTCCCCGGGGCTAAGATCCAAGATGTAACTGAACGACTGCAAGGAATCATAAAACCCACTGACAAATACCCCTTCCTCTTGGTTCATGTGGGAACCAATGACACTGCAAGCAATAGCCTCCAGAAGATCAAAAGAGACTACGAGGCTCTGGGCAGGAAACTGAAGCAATTAAATGCACAAATTGTCATCTCATCTGCCCTCCCAGTTGAACAACGTGGCCCAGGGAGAGAGGGAAAAATAGTGGAAGTGAACAGCTGGCTTCGCAAATGGTGTAAACAGGAACGGTTTGGATTCTTAGATCACGGACTGCAGTTTCTTGAAGATGGACTTCTGGCAAGTGATGGGCTGCACCTCACAACGATTGGGAGAAATGTTTTTGCCAAAAATCTCAGAAACCTCATCAGGAGGGCTTTAAACTGACTAATGTGGGGGAGGGAGACAGTGCTCCTGAAGGTAGGAGTCTATCAACTGATGAAGATGATCATCCAAATGACATAGACCAAATGGAGCAAACAGCACGCAGACCTAATGGTGGGAGGAAAAAATCCTTAAATAAGAGACACGGGGGAATGATTAATGGACTTCAATGTCTGCACACTAATGTGCAAAGCATGGGAAATAAACAAGATGAGCTTGAGCTCTTGGTACAGCAAACTAAATATGACATAATAGGCATCACTGAAACCTGGTGGGATGAGTCCAACGATTGGAATGTAATAATGGGGGGATACAATCTATTTCAGAGAAACAGACCAGGCAAGAAAGGAGGAGGAGTGGCGTTATATGTCAGGGATGTGTATACCTGTGAAGAGATCCAAGATTTAGAACCTCAAAGCCAAAGTGAGAGCATTTGGGTCAAAATTAAGGGAGAGAAGAATAACAGTGACCTCATTGTGGGAGTTTACTATAGATCCCCAAGCCAAACGGAGGACATAGATGATGCCTTCCTGGAATAGATGGCCAAGCATGCAAAAGGAAGGGAGATAGTAGTAATGGGGGACTTCAATTACCCGGATATTTGTTGGATGTCAAACTCAGCTAAGAGCATAAGGTCAAACAGATTCCTCACTGGCCTTGCAGACAACTTCATTGTCCAGAAAGTGGGAGAAACAACAAGAGGAACAGCCATTTTAGATCTGGTCCTAACCAATGTGGATGACCTGGTTAGTGGGGTAGAAGTAGAAGGGATCATTAGGCGTGAGTGACCATGCTCTTCTGAAATTTACTATACAGCGGAAAGGAGCAGCCAAGCTTTAAGAACTTTAAGAAAGCCGACTTCATAAAACTTAGGGAAGTGCTGGGTGAGATCCCATAGACAGTAATACTAAAAGGAAAGGGAGTTCATGATGGCTGGGAGTTTGTTAAGAGGGAGATAGTAAAAGCACAACGTCAGGCAATACCAATGAGACGGAAACATGGAAGGTGCCTAAAGAAGCCAGGGTGGCTATCTAAAGAAGCCAGGGTGGCTATCTAAAGAACTTTTAACTGAGTTAAGATTAAAAAAGGATGTGTACAAAAATGGAAAAGGGGAGAAACCACCAAAGAGGAATTCAAACAAATAGCCAGCACGTGTAGACACAAAGTCAGAAAAGCTAAAGCACAGAATGAACTCAGGCTTGCTAGAGAGGTTAAAAGCAACAAAAAAGGCTTTTATGGGTATGTTCGTAGCAAAAGGAAGAACAAAGAAACAGTGGGGTCACTCAGAGGAGAAGATGGTGAAATGCAAACAGGGGACACAGAAAGGGCTGAACTCCTCAATGCCTTCTTTGCCTCAGTCTTCTCCGATAAAGAAAACAATGCCCGACCTGAAGAATTTGGAGCAAATGATTCAGCAGAGGAAACACAGCCCAGAATAACTAAGGAGATAGTACAAGAATACTTGGCTAGTTTAGATGTATTCAAGTCTCCAGGGCCAGATGAACTGCATCCAAGAGTATTAAAAGAACTGGCAGATGTGATCTCAGAACCACTGGCAGTCATCTTTGAGAATTCCTGGAGAACAGGCGAAGTCCCGGCAGACTGGAGGAGGGCAAATGTTGTCCCTATTTTCAAAAAGGGGGAAAGAGAGGACCCAAATAATTACCGCCCAGTCAGTCTGACATCAATACCAGGGAAGATTCTGGAGCAGATCATTAAGCAAACAGTCTGTGAGCACCTAGAAAGGAATGCTGTGATCACCAATAGTCAGCATGGATTTCTGAAAAATAAGTCATGTCAGACTAACCTGATCTCGTTTTTTGACAGAATTACAAGCCTGGTAGATGAAGGGAACGCAGTGGATGTAGCCTACCTTGATTTCAGCAAGGCATTTGACAAGGTGCCCCATGATATTCTTGTAAAGAAGCTGGTAAAATGCAGTCTTGACTATGCTACCACTCAGTGGATTTGTGGCTGACTGGCTGACTGACCGAACCCAAAGGGTGCTCATCAATGGTTCCTCTTCATCCTGGAGAAGAGTGACTAGTGGGGTGCCACAGGGTTCTGCCTTGGGCCTGGTCTTATTCAACATCTTTATCAACGACTTGGATGATGGACTCAAGGGCATCCTGATCAAATTTGCAGATGACACCAAACTGGGAGGGGTGGCTAACACCCCAGAGGACAGGAACACACTTCAAAACGACCTTGACAGATTAGAAAACTGGGCCCAAACAAACAAGATGAATTTTAACAGGGAGAAATGTAAAGTATTGCACTTGGGGGGGGGGGGGAATGAGAGGCACAAATACAAGATGGGTGACACCTGGCTTGAGAGCAGTACATGTGAAAAGGATCTAGGAGTCTTGGTTGACCACAAACTTGACATGAGCCAACAGTGTGACGCGGCAGCTAAAAAAGCCAATGCAATTCTGGGCTGCATCAATAGGAGTATAGCATCTAGATCAAGGGAAGTAATAGTGCCACTGTATTCTGCTCTGGTCAGACCTCACATGGAGTACTGTGTCCAGTTCTGGGCACCACAGTTCAAGAAGGACACTGACAAACTGGAACGTGTCCAGAGGAGGGCAACCAAAATGGTCAAAGGCCTGGAAACGATGCCTTATGAGGAACGGCTAAGGGAGCTGGGCATATTTAGCCTGGAGAAGAGGAGGTTAAGGGGTGATATGATAGCCATGTTCAAATATATAAAAGGATGTCACATAGAGGAGGGAGAAAGGTTTTCTGCTGCTCCAGAGAAGCGGACACGGAGCAATGGATCCAAACTACAAGAAAGAAGATTCCACCTAAACATTAGGAAGAACTTCCTGACAGTAAGAGCTGTTCGACAGTGGAATTTGCTGCCAAGGAGTGTGGTGGAGTCTCCTACTTTGGAGGTCTTTAAGCAGAGGCTTGACAACCATATGTCAGGAGTGCTCTGATGGTGTTTCCTGCTTGGCAGGGGGTTGGACTCGATGGCCCTTGTGGTCTCTTCCAACTCTATGATTCTATGATTCTGTGAATTAGTGACAAGAATGGAGGGAATTAACTAAAAAGTTAATTTTAAAACCTGAGTTCATTGAGCATGCTAAAAAAGTGCAATAAAATTCGTGACGTGGGAGTATTTGCTTCTCATTTCAATTTTACTTTGTTTTTTTTAAAAAATGCAGATCCTCCTGCAAGCTTTTTTTCCCAGAAGACCCTGTGAAGATTATCAGTGCAAAGGGCCAGTATATGTATGATGAAAATGGAAACAAGTACCTTGACTGTATCAACAACGTTGCTCAAGGCAAGCATGAAACCACATTCTTGTTAATAAGCACTGACAGGCCTAAACTACATTTATGTGTACATTCTTGCAATGGTAACCTGCTGGCCCAATTTAAACTGGACAAAACTGATTCTGGCCAGTGAAACCTGGCTTGGAAAATCAGGGGTTTAAGTGTGTGCACTTAACCTATTCCCTATCGCATACACAGACATCAAAATTTGCCCCATGTGACAAATGTTTGATCCCTTCACAGATAACTCCAGTGCATGCCCATTAGACCTCAGCCCTACAACTCCATAGCCAGCAGTGCCAGATCAGGTACCTGAATAGGCTGGCATGATAATAATAATAATAATAATAATAATAATAATAATAATAATAATAATAATAATAATAATAATATTTATTTATACCCCGCCCATCTAGCTGGGCTTCCCCAGCCACTCTGGGCAGCTTCCAAAAGAATATTAAAATACTATAATACATCAAACATTAAAAGCTTCCCGAAACAGGGCTGCCTTCAGATGTCTTCTAAAAGCGTGGTAGTTGTTCTCTTTGACATCTGGTGGAAGGGTGTTCCACAGGGAAGGCGCCACTACCGAGAAGGCCCTCTGCCTGGTTCCCTGTAACTTGGCTTCTCGCAGTGAGGGAACTGCCAGAAGGCCCTCGGTGCTGGACCTCAGTGTCCGGGTAGAACGATGGGGGGGGGGGGAGAGACGCTCCTTCATGCATGAGGTGGTAGGAAGGCAACTATTATGCCTATCTGTACAGCCTTTGTACAGGCATTGTTTGGCTAGCCAGTAAGCCAAGTCACCTATACCCTGACCTGATAAAAGCCCTCCACTGCTAGAGGGAATATGCCTTTGAATACCAGTTTAGAATCACAAATGTGGAGAGTAGATATGCTCTCGGGTCCTGCTTGTGAGCTTCCCCATAGACATCTTGATTAGCCACTGTGAGAACAGAATGCTAGACTAGATGGGCCTTTGGCTCTTATGTTTTAAATTTTGCATGATTTTTTAAGGACTGTATATAAAATAAAGGAGTCGGAGCCAACATTTGTCTTAATAGCATTTATGGATGGACACTTGGCCTTCTCTCATCTTGCCTCTTCCGTCTTTTTCAGTTGGACACTGCCACTCAGAAGTGATCAGAGCAGCACATCAACAAAATTTGGCACTAAATACAAACTCTCGGTATTTGCATGACAATTTGGTGGACTATGCACAAAGACTCTCTAATACATTGCCTAAGAAGCTGTGCACTTTCTATTTTTTGAATTCAGGGTAAGTTTGTGACACATTGCTAATAGGACTTCTTCATGAGCACCATCTCAAGCTGCATTTCTTCTCAGGCTGCAGTCCTGTGCACACTCACTTGGAAGTAAATATCAACTGAACTTTGAATGGAATCCTGCTAAGTAAGAATATGTAAGCTGAAGCAATAACTTTTAAATTAGTCACACTAGAAATTGAATGTTGGAAACAAATAATAGGTATTTAGAGCCTATAAAACTATACATCTTTTTTATACATTGTTTGCAAAACAGGCTGTGTTTATTGGGACAATCAAACTGCTTTGATTAAGCCAAATGCCTGAAATTTATTTGTATTTTAATTTATGCTCCTCAAATTAGGATGAATACATGTTGTTCCCGGCTTTAGAGAAAAATTAACACTTCTATGCATTCCTTTCTTGGAGGAAAAACCTCACACCAAGCAACTGCAAGGAAACAATTAGCAAAACATATAGATCGGGTGGGTCAAAAACCATAATGCTGTGTATTTCCTTTTTGTGCATTTTGTCATTTTGCTGTGCAATTTGTACATTTGAAATCTGGTTGCTCAGTTCTGTAGACTATAGATACAAAACAGTAAAGCTGGAGAGGTTACCATTTGTCTGATTCTACAGAAAGAGAAAGCTGCATAACTTTTTCATTGTAGGTCAGAAGCCAATGATCTTGCTCTGAGATTGGCACGGCAGTATACAAAACATGAGGACGTACTTGTGGTGGACCAGTAAGTGTATATATACTTTTAACAAAGTAAAATTATAAAGCAAACCTGGGAATTTTCATTTAACTTTTGAAGAGACAGTTAAAATGCCCAATGTAGACATGTTTTTACTAGAAAGTTGGGAGTGTCTTAGGGTTTATTCTCTTGCATAATTTTTTACATTTGAATCCTGCCCTTCTTCCAAGGCGTCTCAGAGCAAGGTACGTGAGCTTCCCAGGCAACTTGCCATCCAGGTACTTGTCAAGCCTAGACCTGCTTCTGTTTCTGAGCCAGAAGTACATCAGGTTCTTTAAGTCCATTTTCTGGGCCCCAGGTTGCATGTTGTCAACATCAAGGTACAGTACATAGAACCTTGCAGGAAATTACACTGTGCTACCAATGGAATGGGCACTGTGCTTCTTGACTAAATCGTAATTTATACTGTCATTACAAGAGCTTGAAGAAACAGAAAATTTATCTTCCAGGCAGCTGCTTGCTTTCTCCAGAAAGGGGCAACAGAATGAATATGTGAATATGCTTAAGCGCAGCAGCTTCTTCAGTTTGGCAGTGTAAATGCTGCAAAATCTCTGGTAGTCCCAGTGAATTAATGTAGACTTCACTGTGTGGTTCTACTGATTGTTTGTTTTTATTTAAAGTGCTTATCATGGACATCTGACATCCCTGATTGACATAAGTCCATATAAATTCAGAAATCTAGAAGGCCAAAAGGAATGGGTCCATGTGGTATGCAAAAGAGAGCGTACTTTGACCATTTTCCATTAATTTCTAATTCATCTAAGCTCTGGTGATTGTGAATAGCAATTACACTTTCTTTGGACAGGCTCCTCTTCCTGACACATACCGAGGATTATACAGAGAAGACAATAAGGATCCGGCCACGGCATATGCCAATGAAGTGAAAAAAATAATTGACCAGGCACAGCAAAAAGGAAGAAAGGTAAAATAAGGAGTTAAGTGGAATATAACTTTTCATCCGTCATATAATATCAACCTGAGTTGAATGTATTCCGAAAATTTTTCACATGTAATGTGTATATTTCATCTCAAGGAGTGACTGCGCTGAAAAGGTTTCAGACAATAATTTATCTTCTGGGTGTACATGCCATTTGCTCAATGAACAGAGATTCGTGTGTGTGGAAGGCAGGCAGGCAGCCTGGTACTGTATGAAGATTTCTGAATTAGGAACACAAAATGCTGATTCAGCTTGAAACATGGCATGCATACCACTACTGGCTTCACTTCATCTTATCTTTTCAGTTTGCTGCCTTTTTTGTGGAATCTTTACCAAGTGTTGCTGGACAAATCATTCCACCACCTGGTTATTTCCAAAAGGCAGCTGAGTGAGTATTGCTTTTTAACTTTCCTTATATATTTTCACACTCCCAACTAAACTGCTTTGTTTGAGCTTCTGGCTGAGGACTTTAGGTGCTGTTGTTAACTCTGCCAAAGTTAAGCACTTTTAAATCCCATTGATTTCATTGGGAGAAATAACCATGTGTCACACTGAAAACAATAAGGCTTAGAAGGGTGCAACTCTCTTTAAAGGAATTCTCTTACTTGCTGTTCAATTTTGACAGCACTGAACAATTTTTAGTTCATTGTGCTTATTGCATTTTTAATTTTAAGGAAATTTAATATTTTGAAGCACACAATCAAATGCAACTTTTAAAATGAGAATCAGCTACTAAACCAATTATAAATTTATTAGGTTTTATACTCTTTTATACCTGTATAGCTATGTGTGATTTGGCTCTTTTAATAGGCACATACACAGCGCAGGAGGTGTATTCATTGCTGATGAGATTCAAGTTGGCTTTGGAAGGGTTGGCAAACATTTTTGGGCATTTCAACTTCAAGGAGAGGATTTTATTCCCGATATTATCACCATGGGAAAACCAATTGGCAATGGGCATCCTGTTTCTTGTGTAGCAACGACAAAGGAAATTGCAGAGGCATTTTCAGCAACAGGAGTGGAGTATTTTAACACGGTAACTTCCCAAATCCGTACTGTGTGACTGCAAACTACCTGTGAAAGTCATCTTTAATTAGACATTTTTGTTTAATGTAAAGGTACCCCTGACCATTAGGTCCAGCCGCGGGCTCTGGGGTTGCGCACTCATTTCGCTCTATAGGCCGAGGGAGCCAGCGTTTGTCCGCAGACAGCTTCCAAGTCATGTGGCCAGCATGACTAAGCCGCTTCTGGCAAACAAGAGGAGCGCATGGAAACGCCATTTACCTTCCCGTGGTACCTGTTTAGTTACTTGCACTTTGTGCTTTCAAACTGCTAGGTGGGCAGGAGCTGGGACTGAACGGGAGCTCACTGTGTCGCAGGGATTCGAACTGCCGACCTTCTGATCGGCAAGCCCTATGCTCTGTGGTTTAGACCACAGCGCTACAAGTGTTCCAGTTTTGTTTAATGTACTTTCATATAAACGGATGTAGGGTGCTGCTTTTAGAATTCCTTTCAGTTCAGATTAGTCCACTACTAAATGTAGAAAGCTCATCTCTACTTTGTGATTTTCTTTCCCCGGCCCCGGGTTCAGTTTGGAGGAAATCCTGTGTCCTGTGCAATAGGTATAGCGGTCTTGAATGTGATTGAGAAGGAACAGCTTCAACTCCATGCCCTCCAGGTGGGAAGCTTCCTCATGGAACTACTCAATCAGCAAAAAGCAAAACATCCTCTAATTGGCGATGTCAGGTATCAATTTCTTAACAATCCAGTCTTTATGCGCTGTAACTAGTAACTATTTCATCCTCTTTATAAAGAGAAAGTACCTGCCTTACCACCACTTGCCATTTTTAAAAATGGAGCATTAAATGGAGAAGCCAACTTACAAAATCTATGCATTGCAGCTTGTTGCCTTCTTACTGATATCCTTTTTCTTTTAAAAGGGGTGTTGGATTGTTCATTGGAGTAGATTTGGTGCAAGATCAAGAGAAAAGAACCCCTGCTACTGAAGAAGCAGCCATCATCATAACAAGGTATATATGACTTCTTCATCCCTAATCAACACTAATTCATTGTGTGTCCCCTCACTTTTTCCAGATTTCTTGTATGTTCAGAGTTGGTCATGTGAATATTACAAGTGGAGATAAGTGGAGCCTCTAAGCCATTCCTCCCTTTGCACTTACCTTCTATCCATCACAGATATCTGTGGGTGTTTATTCCAAGAACCAGAGGCAGAGAATATACAGCAGGGGTAGGAAACATCCTCTGGATGTTGTTGGGATTCCCATCAACAAGAGATAAGAGTTGTAATTGGACCATCACAGGTTCCCCACCCCAGCCTACAGCGTGAGTGCAGAGGGAAGAAAAGGAAAGCACACCAACTCACTCTCACATAAACTGCATCAAAGCTAAAGGATTCTTGTGTCTTCTTCCTTCCCAGTTTGAATCACAGTCCTGTCAGTAGCACCTCCCAGTTATTCTGGGTAGCAAAGATACACCAGCATAAGTCCCAGTTTGCCTGCAAGGACATTAGATGTGGAGCAGGTCTAGCTAGCAGGTCTAGCTGATACTAGCATGGTTGAAGACTTCAGGCCTGCTGGGATCAGCTGTGCAACAGTTTCCCGTTGGGAACTTGGATCACAGCCAATCCATGCAGAAAGCAGCTTTGCCAGTCCTGAGCTTGGTACTTGGGAAGTGCTGAGCCCAAGGCTTGCAAAGTGCTTTGTGCAGCAGTTCCCAAGTGCCTTTCAACCAAGCAGCAGTCATGTCAGTTACTTGGGAAGCACTGTATGAGGGAGGTGGGACAATATAGCTGTCAATCAGCTGACTTTGTCCACGTGATTCAGAACATCCCCCACCTTGGTGTACTCCTTGAGACATGCGATAACAGAAAGTGTTCTTGGAAAATGGCTGGGGATCTGTATTATTTTAATGTAAACTGTGCTCATCTAACTGTGACATTTTTGTAACCTGCCTGGAACTAGTTGGTAAAGGGTGGACTGTAAGCACAATATATGAAAGTAAGTATCGGAGTCAGCATACACTGAGGGCAATAGTAAGGGTCTGGCCAATCAACCATCTTCGTAAGTTTATTAAACAGGATTCCTCTTTCCTTCCTTCTCTACCTCTCTTAAGTTATTCACAGTGAGATTCTGTGGTTTCTCTGCTGTGAGCTCATAACCTTTCTGGAGCAGACAGGCTCCCTGCTCATTGCAGGGAACTATTGCGATCAGCCTGGTGCAGAGTTCACTAGACACAAATCAAAACTGTCAGGTGCCGCCCAATTGACTTATTGAGTTCTGACATACTCTGAGTAGGCCCATTGAAATTAATAGTAATGACCAGTGCTTTTTTCTAGAAAAAGGGGCAGTACTCACCACAAAGTTGTTACAGCAAGTACCACCAGGAAAAAAAGCACTGGGTAGAAGTAATAAATTATTAGCATGGTTGTATGCAGCCCAAAATAAAAAGCTGCATAATAATAATTTAAAAAATCCTGCTGAGCAAGGCAAAGAAAAACAAGCTTTTGCAGCGGGAGACAGCCAAGTGGAGGCACTTCCTTCCCCCCTCGCTTCATCCATCCATCTCTGCCGCTCCCTCAAATGCTAATCACAAAGAGGGTGGGATGTTGTGACACATACAATTTATTCTTGCAAAGACAAGTGTCTGCTTCTCTCTGTCCGCCCGCCCCATCCCCTTGATGCTGATGTTTTCCAACAGGTGCCCAGCTGGGCATGGCGGTGGCTGATGTTTCTCCAATACCTGTAGGTCTGTGGCAGAACGTAGTTTCCTCGGCCAAGAATCGTGTGCGCTGGGCCCCCTCGCAGGTTCTCCCAGCTAGTGGAGTGAAGAAGGTGCAGCAGCAACAGTCACCAAAAGAAAAAATGTGCTTGCCAATATCCACCCTGCTGTACCACTGTGGCTAAGCCAGCCATCCAGAGGATGCAGTTGCCCTTGCAATGGTGGCGGCAGCATGATCACCCAGCAAAAACAAGTCTATGCCACCCCTTCACATTATGCTCCCTCTCTTCCCCACCCCACAAACTGAGCCTGGCCCATCCTGTCAGAGCAGCTCCCTCCCCCTCTCCCTCACAGCCGTGCCCCAGTTCCACCCAATGTTGCAGCAGGGAAAACGCATGGCCCCACAACAAGCAAGAAGGGAAGGGAGTGTGTGCAGTCATTTTCTAACCTTGCCCTGTGAAATGCTCAGCTTTGCCTCTCTGCCCTTGTCACCCAGGATTAGTTCCTCCTACCCAAATATCTGGCAAACACGTCTATTCATAATTTATTTTCCTAGAAAAAATAGTGATGGTACTGTATACCAGTGTAACCCGCCAGAAAAAAACACTGGTAATGACTTATTTGGGTCTGCTCTAAGTAGTCTATTTGGATAGAACTCACAGTGTGCAAAAAGCCACGAGCTCTGGGGCCCAATTCTAGTCCACTTCATGGAGCAGAAAGAAAATCCCCTTTGCTGGTAGTGTTGATAAGCTCTTTGCAGCTACTGATAGCTTGCAGTGGTGCTTTTAGTAGAGACTGTATACTGTGGCAGCGACAGAATAGCTGACAAGAGATTTTGCCATTAGTACTTCAATTAGCCATTTTTCCCTTTTAAAAAAATCTAGATTAAAGGAAGAATTCATTATGTTGGCTACAGATGGTCCAGGCAGAAATGTGCTTAAGTTCAAGCCACCACTCTGTTTCAATGCAGAAGATGCAAAACTGGTTGCGGACAAACTTGATAAAATATTAACAGGTAAGGAAGGAAAGTACGCTGAGAAACAAATCCTGCACCTACACAGAACAAGATTTACATTGCTGAATGATTTAAAGTGTGTTTTACATATTGTCTGTTATTCTTTGCAACTCAAGCGGGGGGGGGGGGGCTAGGCATTGATTTTTAAGGCCCATGGAAGGAAATAAATTCTGTGCTATATGTATGTGCACTGAGGCCCCAACACCTTCCCCACTGTAATGACTTCTTTCAGAAGACGTTCATGACATGCATACAGCTACCTTTCTCAGAGAAGGGGATTGGGGATGAGCACATATTGAAACACTGTCAGCCATGCCGCTTTCCATGTGGAAGCCCTTCCTTTGTTTTGGTTGCTATTTTGAGATGTAGCTACATTTAGCCTATATTCTGTTCTGCCCATTCCACCTGAATTCTGATGCAAGGAATACAAAAAACTGCCAATAGAAACACAATTGGACACTAAAAGTGAGGGGCACACTATTCTGAGTCTAGCTCAGGAGCAAACAGAGGAACAGAATACAGTGGGTGGGGGAAGAAGACGTCAAAGAATTAACTTTAGCACCTTCAGGGATGAGAAAAAAATTGTATTGCTGGAAGAAAAACCAGTAATATTGGCCTTTGCCACAGGGAGATGTAGAATCATCATCTAATTAATACTGTTGAATATTCTACAGAGCTAGAGAAAAGAGAAGCTTAGAGAAAGTTCACTTCCACTACCTTCATATGGTAAGTATTCAGGTAATCTGATGATAAAAAAGAGTCAAATACTCCAAAAAGGAATCCAGTCAATTCATTAATCTAAATACACAATGAATGTACACAATTATATCCTAGCAATGTATAATCTACAATAAGCATGTTATTACAAAGTATTAAGGAAACTTTCACTGAGCTTTGAAATGTGGATATTTAATTCTTTCATTCCATCTCTTACAGGTTACAGACATGGTGCTGAATTCTACCATGTTTCTAATATATTTTACTTAAGCTACAATACCAAAAATACTACCTTTTCCCAACTACAATTATTAAATTTATTGTCTTTGTTGTAATACTGATAGTACATAAGTTCAAAGCTCTACAGATGTTATCTGTTAATCCAACTCTTCATGCAGTGGAGTAAAAATCAATTGATTTATCCAGAAAACAAACTGCTTTATTGGTTACAGAACCTAAACCACAACTTACACTCATTTCTGTTTATATTATAAAATTAGCACCTTCCAGTCATTTGTGGGCATGTTTTCTTCCTTCCTAACAATAAAGTAAGCAACGGCTAGTTAGCAAAGCTTATACCTAAACATACCAACATTTTAATTATGTGGGAATATTTTCTAAGTTTTTTAGGGATGAGCATTTCAGAGAAAAAATATTTTTTCCAAATGTTTTCAACAAGCAATTTTACATGGAAAGTGTTTACCTACCATCAAATCCATGTTATATTTTTCATTCAGGATTGAAGGGAGGTACTAAAGAACTATTAAACCAGATAGCAGATTTGGCTATACTAATAAAAAATAACGGTTCATTCTTTAAAAAAAGATTTACTTTTAGATGACATAGATTTAGGAACTACCCATCTACATTATTTAGAACTAATTTGCTGGTTAAAATTTTACTGTGTCCCTATCAGCAGTGACCTTATTTCATAGTATCTCTTCAGACTGCTGGCTCCTAGTGCTACAGGTATGGAAGGACAATTTTGAGCATGCTTTTTAGATTTTCTTTAGATGCACAGTTACACAAATTTCCATCTTTAAAAATAATACGCTAAAAAGTGTTTTAAAATTCAACTTGCTATTGTTTAACCTGCACTAATACAATAAAAGGGTGCTGACCAGAACCACAGCAGTAAACATGCCAAAGCACAGATGCATGGCAACAAGTTCACATCTTGATGTGTCAAGACCATGTCCCTCTCTCTCAAAAAAGGCAAAAGCTACAATAAGCCACACATGGATCTGCACTACTTTTCCATTCTTTGCACATGAAAACATAGGAGAAAAAAAACCACAGGATGCCAACAATTTGACATCATTTTGCCCCATAAGGACTCAGTGAATGGAAGAGTATGGAACAATCCATAATTGCATGATGCAGAGAGCAGAACTGCCCCCACCACACAGGAGGTTAAGTGGAAGAAGAAAACCCCAGAGTAGTGCCTCATGATAGTTGAGACAACCTGCTTTCGGGTCAGTAGGGTTTGCTTATAGGAGCCTTTAGCTTTTGCATGGGACAATTTAGAAATGAATAGATTACATTTAGCTATAAAAAGGCTAAATCACAGTCTTTTCTTTCAGGCTCTGTTCACTGCAACCACTCATGCTTTAACAAGCAAACTATGGGTTCTATGAAAATGGTTAAAAAAAACAAACCAAGTAACTAGAGCAATGCTACATTCAGCAGCCATGAACTTGTAATATTTAGGCCTAATTTGGGTCTCCTTAGAGCTGAACTTAGAAAATAAAATCAGCTTATAGATTGGTGCAGTTGTTACATGACCAACCACTTCCTTCTCATCTTTAATCATAGTTGGCAACATACTTTTAAACCATAGCTAATGCTAACCAAAATTTAAAGCCAATGTCAGAACCAAAGTTAACACTAAATATGCTCAATGGTGAAAGAGGAAGCATTTGTATTAAGAGGAAAACACAATCTCTCACAGCCTTCCCATTACCTTAATTATGATTCAGCAGCAGGCTACAGCAGCGCTATGTTGCTTTGCATTCAGTACAGCATATTTTAAATACCATGAGAGTTGAGGAAGCTTAGCATGCTGTAAAATGTGAAAAGGTTCTCCGTCTACAAAGTCCAGGCCATACTAGTTGATTTAATTTTTGCCAAAATAATAAAAATTGAAGGCTGCTATAAGATAGAAAGTAGAAACAAAAGTAGTACTGAAAATCCAACTTTTTAGGCATCTTTAATATTATCTTAGCATTTTTAGCATTAAATGCTTAAATTCTAAACAATAGTTAATAAAGCACACAAGAGCACAAAGCCAGGCAGGTTGACAAGTTTTAAGTGTGGTCTGTCATTTATCGACTTAAGCCTACTGGGTGGTTCAGACAGAATGCACATACTACATGAGATGCTGGAGGGCGGGGTTGTATATATAGTACTAAGCATGTTTCCCAATCTCTAAAAGCAGCTCAAGTGAGCTCAAATATACAACAAAATCAGACTTTGATGTGGCAAACATGTCTAACATTTTCTTGCGTGTGTAAATACAGCCTTGAGCCTCACACTGGTTTAAATGTCTAATTTTACAAGTAGATTCCTATTCCCCTAATTCCTACTCAAGCCAATCAGATGCAGTTATCCAATAAGTCCATGCATTTGCCTGAAAGCATCTCAACACCTATTCTGATTACCATTTTTTTCTTAGCTTTGTAATACATACTACTTTGAATCCATAACTGTTTAACCAAACTCACTGATCACTCATCAATTTTAGGGTTAGAACATGTTCCAAATCTGAACCCTGAAATTTATGCACCAGCCACCATCATTTCTACTGAAATTCTAGTAGGCGTTTCCCCTGAGCTACAATAGGATAGCTGGAATAATGGCACAGGATACTAGATTATGCTTTTTTATTCAAAAGCTAAGATAGCATCAATATCCATGTCATGGTGAATCAGAACACATGTAAAATACCTTACAATACATTAGATTCCAAAAAGGTACCAAAAAGTACAGTAAAATTAACACTTCCATTAGAGGAAATGTATGACACAAAACCAATACAAAATAAAAAGGTGGAAAGTGACACTGGTTCCCTAAAATGCATCTCATTCTGTACAACTGGAATAACGTAGTTCATAGTTAACTCCAAGAGGCAGTCCCTAGATGCAGAGCTGCAGCTTTAAGCAGACCATCAAAATCAGTTTCAATTTAACCTATCAATAAAATCATTAATCTTCAGCAAGGCTGAAATTTACACACCACACTGTCTAGACAACTATTATCTGTAAATATTAAACAAAGACATTTCCAGGGAGCTCTTCAGATACACATAACAGGCCATAGAAATGTATTGTAAAGTTAATTTTGGTACATAATTGTAATGTCCATCTACAGCATTGAGTACAAAACCTATGCAGTTGTTTTCTGCATTACAGCGTGCCACTGCATACCTGAATACCTTTTTGATCAATATGGCTTGTAGTTATTCTGATGACCACGTCTTGGAGCTTTCCCATAATTTGAACTGCCTTGACCTATAAACAAGAGATCAAATGCATTAAACTGCTATTAAGTTATGCTTGCATATACCTAATACAGTTCTCTTTACTTACTGTAATCATAGCCCGGTCCATATCCAAAATACCCATATCCTGAATAATCATAGCCTCCATAGCCATCATAACCTTCCTGATAGCCGTATCCTTGACTCCCATAACCCTGGTTCCAGTAATTGCCATAACCTGGACTCCAATTTTGACTTTGAGCTATAGAAAGGAAAACCATCCACAAAATCCCATTTTAGTATAGAGTTTTGTTTTAGAATGTGTCCATACTAACGTACTGTGCATAATACGTACCTCTTCTTCCACCTCTTCCTCGGCCACCCCCAGATCCAAACTGTTGTTGCTGATACACTTCTTTCGGTTGTGCAACCTTTATCTCACACTGGGGGGAGAAATCAAAGTTTGTATTTCAAACACTTCCTTCCAACATTTATTTATGGTTGAAATAATGTAATTTTTTAATTTGAATAGAATTCCCACATGTTATTAACATACATTAGGCTCAGAGTAGATTCAAGTTTTCATCTGAATCTCTAGCTAGTGGATGAAAAGAGGCAGGATAGCAGGACTTTTAAACACTTATCTTCAGTGTGCATCTTAAAAAGACTCAAATCACTAGAATTTATAATGATTAAAGTTGATGGCAGCCTCTCTATTTTAGTCCATTTATTCCATGCACAATTGCCCTTCAAATAACAATGCTATGCATGTCAACCTGCTGTCCTAGGATTCTAAGTCAACAGCATGCAATTTCCCTTTAAAGGTTTTCTATCAAATGCTTCCATTCAAAACAGTCCCCTCTGTGATCAGTTAGGCAACCTCCTTTGACTTCTTTGGTATGGCAAAGCACATCCTAAACAATGTAAGCTTCGCCTTACAAAGAATATGGTGGTAAGATTATGTATTTTAATCAATTTTTAAAATTAAGCTAGGTTTTTCCTCCCAAAAGTCTGTTTTTAACCACTTAAGGTAAGTAAAACTACAGAAAATAATAGAAGTAAAGATTACCGCCCCTTTGTCCCCGATTTCTTCCCAAAAAGTATTTCCAGAGTAATGGAAAGGGGTGTGTTTGGTACTCCTGAACAATGTGGGGTACATAAAACTGGGCAGAGTGGAGATCCATTCACAAAGTGTTGTTGCCTGAGTTGGGATTTCAAGCAGCTTTTCAGGAACAAGGGCAATTGCAGAAGGGACATGATATAAAACTATTTTGTTAACCTTCCTTGGTTCATTTATCTTAAAATCCAATAGATGTTTTAAAAACATTGGTTTAATGTCTATAAAACTTGTAAAGGAGGTCCCAAACTCCATAAATTATTACACTGGCCTCTTAAAAGTGACCATTCTATCTTAAGGTTTGACATCTGTGGCTAAAAACTATTAATAATTTTTTTGGCTTCTACTAGACACAGGGACTAGCAAGATAGGTGCTAGATCAGGCATAGGCAAACTCGGCCCTCCAGATGTTTTGGGACTACAACTCCCCCCATCCCTGACCACTGGTCCTGTTAGTTAGGGATGATGGGAGTTGTAGTCCCAAAATATCTGGAGGGCCGAGTTTGCCTACTCCTGTGCTAGATATTGGAAATGCTATCCAGTATAACATAAATCAAAGAGCCCTGTGCTATTATATGCTCTGTCTTCCCTCCCTACAGGCTCAATTGAGTTAATTTCACACTGTATCCACACCAACAAACTATGGTTTGTATGAACTCTGCAAATCAAGATCAAAAATTAATAATGATAGTCTAAAAGGGTCACACAACCTATAGCAGCACTAAATAAATAAAAATAAAACCACTATCTATATTTGTACCTACTCTTAACTATCAAAAGGAATTACTGCAAAAATATTTTTTGGGGGTGGGGAGCACCAAATATTGTCCTCACTCAGGGCACTGTATTACCAAAGTCACACACACACCCCGGTCTATATGGCAGTTTGAAATGTAACATCTAACTTGCTTCCATGGAAGCTGTTCCGGAAGGAAGGAAGGAAGGAAGGAAGGAAGGAAGGAAGGAAGGAAGGAAGGAAGGAAGATGCTCCTTGAAGTGTACAGGGACGGAGTATTTGCAATCATGATTTGATGTTACATCTGATCCACCTTGCTAACAAAGATCATTTGTGGAAAACATATGGATGTCCTTCCATTATTTTATGTCCTTCAACTACTCAAACAATGTGGCATTTCCCCAATGGACACTACCAACTAAAATCAGTATTGCCATTTATTTTCTGTAACCTAGAGAAGAATAATTAAGTAACTACCAGCTCTTGTTTCTGGAAACACTAGACTCTGAAAACTTTCAAATAAGTGCTTGTAGTATTGCAGCCTTAAACTTTCAAGTTAGTGATCTTACACTGGTTCCTTAAATGTGTACAAATTGCATGTAATTCTTTGGCTATCTCTTAAGATGTAATTCTATTGTGCAGGTGGCATGGGGGCTGCATGAGCAAAAGACTGTAGGCATTATTACGTTCCAAACCTATGGGCTCAGTTCAGTCCCTGTGCACAGCTTTCATGCACAAAGACGCTCATAGAATAGAACAGACTTGTTTTCTTCATCCAGCTGTAACACATGGTGTGTGCAGGGATCATCGCAGGCCTTTACACAAGCTTGTGTGTGTGTGACACTTGTGTGAAAGGGAGGAGAAAAAGAAAAACAAACTTGTGTGTCTTATAATGATCCTACATATACAAGTAGATTAGATCAACCACAATCAGGTTTCAGTTGTTATGGGACCTAGTTAATAGGCATGGTTGTTGAGGAAATATTAACATTGAAAGCTTATATACCCAGAGGTAGTATTTTAGAACAAGGGTGTCTTCAGCTCTGAACAAACTAACTATCTATAAATGCTATGCACCAGTAAATCTTTTCGAACTGTATTTTCACATAAACACAAATTAACCACTGTACGAACAGCCCCTTAAAAAAATCTTAAAGTTAGTTCATTAAAACATGAATACCCACCTTGCTACCACTGACATTGTGGAATTTTTTCTCCAAAATCTTTTTCACTGGATCTTCTTCTTTAAAGGTGATGAACACAAACCCCCTTCTTTTATTGGTCTTTGGATCCATTGGTAGTTCAATTGCCTCAATCTAATGAAACATAGTAATTTCCATTCAAAGTTTCATAAATTTCACTGCATTACTGTACCTTATAACCCCACCCTACAAGTCTCAGATTTCAGTGTACAACTGCCCAGTGTTAAAATAAGTTGAATTCAATGGTTAAGTTCTAAGATTTTCTTGGAAGAAAGCAACAACTGAGTCTCATAAGCAAATGGTTAGTGCTTTATGAAACTATAATGGGGGGAGGCCTTTGGTCTACTGACTTGTCAAATTATTACATCCAAGGCTCAATCCCTCAGACTGAACAGTGTTTATCAGGAAAAGTTTTAAGATCCTAAAAAGCAATATCATTTAAGACTGTATCAGTCAGTGTCAGATCTAGCTACTACAGTATGCAGTGATACATGGTTTTATGTAGGACTATCTGGGCATTTCCAATTCCCTTATTTTTCCCAATATGGGTTGGTTGAAAGACTGGCATATCAGGTGCATGAATGTGTTATGTATCATGTAGCAGTCAATATGACTCTAGACCTCAAAGTATACCCTATATCTCCAATTATGTAATTCTGAATCTGAAATTCTTATGTGAGAACAGGATGCTGGACTAGGTGGGCCTTTGGTCTGTTTCAACATAATTCTTATTTTCTTAGTTCCTATTCTATTTAAACTCTTCCCCTGATTACACACCTCTCCAAACTCTCCAAAATATTCTCTGATTTTGTCTTCTGCTGCTTCTGGGTTAAGTCCACCAACAAATATTTTCTTCACAGGATCCTTTTTCATTGCCATTGCCTTTTTAGGATCAATCACTCGGCCATCCAATTTATGTTCTTTCTGTTCCAAAACCTACAAAGTAGTTTAATAAATCAGAATGAAACTGGCAGGATATACAAAAGTATTAAAATGTTAGGATTTAAATCCTTTCAACTCACTTTGTCAACACTTGCTGCCTCTTTGAACAGAATGAATCCAAAACCTCTTGATCTGCCTGTGTTAGGATCCATCTTTATTGTGCAGTCAGTCACTTCACCAAATTTTGTAAAGTAGTCTTTCAAGTCTTTTTTGCTTGTATCCCAACTGAGACCACCAACAAACATTTTCCTGAAATGTTTAAATGTTAACTTTAATGCAGCTGCAAAATGCTATAGCCTAAGGCGCTTACAATTATGAAAGTCAGTATCTTAACATGCAACATAAACAGGCAACTGATGTCATCAATTTCCTTTAAACTGTGACATTAAATCTCACTTCCCAAATATGCATTTAGATTTAACTACCAGAAAATAAGTACAAAGTGTTATATTAGAAGTTCAATTTCTTCCCAAATCAGTCTATTTCAGGTTTCAGCTGTCTGTAACAAAAACTAAATACAAGGTTAAAATACTATGCATGCTACACATTGATATTGTAAGTGGAAAAAATATTGCAACTCATATTGTCATTTCTAGTCTCATCAAAACAGGTATAAATAAGTACCTGTTTTACTTTCTATGACTATTCTCTATTGCTCAATACTTTTAGAAACTTATGGACATGCTGCATACTCCTCTGACATTTCAAAAATCAAGCATGTAAAAGAAACCTACCAAATTTGTGCATCATAACCTTATGTTGATTTGAATGTCTTATGTTACTGACACAACAGAAATAAGACTTAGCAGTTTCATTAAGCCACATACGGTATTGGGAATCACTACTCACAACACATTTCTTAACCGTTCCTAAGATGAGTCTGGTCATAGGAGCGTCACTCAAACAAGTTTGTCCCAAATGGTTAATAAAATGAAAAGAAATAAAAAGCATAGTCTTACATAGTTAAAAAAGTATCCACTGACTGTTTACAGTCAGTGTTTATCCTACAGTTCAGGTAAGAGACCATGCGAAATTCTATTTAGCATTTGCTAAGCAGTCTGGAATATTGTTTACTTGTACATAAAATTTGTGTTCTATTCCTAAAGAGAGAAAGAGTGTTACCTGGCAGCAGCAAAAAGTACTATGATGCTTTTTTAAAGCATAAATGTTTGTAAGCAAATGTTTCCTTATACAGTCACTGCTCCTGTTTCACAAAAAACGTTGCCCATTTAAGTATGAAAGCTTAAAAAGCATCTCTATTGCTGCAAAGCCAATAAAATAGCATGGAGCCAAGTCAAGGGGTTTTAGTTTGTCCAATTGCTTTTTAGGAGTCTCTCAACTGAAATCGCTAACGAAACATTAAAAAATGGGGGTGGGGGACGCGGGGCAGAACTGAAGGTCAAATGTGGTCCAAGAATTGAAGGCAAACTGCTCAGTTTCACTTCAAGGAGGCTACTTTTTAAGATATCAAACTTCCTAAACAAGAACGCACCTATGGAAAGTGTCCCGCGCTTCACCAAACTACCATCGACTTCCGTCAAGCGGCAAGAGGAAGCGAGTCTGTGTATTTGAGGAAAGCACGCAAGCAGGCGGTGGAGAAGGGGGCGGGGGAGATGAGATCTCTCTTCAAATTTTGTAGATCTGCAGCCCTATTACGCGGTCCCTATACACCGCTAAGAGCTCGCGCCAAAAAAGGCGCGCAAGGAAAAACTCGCCGCAGCTCCGAAAAGCAAAAAAAAATGCGCCCAGCCCCTCCCCCACCACCACATGGCGCCAACAAAAGGCAGCTCCAGAACAAAGGAGGAGGTCCCGCCGCCGCAGCCCAGGCCCGGCTTATTGTGTGCTTCAGCCCCAAAAGCAAAGTCGCGAGGAAAGCGAAGCGCGCGCCCCCGCCCCGCTATAGCGCAACAGCTACCCTTTGTCCAAAAAAACCCCACAATCAAACAAAAGCCCGCACCAAACAGGAAAAGGGCGCGCAGGGCTGAGGCGAAGCGACAGGGCCTCGGGCCTGTCATCCCGAGCATATTTCTACGGCCCGGCCCGCCTGACGCGACCAGAAAAATAAAGGTGAAGATAAAATTAGGAAGCAGCTCTGCTCACCCCGCATCCTCCTCGTTCTTGCTGGCGTTGATCTGGTCGCCTTCGGCTCCGTTCTGGCTCCCAGCGGCCTCCGCCGAAGCCTCTGACTGCCCCGCCGCCGCCTCTTCCTCCGTCGCCGCCGCCGCCTCCTCCTCCTCCTCCTCTTCTTCCTCGGCTACGGCCACCGCCGCCAGCTCCTCTTCCTCCTCCTCCTCCAGCTGCTGGTCCGGCTGCTGCTCCTCATCGCCGCCGCTGGCGGAACCCTCGGCCGCTGCTGCCGCCGCCGCAGCCTCGTGCCCATTTTGGGTGGCGCCGAACTGGTGCTCCACCTCGGCCATGGTCGATGCTGCCGCTGCCTCGAACCTGCGCGAGCGACAACAACGGAAGTCCCCCGCCCTCTCGTCAGTGGGGCCTAGCAAGGGGAAGGAAGGCGCCTCTCCGGGTGCCCAAGCCGACTCTCAACCACCCGCCTTCCCCTCTCGGGGGCTCTAGGAACTCACGTTTAAAGAGCCGCTCCCCTCACGATCTCAGGCGACCCCGCGATCCGGTTCCACCAGCCTCTTGCTGCCGTAGTCGTCAGCCGCTGCTCCGCCCCTCCCGCGCAGTTCCTGACGGACGAGCACACAAGGCAGTTCGGCGCTACCCGAAGGGGGAAAAGCACGTTCCCGCGCCGCTTCCTTTTATAGACTCCTCGGGGCCGCGCGGGCACCCTCCAGCAAGCCTCCCGCTCATTGGCCGAGCGCAGCAGGCACCCGCATAGAAGGGCATTTCTCATACGTCGCGGGCAGGCCCATGCGCTCTCTTCACCTACTCCTAGCTCTGCGGCCTGGCCTAGGCCTGCGGCTAACCTGCTGGAATGTCGAAATAGAAACCTATAGGCCTCACAGTTGAAAAGGCAGAGAGCGCGAAGGAGTCCTCCCCCTTCCCCTTGAGACCACCGATTCCCGTATGGGAGGAAGCACTATTAATCTCTCAACACAAATATCCCCGAATAAGCATAGCTGGTTGCTCTGAGGCACCAGCAGCGACCAGCCCCCACAGCCCCGAAGGGCGCCTCCCCACCGCATTTCCCCAGCAGGCCAAAACCGCCCGCTTCGCCGCCCAGAGCGGAAGGCTGAGGGAATGGAGACGCCGGCTGCCCCCGTTCTCTCCCCCCCCCCCGCAAGGGAGCAACGGGGATCGGAGCGGCTGCTGTCACTCCGTTGTGCTCGCTCTCTGAATATGGCCCGGTGATTGGGGTGAGGCCCACTGCAGTTGCCCAGAAGCACGAGGTCACTCCTACATAACCCTCCAACGTTTCCCCGATGAAAACAGGGACGCCCCACTCTATAATGATAATTTAACTATTTATACCCCACACATCTTACTAAGTTTGCACCAGCCACTCTGGGCAGCTTCCAACATATATTAAAACATAATAAAACATTAAACATAAAAAAATCCTTCCCTATACAGGATTGCCTTCAAACGGCTCGGGAGTCAGATAATGCCATACCCTCCAACATTTCTCCGATGAAAATAGGGACATCCTAAGGAAAAGTGGGGCATTCCAGGATCAAATCAGAAACCGGGACGGCTTCTCTGAATCAGGGATGTCCCTGGAAAATAAGGACACTTGGAGGGTCTGCTGCTAGGATGAGCCACTGCTGCTTCCTCCCCCCATGTCGCTGTGGGGATTGAGACTCCTCACCTGAGAACTAGACACGATGGGGGGGGGGCAAATGAGTGGATGCAGCTGTCTGATTCTCGCAAGCCACTTGGCTGCCCAAGCGGCAGAGGTAGCTGCAACTTGGATTAGCTTTTTTTGGCCTTTCAGGTTTATATCCTGTGAAGGAATACATCGAATAAAGAGGGGTAGTGGGGTCCTGAAGTGCCTTCTTTTCCCTTTCCATGCTGGCAGGGCCATTCCTTTTTACATACACTACATTCTGTGCCACTAAGAGGGCAGAATACCCCTAAAGGCACGCACCCTTAGGTTAACACAAGCATTAATACATCCAAAGAATTGAGGAATCCAATCTCAGCACAGTTGCCTCTCTAAGGAGCAGAATAAAGCATATCTTTATTCTAGGAATTTTCTCTTTGCCAGCATTATCAGCTATGTCACTCTATTATAAAATAATGTTTCTCTATGTTGGGAGATGGGGTGGCAAGACCTCCCAAATCCCTAGAGTCAGTAAAAGGTGAGCAAACTGATAAATTATTTAATTTAGCAAGTTAACTTCCTCATGAGGCCAGGTTGGTGGTGGCTAGCCATGGGTGGGCCATTGAAGAAACAATGGTGCTGATATCCAGTCACTAGCCCTTCAAGGGAAGATAACTAAATTTGTGAACCAGTTGCAGAGGGTGTGATGTCATCACAGGAAAAAGTGCCTTTTGCAGCAGGTTTTGGAAACTGAAGTTGCCAGAGTGACAGGTGGCAATAGGCTGCACCAGGAGACCAGGAACAGAGGTGCTTGGCAAGGAACTGTATTGGCACCCCTTTCCCTGTCCCCTTGCACCCTTGGCATGGAGATGTTGACTGCCCAGAGCAGTGGAGGAACAGCCCAGGGAGTGCATGGTTGGGCAAGCAGACTCATGGCTACTCCGAACCAGAGTGGAGTGGTGTGATTTTAGCGCTAACCTAGCCATTCCCTAGGTATGTCCCTGCCAGGGAGCATAGCTGGTTTCTGCCATGGACTCAAGCTTACTGAACTTGAGGAAGCAACAAAAGACACTCTTGAGGTGTAATGTTCTGCACCCTTCCATTGAAGGATTCAGGTTGTAAATATGTGTAAATAAACCGTAATTCATAATACACCATAGCCTCGGTTGTGCCTTAATTTTCTAAAGTAAACACAAACCCTGGTTAAGTGCCAGGATTTCTGGAATCTTGTGTACCGCTTGGCTGAAACTGAGGTAGCCTGCAACTATATATCTTGGCCCAGGATGTTGGTCTTCATCAGGCTTCGGTTTCATGCAATATTCGGCAAAATGGTTGATGAGTCTCTGTACAGCTTCCTTGGAGTGCGCTGTCAAGGCTGTGTCATCTGCAAACAACATCTCTTGGATAAGGACCTGCCACACTTTCATCTTGGCACGGAGACATGTCAGGTTGAGCAGACCCCCGTTGCTCCTTGATTGAAAGTACACCCCGTCTTCAGTCAAGCTGAAGGCATATGAGAGCATCAGGGACAAGAATATGCCAAAGAGAGTTGAGGTGAGAACACAGCCCTGTTTCACACTGCTCTTTATAGGCAAGGCATCTGAGGATGAGCCATCATATTGGATGGTGCCACACATGTTCTCATTGAAGAAAACAATCATCTTGTGAAGCTTAAGCGAGCGTTCTATCTTGCTGAGCAATGTGAAGTCCTTTTGACTGACTAGGTCAAATGTTACATATATAAAATGATTTCACACATAACATGCTTATAGCCCATATAAAACGTTTTGAAGAGCACTTGGGCTCCGCTTTGAAAATAAATAAACAAATAATTATTATTCTGCCTCACCTCATAGCCTGCCCTGCCCTGTCCTCCTTTCCTGCTCTTATTTCCTTCAGTCAGCCTAACATCTTTCTTATAACACATTGTCTCCACAAAGCCAGAAACTACGCAGGACTCCAGGTTCTATTGATTTAGCTCTAGGGGGGAGGGGGGTGTCTCTGCTGCAAACAGCATCTGCAACCATCAACTCAGCAAGACATTCCTGTCTCCCACTTTTTCACAGGTAGGTGTCCTGCTGTGAGCAAATCTATATTTGCTGTAGAACTGGTAAGGAAACAAAGAACAATGGACATGAAGAATGTGTGTATGCAAAGAATAGCACTTCGAAGAAATATTCCTGTAAGACTATTCTGAAATATGTGTAAGCACACAGGTACTTAGAATGTTAGTGCAAGGCAAGCTCATTCAGTTAAACTGCCTGTTAGCTTCAAGCCCTTTTTTCTAAAAACCTGTCAAATTATAACTGAGGTTAGCTGGCTAGGGAAGAGGCGACTGGTTCTTTAGTGATACTAGTTTTGGGGAAAGGGACAAATTGTTTTCACCTGACTGCAGTGGCTTTACATTCTCTCCAAAAATCAATGTCTCCCTGTGACTTGTATGGCCAAAATTAAAATTGAGCTTCAGATTGTGACAAATACTTTGCCAGTAGTATGCAATATGTCAATACTTGTTTTTATGGAGAAAATCTGTGGCTGATGGGACAATAAATAACTTACTGGGAAATAAGTTCCACTGAAATCAGTATCACTGCTGAGTAAACATAATTTGGAATAGTCTGTGAAACAATGGAATACATGGTATGCAGTTAACTGCTTATTAGATTAGTATAAATTAAGGCATCTGACAGATCAGTACAGAACATAGATGTCCCAACCACTTCCTGTTTCTTCTGGCTGCAAGGAGGAATTGTATAAATATCCTTGTGGGCCAAATGTTAGAGGATATGCCCGCTTGTAATGAGATGTACATTTAGATAATTTTCAGTTGCTGGTAAGCAGGACTGCAATCCTATGCACATTTACTTGGAAGCAAGTTCAGTTGTATATTGAACTTAGGATTTACAGTACTTTTTGCAAAAGCAAAAAATTCTGAAGGCTACAATCCCTCATGCACAATTACTAGGGAGTAGCTCCCCTTGATCTTTATATAAGTTACTTTCAAGTACCGGTAAGTATGTGTAAGTTTTGGGCTGTAACAAACAAATGACATGCTCAATATGCAGTCCTATGCCACTTACCTGGGAGTAAGCCCCATTGAACTCAGTTCTGAAGTTAGTGTGCCCAAGTGTGCAGCCTTTGGTTTGCTATTTAAACAAAAAATCAATCCATCTTTCTAGCCTCAGCACTCTTGAAATGGATCTCAAAGTAAAAAACAACAACAATCCAGTAATGCCACAATGTTGTAGACAATAAACACACAGCACTTCGTTAAATTAATTGTCTCCCATAAGAGGCAGTAGTGACCATCACCTTATTTGGTTTTAAAAGAGATTTAGACAAAGGCTATCAGTGGCTACCAGGGACGCGGGTGGTGCTGTGGGTTAAACCACAGAGCCTAGGACTTGCCGATCAGAAGGTCGGCGGTTCGAATCCCCGCGACGAGGTGAGCTCCTGTTGCTCAGTCCCTGCTCCTGCCAACCTAGCAGTTTGAAAGCACATCAAAGCACAAGTAGATAAATAGGTACTGCTCCGGCGGGAAGGTAAACAGCGTTTCCGTGCGCTTCTCTGGTTCGCCAGAAGCGGCTTAGTCATGCTGGCCACATGACCCAGAACCAGCACGCCGGCTCCCTCAGCCAATAAAGCGAGATGAGCGCCGCAACCCCAGAGTCAGCCACTACTGGATCTAATGGTCAGGGGTCCCTTCACCTTTACCTTTTATCAGTGGCTACCAGCCACAATAACTATGTTCTACCTCCACCATTAGAGACAGAGTTGTAGAATTCTGAATACCAGTTGCTAGAAACTGTAGAGAGAGAGATACTGTGCTCAGATCCTGCTTGTGGCTTCCCACAGACATGTTCAACACCTTGCTTGTTGGCCTGCAGGGTCCCTCAGGGTTCTCTTCTGTCCCCATACTACTTAACATTCACATGAAAATGCTAATGACACCCAGCTCCTAAATCCAAGGAAGCTGTCTCGGTTCTAAACTGGTATCTGACATCAGTAATGGAATGGATGAAGGTGAACAAACTGCAACTTCATCCACATAAGACTAAGTGCTATGGTCAGCTGGAAAGCAGAACAAGGAATCCAGCATGTGCTGGATGGGAGTAACACTCCACCTGAAGTCACAGGTTTATAGTTTGGGCATGCTCCTCGACTCAGGCCTGAGCATGGACAAAACATGGTAAACAGATAAAACATAATTCAGCTTGAACTATCAGCATCTGGTATTCACAACAGGATAACTTATACACAGCTATAAGACAGAGATGGGACTGAAAAACATCTTCATTTGCTCTACTGAAAGGCCAGCTGCTTTAGGCTCCTTCTTTCCTTGAGCTCTTTACATTCCAGCTGGTCACTACAAGAACTCTACAAAAGCAACTGTCCATCTCGCTGACTTGTCTACTCTAACTGACAGCATCTCTCCAGGGTTTGGCGCAGGGGCTTTTTCTAGCCCCACCTGGAGATGCTGGAGATTGAATTGGGGACCTCCCTGTATGCAAGGGAGATGCTCTACAACTGAGCTGTGGTGTTGTATAGAGTGGTCACTTATATGCAATGCCAAAAAAGAGGAAAGAATAACCAAAAAGTACAAAAGAGGAACATATGTTTGCATAAAAAATGCATATACAGTACTAATTAATAGTAATAGATGCAAATTTAGAAATGATTAATTTAACTATAAATACAGTACATCTCATCATTGTGAGGAAGGCTATGATTAGAGCTGTGTGCCAGGTGATCTGACAGCTCATTCTGCTGTCCAAGTGCTAACTGTTGAACTGTTAATTTCCCTTTTTATGGCTCATTACACTAGGCTTGGACCGAACGCCACCTCAAAAAAACAAGACACCTTCAAATAGAAGACTGCCCTCCATTTGAAGGACACATGGCCACCATAATTCTGTAACAAAAAAGTGCCTAAACTTGCTTCCCTGCTCCCAGTGTCTCCTCCCTTTTCCTTTTGCTGTCAGACTGCAAGCCTGAGAGCAGGGACTCTTATTACTAATATTATGACTAATATTATGAACAGGTAGTATTTGATGATGATATTTTAACTGCTTTATTTTCCCATTTTCCATGGATTATTTTTTTTACATGCACCACTTAGAAATGCAAATAAAATAATTAAGCCCCATATAAATGTATTGAATATTTTTTAAATGCAAACTGCTTTGGGGTCACCTGGTGATGAAAAGTGATATATAATTAATATGTTGTTCTGGCAGCCTTTTTTCAGCTGAAGAACAGGGTAAAAAAAAAACTTTAAACAGACAGAAAGAAAACAAAGCTTAGGCTGCATACACACTAGGGACAAGGATCTATGCCATGCTTCCTCAACCTCGGCCCGCCAGATGTTTTGAGACTACAATTCCCATCATCCCTGACCTGCTAGCTAGGGATCATGGGAGTTGTAGGCCAAAGGTTGAGGAAGACTGATCTATGCTCTCATTGTTTATAAAGTGCCATGTACATGGACTATTGTTGCTGCAGCTGTTAGGATCCCGAGGAACTGCCTTATACCGCATCAGACCATCGGGGCCATCTAGCTCAGTACTGTATTGTCTACATTGAAAGGCAGCAGCTCTCCAGGGTCTGCAGGCAGGGATCTCTCCCAGCAGCCCTGCTTGGTCTGAACAGCAAGGACCTTTGCATACTGATGTTGCGGTTAGCTATTTCATTATTATTTCACAAAAAGGACTTGCCGATCAGAAGGTCGGTGGTTTGAATCCCCGTGACGGGGTGAGCTCCCGTTGCTCAGTCCCTGCTCCTGCCAACCTAGCAGTTCGAAAGCACGTCAAAGTGCAAGTAGATAAATAGGTGGGAAGGTAAACGGTGTTTCTGTGCGCTGCTCTGGTTCGCCAGAAGCGGCTTAGTCATGCTGGCCACATGACCCGGAAGCTGTACACTGGCGCCCTCGGCCAATAAAGCGAGATGAGCGCTGCAACCCCAGAGTCGTCCGCAACTGGACCTAATGGTCAGGGGTCCCTTTACCTTTGTATACAGACTGATTGGGGGGGGGGAACTACCTGCAAGTGGTTTACCAAAAAATTATCACTACAACCATAATTTAAAACATGCAGAAAGCAATAGGTAAAGGGACCCCTGACCATTAGGTCCAGTCGCGGACGACTCTGGGGTTGCAGCGCTCATCTCGCTTTATTGGCCGAGGGAGCAGCAGAATGGGCTAAAACAAATTAAAACCCATACAAATTTTCTAAACATCTATCCAAACTTGTCTAAATAACGATGGCTTCGGAAAAGAACACATTGAAAAACCCTGGCAGGGAGTTTCAAAATGTCGGGGCCCCCACGCTAAACGATCGAGTTTTTACAAACGCGGCCGCACTAAGCAGATACTGTTCCCACTCGCCCAGACCTTCCATCCGTTACGGCCGGCCGGCCGCCCGTCGCTCCAACCACATTTGCCTGTCAAAGGAGAACGACGCAAACTGGCCTTGTCGGCCGCCGTAGGTGCTGGCTTTAGCTTGGGTTTCTCCTGTTGCCCGGCAACCGAGCCTGGGGTTCCTTGGGCTAATCAGTCAGCGCGTAGAGGGGACTCCTCGCGGGTCGGAGTGACGTCTGCGTGGAGGAGGAGGAGGAGGAGGACGGACTCTGGGACCTCATAACGGGGTGAGATCATCCAGCTTGCTCATTTTGGCCCTCGGGGCAGGGTGACCAGAGGAGGGGCGGGTTGCTACCTCGTTCTCACAATGGACGGGTCCAGGCAGCTTGGAGAAGCAACGATGGGCGAGACGACCACTAGGGGAAGAGGGGACAAAGGAGAGAGAGAGAATAAATCTTGCGCATCGTAACCGAGAAGTAGCCCCGCTCTGCCCCCAATATAGCGGGATTTATTCCCAAGTGAGCATCCATAGGATTGAGTCTGGATCCACAATGGGCAGTTTGTTATGCACAGAGGCGAGTAAGATTGCATGTTAACTGCAGGTGACCCTTTTTGCAGCTCTGTAACTCGGCGAGGGGAGCCGGGTGATCTCTGGCTGTTAAGCAGCTGCTCACAAAACCATTAAAAGAGCAGTAGCATTGAGGCAGGAGCCACAGACCTACTGGGGATTGAGCAGGATTTACTTCCAAGTAAATGCGCACGTAGGATCGGCTTGTGTGTTCAGACAGGTTGGCGGGGGAGAATGTAATTTTGGGATTGCGGTAATTACCCAGAAGTGGCCAGATGAATATTAATTCACCCTCCTGGCTAGAGAGTAAAATGTAGCGGCCGTAACATATATTATCATTTCAGTGAGAGAAGAGGACTTGGATTTTAACTGCCAAGATGCAGGCATTAATGCCCGATCCTCAGATTTATGTTGAAAGAACCCTGGCCATCATTAAACCAGATATCATCAACAAAGAAGAAGAAATAGAAGATATAATTCTCAGATCTGGATTCACCATTGTTCAGGTAACCTGAAAAGAAAGACGTTTCATGTAGTCAAGTGTAAATCGAAGTGTGTTTAAAATTAGCAAATCATATAATTACAAGGTCCTTGCCCTGATTTAAAATTATGCTTTTGATCTGCTAGTCATACCAAGCAGTCTCTATAATCTCTATAATAAACAAATATTTTTGTGTTCAAGTAGAACACTGTAAACACTGTATACTTAGAATATGCTTTTTTTATTTGTTTATTCATATTATGTATTTGTATCTTGCCTTGCAGGATATAACTTTTGCAGGTGACTTATAAGAAACATCAGTGAAAATGCATTAATACAATAACAATGAAAATATCAAAAGTCAGGATCCTTCCTGCGCAGCAGTGAGTGGTAGGCAGCCCTGCCAGCTGAAGCCAGTACAGTGGTACCTTGGTTTAAGAACAGCTTAGTTTATGAACAACTTGTGTTAAGAACGCTGCAAACCCAGAAGTAGGTGTTTTGGTTTGTAAACTTTGCCTTGGAAGCAGAACATGTTCCGTTTCCTGATGAGTGTAAATTGAGTCCCCCGCTGCTGTGAGAAAGCACGCCTTGGTTTAAGAACACTTTGGTTTAAGAACAGACTTCCGGAATGGATTAAGTTTGTAAACCAAGGTACCACTGTACCTGGTTTTCTCCACTACCTCCAGAGTTTTATGGTTTCTTCAAGGCAGTGACTTAAACAAATTGTTCAGATATAACAAACAGGTTATTGGCATCAGTTCTTTTTTTTAACATTGGATTTTCTGTAGAAATGATGAAACCAAATTAAATGGGTGTGTGTGCAAGATATGGGCTAGGACTTTGATACCACAGACATTGTGCAGATGCAGCAAAAAACATCCATGCACCAGCAGCACCTATCCCACAATAAGCACCTGTCATGTCAAATTAACATTCTTCTGCCTCACAGTACTCAAACTCAAAATAGGCGAACACCAGTTCAGACTCATTATACACCATCATTCACACACTATCATAACAAATATTTTTGTTGTTCAAATCTGTTGGCAGATGTTTGCTGTTGGCTAAGACTGCTAAAACGTAATGCTGCTTCCATAGGGGAAGTACTGTATGTATTGCAATAGCAAACTAATGTTTGAAACTGGCCACTTGATGTCGCTATTGCATAGCTATAGTCTTGGTTTTAAGAAAAAACATGCAGTTTCAGTTTTGCAAACAAGTAGTTAATCATTGTTCTTCCCAAAATATTTCGTCTCGGTATATTTCACTTGTTATACTAGCACAAAATTTGAACAGTAATATGCTTTATTACAAAGAAAAGAAAACTTACCATGAGCCAAGTGAGCTGAGCTGAATTAATATGTTTGATTTGTATCAGATAATGTGAATATTGAGAATGGATTGACCCTTTCTATAGAAAATCTGATGTTGGGAAAAACCCCAACCACATCTGCTTACAGATCCTCCTAAGACCTCAGATGAGACCTAAGAAGCTGCCTTATGACAAGTTAGACCACTGGTCCACTTAGCTCAGAATTTTCAACACCGAGTGACAGTGGTTCTCCAGGGTTTCAGTCATGAGTGTCTTTTTTAACCCTACCTGGAGATGCCAAGGACTGAACCTCGCACTTTCACTGTGGAAAGCAGGTGCTCTATCTTTTAGAGGAAAAAGAAAGAGATCTGGGTATCATCATTCATCAACTTACTGGTGGCATCGGACTCCATATTTCCAAACAGGCTTACCAAATTGCCTTATATTGGCCTGATTTATACCAGCACCATGTGGCTTAGCTGCTTAGAAGTGCAACTGCATGAAACTTGCTGCAGGATAGTTGTATGAAGTAGGTCCACAAATGCTTGAAAAAGAGAATTTGTGGTGATGCGATAAAATAGGGAAATTGCCACAACCATGTTGGGAGCTGCTTCACAGAAATTGCTTTTCATGTGGAATAGCTTGTGTGGTTCAGGCCAAACATAGTAAACATGAAAGGGAACCATGCAGGGATATGGCAGGGGAGAGGTGGGAATAATCCAGTCCTGTTGCCAAGGTCACCAGCACCCCGTGATCAACATCAATAGTATTAAAGGCCCGAAACTGGATCATTGGTAATTCCTCCATTGAACTCCAGGTGGCGTCCATTGATCAAGATCTCAAGCATAGTCTTGTCTGCATTTTTCTTTCCTCCCTTCACTTTTGAGCCTAGGGCAGGTATCAGGCTGTACTGTAGAAGTATTGGGAAAGCAGGGCCTTTTGCTGCCTAGGGTAAGGACAAGAAAGCATCTGCTCCCCATTCCATGTACTGGCAACTGACTGGACTGGCAGCTGAATCTTACTTTCACAATTGTGAAGGGATAGCATCTTCCCCAGCACTTCAGGCTAGTTTAGAGGGCCATGCAACAAGTCGCATAGCATACGCAACTCTGTCAGAGGGGAATGGCTTGGGGTGAGGGAGCTTAGGATGAACAGCCAGGAGGCCACTGCTTCCCCTCATGTTGCCTGAGGTGGTCTCCTCACTTGTAGGCCTGGCTCTGGAAAAGAGATTGCTGGAAAATAAAGACCAATGCTTGCCGCCATTTGTCTGTCTTGAGAGTGCATCTGCAGGGTTGAAATCAAACTGCTGCGTTAGCAGCACCCAAGTGACCTCCCTGGGGTGCCTTCCTGTGGAGCATGTATGGAGGTTCTGGGCTGCCCAGGCAAGACCCCCCTCTCAGCCTTGCTGATGTAGTCCAACGGAAAGCAGAGCAATATGTTTGGTACCAGCTTGGCTGCAGGAATTGCTGGAAAAAGACATACAAGGCACCATATCACCATCTTAGAGTCTCCACTCTGGATTTCTCCCAAACATATAGCAAAAGGCAGCAGAGGTTTAGAATCAGAGTTTTCCTTTTCCTAGATGGGCTACCTTACCAGGTAGACGAGCCCTGACTTCCCTCTACAGCATGTGCCTTCATTACTGTTGTGTTGATCCCACCTGCTCAATCTGCCAGAGCCTGTCTTTACATGCAGGGGAAGTCCCTACCTCACCAAGGGTTTTTTGACCCATCAGTTGTTCTCACATGGATTAGCCGGCTAATCGAAGTCATTTTCCATGATGTGGCCGCAGTCGTATGCTGGCAGTTTCTAGGAGCCACAGGTGAGAGCTGAGTGCAGGGTGGGAACTAAAGGTGGACAAACTATCCCAGAAGAAACAAGACGTGTCCCCATGAGAGGTATGACCCCTCTGCTAGCACACCATAAACCCAATACTTAAGTAATAAGATATGTTAATGCTAACTGTAGTGCTTTATTATCTTGGAACAATGGTTTTAAGGAGCTTTCTCTCTCTCTCTCTCTCTCTCTCTCTCTCTCTCTCTCTCTCTCTCTCTCTCTTTTTTTTTTTTTTACAGAAACGAAAGCTCCAACTAAGCCCAGAGCAGTGTAGCAACTTCTATGTTGAACAGTATGGAAAAATGTTCTTTCCTAACTTAACATCTTATATGAGTTCTGGACCTTTAGTTGCGATGGTTCTCGCTCGGCATAATGGTATCGCGTATTGGAAGGACCTGCTTGGGCCCTCAAATACCATAGTAGCCAGGGAAAATTTTCCTGACAGGTAATGTACTCCATTCACAGGACTTACGAACCACCTACCCCCAAATAGTCCAGCTGAAGTTAATGGATATAATATTTTCAGTGTTATAACCGTTCTTTTACAAAATGGGTGTAGGGTTGTGAGAGTGAAGTTCAAAATAATTCACAAGGCCAGCTTATCGCAAATTCATTTTTTATGGTTTACAGGCAGAGCAAATCAAATTATGGGACTCCATCATGCAGTGTGACCACTGACAAACTGCCAGCGCAAACACCACTACCTCCTAACCCTGTTAGCTGCTGGGGCCATAGCCAGGGGAATGCCCCAAAGCTCAGTAGATGCCACAAAGACGTGTCCATGACATCCATAGCAATTCCACCAGCAGCCACCAATCTAAACACACCACCCAGCAAGCACGCCCGCCGCATCCAACACAACTGCCTCAATCAGCAACACATACACGTCTCACATGCTTCAGGGTGACACCATAAACAAAGCACATAGCCACAACAGGATTCCAAGAGCACTGTCACCACACTTCCTGCGGCCACCCACACACTACCATTTGTGTTTGTAGCTATGCTTTTGACACATGAAGGGATAATATATCCAGGGTTTATGTGCCACTGTGCATTGATTGGCCGCGGTGCTCTGCTGCATTCAAGAGCACACCCATCCTATTGTCAGCAAGGGTGGGGTCGGTTATTCCCAAATCAGGCCTGCCCATTGTTTCCACTTCTACCAGCCCTTTCATTGGCAAAGGATCCACCTAGTTTTGGCTTTGAGTGGGGCTTTGATGCGACCAAGCACACCCCTCCCCCTGCTTGCATACCCTTTCAGGGGCATTCTGCCAGGCACTTTGGCAACAGATGTAACCTCTGCCCATTGGGATGTCTGTACCAGGCAAATGGTTTTCTACTGGGCAAAGGGAGGGGGTATTCTACAGGCATGGCTCCCCTCCATCAAAAACCTTGGTTCTACCATATCCAGCTGCCTCTCGACTTCCAGATCAAACATATTTAGCAAATTCAAGTCCAGGCATGTAAGGCCTAGATACAGTCAGCCCAACCAGTCTGTGCCACCTATACTTCTTCAATTTAGGATACATCTATAGGTTGATTGCCCTTGGAGAAAGGAGCAGAGTAATAATGGAGTGAAGTAGGAGTGGCAACCTTTATGTTATATACGTGACTTACTATTTTTATGCACATTTTTTCAATTTAATAGACCAAGTTTTTTTTTATATTAAAAAACCCAATTAAACATGTTAATTAGAAGTTTATTATTATACCAGTGACTGAATATATTAACACGCCTCTATGGTTTGTAGCTTAAGAGCAATTTATGGGACAGATGATCTAAGGAATGGACTTCATGGCAGCACCAGCTTTTCCTCAGCTGAAAGAGAGATCCGGTTCATGTTTCCTGAAGGTACATAATTATTGCCATCTAGAATTAGCATTACATAGAGGAAAACCATCTGTTCTCTCCCTCCCTCCACACCTGCCTCATTCAAATATAGTCTACCTTTTAGCGCAGCTTGTTTCTCCCTCTGCACTGGTATGAGGGCAGAGCTGGGATGGCGGTTTCACTCAGCGGTATATTGCTGGTGAAACAGCCACCGCTACAGCTTGTTGTTCCCTCAGGGCGCTGGTGGCAGAAGGACTCAGGAGCGGCAGTGCTTTCACTCACAATATACCAGTGAGTGAAGCTGCCATCGCATTCTGCCCCTCGTACCAGTCCCAGGTGATGTATCAATACATTGCCCAGGCCTAGCCACCAGCCAGGAGTGATGGAACCTGGAGTCCCACAGGGCCAGAAGTTCCCCATCCCTTTGCAAACCATACTGCAAAATGATGTGCCTTGCTGCGTATATGTGTCTGCCTGGTTTTTTTTGTAAGCAAGCAAAGGATTATATTTGACCTTTTGTGGAAGAAGTAGCCAACATGTTGCTGAACTACACCTCCCATCATTCTTGACCTTTCGTCATGCTGGCTGGGGTTGATGGGAGTTGAAGTCCAACAACATCTGGAAGCCCTATATTGGCTTTGTCAGCTTTACAGCTTCAGATGGAAGCATTTTTGTAATTTCTGAGCTTCTCAAATCTGGTACAGTTTGTGTATGTCAGACAATATTTATAATTCAAGCATTTTTAAAAGATGTCCCATATAATAGTAGAAGTCTTTCATGTGGCTGGCGCTAGCAACTCCCCTGGAGATAAAATACGTTTTCTCTTATAAATTGGATAGATTATATGTTAATCCTTCCCTTTGATACAAGTTCCAAAGTAGATAACCCCAATCAGCTTTGTCCTGTATCAACAGTGTGCTGAAGAATCAGCCCCTATGGCTCCTTTAGCCTTAAGGTCTTTTAATAAGATAAACAAATCTAGGGTTTATCCATGTGCTGTGTTCATGCTACCTGAAGCTTTGCAGTTTTTGTTTAGATGAATGTTGACAAGCAGATTTTCAGTTATTTTCACATTCAACAGGAAAACTATATTGAGGTTCTTGAAATGGCAGGATAGTGAGGAACTGCTCAGCCACAGTGCCTCTATCTTGCTAGGATTCAGGCTCAGCTTATTTTTCCTCATCCATTTCACCACTGTAATCAGGCAATGGCCCAGGGCCTGCAAGGCCTCTCCTGATTGAGATATTATGGAGAAATAGAGCTAAATGTCATCATCATACTGATGACACCTTGCCCCCAAACTCCCAATGACCGCTCCCAACGGCTTCATGTAAATAATAAATAGCACTGGAGATAAGATAAACAGTAGAAAATGGAGCCCTCAAGGATTGGTATGGGGAACTGTGTTGCTATTTTATTCATAAATGAACTAGAGTTAGAGGTGAGCAGCAAGGTGCCAAGTTTGCTGATGATACCAAATTGTTTGGCATGGTTAAAACAGAAAGCCATCAAGAAGCGCTCCGAAAGGAACTCTGCAAACTGAGTGAATGTGTGGTAAATGGCAAATGCAATTCAGTGTAAACAAGTGATGCATATAAGGGGGCGGGATTAATACCACATATAGCTCATGGGGTCTGAACTGGTGGTGACTGACTAGGAGTGAGACCTTGGGAGTCATAGTGGATAACTGAATTAAGATGTTGACCCAATGTGCATAGGAATATTAGAAAAGGACTGAAAATAAAACTGCCAGTATGATAAAGCCATCATACAAATCTGTGGTGTGATCACATCTGTACACTTCTAGTTGCCTTACCTCGAAAAGGATGCCATAGAACTGGAAAAGCTTCAGAAGGGGGCAGACAATTCAAGAGCCTGGAAAACTTACAACATTTGAGGATTTAATGAGTTTAGAAAAAGGGTGGAACATGACAGAGGTGCATGGGATTATATGCAGTGTGGAGAAAGTAGACGGAGAGAAGTTTGTCCCACTCATAATACTAGAATTTGGGGTCCTCCAACAAAACAATGTTGAAAGATTCATGACAAGTGAAATAAAGTCTTTCACACAGTGCATAGTTAAACTATGGAATTCTCCCACAAGATGAAGCAGTGGCCATGAACTTGGACAGCTCTCAAAAGATTAGACAAATTCACAGAGGTTAAAGCAATCAATGTCTACTAACCATGATGGCTATTGTCCTCCACTGTTGGAAGCAGTAATGCCTCCAGTTTCTGGGGGTCACAAGAGAAGAAAATACTCTCACACTCAGGTCCTGCTGTGAGCTCCCATGGACATCTGGCTTCCAGTTGTGAGACCAGGATGCTAGACTTTGGTCTGATCCAGCAGGGCTCTTAGGATGGGCTCTTCTAATTCAGACATTACACTCTATGAGCATGAGGTCTACTTCCAGCCTTGTCTGAACAGGGTCTGGGGGCAGGGGAACATAATCTGAACCATTTGAAGGAAAATACCAGGATCTCATAGAGCCAGTGAGTACTAACTACACATTTATCATGTTAGAAACTGACCATCTGGAAATGCCTTTGTTCATTATCTAATGAATTAGAGGTGGCTTAGGATAGCTTTCCCCACCACTATCCCAAGGTCAGCTGTTATTATTTGTTTCTGTAGAATAATTTCATTATGTGATAAGACAATGAATTCAGTAAAGTTTCATGCTGTATGACATTGGGAGCAACACACTGTATCTGTTCTCTGCATTGTTTGTGAGAAATAAAATAGCTTAGCTGCTAATAACTATAGAGAACAAGCCTAAAATAGGTTCAACATTTGAAGGTAATAGATTATATAGTTTTATATCTGTGGGAGGAATTCAACGTTGTGCTAAGTAGATTGCTCTGTCAGCACAAGCATTTCTCCTTGCCTGGTGAAGTGATCTGCCTCCTTGGGCTTTTCCAGAGCCACTTTGGGGAGCAGGGAAAGAAGGAAGAAGTCTTCTTGTGCTAGCAGAAGTGTTTGCCACAGGTTTCCACTAGCAGGGCTCTTTGGCTGAATCTCGTTCAATACGTTGGCAGTAAAATATGTAATTCCTTTTCCTAGTGATTATTGAACCAATCCCAGTTGGGCAAGCTGCTAAGGATTACCTGAGCCTTTATGTCACCCCCACCCTGCTGAAAGGACTTACGGAACTGTGCAAGAGGAAACCAGCAGATCCTTTTGTATGTATCACAATGACTGTCACTGTCAAGCCTAGAACACAATGGATGGTCTGGGGTTGGTGCGGAGGGACCTAATTCCACCCCCACTGCCTATGAGGCATGCCTATGTGGTATCAAGAATGGGAATGCAAAGGAAAAATTGACAGCAGATAAGAGCAGTACTTTTCTATCTGCATATTTAGTTTGGATCCATCAAGCCAGAATACCCATGATCAATTATTCTTTGCATGTAAGGAGCAGTCTAGACTGCCTGCCTCCTTCCTCAACTCCTCAGACAAACAGGTTCATTAAAAAACAACAACAAAGGTGAGAATCATTGGAAGCAAAGTGTATTGGTTTTAAGAAGTGTTCCCCTTTTAAGAATCAGTTGAGGAAATGGGAATTATTTAGGGAAACTGGGTAACTTGGGTTCATTCTGAGTGAGATTCGATATGCAGAGATGCAGGACTTGAATTCTCCCAATCAGCAAATATTTTGTTCATATGGAAATGAAATTGAAGATAACCTGTTTCTTCTTTTTTCTTCTATAGACGTGGCTGGCTGATTGGCTAATTGAACATAATCCAAACACACCTAAAATGCGACATAATGTGATTATAGAGGAACCTTAAGGAGGAAAAGTAAATTGCAAGATGTTGAAACTCTTGAGAGACTGTCAGTTAAAAACATAATTATTTAGATTTTGCCGACTACTGTCTTTTGCATTTCTTATTAATATTAACATGAAATAGTTTGAAAATAGTATATAAATAAATCTATATTTGGAACTTGAATAAAGAACCATTTGTAGCAAACAATGGATGTCAAATAATGTAAGAGTTGGGTTAAAGTAAATTACCCACAATTGCTTTTGGGTTTGCGATCAGCTGAGAGGTGACTTCTTTTCATTTATACTGCTGTTAACCAGTTCTTGTTTCAATTTGTACAGCTCTTTGCAGATGTTACACTTGACCGACAATTTGTGCAATAACATCTTGAGTCCCAGTGTTTATTCAAAGTCAAATATGTTTATTCAAAGAAATAACAGAACAGAGCTACTGCCCACCCCCTGCCCAATTTGTTGCTTTCCTCAAGGCATATGGTTGGCCACTGTGGAAAACAGGAGACTGTCCTAGATGGGCCCTTGATTGGACCCAGGAGAGCTCTTTCCACCCAAAGTAGTTCCTCTGTTTAATTTTAGTCTCTGATGACCTGCAAAAATCTAGAATTGTAAAACTTCAGGAATGACATCAATGGAAGATTCAATCAATTTTCTGTCACCCCAAAAACCCCTATTCCTCTAAAGATAGGAGCACATAGCTGCTGTTTATACACTTGCTTTAAAACAAATTATGTATATATCACAATGTATTCAAGCCTCCTACACTAACTGTGCAGTAGGCCTTGCACACAAATACTCTAATGACTATTTCCAACTTGTTTCTTATATATTTACACCAGTCTAAAATATATGGGTTAAATCCAATTGTGCCCTTATACTCCCAGATCCAGGAAGACACCTTTGCTAATGAAATAGGGAGGTTGATTATTTTTCTTCAATCCCTCCTCCCCACTGAAGCCACCTGTGTCATCTTTATTGCTTTTTTGGGCATCCCAATTGTCAGGGGTTCAGGAGCAGAGACGCAGAGAAGGGAGGAGACAGAGAGCGAGGGGGAGGAATACGAAGGAAGGATGAGCGGGGATGACGACCCAAGATCACCGAGCCTGTCAAGTGAGTCCGAGGATTCCCAGAAGGGAGCCCCAGCAGCCAGAGCAAGGGGGGAGAGCAGGGGGACACCCCAGGAAGAAGGGTCCAGAGAGGGATCAGAAAGCAGCAGTTGGAGATCGGGACCCACGTGCCCAGCCGGGAGCAGCGGGGAGAAAGGGGACCAGATATCGGGTTCCGGAGACTTTCAGAAAGAGGGAGGGCATGAGTCAGGAGTAGTCACGCCCACCTCGGGGAGCGATGAAACGATCCAGAGGAAAGTGGAGAGTTGGGCGCGCGCGCCAAGTTCAAATGTAGCGGAAACTGGCGCAGTCAGCAGCCCCGAGAGTGAGCCGGGTCCCAAAGCCCGCCGCAAGGAGGCGGAAGGGTCAGGGGGGTCCGCATCTGAAGAGAGTAGGAAGGGAGAGATCCCGGAGGGCAGAAGGACCCAGAGAAGGAAGGAAAGGCGCAGGAGGTGGAGCAAGGCTAGGGTATTAAGCTGGTGCGCGAGAGGCGGAGACTCAGACGGGTCTTCGTCGTTCTGACCTAGAAGAAGTAGGGCTGCACATTGCAGTTTGGAAATGGAACCTGTAATCCAATAAAGACTCTTTGAAACTAAGCACTGGCTGACTTGGTCCTATGTGAGCTGGGACTGGGCGGCAGCCCTGACACCAATGTTTATTAATAGCCATAGATATAAGGAGGGCCCCTTGCCTATTTAGAGCTTAGAGAGAGAGAGAGAGAGAGAGAGAGAGAATGAATGAATGAATGAATGAATGAACAAACCAGGAATCTGTAAAAATGGTCTTCCATGGGACCTGGGTGGCGCTGTGGGTTAAACCACAGAGCCTAGGGCTTGCTGATCAGAAGGTCAGGGGTTCGAATCCCCGCGACGGGGTGAGCTCCCGTTGCTCGGTCCCTGCTCCTGCCCACCTAGCAGTTTGAAAGCACGTCAAAGTGCAAGTAGATAAATAGGTACCGCTCCAGCAGGAAGGTAAACGGCGTTTCCGTGCACTGCTCTGGTTCGCCAGAAGTGGCTTAGTCATGCCGGCCACATGACCTGGAAGCTGTACTCCGGCTCCCTCGGCCAATAAAGCGAGATGAGCGCCGCAACCCCAGAGTCGGTCATGACTGGACCTAATGGTCAGGGGTCACTTTACCTTTAAAAAAAAAAATGGTCTTCCATCTCCCATTAGTAGAGATGTCTGCCCGATCAGCCATGCCTGTAGGTATGGAACTCAAATAACATAATAAAAGCACCTAATTATAATGCACAAAGGAAACAACTCACAGTTTACATGAAATTCCCATCTCAGCCTAGTATAATAGGAGCACTAAGTCATGACCTTCACTGGAAACCAGTTCCTTTAAGTGATGCAACAAGAGAACATTCCTCAAGGTGTTACTTCTAATCACTATTTCATCATGATGGGAAAAGCTACACCTGATTAAATTAAGGCTTCTATGCAACTCAGAAAGCCTAAGGGGTCATCTCAACACCTGGGGGCTGTGGCTGTTAATTTGATTGTGTTTATTTATTAAATCACCCATTCATTCTTTTATCTATGTCCTGTTCCCCAAGGAGCTCAAAGCACTGTACATTTTATCATCAACCTGTGTAAAGAAGCCAAACTCGGGAAATTAAATTCCTAGGCTATAGTTATCAATAACACTCTCTGGAAAAAAATTAAATCCATTGACCCATTTAATAGCACTTATCTCCTGAGTTCCCGTACAGTAGTCATTAATCTTGGCCACCCTTTAGAGATTAGGATCCTAAATTGGCTAATCTTGACCCCCCCCCTTTAAGGATTAGAATTGCAGATTGGCCGTTGCATTGTAATAAATTAATTGAGTAAAGTAGCTGACATGAAAGGACCAGATTAAGGACACCAACTTTTCTGCTTTTCAAACTAAGGTTTGGAGAGTTGATACTCTCTAGAGCCAAACTCAGAAGACTTTGGTTTTGTTGAACTTGCTGTTCCAGAGCAAGGAATATAAACTGCTTTATTCTACTGATGGGTGGCAGACCTAGAGAAGTGTGGGGGGGGGGTATAAGCTCTAGCTAGAGACGCTTTTGGCTACAAAGAGGGCTGAAGTGTCTGCCTACTAGTCTTAGGCCATGAACATTTCAGGTGTGAAATGTGCACCCACATACACACCTGGCATCGTGTCTACAGAATGAGAATATTTTAGAAAACCATATTGAATCATTTTTGCACTTTGATGTTGTTTATTTGCAAATGTTAGTTCAAATACATAGAACGTGCAGACCCTCACATAATGCTGCTAAAGTAAGTAAGTAAATAAATAAATAATGTCCAGTAGCAGCTTCGAGACCAACTAAGTTTGTTCTGGGTATAAGCTGCAAGGGGACAGAGAAAAGGGGAAACCCAGAAACTGCTGTTCTGTTAACAGAAAGAGAAATCCTCTTCCCTTGAAACAGGATCATAGTACAACAAATCATGCCTGTATATGTGCATATGTAGAGTGGCTTCCTCCAGTGTTCTGAGCTTTCTGTTACTGCCTCTTGACCAGAAAAGTATCCAGCCCCCTGGAGTCCCAAACACATCAGAGACGTGATTGATAAGTATTGCGTCCTAGAGAATGGCTGCTGACCAAATTGCTGTGGTACCACCCCCTGCCAGCTCATGATAGAGTGACACTACCATCAACTCAGAGGGAAGTCCCTTGTTGCTCTTCTCAGCATTATGGCAGCAGTTAATGGCAAGTGGGCGGGAAGAACAGCTTGCAGACAAATGGGGGAATGATACCTCTCATCATGAGAACATTAAAGGGTTGAAAATGTCTCCAGTTTTATGGCATGAATTTCCCCCTTGCAGAATGGCAGTGCAAAAAAGATCTCCTGGGGTAGTAATTTCATGAAGGTTTACTGCATTGGACACAGAAAAAATAGGCTGTAATCAATGGAACTCTCGGTAAATATGTAGAACTTCATATGTAGTTCAGATTATGCCTTGTGTCACATAAATGTTTGGCTTGAGTAACTTCAGTTATAAACTCATCAAATCAAAGATACTACCCAAACCATTTGAGTTTTGAGTAAGCATAGAAGCAGTGAAAGAAAAGCAACATTCCTGCAAAGTGTCAATCACATTGAGGTCAGCATCAAAACGCCATCATTCTGAATAGAAATAGGATGCATCTGCTATATAGTGAATTCAGTTGTTGACTATTAGAAAATGGTCGGAAAACTACTGGTGGATTCAAATTACAAGAAACGAGATTCCCACTAAGCATTAGGAAGAACTTTCTGGCAATAAGAGCTGCTTGACAGTGGAACAGACTCCCACAAAAGGTGATGGAATCTTCTTCCTTGGAGGTTTTTAAGCAGAGCTAGGATGACCATCTGTCATGGATAATCTAGTTGAGATTCCTGCATTGCAGGGGGTTGGACTAGATGACCCTCAGAATCCCTTCCATCTCTGCAAATCTGTGATTCTATAGTGCATTCCTTTTTGTTTTATTTTAAATATATAGTGATGCATTTTGTGGGGAGAGAGAGTTATTTGCCACAATATGTTTACTATTCTGACCTTAACAATTGGAAGGAGGGAGGAGCAATATAATTTGTATAAGTAAGTAAATAAACAGAAGCTAGAAGCTGCATTTATTTGGGCTAGTTGACATTTGTTTATGGATTGTAATAGTTCCTTCTTGCTGGGTGGCATTTGTGTTGGGAGTACAAATGACAGCAATATTTTGAATGCATCTCATTTCTGCTGAGGGCTCTTTGCTCTCTATGTGAGAACATTCCAAGGAACCTTTAGCATATGTATGTGAATAAATCTCCTGCCTGCACCATAAAACATTTTACCATGTACCCAACATAAAACAGTCATTACAGGGAAATAGTAAAGCCACGGAGATTAACACATCCTCTCAATCACACCAGCTATTTTTATAATACCTAATTTAGCAAACAAACTGTGAAAGGCATAGCCACAAACCAAGCTGCTAAAATGTGGAAGGCCTATTTCTGCTCTTCACAGCACCTGCCTGAAAACTAGTTTCGCAATGTCTCTTTCACTATGGCCACGAATAAAACTAAGCGCAACTGTAGAACGATTTCTGCTGGCATTTTACTAATGCAGCACAGTGCATGCTTATACAGAAATAAGCTACGCTGTGTTCATTGGGGCATACCTTCAGGCAAGTATGCATAGGATTGGAGCCAGTTTATGTGCTTATGTGGACATAAGGCCGACGATAGTACCCCAAAATCCTTGCATGATGGAGAAAATGCCATCGGTTTCTACTGAAATGTAAATGAGTAAGGCCTGCATATACTGGGGCTATTCTGATATATACATCCTTATAAGAAGGAACATTTTGGCAGATAATTATTTCAAATTTATAGGCTTGCATTATGCAAAAAATGTTGAGGGTCAGCTTATTCTGTTAAAAAACAGTTCATTTTCTCTAAGGTGCCCTGATATCCTATGTTTTGTGTGGGAGTGTTTTATTTTTAAAATGCCATGTTCTAGAATTTCAAAATCCCCAAAGAATGTACATGGATGTTCCTTCTTCTGAATTGGAATAAATCAAGACTAGGACGGGGCTTGGCTAGAATTCAAAATTTGCATAAGCTTTTGGCTAATCAATTTGCCATCAAGCTCTGGCTCTCGCTTGTTTGTTTGATATCAGCTCAGATAATATTTTGGCTCTTCAGATAATATATTTGCTCTTTTTGTTTCTCAGCCAATTTTCTGTCCTCTTGTTGGATTAAGTATCTTGTAAATATAAAATGTATTACATGTTTAGATAGCAAAAAAAATCCACAGCATTTTATATTCTGTACAAAATAGAATAATAACTATATTCAGATTCTAATACTTGCCTATAACTGCCCTTTCCACGCTCAGTGCCAATGGACAGTTGCATAACCAGGTCAAGTGCCCAGGCCTTGGCACTTATCTGTGTGTCCCTGTTTACTTGGAAGTGAGGTCCACCAATTTCAGTTCAACTTACTCTCCTGCAAGTATAAAATGCATCTAATCAAGTGGAATGTTAAATGTGTTGCTCTTTAAGGTGCTACAGGACTTCTTGGTTTTTTTTGCTGTACTACCATGGCTCTGAAAGTTGTTCCCATGTAAGGGTTGTTCCCATGGAACGTGGGTGGCGCTGTGGGTTAAACCACAGAGCCGAGGGCTTGCTGATCAGAAGGTTAGTGGTTCAAATCCCCGCGACAGGGTGAGCTCCCGTTGCTCGGTCCCTGCTCCTGCCTACCTAGCAGTTCAAGAGCATGTCAAAGTGCAAGTAGATAAATAGGTACCACTCCGGTGGGAAGGTAAACGGCGTTTCCGTGCACTGCTCTGGTTCACCAGAAGCGGCTTAGTCATGTTGGCACATGACCCAGAAGCTGTACGCCAGCTCCCTCGACCAATAAAGCGTGATGAGCACCGCAACCCCAGAGTCGGCCACGACTGGACCTAATGGTCAGGGGTCCCTTTACCTTTAAGGGTTGTTCCCATGTAAGAGTTGTATTGTTCCTGCTGTATGTTACTCTTGTCTTCTGGCACAATAGATGCTGTTGGCCATTTGCCAGACTCATAAGACAACAGGGACCAAAAGCCATAGCCAGCCATTGCTCTCCTGCAGAGGAAAGATAACCCTGGACAAAGCAATCTGATAAATGTCATTGTGTCAGGTTGTTGTGAAAAACACAGGAGCAAAGGCCATGGAATCTTATTTTTTAATTTGTGTCTGGTAACCCTGCTAATTGGTTAGGTTATTGCGAGCTAATTCAGTTCCTAATGAGTTATGCCAAACTAGGGTATCCCATGGTATATTTTCCTCTAGGGTTTTCTATGTAAATATGTGAAAATGGCCAACAGAGTTTTGACCATGCATGGCTTTGTGTTGCAAATAGTGAACAGGCACCTTACCGCTTGCCTTGAATAGTGCCATCATCTCAAATCTGAAGGAGTGCAAAGGGCTGAGGAAGCAACTTCTCATTTAATTTCCTATGGCACTATGCACATATAAAATGATAGCTCTTCAGGGTCATACATTTAGAATCAGTCTGATAGTTTTCATGTAATTTATGGTTGTTGTTGTTGTTGTTGCTGCTGCTGCTGCTGCTGCTGTTTAGAAAGAAATTAATTTGAATGAAACATATTGCGCATCCTGAGAAGCCTGTTTCTGCACTGCGTGGGTATCAACCAAGCTCTGTTGAAAATAAAGTCTGCATAATGTGTTCCAAAAAATGCTAACACTGCTAAGAAAACTGGACTCAGTAACAGTTTAGAACAGGCTTCCTTGACCTCGGCCCTCCAGATGTTTTTGGCCTACAACTCCCATGATCCCCAGCTAGCAGGACCAGCGGTCAGGGATGATGTGAATTGTAGTCTCAAAACATTTGGAAGGCTGAGGTTGAGGAAACCTGGGTTAGAAGAACAATTACAAATACAGTGGTACCTCAGGTTAAGAACTTAATTCGTTCTGGAGGTCCGTTCTTAACCTGAAACTGTTCTTAACCTGAGGTACCACTTTAGCTAATGGGGCCTCCTGCTACCGCTGCACTGCCGCTGCACGATTTCTGTTTTCATCCTGAAGCAAAGTTCTTAACCTGAGGTACTATTTCTGGGTTAGCGGAGTCTGTAACCTGAAGCGTCTGTAACGAGAGGTACCACTGTACTGGACTATTTGCTCACTGCAGAAGTAAACCATGGTTAACACATAAGCATGTGGTTGCTGGGTTTATAGAAGGTGCCACCACAATCAAAATTGTGCCCTCTCTGAACAGGGCTATTGTCTTAAAAAAAACAATGAACAGAAATGCCTGGGCTTTCTGCACTCTTTAAGGCTGGCTAGGCCTAGTTCTCACTGAGGGGGTAAGCCTGTGTCCAGAATGTACTTCATGCAGAATAAAGCTTGAGATAGAAAACTAGCATGTGAGGCACTCATCTAACCTAGAGCCCTTCTTGATACAGTATTCCAATTTGCAAGGGTGAATGATTTTCCTAATTTGAACGTGGGAGCTTCCCACAGGCAATGAGTCTGAAGTGGTACAGCCCACCCAGATACAGACTGACTGCCTCAGTGAGAGCTAATCCCTTAAAAGAGGATATTATGGGAGCAAAGGGGAAATGAAAATTAGAGAGTGTTCAACATCAACAGGTGGAGTATGTTGTATTTTTTGAATCTATCCCAGCTCTGGCACTCTCTCTCTCTCTCTAGATTATTGCTCTATTTTAAAAACATTTTACCTCCTGATTTTAATCTTTGTCAGTGCTGCCAAAGTTGAGGGAAATTCCATAACCACCACCCTTATCTTTGGCAATCTCCCCCAGAGGGATGCTGTAAACTAGATTCCTCATTGTTAAGTGACCCTTTATTATTATTATTACTATTACAGGCCAGGAAGTCTTAAGCTTTTTGTAGACCTCCTCTAGAATGATTTACACTATCTTTCTCTTTAAAGTTTCTGGCCTGTATTTGTAAGTTTAGGGAGTTCTGGATAACAGAGGCACAATTTAGTGCTTCCAACTGTCAGAGAAGGAATCATACAGTGATTTGTGATGGTTCTCTGGTGATATAATGAGATAAAGCTACAGTATCTCTTTTGGTCTCTTTCTTGCTCCTGATTAAGTACACTGAAAGGTAGCATACACCCCATCAGCTGACGGCTGCACATTTAAAAGATAGCAGGGGAGATTTACCTTGAATCTGATTTGTTCCTTCCAAACTTTGTCATGTTTGAAATCCGGATTCAAATATCGTTGGCCTGGAGTATTATGTCCATTGTAAATGGGCCCATATTCATTTGCCAGCAGTGCAAATTTCAAGTGCTTTATGTTGTTGAATTAAGCAGGAAAGAATCTTGAAAGAACCGTAAAAAAAACTCCTGTATGTTATCTGGTGATGCATAGAAGCAGAGCTTTCTTGATGCAAGTTTGGTCCAAAGCCTAGACTGTCCAATAGCATGCAAGACATGTTCACCCATTTCCTCACATTACCCTGCCCCTCTGCCTTCCAGACACACCTATGAAAAGTAAGAAAGAACTAAGAACTAAGAAATTATTTCTTACAACATGTGCTTGGGAGTAGGTGTTTGAGGAGGGAGAGACATGGAATTGACCTTCCTTGCTCTGATGGATGACTTTTATGAGGAGAAGGACAGGAGGACTGTGTCCCTCTTATTCTTACTTGATCTCTCAGCACCTTTTGATATCCTTGATCAAGGTATCCTCCTGAACGTGCTCAAGCCACTGTTTTGTATTAGTCCAGTCCAGTCCAGGGGGGACGCGGGTGGCGCTGTGGGTTAAACCAGTGCCTAGGACTTGCTGATCGAAAGGCCGTGGTTCGAAGCCCCGTGACGGGGTGAGCTCCCGTGGCTCGGTCCCAGCTCCTGCCAACCTAGCAGTTCGAAAGCACCCAAAAAGTGCAAGTAGATAAATAGGTACCGCTCTCCAGCGGGAAGGTAAACGGCATTTCCGTGTGCTGTGCTGGTTCGCCAGAAGCGGCTTAGTCACGCTGGCCACGTGACCCGGAAGCTGTCTGCGGACAAGCGCCGGCTCCCGGCCTCTTGAGCAAGATGAGCGCGCAACCCAAGAGTCGGTCACGACTGGACCTGATGGTCAGGGATACCTTTACCTTTACCTAGTCCAGTCCAGAGTCAATTTCAGAGAATAACACTGGGTGATTATAGTTCGGACCCGAGGCAGTTGTGCTGTGGGGAGCCAAAGGGTACTACTGTCCCCAGTGCTATTTATCATCTATATAGAATCATTAGGAGTGGTTATTGGGAGACTTGGGGTAACGTGTCTTCCTTTTGTTGATGATACCTAGCTCTGTTTATCTTTAACGAGTGATCTGGAAGGGGCAATGCAAACCCTGGCCTGGTGCTTGGATTCATTGGTAGATTAGATTAGAACCAACAAATTGAATCTGAATCCTGACAGGACAGAAGCCTTCTGGGAGTGGGATGGTTCCCAAGCCCCAATAAGTGGTTAATTACCTGGATCCATCTCTCTCACTAAAAGTCTAGGTGCCCTCAGTGGCTAGGAGTGCTTTGACTTATATGACAGCTATGGCCATTTCTTGGACTTGGATAGCCTGATCCACATGCTGGTAACCTTCAGATTGGCTTACTGCAATCCATTCTATGTAGGGCTGCCTTTGAAGTTGACCCAGAAGCTGGAACTAATGCACCCAAATCCCATTCGTCCATCATCTGTTTTCACTGCATATTTTCAAATGCCTCTGAAAGGCACTCTTATATCGCTTTATTTTAAGTTCAGCTATCTGGTCAGCCCTCATCCACATCCTCATTTGAGTTTAATTCTGGGCATCATCAAACTTTTATTGGACTGCTTTGAAAATCCTGCACAGCTGATAATTACCCCCTAGCCACCATTTTGTGTTGTGCACCTGCCTCTGCTCATGCTGGAAAAGAGGCTATCAGAAATGGCAATTACAACCCTCTAACTTTGTAATGTTAAGGGAGGTTTTTCTTTGTTTTGGTTTGGTTTTTTTGCAAGTTGAAAAGAGCCTCTCACTTTTGTTTTTAAGGCCTCCAGGAATTGATGTGACCCATGGCTTTTCCCAATTTAGTTGTGGTGTGACCGGCTAGTTAAGCTGCATATGAAAAGGTCACTTATTCTCCTCAAGAGAGGAGATGTCAGCTTGAGTGATGGAGAGCCTTTGCATTGGGAGCCATAATATTCACTTCATACAACTGCTAACCCCATGTGGAAATGCAGGAAATGAATGGTGTAAAAATAAATACATTCTTCTGTCTCTATTCTAAGATGGGTAAAAACAACAACGCAACGACCCATCATTAGTGTGTCATTGGTACCAAGGAACAAACCTAGAATGAATATAACAGGATGCTTTGCTGACAGCAGAAATTAATCTTCTGGTGTTTCTTTAGTTAAATTGTGGATTGTTAATCAGGTGTACTTCTGTTTTCCCCAACCAATGGTCCATATAGATGGCTAGGGATATAAGAGAAGAGGCAGCTGCCACGGTACATTCAGCTTGCCTGCCCTTCTTAAGCAAATAGTGGCAATGGTCCCCTATGATCACTTGCAAATATCACAGATATCCTGAGGAAATATTCCTGTAATCACTTTCTCTGATATTAATATAAACCTTTAATTTGCTGTTTGCCCATCTCTGCTCACACGAGCAAGGTGAAAATTTAGGTTTCACCATTGGTTTTACCTTGAAGAATAATGTAACCTAAACTATATTCTATGATAATTACCCATCTGTTGGTCTTTAAAATTACCTTGGGATAATAACCACCAGAGGAAATGCAGTTGCGTAACACACACATATTCCCAGTCAAACCCAGGAGAGAAGTTGTAATGCTGGGGCTATTCCTGTTCCCACAGTGGCCCTCCTGTCTCCACAATGTGGTTACAGGCTCAGGTTGTATCCCTCTCACGATATAGTTCAGTTACGACATGCAGCCATTTGAAAGTAAGCAGCATACTTTTTATCATACAGTCTCTGAAGCTTGAAGCATTAGCCACGGCAACATCTGTAACTCTTAGCGTGTACCAAGGTTGATGGAAATGACAAAAGAATGCTGGACTCAAAATTGTCGAAAAGTATGTTCAGCAGTCAGAAAAGAAGAAGACCCTGCTGGATCAGGCCAGTGGCCCATCTTGTCCAGCATCCTGTTCTTACAGTGGCCAGCCAGATGCCTTTGGGAAGCCCTCCAGCAGAATCTGAGCCTGGTTTCCAGCAACTGGTAACTAATAGCCACGTGACAACCTTGCACTGGATTAAAATTTTAGAAATATATAATATAATGGAGTCAATAGCAGAAGGCACCCGTTGGTTATCATCCTTTGGGGCCATGTGGTCAGACCTGCTTTAAAATATCTGGCATCCCAAGGGGGAAGGTAGGAATTGAGAACTAGCCAAGTTAGCTGTTCTTTGACACAGGTCATCTACCAAATATCTAACACGGCAAATGGCTAATAAACCTTGTGGGGGGAAATAGCCTCTTGAGGCACCAAAATAATCAGCTGAATCCGGGAAGAGATCTGGAATACACATTTAATCAAGAGGCCAATTTGGCTGAAGCCAGTGTCTCCTCCTGCCCTCCCAGGCATGCATGTCTTCAGGTTGTTTATAGGAGCAAACAGCAGGGAGCCCACAGATACATTCACAACTGCCTCCAAGTTTTCACTTATACTCTCCAGTTCAAAGGGTTAATCTTGTTCCTTAGAATAAAGAATTTTGCAACAAGCCCTGATATTTACCACATCAAACACAATTGGAGCCGGCATTGTTTGAAGAACATTAGACAATAGACAAATTAAAGCGACAAGGGAAATTTACTTTTACTGGGCCAATGTTTGCAATCTAGTATTCTGCCCAATTTATATCCTAAAGAAAAAGGGACTGTTGAGAGTCACTGTCTGGCTTAATTTTGTGGGCTGCTATCCAAGCCATAGCAACCCTCTTCACCCCCCGCTTCTTTTTAAGGTAGCATTATTGTGTGTGCATAGGTATATAGCTATCTCCACATGGCACACACAAAGACTTTAAGCAGCTTTTTTAAAAATTAAAAAGAAAACATTTGTTTTGTTTTTTAAAAAGGGTTTATTGCAAAATAAGCCTCAGCTTCACTTGTCTTATAATAATCTCTTCAAAACAGGACACGTTGATCAGCTACCAAAGTGCACCAAATTGATAGCTGTTGAATTTATTGTGATTTTAGGTGGCAAAGGACACCAAAGCACAGCATTTCGTCCAGAAACAGAGAATTAAAAGTTGCTTGGTTATCCACTGCAATGACTTTGTGAAAAGTACACTTAAAATGCATTGAAGGTAAAGCATAATATTGTCCACAAAGCCACCCTTGTGGTGGTTGGAGAAAGTAGGTGTATTCTAACTGGGGGGAAATATGGCTTATTTTCAAGTGAGGTGGTAAAACTGGATTTTAGCCATACCACTTCAGACCCTGGGTAGGAGCTCCTCTGACTGAACACTTCTCCATACAGAAACACAGCTTGCATACAGAAAACTAGTATTTTGAACGAAGTCTGCATGTGAACCTTTTTCTATGATATTGTTTTCTGTATGAAATTAATGTTTTTGGTATGAAGAGATATTCTGCCATGCAGGCCTCAACACCACATGCAGCGTGAAATGGTTTAGCCCAGACATGTATTCTACCCCCACCTCAGGGAGAACTAGGGACTCTAAATTCCTCACATCAAAAAGTGCATATGTTTCACATTCTAAAAATATATATATATTTACAATCGATGCACATGCAGCATTACAAAGAAGCCGACTCTTTACACTTTCCTGTGAATTCCATTAGATACATTCAAGAATAAACATAGTGTATGTTGTAAGGATTCAGACAACCCATATTTCTCCATCAAGTGTTATTTTGGCGGATTTTGCATTCAACTTGGTTGCCTGAAGGGGTGAGGTACATACATCGTATACATGCAATAACTTGCAGAGGCAAAAACCTATCTTGTTGAAAACACAATGGCCATTTAGTCCCTATTGCTTTAGATCCCACATAACTTAATTCTGTCATGATCTCATCACATGGTGGGTGTGAAAATCACTGTGCAACAGTTCACACGTTCAGATTTCCATACACACAAGCAGCTGTGCTACTGCAACCACATGAGAAAATATTAATGGGAACCAGGCTGCACATAAGAGAACCATCAGGCATTTCCATAATAATGGTAAATGATTTTCCCTGACTTTGTAAACCGGACCTGGGAAAATTTGTTCTACCATTTTAGCTTTGACAATATTGAAATCTGGACTTCATACCTTTGCATTTGGTACTTCTAAAAAGGAAGGCTTTTCAACCAGAAACAGACAATAAAGTGACTACAAGTGCACTTACAGCTAACTATGAAGCTTTAGAAGTAAACTGGAAAACCTTGGAAGTATACAATCTAAGCTTAAGGAGCATACAGGTAACTTGCATCTTACGCTTGTTTAACTTACGCGATCGCAGCTTTGTTTGGGGAGGGAGGGGGATAAATAAATAAATAAATAAATGGAGAGCAGCAGAAATCCACTCTCAATTTATATATTCCCCTCACCCCACCTGCGCAAAGCTGCGATCCCCAGCTTTCGGAAGGCAGTGTGAGGGCTCTCAGGCTTTAGCTCCCACTGGGCTTTGGGAAGTGGGGGAAGGGCTCTAGGTCCCTGCCAGAGCCCTTGCGCCACTTTCCTCCTTGTGGGGGCCTGGTTCTGGGAGTTCCTAGTTTTATTATTTTTTGCGTATGCACATGGATTCCTGGAAGGTATGGGATATGTGGCTATCTTATTCCAACAGCCTGTCCCCCTTACACACCAGAGAAAAGTTAAAACACTCAAAAATCTCAGTTTCCAGCCTGGACCACAGATCCTTATAATATCGGGATGCTTTATAGGGCAGAATATTGCTCTAAATTGTGTGAGAGTAGGGAAATAGGTACCTGAAGCAGAAGTGGCGTGGAGTATATTATTGTGGGGGGTGGGGAGCGGCACAAATACGTTGAATGAGTATCAGTTTTGTTCCAAATATTTTTTTTTTTTTTTTTTTTTTTGTCTTTGAAGCATTTTATTGGCATAGAATTTCATAAACTGCTGTTTCCCCTAGTGTAATTAACTACATCTTCACATACAAAATTTTACAAATACATCAAGTGTCCTTCAAGTGTTTAGAAGAAGCACCATCATAAATAAAATTTTGATGGAGAATAGAAACTTACTGCCAGAGTAAACAGATGAATTGCTGAAAAACAAGATAAGGCCACACAGACAAACAGCATGGAGTTTGACACATGGAGGGCTGCTTCACATAGTAGGATTTAACCCACACATTAAAACAGCCACTCATATTATTCAGATTTGAGTCACGTAATACATGGTTGCCTCGCACATTAGAGGAAGGGAGTTTTGTTCCAAATATTGGTCAAATTGAAGATGTGTCCAGAATGGGAGGGCGGGTGACTTGCGTAAGCATGGTCCAAATATATAAAGCTTTTCTGGATGCTCCAAGTAAAAAAATACTGTATGCCTGAAATGTGATCATTTAACAGTTCGCTGGAAGGCTGTCATAGGTAGTAGTTAGACAGCTGCTGATTTGCGTCCTTTGTTTCGCCTCCGAGTGTTATTGGAGGAAGAGCTGTCTTGTCTGGAGCAGTAATGTTTGGTGACTACTTCTTTGCACTGTTCACATTTCACGGTGCAACACCAGATGAACTTGCAGTTGCAGTTGGTGACTGTTTCTGTCTGCCTAGCCTCCGTTTTCAACCCACACTCTGAACAGAGCCTTTTACAGCTCCGCTTCTCCCACTGGGACAGGTTTGTACCGCCTTGCAGGCATTCTCGTCCTTCAGTGCCGCGGAGGCCCAAGGTCATGTTTTTGACGCAGTAGTCAGAAGAGTCCTCCAAGTAGACAAGTTCACCGGATAGCAGGGTGCTGAAGGTCTCAAGTGTGACTCCACGACTGTCTGCACTGTTTGCCGCTCTCATTCTCTTCTTGTCTGTCTCCAGCTTCTGAGCCTGGCGGTATTTGATCTTCAGGTAATTTCCAATCTCTCGAAAATCTGAAAGCTGCAGCCAACAGGTTTGGATGCTGCAGCTCCCGGAGACCCCGTGACATTTGCAAACCTTCTTCATGGTTGCTTTTACAGCCTTGGGAGGAGAGGAGAACAATTAAGAACACCAAGTCTGGAATGAGCCTGAGAAATGTGCCCTCTGTGCCCAGCCCCCAGTTTCACACTGATGTACATCGCAAGGGGCAGAGAGAGGATGTGGGCCATAACATTTAGTGAGACACAGAGAAGAGAAGCACCAGGCAAGACAGCTGTAATAGTGGCCGTCTTCATTTGCCCTTAGTAGGAGAGAAGCCAACAGGTGCCCTTCGGATGTTGCTGGACTCTAACTCCCATCATTCCTGGCTGTGGCTGATGGAGAGTCAAATAACATCTGAAGGACACCTTATTGCAAGCAAAAGAGGACCCAGTACAGGTTTTTTTCCAGGGGGTACTCAAGGGTACGCAGTATCAAAACCTCTTTTTTGTTATTAAAAAGTCTAGGAAAAAAGCACTGCTCACATTTTTAAAAGTTGTGTAGGAGAGGGAATTTAGGCAGGTATAAAGTGTATGATAAACAGCAACTGTCTTCCTTCCCATCAGGGCTTAATTTACCCAGAATGCCCCTAGACCCCAATATAGTAGTAATTCTGGGGAAATTAAGTTAATAGCACCTGCAGCCTTTGCAAAATGTGCTTCCATTTATAGTCCTGGGTTTAGCACCATGCCATTAAAAGCTTTTAATATTTATTTCTTAATTAAGGAAGCTGCTGACCAGTGATAACCATGTTGAGCCCACCATGATGAATGCCAACACTGGGCCTCAGTGACCAAGATTTGGAATAATGCTATCAGAAGCTTTCCTACATCTTAAAAGTTATTTTCCTACATCTTAAAAGTATTTATTTTCCAGGAGCTAAATTTCCTAATTATGTGGAGTTGTTTTAGATGGAAGCAGCATGCCATCCAATCCAATGCATGTTCCTCAAAAATCATTCCTCTGTGTTCAGTGGGGCTTACTCCCCGGTAGGCATAGAATTGCAGCTTGAATTTTCAGTCCAGAAGATACTCAAGACTGGCATGCTTCTATCAGGAATGTATAGGATGCTAGTCCTTTGCCTAAGAGGTTAATCTTCATTGCACCCAAAAATGTGCTTAACAGAACACATTGTTTAAAGTCATATTATATATCAACAGAGATTAAACCAGAAATTTGCTTCTTTAAAAATTCAGTTGCATCACACTAATCAAACAGAACTGATCACCCTTGTGTAAAAACATTCCCTTGTTTTGAAACAGAGTGAGGAGGAGTCATGATGAGACTTGTCCAAGCCACTAGGTTGAACCATGACCAGAGAGCCTAGAACAGAAAACTGATCCACCTAACAGAGAGCAGGCAACAATTTTGCTCAGCCGATTACGGGTCTGGTAGCCATATGGATAGAAGCAAAGTGTATATTTTTGGTTTATGTGTTTGAGAAATTGTTCAGTTTTCTACCCTAGGTGGGGTTGCTTGTCTCCTGAAGGAGCAGTTTCAGGGTGCTTCTGCATCCAGCTCTGTCACTGGAGGCTCAGGTAGTCTCAGTGGCTACAAGTGCCTTTTACCAACTGCAGCTGGTTCGACAGCTATGGCCATTCTTGGAACAGGAAAGCCTTGCCACAACAGTTCATGCATTGGTTACTTCAATGCACTCTACTGCATTACTGCAATACACTCTATGTGGGGCTCCCCTCGTGCTTAATCTGGAATCTGCAGTTAGTGCAGAATGAGAGTACCCATTAACTTTTTTTAGGAAAAAACCCCCACTGCTCTTAGTATATAAAACTCTTAACTTGGAACCAGTTTACCTATGAGATCACTTTGCCATACCTATGCCATACCTCGACCGCTTCAACCAAATTGGCACTACTACAGGTGCCACATAATACCTGTTCCACATTTGTAAGAACTTGACTGCTTGGTGTGGCAGCACCTACAGTGTGGAACTACCTGCCTATTGAGACCTGCACTCTTTTCGGCGCTTGCTAAAAACATTCCTATTTAGACAAACCAATCCAGATGCTTAGAAAACGAGGTGATTTTAATCTGTTTCAGCATTTTAACTTTGGTATGTTTTAAAGTGGGGTTGTACATTTTTCTTGATTTTACTGTCTCTAGTTTTTGTCAACTGCTCTAAGGGTGTGTGTTTTTTACAATCAATCGGTCTATAAATTTTATGAAATAAATAAATACATTTTTACTATTTTCTTGTTTTGTTGCAACCGAATACAAATGAATACAATTGTAAGGGGTTTTTTTGTTTTGTTTTTAAAGTAACCCACTGAAGTGGTAGTTTCTCCATCCTGCTTAAAACAATTAGGTATGCCCCATCTCTATTTCAGAAAATAAGAAGCAGGTAAAATTAATCAGGAATTCACCCTGAGGGCCTGATAAGGTGACTCTGCCCGCATTCAGTGTTGAACAACCCTTATTTCCAGTCAGCCCATGAAATCAGTGAGTCAGTCAGCTTATTCAGAAAAGGACAGCCTGAAGGGGCGACTCTGAGGTCACTCTTCTCTTTGGCCATTTACACATTCTAAAAGAAGTATTTTTCAAATGAAGACTACATATTTTCTCACTTACCAGTCTCCCTGCTTCATTATTGTGCAAATTCATTGAAGCTCTGGTATCATGTGCTGTCTCCAAAGCATCCACAAATTTTTTGGCAATTCTTTCACCAAATTCAACATTGTCACTGCAGCCTCCCCAAACCCATCCTTTTCCACCTGGGGGGACAAAAATAACATAATTTGCAAACTGGTATGAATCTTCCAACAGAAATGGGTTTGAGCACATGGAGGTATCACAGAAGAAACAGGGAAACTGGTAATAGCCAGGTTTGGACCAGAATGAAAGTAGGGGCTAAGAAATATATTTTAATTATAATTTAGTTTGAATTGTATCTTTCTTGCTATTGGGAAGCCAGATTTAGCAACCAAAAACAGCTGGCACAAAGCGCAGAGATGGAGATTCTGCCACCTAGAAGTGTGAAAAGCAAAGCAATACGTAATGAACTCATTCCAGAATTATGCCCACCAAGATGAGGTCTCACCTGCATGTCCCTTTCTTGAGTTATCGCAGCCACAGTTTTCAAATTCTCCCATGCTGCAGTTCCTGGTAAGAGTGTACATTACACCAGCTGAGCTAATGGCATGAACAAAAGACGTCTCCCTGGTAGCTGAAAGAAGGACCAGTCAGCATCAGGAGAAAAGAAAAGGCCAAAATTGTCCCCTACATTTCTTCTTCTACTCTTTCCTGGTCTCTAGATCCCTTTTATAAATCCACTATAACATGAGCATTGATATATAATACTTGACACTAAGCAGGTTTTATTTTTCTGCACTAAACATGGTCTGTGTATCACTAGCATCAGAGCATTATGGAATATATACAATCATTTAACACAGAAACAAAAAAGTCTATGATCACAACTTTTATATCCCAGCTATTGGGCTGGTAAACTATCTTGCTTTAGAGTCATATCATACAAAGTTGGCATGCCTGTTTGGCGAAAGTACAGAGAAGGTACTGTTCTAAAAGCTCTTGGGAAATAAAGCTGCTGCTGCTAATATTTATTTATTTCACAGGTTTATATACCACTTTATAGTTAAAAGCTACAGAAGCTGTGTGCAATACAATAAAATACCAAAGATACAGACTCAAACTAAAAACAATAAAACCATTCTTAAACAAAAATGTCTTAAACAAAAATGTAGCCACCTAAATATGAAGATACAGTACTAGGTACTTCAGCTGGTAATTATTTTCAGAAAGCTGGAGCTGAAACAAGTTCACTTATTCTTGTATTACTGTTGAAGCTTCAATCCTGTACCTTCTTATCTTGGAGTACATCTCATTGAATTCAATGGGATGTACTTCTGAGTAGACTGGCATAGAATTGCACCCATCCATTTAATGTATTATTGAATTTATATCCCACACCTCCTCCTAAAGAAGTCCAGGACAGCAAACACATGGGCCTTAAAACAGTATGTTAAAACTAAAATGACATACATTATAAAATGAAATAACAATAAATAATAAAATATCAGAAATCATCTAAAAACACAGCAGTTTTGTTTTGTTTGTTTAGCTCTTCTTATTCTGGAGATGGATTCCTTCCATTTGCATTTTGTAAGATAGTTTGACTTTTTTTCAAACAAGATAAATAGGAAGAGAGATTGTAGCTTTAAAATATATAGATATGTTCTTGGGTAAATCCAATGTGTTATTTTTTGAGAGGGAGAGGTCTCTCGGGAAAAAGTACCCCCTGATCTGGAAGCACTTTCCCTGTTCTTCAGTAGTGATGGAAATGAGAGCCAGGTTGATGGTGGTTAGACTGTGAGAAAAGAGCTGAAGAAACTTTACTTCCAATTTCCACTCAGCCACGAAGCTCACTAGGTGACCTTTGGCCAGTTGCTCACTTTCAGTCTAACCTACCTCACAAGGCTGTTGTTGTGAAAGGTGAAAGGAGTGCAAAAGAACTTTGTGCCCCAGCCTTATCTCCTTAGAAGAAGGGTGAGGCGAGACGCAATAAATGATAATTTATTCATTTAAAAACCCCAACTCTGAATGTGTTCCAAAAGCATTTTCGTCTGTTCATTTCTTCACACATTCCAGGATCAAAGCCTGACATTGCCAACAAGCCCACATTTCCTCATTAGAAGTTGCCCACCACAGAACCCAGACAGACCTGACTGTAGGAAAGGACATGCAGAAATCCACTTACCACTTCTCAGCTTATTGTGAGTGGAGAGTTGCAGGGTGCTCTCAGGACAATTCCAACGCTCCCAGGCAAACTGGTACTTACACTCTTCAATTCCACGTAGGGCACCAGCAGCCACACTGGACGAATATGTCAAATATGCCTTTAACAGACCCAAAAAGAGGTGAAGTGAGGTGTTTATTTTCTCTCTCAACCCCCCCCCCAAACATCCTTGAAACAGCCAGTTTCTATCCAGTTCCCTTCCATTCTGCAGAAGGAATTGTAGCTTTGTATCAGCAGATGTGGTTACTTCATTCAAGCAGACTACATTGAAAGCTATTTAAACTCACAATATTGAAAAGGGGTGGGTGGGAATTACCTGGGTTCCTGACATCAAAAAGTTGTTCACGGACCTGAAGGAGGGAAAGAGAGAAAAACAACAATAAAACACCTCATTGAACAGAATTTTAAGGCCATCCTTTTTGAAGTGGGTGCGAACCACCTAGTAGCAGTGAGGCTTGAGCTCCTACCATGCTGATATCCTGAAGATCTCTCCGTAAATTCCAATAACAGTAAGGATGGCAAAGGTGCCCCTCTTCATGGTGACTCTGTATTCCACTAGCAGATCCAAAAGCTTTCCCCCCCAGACAACATAGGCTTTTTCTAGATAGGAGCGGGGAGGAGGACACACAGCTAAGATCCTTTTTTTCTATGCCAAATGAGAGATAATCCAGAATAAAGAAAGTTACAGCAACCAAAATCCCAAGTTATTTATAAGCTGAGCTCCTGAAGGGCGTCTATTTGCTGCCCAATGATAAAAGAGCTTCTGATCCAATGGTTGAAAAGATAGCAAAGGAACCGCCTGATGGTGCACTTCAAAAGGCCGGGAGGTAGTTGCCATCTGAATCTCTGTAGTGATTCTGAAGAAGGGCAAACTTGCCTAACAATAGAGAACTTTTAATTCAATTAAGGGAGCTTTTGACTTTAGCTGAAGTGCACTTGCTTTCTCTTTTAAAACAAACAAACACCTCCCCTTCCTTACCCAAGGTCTCTCACCACCATCTCTTCTGCCATTCCCCCAAAATCAGGATCTATTATTTTATTTTATTTTTATTTTAGTTTTTTCTCTCTCTGGGGGAAAAATGGCTACAATGCTTGATGATTCCAATGAAGTCCCAATAGCCATTGCAGGAGCCATCCCACAGTTAATGTGCTGTGGATTTGGCCATAGACTTGAGGTTTCAGCTAGGATTTAAAAAACAAAACAAAAACAAGCAGCAGCAGCAGATTCTAAGGCTTAGAACATTCTATCAGTACCAGTTTAGGCCAGGCACTTTGGCAATCCTGCTTTTACCCAATTAGTTTCTCCTCAGCATGCAGTAGCTTAAGGCGACAGGTTCCTTCCAGAAAATAAAAGCTGGTGATTGTACTTTTTTGCACAAAAGCCCATCCATTCTTTATAACTTGACTTTGGACAAGCAGAATAGAGACCCTGGCAATTTCAGGGAATCTTCCATTGCATACAAACATCTAAAGCAGAAGTGACTGGGAATTGTCAATGGACTTTTCTCTAGCATATGCAAAAGGAAAGTATTTATTAAGCTCATCATGCAATAGATTAGTTTTCCAGCTGCCACAGAACACTGTCTTCTGGGCCTATGGAAAGCTGTGAGTGGGAGCATCATTTGGCATGGGGGGAAAATTCATTTTAGAGTGGAAGCCTATGCATGTTTGCTCAGAAACAAGTGCTCCTTTGTTCAGTGGATCTAACTCCTGAAAGACTATGTAGTGAAAAGCTTAGGGACAATCTGCTTTTCTGAGTATTTTGCAGGATAAATCCCGTTTTCGGCTCCCTATGCCAGTATAACTATGATAAAGTTCACCTCTGTTCTTAAGTTTCCATCAGACATGATCTGTATGAGACGCAATGCCCATCCTATAGTTAGGGCAATATTCATTTGATTTTCTAAAAACAATTAATATTTCACTCACCTGTTTATTTTCTTAATCACTCTGTGAGGCAGATGACTTTAATTCCTACTTTATGGATGAAAAAATGACACCGGTAATTAATTTTCCAAGATCACTAACTGAGCTAATGACAGCTGGGATATGAACCCAGGACTAGTACCACTTGGCTGAACTCCTAAAACAATTTACTCTGGAATAACATAACCAAACTCCATTAAATAACTCCAGAAAAAGTGGTTCAAGTATCTGCAATTAAACTTGTTCTCAAGGAATCTCTTTGCAAAAAAAAAAAAAAGGACAACTTTTGTGAAACAGAAGACACCACTTCTCATAATATGAAACCAGCCATGAAGCTCACTGGGTGACCTTGGGCCAGTCAGTATCTCTCAGTTTAACCTACCTCACAGGATTGTTGTGAGGTAAAATGGGAAGGAGGGGAACTATGTATACCACCTTGACCTTCTTGGAGGAAAGGTGGGATATAAATATGAAAACATACATATACACATACACAGAGTGTAAAATTCCTTGCCTATGAAACAAGGCATCACTGAAACATTTCACCAGCTGTTTTGGTAGCCAGTTCCATACTGCAGCATAAGCCACATGGCCAGGGCAGGCCCAGGGCTCCTTCCCTCTGAAAGACAATTTCCCCTTGACTCCAAGTTTATTAGCAAGCAATAGAAGGAACTTATCATCACCCAAGATCATGTGAAAGGGAAACCTGGAGCCAGTCTGGCAAAGCTGCAAACAAACATTTGCAACCAGAGGATTAAAACAGTGGGCTAGTGAGAATGTAATGAATGCAAAATACCTCTTAATGAGCCCAGAGCTTTCACAGAGTGAATGTATTCCTGCAGGGAAGACAAAACTCTGGCTGGAGTCACTCTCTTAATCATTAACATCCTGGGAAGATAGCTCTTCTTCCAGAGAGCCCGGGAAAGGGCCTGTTTATAATAAAGAGTTTGATGGGAACATGGCTGGCAAATCTGAAGAGGGTTTTCGCATAAAAGTCATTATTTAGCACCTTCAAAAAAAAAATTTGTTTTAAAAGTCTGAAATCCTTATCTATCTAATCTTTATGTTCTGTTTGTGTTCGTCCATTGCATTTTGCCAAAAACAATTACCTAATCATTAAGTACTTGAATAGTAAATTGTGTCAGAAATTCATAGCTGCAGGCGCACTCTGATAATATATCTTTATGAAGACTTAAGACTTCTAAATTAGGTGCGTAGGAAGCTTCGGTAGATAAATCCAGACCCATTGGATCATCTATCTTAGTACTCAGTCTGCATCGAGGATTGAGAACTTATGACACTCAATATGTTAAAGGTAAAGGTACCCCTGTCTGTACGGGCCAGTCGTGACCGACTCTGGGGTTGTGCGCCCATCTCGCTTAAGAGGCTGGGGGCCAGCGCTGTCCGGAGACACTTCCAGGCCACGTGGCCAGCGTGACGAAGCTGCTCTGGCGAGCCAGCACCAGCACCACACACGGAAACGCCGTTTTTACCTTCCCACTATTTATCTACTTGCACTTAAGAGTGCTTTCGAACTGCTAGGTGGGCAGGAGCTGGGACCGAATGACGGGAGTTCACCCCGCCACGGAGATTCAAACCGCCGACCATACGATCGGCAAGTCCTAGGCACTGAGGTTTTACCCACAGCGCCACCCGCGTCCCTTCTCAATATGTTGCTGGACTCCAATTCCCATCAGGCACATCCACCGTGGCCATTGTGGTACCCAGCATCAGAAGGGCCACGTGTTCAACTGAATATTCCTGCATTGCAGGGGGTTGGACTAGATGATCCTCAGGGTCCCTTCCAACTCTACAATTCCCAGTGCTGTGTAAGAATCTGAACCCAGGAATTCAAGGAAGCTCAGCATGTTCGGGTCTGATCAGTACCTGGATAGTTGACCACCAGGAAACACCATGTATGCTGCCTAGATTTCCATTGCAGAAGAAAGGCGATATATAAACAGTACTAAACTAAGACTAGCAATAATGCCGACATTCTTCACAGCCTGAAGCCAGGTAAGTTTTGCAGAGTGTCAGATTTCATTGGAAACCCATCAGTCCTGGTTGCATTTCATAGACTGTTCAACATCAGTCAGACACTTTCAGTGGAATGTAGCTGACTGCTCTGATAAAAATGTTAACTGTTTTTGGTAAATTAATCTAGTTGCAATCTGGGCTTTTCACAGCCCTGCGGTGATGAAGTGATTAGCAGCAATGGGAAGCCCTTGGAGGGAAAGGATAGTTTGTTTTTGGTAGTGAAGAGGGAGCCCACCTCTCATTCTCACAATGTTGTTGGGCAATGCAATGAGTTGCTTTTCCTAGCATGGAGGGAAATAGTGGAGGCTTCAACTGTTGAATTTCTTCCTGTGGTGCAACACTGAAAAAGCAGACGTTCTCTGCCAGGGAAAAGGTGGCAAGAGGATTATGAAATTGTCTTCTTAACGGGGCAAACCTAACCCTATATCTACTGAAAAGCAGCCTACTGACTAGGACAGGGGTAGAGAACCTGAGGGCCTCCTGATGTAGCTGAACTACAGCTCCTATAATCCCATAATCCCTGACCATTGGCCATGCTGGATAGGGTTGAATGAAAGTGGAGTCCAACAACATCTGGAGGACCACAGGTTCCTCATCCTTTGACTAGGATGATAATGGTATTGTTCTAAGTCAAATGAAAGCTCCACATTTGGCGGGCCACATGTTCCCCACTCCCGCTTTAGAGTCCCCAACAATACAACAGAAGCACCTGCTGCTTTTGTGTACAGTACTGCATTTATTTCCCCAACTGCAGTCCTGAATTGATCTTTAATAGTTTGGTGGGTGTCAGTAAAGAAGGCAAAAAAAATCCTGAAAGTTACCATGGAACTTGAAGATTCTGTACAGCAGAATTAGACAAAAGGTAAGAACATAACAAGAATCCTTATCCTGCTGGATCAGACCAAGAACCCAAGCACTCTGTTTTCAGCCATATGCCTCAGGAATGCTTGGAGTAAGACTGCATATGGTATTCTGAGTTCTCATGGCTAATCTCTTTTGACAGAGTTGTCTTCTGGGAGTTTACCTTACCCCCCTTTACAGCCATTTATTAATTATTTTAATGTCTCTCCCCCACCCCTTGTGGCTTGTTATTGTAAGCCAGTATTAGATAGGTAGCCGTGTTGGTCTGCCATGGTCAAAATAAAAAAATTCCTTCCAGTAGCACCTTAAAGACCAACTAAGTTAGTTATTGGTATGAGCTTTCGTGTGCATGCACACTTCTTCAGATACACTGAAACAGTGTATCCACCTTCTCACTATATAGAAGGATCTGGCAACTTCTGTTTCAGTGTATCTGAAGAAGTGTGCATGCACACGAAAGCTCATACCAAGAACTAACTTAGTTGGTCTTTAAGGTGCTACTGGAAGGAATTTTTTTATTAAGCCAGTATTGTTATTGAATGGCTCACAAGCACTGCCTGCCTAGCAAAATGAATGAATGAAGCCTGTGGTCATCACATCATCTTGGGTGATGTATTCTATGTGTTGGTATCCCATGGATCTAGCTATATTTATGGTATTGGCATCTGGTTCCTACAGGATTAGGGCAGTGAGGTTCTATACTGGCCTTATCCCAAAGTCAATAAAAAGCGGGGAAAGTATAACAGCAGTCAGAAGTTGGGAAATAATAAGTTTTACAGGGTAGTCCCCTGTACTGTATTGCCTAAATGGAAAAATATAACATAGACATCTTTCTCCTTACCTGCACCTCGGATTTGATTTTATAAGGAATTGTTATATGCAGCTATACTGTTTAGCTGTGTTCATGTTGTACTGTATATGCTATTTTGGAATATTAATTGTTTCCTATAATCAAACGATTTTAAAAACTATAAGAAAAAGAGAAAATGGTGAAACTACATGCAGCCATGAGAAACCTCATTCTATCAAGGTTTACTCATAAATTCAAAATAATTCCAATAGGAGGTACTCCCAGATAAGTGTGTCCAAGGTGGCAGTCTCACTGTGTCAGGGATATGCGGTTGGGATAGTTGGCAGAAACTGAATAGAATGATAGTTACAACTATTCCGCTATGGCGCAAATGTGTGAAAAGTGGAGAGGAACATTTGAAAATTATATATATATAGCAGGTAATGCCTCCAAAAAAATCCAACTTTTGCTCCCTTGCCCAGGCATCAGATCCTACATTGCAAAGCTCTGCAATAACAACAACAACACCTGGGTAATTACAAAGATTCTCCCCTTCCTTAAAGACCTATAACAAGGCCTTTCTTTATTGTGTTCATCTGCATTGCTCTCCATGGGAGGTCAGAATACATCCCCTATGTGTGATGCCATATACTATACAGAAACTCACAACGGGGTGGGGAAGGTTTCTTGGATGACTCATTTCCCTGCACTGTTTTGTTTTCAACTTAACCACTTGTAGTCACATATATAATTGGAGATGACTATCTGAAGACATTCAAGAGCAATGTGCTATCTTCCCATTTAAAGGCACTAAATATGTGTTCCCATATCCACTTACCTGAGAGGAGTCCCTGCTGGACTCAGTGGGGCTTCCTTCTTGGCAGATATTATAGAATTGCACTGTAATCAACCCTACATTCAGTACTATCCTTTTAACATTATCCATTTTTTGTTTGTTTGTGTTTCTCATATATATTAGTTTGCTCACAAAATATAGTGGTGAGGTGTAATTAATTTTATTAACGATGTGTAATTATATGGACCCTGAAGACCACCAGCTTGAAACACATGTTGGAAACCTAATTTTACATAAATAGTGAGAATTATACCTGCTCTCCTCCCCGCCCCCCCTTCCTGTAGATTTTTGCCACAGTGAACATTTCCTTCTCAATTAGTATGATGCTTCTTTTGACTGAGAGACTCCCGCTGGATGTTTATAGATGAAATTGCTTTGTTGAATAGGGCATTTAAACACAACTTGTTAGCAGACAATCTCATGAATGGAATCCCTCCACACCCAAGCCTCAGAGGATGCAAGACAGGGGCAAGGTGGTGCTCCAGATAGTCTTAGATTCTATCACACTTGCCAGCATGACCAATTACTGGGGATGATAGGAACTGTAGTTCAATACTGAAGGAGGGCCACAGGCCCTCCACCCCTGATCTAGGTGTGCAAATATGTGGCATGAAATATTTCACCCATCTCCTATCAGAATATATAGCTAGTTCAAAACATTATGTCAAAACAGAGTTCAGAACAATCATTGGAACTTTCAAATATCTTTCCAAAGGCTGGACTTCTGATCTGAGAAATTTGCATCCACTCCCAATGTATTTTCTTGTGATTAATTTATTGGCACCAGGACATCCAGATTCCAGGTGTTTGCAGATGCTGTGGATTTAGAATGACTGCTGACTCCTATGTTACTGTCTCTTGCAGTTCAAATAGCAGACCTGGTACTAGTAGGGTTGTTGCAGATGGCAGAAACAACAACTGCAGCTCAAGGCTATAATACCGGTTGAGGTACTTGAGATATCTTTATCTCTCCTATCCCAGTTTATAATACTACAGTGTTAAATCAATTGGAAGGGAAGTTACTTCTTAGATGCAGAGTTTGGGAGAGCTGGCAAGCCTAACAGGGCAGGTGGAAGTCTTACTGTCTCCTTTCTAACAAGTATCCTTCAAATCTCCCATACATTATATGCAAAAAAATGAAAATGAATGTGTCTTTCTCCACAATTATACCTGCTGTACAATGAAATGCCTTTAGTTCTGTGACCATGAGTAACACATGACTTATCTTTGTTTGTCCCAGCAGTCTTAGGTCCCCAAAGAAGCTTTCTATAGAAATGTTATCAGCAGGAATTTGCAGCTTTGGGCTGAACCTTTGGGGATGGACTGAAGCTTTATGATAAGACGTATCTAGTGTGCAAATTGAATTATGTTAAACATTCATCATAGTAGGGCGTCTGATAGGTGGCAGTCTATAGCCTAGGGTCAGATAGCCATCAACCTAGGTAATGTTAGCAGGACACTACTAACATTAAACCCAAGAATGTTATTGTTTTAGACAATGTGAAGGACACCCCCTTTATTACAAAAAATAAAATAAAAATCTGACCAACTGACTGGCAGATATCCCCTTTATGCTTTTCCAAAATGGACATCCTCTCTTTTCTCGAGAAGGTTGCAATAAGCAGATAAGTGGCCTAACTGATAAAATCTGGGCACATTCCTCTGCAATGCTGCGACCCCAGTGACTTCTGTGTGAAATTCCTTGTGGAAATCATATGCACCATATTTACCAAATTCCTTCAGCAGCAGTGATGGCTAACCAGAAGCCCAGCTGCTAATCAGCCCCATCACTCACTCCTTTTTTTAAAGATCCCCCTAAACCCCACCAATTTTGTTAGTGACAGACGCAAAAAAGTAGGCACAGTCCAATACCCTGATGATGTAAATTGCCCCCTCCTCCCTCATCAATCAATCTGATGAGTGAGGAGAAGGCGATTTGTATTACAATTACCATAGTGGAGCTGGACTCAGCCTAGAGATTTAAACCTCTCCATGGAGTTCAGCCCTATGAAGGCAAGGGAACAAATTGCCCCTCCCATATCATCAGATGGATTATTTGATAAGTAGGGAAGGGGCAATACTGATCTGCACAGGTCATCTGAGGAAGAGTGGTTGTGTGTCTAAGACTGAAACTTATATTCTCCTAACTTGAGATCAGTCTTAATTTATAGATGATTTTCAGGAAAGGGTGCATAAGTGTGTTGATAACCATCTTAGTGGTGTAGTAATAAAACTACTAGAACATTTGCAAAAATATTAAGCAGGTATAGCTTCAAATTGGATGGGGAACCATATGTTGAGATTCCTGCATTGGAGGGGTTAGGACCATGGGCAAAGCCAGGATTTTTGTTAGGGGGACAGGACTTTTGGGGGGCAGAACTGATGTGATTGGTCAGTTAGTTAAGTATTTCTATTGTTTTACTTGATCGGGGGGGGGGGGGCAGCTGTTAAAGATACCGGGTACACTGCCTGGCAGTGGCTTCCCAAAGTTTTAAACTTGGATCTTTCCCAGCCACGCTTCTAGATGCCAGGGATTAATCCTGGGGCATTCTGCAAGCAAAGCAGTTGCTCTTGAGCTATGTGCAGATGAATCACTGCTGTTGCATTTGAAACAGAATGTGCAAGAACCCTGGAATTCCACATCCACACGGCACAAGTAAGGCCAAGGAATGTATGTGGCTTATTTTAACTGTTTTACAGATAATAATATTTAATTTTTAAGTGGCTTGTGCTTTCTAGATTGCATGCTCTCTCTCTCTCTCTCTCTCTCTCTCTCTCTCTCTCACTTCTTAGTAAGGAAAGGTGACAATCTGCCAGCCAGAAGTTCTTGGCCACCAGGCCTTATTCTCCACCCTGTAGAAGAATCCAATCTCCACTCCAGGTTTGGAAACAGTATATATTTTCTCTTCCATTCCTAAAACGTGGTTTGGAAAACACCTTGGATGATTAGGATGATGGCTAACTACCCTCTTGTGGAGCAGTTTAGTACTGCAAGCTCTACCCCTCCCTCTTGTGGCTAAAGCTGTTGGCACTGAATTCCGTAAGTTTTAATTATATGTCCTGTGAAGAAATACGTCCTTTTGTATGTTCTCAATCTCTCACCATTCAGTTTCATCGAATGGCCTTTGGTTCTAGGGTTTCTAAGTAGAGGTATGTCAAAAAAGGTATCAGAAAATGATTATATAAACAAACCTTAATTCATTTTATCTTTTATGATCCCTTCCCACAAGAGATATTTCCCTGTAAATTTGATATTTAACTGTGGCCCAATAGTTACATCTTATTTCTGAGAGCATTCACAGATAGGCTTTTCTGGATGTGGAACTCTTTTGTGCCAGCGTGTTTCAATACTTAATAAGGATAACACATAAAAGTGGTTTATTGTGAGGTTCTACAGAGGATACTATATGAAAATAATATTTTCTATTGACAGACAGCGAAAGTGTACATCTTTGACAAATTGCCATATGTACATTGGACACAGGATTGCAGTCCCTTTGGGGAATTATAAAAATCAGATTTGATTGATTTCAGAGCAATTGCTTGAAAAAATCTCTGCTGCACCAATAAAGAAAAAAAAGGGCTTTGAAAATGAAGAAGAAAAGCTGAGCCAAGTCAATGAACAGCAAAGTTAAAAAACTTAGAACTTAAAACCCCACAGCAGGATATATTGGCCATATCTTCTGGTCCAACTTCAGGGTGTGTTTTTGCTTTTCTTTTCTTGTTCAATGGCTGCCAAGAAAACAAGAGAAATCTCATTTGCCAACATTGGAAACTTGTAAAGCACCTTGTGTTTTTTTTAAGCACTTATCAAAGAATAACCTCTTCTTCACACCAATTTGTCAAAACAAATGTAATTAAAGCCCTTTCTGTCCACAGACTGCTGTCATTAATAACTGTACAATCTCTACTGAATCAAATATTACTGGGGATGGAGGATGGCGGCTGGAAATCTCGGTGAGTTTTGCAGGAATAGAAGCCTATGCATTTAGAGAATGATGGTTGATGTTAGCCTATTTGAAATGTGGCGAGCCCTCCGGCTTGCTGTATTAACTGGGCTGCTGGCCTTGAGCCCAAAGTCCCTGCTCTGATGGTCTTCTTACTTATAGGTGGGCAATGCAGTGAGGATTTATGTTACGCTGGGCTATGCTAGTGGTAGTTTCCAAGCATTGCAAAAATCTGCCGTGCTGGACCTCTTGTTATTTGCCTCTGTTATAAATAACCAGGACCTAATATTTTCCATTGTGATGTACATAAATATGCATCATATATAATGTCAACTGTGTATGTCGGCCACAGCCAGTATGGCCAACCATCAGGGATGATGGGAGCTGTAGTCGAACAATGTCTAGAGAGCACCATGTTGTCACAGGTTCCCCTACCCTGCTGTACAGGGTAAATCCAGTGCAGGTCTGTCCTTAAGAATTATAGCAACTTCCCCCAAAATAGTATTGGGCACAAGGGTCTATGCCTGTATCCAGTGATTTTTTTTTCTAAAAAAAAAAATGTTTAGGGGCACTCTCATTTTCCTACTCATATTGAAATACTGCCTCTCAATGAGGCCAAACTTAGATTTCACAAAATGTTTAGGGGTATGCGTACCCCCAGAAAAAAAGCACTGGCTGTATCACAAACTGAATGGCTAGAGAGACATTCTTACCAACAGATGAGCCAGCAATCTATATCAAATGCCTTTTTTAAAAGCCTCATATACTAAGGAGAGATTAGATCAGCTTTCTCCTAAATGTCATGCAAGCAACTCTGAAGGCCTGGGGTTTAATCCTTTTGCTGACTACTGCTACAGAACAAAATTAAAACTCTGATTTTTACACTAGTAAAACAGGGATAATATATAACCTGATTAATTCTACATTTGTTAAATTCTCAAAGAGCAGCAGCAACAACAACACACTCTTGCACCACCTAAAAAACTGATTGCGGCATAAATGTCGGCAGGAGTTTACTTCCTCAAATACTATAAGTAGATGTGATAGATATAATCCGGAAGAGGGCAGCACTAAGCAACCTTGGAGTGTAATTGTCTCATATAATAATAAGGTGTACTTTTTATTAAATGGTGTACTTTTTATTAAATACAAAAATAAAAGAGTTTTGTATCACTTGAAAAACTGGCAGATTTATTGTAGTGGAATACTGGTGTAAGTTTTAATGACACAATAAAGCTGTCAGGCTATATAATTTCACAGCATCCTTTGTGTGGGCATGATGTAACTGTCCAACATGTCTGCCTCTATGGTGTTTTATTAAAGGAAACTTTAGATTTGAAATCTATATTATTATCATGCTTCTGGACATACCGGTCAAATAACTTGCACAAAGTCCATTTTATATTATCTTCTTTAGCAAACAGTGCACACAGTTTAAAAGACACAATAGCTATTATTTATATTGGCCAATTAAATTAGTTAAGTGCAAGCAGATAACAAATCCAAATTAATAATTACTTAAAAGTGTTATTCCTGAGGAACTAGGACTATTGGCTCTCTGAGTATTTATTTATTATGCACATTTAGCAAATTATTAATTGTACATCCAGGCTGAATTAGATTTACTTACTTTCCTTGGTGGGCAGTGGATTTTTTTCTCTGGTTTCAGTTTTTTTCAGTTTGGTTTTGTCAAATGTTTCAATTTCTGCAAAATCTGGTTTGTCAGACATGATGGATCCTGACAAAGAAAGGAGAAACACACCCTCAGCTTCGTTAGAGAAGTGCACATTACAAACCACACATAACACATTAAAAATAATAATCCGGATCAGTTTTTCTTTGTTAAATCCAGCATGCATCACAGGTTTTGCATCACAAGATACCAGAAATTATTTATGCATTTAAGCACCAACAGAAAACAATAAATAAGGGCAGAAAGCTATTGTAGTTCATCTTGGAGCAAACAAATTACAAAAATGAAAATGAAAAAGCACAGTGATAATGCACAGCAATCAGATTTCTGACATCCTTAATTATTTTCTAGAATATCCTTTAGCAATCAACAATAATTTTACAAACCTATTCAAGGGATATCATTTGTAATGCGATCAAAACACCCCAGTTCCTTTCTAACAGAATACAACGACAAAGCAAAGGTCTGAATTAGCTACTGTGAACAATTGTGCTCAACAATAGAATGACAGATGTGGATTGCTTTGTTCCCTCTCACCCTCTTCACTGCTCACCGCACTTCATGCAGAATGATTTTGATTAAACAAACATTCTGCTATTAAAACACTTCACCTATTTCAGCTTCCTTTGTGCTGGTTGCCGGTGGTTTTCTCTTACAGAAACAGAGGACACACACAACACACCCTGAGGGTGAGGGTGTTTCAGCCAGGAATTAATCCAGCCCAAAGATTACCAACACAATATGCTCTTTCATACTGACTGTGAAAAGTGATATGATTTTATTGCTGTTTTGGATTACAATGGCAGAAAAGATACTAAAGCCACATGCCATTACCTGCCCTGCTTCTCTCTCCTCAGCTGCTTTTTGACCGTCTGAGCCAGCATGGGCTTGGAAAGGTCATACTAAAATCCCTCCTCCTCCCCATCTCAGCCCAACTGAATTAATATTGATAAGCTTGCTGCTAGTGTAGCTCTGCAAACGACAACTGATTAATTCACAGAGCAGGCTGGGTATAGCCAGGAGTGGGGACAGGATTGGCGGGGATGGGGAGTGGGATATCACCCTGCATAACGAAAAAGCAGAAAGCTCTGTTTTATCTTCGCTTTTGCCATGTATTGAACCTGCATCTTAATAACTAATTATATGGGGGTGGGGTGAGATGGGGAGAATCAGGCATATCCATCTTGCTCATTAGTGAAAGTGAACGGCTCCACAGTAAGAACTGTCCAACAAAGGGGCTATAGATATATAGATATACAGTGGTACCTCGGGTTAAGTACTTAATTCGTTCCGGAGGTCCATTCTTAACCTGAAACTGTTCTTAACCTGAAGCACCACTTTAGCTAATGGGGCCTCCTGCTGCCGCTGTGCCACCGGAGCATGATTTCTGTTTAACCCGAGGTACTATTATTGGGTTAGCGAAGTCTGTAGCCTGAAGCGTATGTAACCTGAAGCATATGTAACCCGAGGTACCACTGTATGGGTATAAAGGGAGCAGACCTGCCCTAGCCGTTGAGGAGTACTGGAGAGCAGACACAGATTAGTAGATGGGGGAAGCCCTTCTTTACATAGGGTGACCACCAGCTAAGTCATACTCAGGGATGATGCACTCAAATCAATGGATCTGCTCTACATCTCAACCCATAATGTGGCAGTGGGCTAAAATGCAGTATTCCCCCCCCCCGAAATTAGAGGCAGGGGCCTTTCAATTGTTCTTGAGGCTGGGGGTGGGAGCAGCGGTGGAGGAAGCCGCTCGGGTGCCTGGGGCGGCACGCCCAGGGAAAGGGAAGCCGCCTATAGGGGTGGGGCGCACCGCGGGGCCTCCAGAGTCTGCATGCCTCCTCCCACTTAGCCACCCAACAATTGGGGGGGGGAGGCAGCGGGCGGACCTTTTGGGAAGCATGGAGCCTGTACACGCCCAAGCCACTGAGGCGTGGCTCGGGCACGCTGCAGGCCCCGTGGTGAGTGCCGCCTGGCATTTTGTCACTCCCCCCAGTGGTGACACCCAGGCGGACCGCACCCCCCGCACCCCCTTCCTCCGCCCCTGGGTGGGAGGTCAAGATGGTCAGAATGTGATGAAATAAGCAAGAAAGAAGAACACTTACAGCTTGCTTTTATTACTACAACAACACCCACCTGGGGTGTGTCAATGATTGCAGGAGGGGGTTCTCATATTCCCTGACCCTAGAACTGAATCCTTCTACCACCAGCACTGCCTGTTACAGTAGGCATTGGAGAGCTAGTGTAGCCTACTGGTTAGAGTCTTAGACTTTGGAGTCTTCACTCAGACAATGAAGCTTACTAGGCAATCCTGAACCAATGGAAGAGTCTCAGACTAACCTTCCTTATAGAATTGTTGTGAGAATAAAATGCAAGGGGGGCATATCTACTACCCTGAGCCCACTGGAGAAAAAGTGAGGTACAAATGAAATAAATAGCCCATGTTGGGGTCCCATTTCCTATGTACAGAAGATTCCTGCTCCCATATGGAGACCTTGTCTCCATTCCTGGAGCTGGTTCCTGCATACATTTCCTAAGCAAGTATTTAATGGACATTTGTTGTTGAGAGACTATGGAGTGTGCCTCTGGGGCAGAAGTCAAACTGCTGCTGGGTATGTTTAGCCTGGTAAGGAGGAGACTGAGAGGAGATATGATAGCCATCTTCAACTATCTCAAGGGCTGTCACATGGAGAAAGCTTGTTTTCTCCTGCTCTGGAGGCTAGGACCTGAACCAATTGATTCAAGTTAAAAGAAAGAAGATTCCAACTAAACACCAGGAAGAATTTTCTGACAGTAGGAGTTGTTCAACAGTGGAACACACTTTCTTGGGAGGTGGTGGGCTCTCCTTCACTGGAGGTTTTTAAGCAGAGTTTGGATGGCGTTCTGCCATGGATGCTTTAGTTGAGATTCCTGCATTGCAGGGGGTTGGACAAGATGACCCTTGGGGGGTAACTTCCAACTCTACAATTCTATGAATGGACACTGTTCTCTTGGTACAATATGCTTTCTGTGCGATGTACCTTATGCATTTGTACGATCACACCACAATGTACTCCCAGCTCCCCTTTCAGTGTTGACCTTATAAAAGCTAGACATGAAATAGGTGGATCTGAAAATGGGGAACTTGATTTAAATAAGTGGTTTAAACATGCTTTCCCCCTGGTTATTTAACTCAATGATGTAAGATGCTTTTATTTAAGATAGCCCTCCCTGGTCAAAGGGCAGCAACCAACACTTCCCCCTCTTGCTTTCTGTTTGTAATATGGAAATGAGGAAGCTGGCCTTAGTCAAAGGAGGGCTGGGTCACAGGAACTAAAATTTTCGTGACTAGCAATCATCCACAAACCCACTCTCCCTTTGGCCTTCTGCTATAGGTTGTAGGAGTACAGAAGTACAGTAATAGGAACCCCATAGGCACAATATTCATTTTAAAGCTCTGCATTTTCAGACCCGTGTATTTCCTTGCCTAGCTGTTACAACTACTAGGGAATAAGAGGGAACCATTAATATCACAGCATCTGCTAGCAAAAAGGTGTTACTGCAATGCATTGCCATGCTGTAGTGTTTCTATTATGTGTGGCGTGGAAGGACCAAGTATGGCAAGTTACTGCAGTAGGAAAGTTAATAGTTGCTTGTAACAATTTTACAAGTGAACAGTCTTGTACAGAAATCCAGTAAATCCTGGCTTGCTGTTGTTAGAATCTGAAAGGAACATATGACTGTATCTGCATTCTGATGGCCCACCTGTGAGACCAAATATGCTTGTTTTTGACTGCAGTTATTAGGTTTAAATTTAACCAGATAAATGTATTTCAGTTATAGCATGAAAGACAAAGGCTTGGTTCACGTGTAATGCCATACTAGAGTTTGACATTTAACGTGGTCTCAGGCTCTCTCCTTCCTTCTCTTGTTCACTCCAGTTTTCTTCCTTTCACGACAAAGCACGATTTGCCAGCGCATCAGAAAGTAAACTATCATTTGCACTTGCCCTCCAAATCAGACAGATGAAGCAGGTGGGTGAGTGAAGAGAGTGTTATTACAAAATGAGCCAGAAGGCCCAGCAATGGAGGTGTGTATCATTACTATAAAAAGCACAGATGCAAATAAAGTTAATTCAAAGGATTAAAAGGTGCAGACAAAATGGGTGTGACCCATTCCCAGTAAGTTATGATCTGGCAACAGCAAAATGAAAAGCAGAACAGTATAAACACCTAAAGACAGTTGCCTTATCTGTTCAGCTAGCTGCTCCCTGTCTTGAATGAGTCCAAGTCTGATAGTGTAAAAGATGTATTACAACTCTGCAGCCTCACACAGTCCCCCCCATTCTCAGGGCTGGATTAAGACTGTTAGAGGTCCTAAACACTGACAAGATTACGGTGCCCACTAGATGTAATTCAAAATAAAAGCAATTCTAAACCATAAAATCAAAATGTATTTGCATGTATGTCATGTGTGACGCATGACAGGATGATTTCCTCACATTATTTCAATCTGTGTTAGTAGGATGCCCCCTTGCTTAGGTGGGAATAAAGAGAGGACAGAAAAATGGTGGGAAATGTGTAGTGTAGTATAGGGAAGTCTGACAAAGTTCTGATTTTTCCCATGATTACTATATTGATGCCTCAGTGTTTTGTTTTGTTTTGTTTTGTTTTGAATAACACATGTTGAATTCTTTCAAACATTTCTTTTTTGGGGGGGGGAGTGCACGTACTGACCTTGACACTTTGGTGAAACTGCTTTGTTGGCATACAAAACTTTTAAATTCACTAAAGAATGGCTAGGAAGATTGAAATGGTATCTCATTGGTTCTGGATATTCCCATCATTTATGTCTGATCTGTGTTCATTAATTTCCTTGCGTAGACAGTCTGGTTTGTCCTTAATAAAATGCAGGCGGCGATGTCAGATATCCCATTAGAAAATGTACAAATGAATGAGCTTCCGATGTTGTTTGGTCCCGTGACAGTGTCATTTCAGTAGATATGGAGGCAAAGTCGTCACTGGGATTTGTAATCCACTTAAAATCCACACACAAATGAATTACTAGACTATTAATAATCACTTACATATAATGAACAGGAGGGAGATACCTGGATTTCTCCTCTGTATGACATGAACAGTTATCAGTAAAGGTTGTTTCCTCGGTTATATTAGGCTAAAACACTGTGATGATGGAAACTGTGGGTTTTCTGTTGACACATTAGGGAAATACAAAAGCATGTTGCAAAGTTATACAAGTTAACGTAGGTAGTATTTGAACTAAGTAGATATATTTCATCTTAAGGAGCAGCAATTAGAACTGAGATTTGTTTGGATGCAATCAACATTTTTCCTTTTCCTAACACAGCCTAAACACTCACAGAGAGCGAGAATTTCCAGAAGCTTTGATAGTGTTTCTGTGAGCAAAATTGTACCCTGTGTGCAGGCCTATGAACACTATGTTGATTTCCACTCTTAGAGCCACATTACTTTTCATTTGCACGAGAAACTGGAAACTTCTCCCTAGCATATATTTCCATGACTAGCTTCTCACAAGCTCCTGCTATCTTTTAAGCTGTTTGGTTCATGTGCTCAAATTAAGTTTTAACAAATGGGAACAGGTAATTTCACATCCTCCTCTTCTTTTGAGGTCTGCATAGAAGGCACATGGTTTGGCCAGAGTCACACTGTAGTAGCTTGGGTAACTCAAAAATAAATAAATAAATAAATTTTAGATTTGATATCCCGCTTTATCACTACCCTCAGGAGTCTCAAAACGGCTAACATTCTCCTTTCCCTTCCTTCCCCACAACAAACACTCTGTGAAATGAGTGGGGCTGAGAGACTTCAGAGAAGTGTGACTGGCCCAAGGTCACCCAGCAGCTGTATGTGGAGGAGTGGGGAAGCGATTGCAAGACTACTGCTCTTAACCACTACACCACACTGGCTCTCAAGTCATGACTTTAAAGTCATGTAATAAATCAATATGCTTGATATACCATTTTATTATATCAAATACTTGATATATTAATGTGTCTGTGGGTTTGATGCTGCACACTTACCTACCTATGTGCTAAAACATGCTACTGATAAATGGATATTTTGGTTTAATAAGGGGAACTGAAGTGCCCCCAACCCCAATGCTTAGCAGATGGTAAGAAAAGTTTTATTGGGTGTTAAGGCCTATTTGCTGCGGTGGCAGTTGACAACTAATGCTTATGCAAATTTACAAAAACACTTTACACTTTAAACGAGCTGACTTTGGATACAATATTAGGGAGCAGGAAAACCTCTCTTTATGTTCACAAGACCTGCAGTCAGATCTGACACTCTAGCATTGAGGTTGTTTATTATAGTGTTATTTTTCTAGAAAAGGAGGTACCGGAACTCACCACGAACACCTACCTTGTTCTTTTATAATGACTAGGGCACCCACCTGAGAGGTGCTGGAACTGAGTTCTGGTAAATTGTGCTGAAAAAAAGCCCCAATTATTTATATAATGTAGGTATTTTTATACTGCTTTCCAGGGCCAGCAGCCCTCTCAATGTGGTTCGCACTTAAATTAAATTTAAAACACCATGTAAAACTGTCAGGGAACTGACATCAGAGGCACGGGAGAAGGAGAGGGTCTCTGATTCTGCAGGGGAAGGTCCCAGCGCTAGGGGGAGACTCAGCTGGGAAAGAGGGGAAGAGAATGAGTGTAACACCAGGGATCCAGGAGAGCAACGGGACAGGGAGGTGCAGGGGCTCCAGGACTCTTCGTTGGAAGTTAGTGAGGAGAGCCCAAGCACCCCGCTGCCCACGCCCACCCTGCGCAGGAGACTCCCGCGCAGTGAGAGGCGGAGACGCTTAGGCGTCAAACAACTATTATGTGGCAGCGCTTTAAGAAACGCCCACAGACAGATTCTACGAGTGACTAAGGGCAGCCACGCTGAGATGGGCTGTGCAGTCCAGAGGGTTTAACCAGGCAATCCGATGCTCAAACGGGGCAGGATTACGTACGAGTAACTCCCAACCACTACAAAAACAATGAAAACATTTATGGATTATTTAGCCTCTCTAGGGCAGCTCCTTACACTAAGTTCATCAGCATGAATTGCAGTGGTATTTTATTAGCCACAAGGAAGGCAATATCTGAACAGATATTCTGCTGGACAAAGAAATGTGCTATGAATTTACAGTATCTGCTTCAGAGGGATGAAGGTTAAAGTCTGCCAACCCAAAATGTGATTCTATAGTTCCTAAGAAACAAAGTAAAGTTTAATGAAGTGGTACGTAATTTTTCTGCTCCTCCTCTATTGTCTCCCAAGACAGACAGATGCCAACCAATTTTTCTGCTAGTTACACTGAGATATGAATCTAGTTTAAATTGTCAGCTGGCATCTAGTACCTGCAGCCAACACATTGGGGATCTAGGCAAAAGGCTTCCTATCTAGAGATACCCGGTCGCTGCTGAGTTAAAATGAAGTATGTCCTTGAGCACCAGCTTTTATGATCACATGGTTAGGCTTTATACAATCAATATCAATCATGTGATTGTGCTGATAATCATGAGGAAATGCTTTGACTGAAACAAAGAGGAAAACTGTTACCGTAGTTTACAAATGCAAGGGGAAGGTTTTGAAGGGCATCAAATGAGGAGACTGGTCAACAGGCAGCTAAGGAGAGGTCTCAGAAATAGGGCATACAGTATTTCAGCACTCAGCCAAGTGCCTCCTCACCCTCATAGCGGACTTTGCTACTTTATTTTCAGTAGCAAAAAGAAAAAAGAACAAAGAAAAAAAAGAACACTACAGCAATTTTCCTAATCAGTATACCAGTCAGTAGTCCTACACAATATTGTGTACAGCTCCCCTTTTTAGGTTTTGTTATTGTGATGTTTAAAAATATTTTAAATAAAAATAGTGAGAAGATCGGCAGTATGATAGATAATGGATGCAAAAGCAGGAAAAGACATATAGAACTACATGGATCAGGTAGAAGCCTTCTAATGGGGTTTTTAGCCGAACACACACTCTGGTAGATCAAAGCACCTAAACCAATAAGCTGATACAAGTGATTTTATAATCACATTAGTGCTGCCTTGGAATAACAATCCCACGTGATAGGAGGGGAAAGCATTTTATATTCACAACTATTGTGGTGTGTGTGTGTGTATTCCTGAGGACTGAAACCCTTAGAGGAAATGTATATCTTCAAAAAACAATAAAATTGGGACTAGTCCATCAAGAGTCTATATTAACTCACATAGAAAACAAAAAGGTCTCTGTACCTCCTGGATACAAAATGAATTCCTGTCATGCCTGCATTTATTGTTAGCTTGCTTTGCAAGATTTTAGCATGGAGACAAGGAAAACAGAACAAGAAGAACATCTTCCAAGAAAGGATCTTATTCCTTCTTGTGTCTTTTGTTCTCTTTTGTTGCCAGCAAAAATATCTCATCTTGAGAACAGAAACAGGTTCCCAGACAAGAAGACAATGAATCGTGGGCGTGTAGAAGGGGCAGCGTGTGGGTCATGTTGCTCCACGTTGCTGACCTTTGTCCTCCAGTTCCTGTTCTTGCCACTACCAATCTGGATTTGCTTGAGTTAAAACTGTAGACCCTTTGTCTTGAGGCGGAAGCTATAGTGCAGATGGCTGCTTGTCTCTGGCAGTCATCCTTAAGTCAAATCAAAGTCCACTCCACCCTCAGCCCAACCAGTTTGGTAGAACTGAGGTGTGCCAGGGTTTTCTTTTTTTCTTTTTTCCCTACAGTAAACAAAGGAAGGATGTGGTCAGCACCACCGTATTTTTCTTACTTTAGTAACCCCAATGGCTGAGAAACCCGTTTGCGATTTAAAGGAATAGAAGCAATCAGAAGTGGCGATAGCGACGGCGAAGAAGAATTTCTTCACCGCCTCTATTGCATCTGCTGAAAACAGCAGCAGGAGACTTTTTCAGGTGGTTCACAATTTAGCGGAACCACCTGCAACATCGGGGCCCAGTACGGGCCACATGTTCTCCTGCAATGATTTTACAAAGTTTTTTGCAGATAAAATCGCTCAGATTCGGGAAGAAGTAGACTCCACCGTGGGAGCAGGGCCGGGGCGGGAGAGTGCTAGAGCTCTGTCTAGTCAAGTTGAGTGGGATCAATTCCAATCTGTTACCTCCGAGGATGTGGACAGGCTGCTTGGACGAGTGAAACGAGTGAAACCAACCACCTGTCTCCTGGATCCTTGCCCATCCTGGCTTATAAAAGCTAGCCGGGAAGGACTGGGCAATGGGCTTCGTGGGGTGGTGAATGCTTCCCTCCGTGAGGGAGCCTTCCCAGACCCGCTGAAAGAGGCGGTTATTAAACCGCTTCTTAAAAAACCATCTTTAGATGCAGCCACGATGGCCAACTATCGCCCAGTCTCAAATCTTCCATTCCTGGGCAAGGTGATTGAGCGAGCGGTTGCCGAACAACTCCAGGCACGCCTGGAAGAAGCGGACCATTTGGATCCCTCCCAGTCGGGATTCAGGCCTCATCATGGGACTGAAACTGCCTTGGTCGCACTGGTTGATGATCTCCGGCGGGCTAGGGACAAAGGTGAGAGCTGTTTCCTAGTTCTGCTGGATCTCTCAGCGGCGTTTGATACCATCGACCATAGCATCCTTCTGGACCGTCTTGAGGGGCTGGGAGCTGGGGGCACTGTTATACAGTGGTTCCGCTCCTTCCTCCTGGGCCGTGTTCAGAAAGTGGTGGTGGGGGATGAGTGTTCAGACCCCTGGGCTCTCACTTGTGGGGTGCCTCAGGGTTCTGTCCTCTCCCCCATGCTTTTCAACATTTACATGCGGCCGCTGGGAGAGATCATCAGGAGGTTTGGGCTGGGTGTTCATCAGTATGCGGATGATACCCAGCTCTACCTCTCTTTTAAATCAGAACCAGTGAAGGCAGTGAAGGTCCTGTGTGAGTGTCTGGACGCGGTTGGAGGATGGATGGCGGCTAACAGATTGAGGTTGAATCCTGACAAGACAGAAGTACTGTTTTTGGGGGACAGGAGGCGGGCAGGTGTGGAGGATTCCCTGGTCCTGAATGGGGTAACTGTGCCCCTGAAGGACCAGGTGCGCAGCCTGGGAGTCATTTTGGACTCACAGCTGTCCATGGAGGCACAGGTCAAATCTGTGTCCAGGGCAGCTGTTTACCAGCTCCATCTGGTACGTAGGCTGAGACCCTATCTGCCTGCGGACTGTCTCGCCAGAGTGGTGCATGCTCTGGTTATCTCCCGCTTGGACTACTGCAATGCACTCTACGTGGGGCTACCTTTGAAGGTGACTCGGAAACTACAACTAATCCAGAATGCGGCAGCTAGACTGGTGACTGGGAGTGGCCGCCGAGACCATATAACACCGGTCTTGAAAGACCTGCATTGGCTCCCAGTACGTTTCCGAGCACAATTCAAAGTGTTGGTGCTGACCTTTAAAGCCCTAAACGGCCTCGGTCCAGTATACCTGAAGGAGCGTCTCCACCCCCATCATTCTGCCCGGACGCTGAGGTCCAGCGCCGAGGGCCTTCTGGTGGTTCCCTCATTGCGAGAAGCAAGGCTACAGGGAACCAGGCAGAGGGCCTTCTCGGTAGTGGCGCCCGCCCTGTGGAACGCCCTTCCAGCAGATGTCAAAGCGATAAACAACGACCTGACATTCAGGAGACAGCTTAAGGCAGCCCTGTTCAGGGAAGTTTTTAACGTGTGATATTTTATTGTATTTTTGGTTTTTATGGAAGCCGCCCAGAGTGGCTGGGGAGGCCCAGCCAGATGGGCGGGGTATAAATAATAAATTATTATTATTATTATTATTATTATTATTATTATTATTATTATTATTATAAAACAAAAGAAAACTAGGATGTGCTACATTCAAAGTAAAAGGGCACTACGGAACCTGTTTCAAACACCTAGTGAGAAATAGAAGGTCTTTAACAGCAGTGTACGGGTGGCGCTGAAGGTTAAACCACAGAGCCTAGGACTTGCCGATCAGAAGGTCGGCGGTTCAAATCCCCGTGATGGGATGAGCTCCCATTGCTCGGTCCCTGTTCCTGCCTACCTTGCAATTCGAAAGCATGTCAAGTGCAAGTAGATAAATAGGTACCGCTCTGGTGAGAAGGTAAATGGCATTTCTGTGCGCTGTTCTGGTTCGCCAGAAGCAGCTTAGTGATGCTGGCCACATGACCCGGAAGCTGTACGCCGGCTCCCTCAACCAGTAAAGCGAGATGAGCGCTGCAACCCCAGAGTCAGTCATGACTGGACCTAATGGTCAGGGGTCCCTTTACCGACCTTCATATCAAGGTTGCAGGTTATGTGCCTTCGCTACTTGGCTCTTTCTAATATTTACCCAGCTCTTCAACAAAGAAAGCAAGCTCCCACAGCAAGAAAAACCACAACCAACAATACATTCATAGAACCAGAGAACTGTAGAGTTGAAAGGGGCCCTGAGGGTCATCTTGTCCAACCCCCTGCAATGCAGGAATCTTTTGCCCAATGTGGGGCTTGAACCCATGACCCTGCAATTAAGTGTCTCATGCTCTACCAGATGAACTATCTCCGGCATTCTTCTTCTACAATTAGTCTTCCTTCCCCAAACTGTGCCATGTCAGAGAAGTCTCCTATACCTTATACAGATGGCAAAGTTGGACCACTTTGCACGTTAACATGTGTACTATGTGGCTGCAGCAAATGAACTGAGTTTACCTTACAGGGACATGTGTGCTGCATGTCACGTGTAGCCCTTTGTTGTTTGTTGGCATCCCATCTGCCTCGGGAGACAATGGAAGAGTAAGCCTTCAGGAGTAAAGTCAAACCATTGTAGAGTTATAGCACCTGCTGCAGCTGTAGAGACTAAGGCAGGAGAAACATGTTTTATTGCAGGTGTGGCTGATGAAAGTGTCCAGTTTTGCTGCTACAGGTGCATCACGCCGTTTCTGCACTCCTCCCACCGGTCATTCCTCCTCTGATCACTGCTATGGATGAACAACCTGTCTGTCTCCAGGCATTGCAGACATATGCAAGGGATTCCCATATGGCTGGGTTAATGCTGCCAGCTTTCGTGTCACAATTGCAGATGTTTGTGGCCCTTACAGACCTGAATAATCCAGCAGAACTCTGACATTATCAGTGAACCTCTCAACAGTTATCATAATGTTACAAGACTTGTATGACCTGAGTGGAAGCAAGACAGCTCAGGCTCTCATAAAAGAGGCCACCGATGAAATGAGACAATCCTGTAGTTTTATGTTTTGTATCTTTCTTTTTTTCATGGTATGTTAAATTGTAAACAGTATTGAGTGCCTTGGCAGAAGGGACCTGTATATAAATGCAGCAAGCAGATTCATAACGAAGTTAGTTGTGTTGGCTTCCTAGAAGTTTGATCATTGAAATGCTCTTAACAGTTGCCTATAGCAACAAGATAGCCCTTCCTATAAACACACACAAGAATCTGAAATCACAACATATGGCTCAGTGCAGACATGCAGTTTAGGAGCAATTACATAAAATTAATGAAACATTAACTTCCAACATGCCAAAACTGCTACTTGAAAGTAAACTCCAGGGATGTCAATGGTATTTACTTTTAAGTGTTTTTAGGATAGTGGTGTGATGTATGGAAGTGAGAGCTGGACCATCACGAAGGCTGATCGCCGAAGAATTGATGCTTTTGAATTATGGTGCTGGAGGAGACTCTTGAGAGTCCCATGGACTGCAAGAAGATCAAACGTATCCATTCTTAAGGAAATCAGCCCTGAGTGCTCACTGGAAGGACAGATCGTGAAGTTGAGGCTCCAATACTTTGGCCACCTCATGAGAAGAGAAGACTCCCTGGAAAAGACCCTGATGTTGGGAAAGGAGAAGGGGACGACAGAGGACGAGATGGTTGGATAGTGTTCTCGAAGCTACAAACATGAGCCTGACCAAACTGCGGGAGGCGGTGGAAGACGTGCTCTGGCGTGCTCTGGTCCATGGGGTCAGGAAGAGTCGGACATGACTAAACAACTAAACAACAAAGGATAGTGGTGTAAATTAACCTGCCATTTTCTTCCTCCTCCTTTCTTTCTCAGATCAACTACTGTTTTCCATCAGTGATGTGGGGTGGAAAATTTTCGGGTACTATAATTTTGCTTACACACACACACCAATTTCTAAAAATTGTTTCATTAAATAAATTAGTAACATAATGAATGGATACCAAATCAATCAAATTTTGATTCCTTAGTTTCCAGAAAACCTTAGTCACTGCTCTCCGTTTCCTCTCTAGGATTACTGGATCAAAATTTGAAAAATAAGGATAATGCTAAGCTTTCAAGAGTTAGAAAGTCCTCAGCTAAGATTACAGACTCAGGGTGATACGGCCAACTTACTGTTGCAAAGAAAACTCAAAGATTAAAAAACAAAAACCATGGTGTGGTAAAATACATTAGAGTTAGAATTATTGGTTTTAATAATTTTATCAGATAAGGGTTTGCTCCTCTGAAGAATTTAACGTAGCATCCCCCCAAACTTTTCTCCTTATAATGGCTGTTTTAAAGGCAAAACAGCCACCTTTTTTTAGAGATGTATGGGGACCTGGGCTAAAGGAGGTGCAGATGGGATCTATGCTTTATTACTCATATGTTAAATATGCACTTTTTTGCTCTCCTTGTAATTCCTGGGAGACCCAAAATCTTTTCCAGCTGAGAGAAGGTAAAGGAGTGTGCTAAGACAATGATTGTACCTTGGCCAGCATGAGACTCCTGTCCACCTGGACTACTTCACAAGCAAATCTGTGACTTCTTGCCAGATAGAAAGATCCCATGGAGGCTCAGGAATAAATATGCCCTTCCAGTTTAACTCAGCAGATCTATGGGTTTTGCTCATTTCCACCTAAAAATCCGAAGGCTACCCACAGCCTGATACTTCTGGAAAATGTGACAGTGCTACCCTCACAGGGGTAGCCACTTGGTAGATGTTAGTTACTGTAGAGTATAATTCATCACCTGACAGTTTCTGGGTCTCCCTTTTGCTTTCCTCCAATTGTCGGTGAATGGCAACCACTCCACAGGCTGCAGTAGAGTGAAACAAGAGCAGCCAGGCCACTCCATTGTCTCTGACAGCTGAGAGACCTTCTCTTCCTGAACTGTTTCCATCCCAGCAGGTTGCTTTTACAAGTTTTGTAACTTTAAAAACGGGTGTGCGCTTGTTTTCCTCTTCCCTCCCCATCCCTTTCCCCTCTTGTGCCATGTCTTTCAGACGGCAGAGCTGAAGACAGGGGCCATCTTGCTTTTTGAACTGATGTGTAAACCAGTGTTTCCCAACCGGTGTTCCCCGGCACACTAGTGTGCCGTGAGACGTTGGCTGGTGTGCCGTGGGAGGGAGGCGGGCGAGTCGGGCGGTGAGAGGCGGCGGCGGCGAGGATCTGCGTCGAGCCGGGGGCGGCTCCGCAGTGGTGGTGCCGAGCGGCGGGTCAGCGCGTGCAAAAGGGAGGAGCGCGAGACAGCGGAGGAGGAGGAGGCCGGCATGTCTGGGCAGCAGCAGCAACAGCAGCAGCAGCAACTCCCGGCAACGGCTCCTCAAGCCCCGCCGCCGCCCCCTCCTCTGCCCGCTATCGCCGCCACCACCACAACAGCCGCCGCCGCCTCAGTTGCCGCCGTCCCTCAGTCCCTCGCTCTGCTGCCTCCTCCCACCCCCAAAGCTTGGAGGTTCCCCGGCAAGGGGGAGGGAAAAAACTTTCACTTTCGTGCGTCCCTCCCGGCGTGACGCTGCGCGCTGATGTCACGGGGCTGTAATGGTGGTGTGCCGCGAGATTTTTTTCATTAAACAGGTGTGCCGTTGCCCAAAAAAGGTAGGGAAACACTCGTGTAAACCACACTGGGAGCCATTTACCTGAAAACAGTAGAGTACAAACGGCTTTAAATACATGGATTTAGTTCATACTTGCAATCACAGTGGTCATAAGTTGGATTTTATGATATCCCCTATTTCCCTTCTTCTTCTTCTTTTTTTTTGGGGGGGGGGGAGACCGATGTGTGGAATCTAATCCCTGTTGACAGCTGTGAATATCTAAACAGGGAAGTGCAAGCTTCTGCATTTAATTGCTGCAGAGAATATGGGCACGATCCAGTAAGACTTCTGTTAATTCAACAGGTGACACTTTCCCCCTCGCGGAAAGCTACAGTGGTTGGATTTCCGCCTGCTAGGCCGAAAAGAAACATTTGACAGGGGGTCGGGTGGGGGAAAGCCAACCACAGCGCTTATACGCCCCTCTCTCACCTCCCTCCCTCTTCGCGGCTTCCATCTACCTCCCTCTGCCTCTCCCTGCGAGCTCCTTTATGAGCGCCTCCCTCGTTATATTACGTCACTTCCTGCCGATGGGTTGTGGGGTGGGGGGGGGAGCAGTGGTAGGAACTAAGCGGAGGGGCGATGCCCGCGCGCCGCTCCCTGTCAATCAGGCGCGCGTCACTTCCTTTCCTGGTCTGCCGCTTTCTGCTCATTACAGTTGAAGAGTCCGTCAGTGGAGAAGCTTCAGCTACGGAGACTGAGGCTGCCTTTGCCGCGCGCCAGATCTTCTGTATTTGTGTGGCCTCGAGGGGCGGGGCCGGGACCGGGACGGCAGCTTCACGCTCGTTACCCTCGGCTGCCGCCGCCGCCGCCGCCGCCGGAGAGCCAGCTCTGTGGAGCCGAGCCAGGCCCAGCCAAGCCGGGCCCTCGAACGGAAAGAGTCGGAGGAACCTGCTGCTGCTGAAACTGAGGGCCGAGGGGAGAGTCACCCGGCAACGGTGAGGGAGCCGCCATCGCGCATGCGCGTCAGGGCAGCGGCTGGCGGTGGGGGGGGAGACGGGAAGGTTTTTATTTTTATTTTTGGGGGGATGGGAACTGCATTTGTTTCTGGGGGTGGAGGAGGACTGCAGGCGAAGGAGGAGGTCTCGTATGGATTGGAAGGGGTGGGAGACCTAGATGCTGGAAAAAAGGCGATGGGGTTTTTTTTGGGGGGTGTAAATCTGCAGGTAGGTTGTCTTGTAGGTCAGAACGTGACCGGCTTTGGCGAGGGCAGGAAATGGTTCGGGGTCAGAAGAGCAGGAGTTGGGGGTTATGCCCCCCCCCCATTTTTTGGAGGGGGTGATGCGATCGTCCTTGAGGGTTAGACTGTTGAGGAAGCGGGAGTGATGATTCTTCACACACACCTCCCGCAATGAAATCGTGATAACTTGGTCAAAGCCTAACTGCACGTATGGGTGGCGGTGCATCTCTTTAAAAAAGGGCGATTGGCTATTTGGTTACAGTGGACTCGGGTAACGGTGTGTCTCTGCACACTCAATGGGTACAGAAAGCAATTTGGAGACGTCAGTAACGTGAATAAATTAGCCACCAGCTTTTGGAATGTGATGTTCCTAATCCTAAGCATCGTTTGAATGTGTTCTCCGAGATCTCCAACCCCAGAAATAGGACAGAGCCTACTTCCCTCCTGGAAGTAAACTGCTAGGATTCAAAGGATCAAAGCTTCCATTTCGTCAAGCCCCTGCTTATCAGGCTGTGTAGATGAAGCTGTGTGATTCAGATCAGGTGTCATAAACAGAGAGCAGGTGCAGCACAGAAAGGTTCACTAGAACAAAATAGCCCTGTGTGATTCAGTGGAAGAAATGTGCTACAAGTTGAAGGTGTCCCAGCCCCTGAGTCACTTGTCAATCTGACCTACTGGAAAACTTCCCAATGCACAAATCCAAAGATAACTTAGTTAAGCTCTCATGGAACCTCAAACTTCACAAGGGCATATCTGGAGTTTCCTAATGAGACCAATAAGGGTATATTAGTTTTTCCACCTTTACTTACCTTTTTATCTGCAAAGAACTATTGGGTATGTTTGACAGTGCATTGACAGGTTGAATGAAAGGATAGTAAGTCTCAGCAGGCTGGCTAGCACAGTACTTAAACTTTACCCCCTAGGATGCATCCCGATGCAGAATTATTTCTTTGGCAGACAAATTGTTGTTACCTTAGGTTGGGAAGCTTAAAAGTACTTTAATCCCTTCTGTGGGCAAAATATGTCCATCTGATATCTCTGGTGTAAATATTCCACCTGTTTGTGCTTTTCTCTACCGCCAAGGAAAGCATATTTGGAGTTTTCAGTTTATGCTTCATCCCCCAGTTAAAATAGACTGCTGGGTGTTTGAAGCAGAAAATGTGTAAAGTTTGGACACCTGTAGCAAGCTTGCATCAGAGAGATGGATGGGTGGTCAGTAGTGGGAACGGGTGCAATGCAGCTCTGTCTCCCTTGATAGGCCCTTAGTCCACCTTTGAGTAAAGAAGTGCTAGGCAACTTGGCTGAAGCAGTTGCCACTACCTTCATTTCCACAAAATGCATCTGAACCCTGATGTAGTGTACTTTAGGGATAGGGTGGTTGTATTCAAGTTTTTTAGATGGGACACATTTTAAATTTAAATTGTTCTAACCCAGCCTGGGACCTGCTGTCGAATGATGGGTAATACATTTAATAAAGCTAACAATAATTAAACCCAAACACGCATGTGGGAACCCATTTCTTAATTTATTTAACCATATATTTGTATAGTGCTGCTGCTGCTGTGACTCACCTTAGAGAAGCTATGACCTGGTAGTGGGTCCCGACCCACCTGTTGAAGATCAGTAAGGTAGGGCATTTGGGGGTAGTGTAGAAGATGGTGGTGGCAGCAGCTGCTGCAGTCACCTCACCCAACTTTTGTTTTATCAGTTCTAGACCTAAAAATAGACGAAGAAAAAAAGGATGCTGACATCAACTGTGGTAGATTCTCTGGAACCCCTGCATTTGGTCTGACTTTGTCATGTAGTTACATCAAGCATGTTCCCAGATGCATATTTAAAGATGTATGAGTGAATGAATCTGCACTTGAAATGTTTCCTACATAAACCACCAGCATAAAACCACAAACCTGCAGCAGTTGTGTCTGCTATAATTTTGTGCCCAAAATTCTACCCAGAAATGCATGGGAAATTGATTCTGAGATTGACATTTTTATTTTTTGCATTTATATCCCACCTTTCCTGCAGGGAGCTCAAGGTGTCTTACATGGTTCTCCTCATTTAAGCTAAACTCTAACCACCACATCACAGTATTTTATTAATACTAATAGTTAATGAGAAAATACTTGTTTCTGGGTGGGGTGAATAATAATTTTTGTTTATAAAAAGTGGTGTTTCAATATTGTTTCATTAAAAATAATCTAGGGTTGAATCCAGTAACTTTCTTTCTCCTTTACCCACATGCTTCTGTACCCCGACCCACAAATATGCTCAAGTGAGATGGGGGAGCTCCCAGGGTGGGCTTACAGGTGGTGGTGGGGCACATGGGAAAGTTCAGTTGCATGAACAAAATTTATTCCCTTTGTGCAGTGACTTTGTTGATTATAGCCCCTTATTTAAAAATGAAATCAGAATTTTATAGAAGCTACTGGGAACAATAACAGCATGAAATTGTAATTTGAGGTGCAAGAAAGGCTGTAAAGGCCAAAAGATTTAATATTTTCTCTACATTACCCATGGCTTGCTGTTACATGGATGCTTGTGTTAATGGCCTCTAATTTGAAGCATGTGCTTCAGACTGGGCGTCTTCAGCAAAACATTATTGAAAAGCAGAAAAGTTTCCATCTTGTTTATTTCATATGCACTTTGATTTAAACCTGCATAATGGTGAGAATTCATCTCAGTACCGTATTTTGCAAAACCCTGAATAAATTCAACAGTAATGATAAACCTTAATAAGCTAGTAAGCTTTATCACACATAGTGCAATACAGTATCATTTGATACATATATGTTTGATATCCAGTTATCTATCGTAAAGGTAAAGAATCCCTGGATGCTTAAGTCCAGTCAAAGGCAATTATGGAGTGTGGCGCTCATCTCGCTTGAGACTGAGGGACCTGGCCTTTGCCCACAGTCAGCTTTCCAGGTCATATGGCCAGCATGAAAAAAACCCGCTTCTGGCACAATGGAACACCGTGACGGAAGCCGGAGTGCATAGAAACACTACCTTCCAGCCGCAGCAGTATTTATCTACTTGCACTGGTGTGCTTTCAAACTGCTAGGTTGGCAGAAGCTGGAACAGAGCAACGGGAGCTCACCCTGTCATGCAGATTTGAACTGCTGACCTTCCAATTGGCAAGCCCAAATGGCTCATTGGTTTAGACCACAGCACCAACCGCATTGTCTATACTTAATATTGAAATATACTTTGAAGTCCTGTCGTATCTAAAGTACAGTCATACCTCGGGTTACAGATGCTTCGGGTTGCATGATTTTGGGTTGTGTACCATGCCAAACCTGGAAGTACTGGAACGGGTTACTTCTGGGTTTTGGCGCATGTGCAGAAGCGTCGAATTGCAACCCGCACGTGCACAGACGTGCCGCTGTGGGTTGCGAACGCTGCGGGTTTCGAACGTGCTTCCCGCATGGATCACGTTCGCAACCCGAGCGTCCACTGTAATATCTTCTATGACCATCATACACTGGTAGAACAATGATGGTTGCATTCCTATACCTTTTAACCTTGGAGTAAGCCACATTGAAATTACTGCTGAATAGACATTTGTAGGATTGTGCTATAAAAGCTTGCTGTAGCTAATGTAGGCATGAGTCATACAAGGTTGGTATTGAAAGATAGTTTGTGCTTTTTTCATATGATATTTCAAGGCAGGCATAGATTTAATGCCTGCAATTGACAAAAATGCGTAAAACCTGCATGCATAGTTGTTTAAAGAGAGAGATTGATGAGAGATGGCGGGGTAGCAATTGCTTAAGGTAAACAAAGAACATAGCATGTGTTTTTCTACCAATAAAAGGTTATTTGAAGTTCTTCAAACTTGAAGGTTGGTTGGTGGTGTGAGTCCATCCATCAGAGGCAGATTAGGGGAGTGTGACTGATTCGGTTGCACTAGGCACAGAGCCTCGGGGGTGTTGCAGGGGGTTCCACAAATACTACGTAGAAAGGAAGGGGGAAATTTTGGTGTTGCACAGGGCGCTGCTGAAATTTGAGAACTACCACCCAGGGATGGCTGTGGGCAGGATTCCTGCATTGCAGGGGGTTGGACTAGATGACCCTCTGCACCACTTCCTATTTACAGTTTATGATTCTATAATGATGGCCTAAAGACTTAATAATTCTATGAAATATAAATGTTAGACTTTCATAATATTATTTTACACATTAGTGACATTCCAGTGTACTTAATGTGCTGTTTTCTCAAACCATATTAAACCAGAGATGATGCAAGTCTGGTTAGGAATTTCAGCTTTGTAATAACGTCTATTTTCCCTTTGAATTACCGGTACTTAATTTTTTGCTTGTTCTAGTAGTTCATAGCAATTGTGCTAGGCTGCCCAGGTGGAAGAGTAGATAAGCCCTCTTGTACCTTGAATAGTTGTGTAGGAGAGGGAATTTCAACCGGCATAGTTTGCATATGAGCTACACTGGCTGAACTTTCCTCTTCTACACAACTATTGAAGGTGCAGTCCTCTTTTCCACCGGGTTATCCACACTATTCTTCAACTGTCCATCAATACTGTCTCTTTATTTTCTTTCTTTTAACTAGCAAATGAAATCCAAGACATTCATCTGCTTCCTTTTCTGATCTTAAGTAATGTAGCATGAATGTATTCTTTGTCATCTTCATTTTCAGAAGGGATCGTTTTCAGTTATGATCTCCTCTATTCTGGTTTTTGTGACATTGTTGCATTTGGGTTGCTTGAAATTTCATTTGGCCTCTCATTTCTTTGGAGACTCTACCATTATTAATTTTTTACATGCATGTTGGTTTTATAACGGCTTGGTCCTGTTCCTCTTTCTTCCTAACTTTCTTTCTGTTTTTGGTTAGTTCACTCTTTCATTTGAGTTCCCAAGACTGCAAATCCTTATCATATAGTGATAAGTACTAGTAATTAGGAGGAGGAAATGTCTGTCTGTATATCCTGGAGAATTCCTAATTTATGTATATGTTCATTGATAAGAAATCACAGTGGATATGTATTATATAGCACACTACTGAAGTGATATGATGGTAATGCATATGATGTGAATTTAAAGCTTCGTATTTATTGCTACAGCTCTGCAGTAATTTGATGAAGTGATTCTGAGGTATTATGACACACATCTGAATACTTTCAGCATCACCCTTTGGGTAGAGAATAAGAGAAATGCACAGTTCATAATGAGAAAATGCAGCCAATTTGGGGGCTGCTTTTCCCTGCCATGCTTGTACAGTGAAGTCTGTAATGATCTTGAAGCTGGATAGGAAGCTTCTAATGTTTTTGTTGGGAAGCAGAAGGGAAGCAGAATCATGGGCATCTGGTGCAAGAAGAGATATATTTATGAGTGGTGGAGCCTAATAATAATTTAACTTGTAACTCCACTAGAGGTTGAGTCTGACAAATAACCTTAGCTACTGTCATTCACGAGCAATTCTACATAGGGAATATAGGAAGCAGCCTTATACTTAGACCACTGCTCCATCTAGCTCAGTATGGTTGGTGTACACCAGGGGTAGCCAACCTTTTTATACCTACTGCCCACTAATGCATCTTTCTTGATGATAAAATTTCTTTACCGCCCACCAGTGCTTGATGGAAGGAGGATTCAGCTTGTGCCATAGAACCCCCAATCGCCCACCTAGAATCCTGAAATGCCCACTAGTGGGTGGTAGGGACCAGGTTGACAACCCCTGGTGTACACTGTAACTGGCTCTCTAGGGTTCTCTTCCACTTCTACAGGGAAGCGTACCTTCTAAGTTACAAGGTAGAAAATTGTGGTAGAAAATCTTGTTCTGTTATTATGGGAAGTACGAAAAACTAAAGCTTTTAACAATTTTTTGTCATTCAATTTTTTTTTACATATATACCAGGACTCTGAACAGTTTCCCTCCTTTCCAGCTGAATTTCTGTGCTCCCTAGAAATAAGTTCTACTTTGTAGGATTCAACTAAGTTGCTGGGCGTGGGGAACTAGGTTTGCTCTCACAGTAAGACCCCAGCCCTCACCCCGTGCGTGTCCCCTGCATTCCCTAAATCTGCTTTGGAGGATTGGAGGAACCCCTAGAACAGGTTTAGGGGCTGTTCCGGGTGGGGGAGGTCTCACAGTGAGTGAATCTAGTTCCATACTCATGTATGCCTCTTTGTGATATATTCGGTGGCATTCTGGGTACTAGTTCAGTGAACCCTGGGCAGAACAGAATCATAGTTCCCAACTGTAGTACATGTTGTTGAGTTTTTTGTAATAAAGTTGATAAACTTTGGGATTATCCCTATTCATTGATATGTTGTTAAATAAGCTTGTTTGAAAGCAAAATTAACTCATTTATTGCTTGCTTGTTCATTAGCTAGTGCATAAGTCTTTGGTCTTGTCAGAAATCAAGATCCCAAAATGTACATTCTATGAAATAAAACCATCTGGAATACTTCAATGTTAATATGTTCAGCAATTATGTAATTACAAATTTAAGTAGGACCTTACAAACGCGTTTGCCCAATTTAGGTTACGTTGTGCTCCTATTTATTTATATGTTGTATTTCACTGAAAAGCCCTTATTTTTTTCCATCAAGCACTCCTTACTTATTTTGCAAAATACTGTTCTGTTAATGCTGCTTTTTGGTATAATGTAAATTTGAGTGGGAAATTAGGCTTTTAATATATTTCTTTTTTAACAGTTTACTCGACTTTAGCAGTTTCTTCAGTAATCGGTTGATTACTCCTTTCAATGAATGTGTGTGACTTGAATTCTGAACAAGTGCTTTTACACTTTTCTGGAAGTGCAACAGGCTTACAAAGAATGACAAAGCATTGCAACCTTACCTTTCTGTTACAAAGTTCTTCTACAGATGTGATGCAGTCATAGGCTGATGCTGCAAGGTTCCATATATGGGACATGTTGCCTGTAGGGGGAGCTCTTTAATATAAGAAATACCTTGGCTATTATTTTGAAAACATGATTAAACATTGAGGAATTACTAATGTATGTATATTTAGAAATAAGGCTTTGGAAGGAATGAGAGTTGAAATACTTCGGTTATGATCCTATAATCTATTCCTTTTGACATACTCTTTAGCCTTTCAAATATAAATACTACACAGTCCACATTTTTAAAACTATATTGGACTCTGGATAATTAATAAAATGACGATATAAGTAAGGCAGATTAAATATTGAAGCTGCAGATTATTGTTTCTAGGTTTTCACTGTCTTTTCCCAGCTTTGTATAGTATCTTCCTCGTGTAGGTAGATCTTCTAAATGTAAGTAGGAAACATGTTTGCTGGCCACAATGATTATCAGTTTGCTTAATTGCTGGCTTCTTTGAATCTTGTACTGGCATTTTCATTGACATATATCTGAATTGACTTCCAGTAGTTTGGCTGCTCTTAAATGCACTTGCTAAAGAGCACATCTCATTGAACACAGTGTGATCTCTTCCAAGTAAACTTGCACAGAAGAGTGCTGTAAATTTTCCTAATTAGAATAAGTATACAGATTTTTTGAATACACCCCCCACTCGAAATCATGATGGAATGTGCATTCATGACATGTGATGGCAAAGTTTTATTTGTTGAATTGTGATTATGGAGCTAATGAGAATGAGCGACTTGAATTAACTTTTGTTTTTTTTTGTAATGGTGGAACAATGAAAGATCCCTCTAAAAGCTAGCACTCTTTAATAATTGTTAAATGTTAAACTGTTCTGTTTTCAGGATATAATGTTGCCTAAGTTTACTGGCTTTATGTTGAAACATTATGCACGTTTTATTAACTTCGTGACTCCTGCAACTGTGTTTGTGCATACAATTAACTGTCACACCTATCGCCTATTAGCTGTTATGATTGAGGTACAATGTAGTATGATAATGTTAGGTTTTGTTTCTAGATGGAATTACTTGCTCTTGATTTGCCCCTAATGACCCAAATATTGCGTTTGGGGAAAGATAAATTTAAAAAGTAGATTAATGATTCTTGTAAGTTGCCTCGGAAGGATTGTATCCTGAAAGGTAGAATATAAATAACTGAAATAACTTTTGTTTGTCCATGATTCCATTCAAGCTATGATGGGCTGTATCCAAAGCTGCAGTTCAACTTGTGTAATAAACTTAAGTTTGTGCAGTGTAACTTTCTCTTCCTAGCCTGTGCCCACTAGCTCCCTTTGTGTGCTCTCAAGATAGACTTCAAAGGATTGGGCGCTCTCCAGAGCAGATTTTGGTGGCATATGGGGAGAACGAGGAAATGGAAGTTCTGTTGTGTGAGTGGAAGTCTGCTTGTACTACGTTGAATGGACTACAAAAATTATGGATTTCTGTTTTTCCTACTATGTGCTTGCAGGAGCCCTAAATTCCATGTTTGTTTTGGTGACTGTGCACCAGAACTTTCCTGCAACAGTGATCAGGAGCAGAGCAATATTTTTCATGCAGTGGGAAAAAGAATATCCACATTACTTAGTTGGTAGATAGCTCAATATATTCTTTGTGAAGGCTCAATAGTTATGCCTTGTCCCTTTTCCTATACGTGATTTGAAGCCCCAGCCAATTAAGGAAGAAGGGAGGGAACTCTACAAAGGAACATAGAAAGCTGCGTTATACCAGGTCAGCCCATATAGTTCAGTATTGACTATACAAGGGGTTGGGAGACCACTCCCCACTTGGCATGCCAGGCAGTTTTGGTCAAGCTATGCCCACTTGACCTACACATGGCAATTTAAGTAGGACCTTACAAATTCCTGTGCCCTACAATTTGTGACACTGTTCTACTATTTATTGCCCACTTGCCCTGCACCTGACTTCATATATGACACCAGGTATAGGACAGATAAAATTAGTTGATTGTCAGGGCTTCTAAGCAAAGTGCAGGACTCTCTGCAAGCACATGATAAGGTGATTGTTGTGGTTTGGGGAGAGCCCTGTACAACTGCCAATCAGCTAAGATCAACTGTAACTGCCAAGAGAGTTGGAGGAAGCACTTTGAATCCAAACCACTTTCTCTGCAGAGGGGGAAATGTTCTGTTTATATGAGCATTCTGCCCTCTGCAGAAGCATCAAATGAGCTCTTTGTATCCACCAGTTAGCTGATCAGAAGTTACAGCAAACTTCTCTAAAGGTGCATTCCCAGTCCCAGTCAGATGATTGGCACTGAAAGCATGTCTTCAAAGAAAGTTGTTTTAATTGCTGATCAGCTGATTAAATATAGTGGGCTCTTTTGAACTTTGACAGGTGTCAGTCACTAGCCGTAATTATGACATCATGTAATTGGTGGGTGTTCTTGCTCACCTGTCAAGGTTGGACCATGGGGGTATGTGTGGCAAAATTAAGGATCTGATCTGCTTGTAAAGCCCAGTTTTGGTTTTGGTGTAAACGCATGGTTTACACTGTAAGTCACTGTAAGTAGCTCTCCAGTGCTTCAGACAGGGGTCTTCTCCAGCCCTACCTGGAGATGCTGAGGCTTGGATTTTCTGTACACAAAGCAGATGCCTCTACCATTAGACTACGGTATTTCCCTTGTTGTGTCTTGACATGTTCACTTAATGGCCAGCTACCCACCAGACCAAAATGTGAGTTTGGTAAATAGTAGAAGGCTTGATGTAGGTGACAGAAGTAGGGTTAGAGGAGGAATAGCATAGCTGATTAATGTGTGATTTTCAGCTTTTGAGTGAACTGATTTTACAATACTTTGTTTTGCCCCTTGTGACAGATGGTACTTTGTTAAGCTGCGCTTACAGCATACACACTCATTCTACTTGAAGGTCTGATACCTGTGACAAGAAGCATGTTCTACGTGTGTGTACCCCCCATCTGTTTTGAGGATTTCAGTGTAGCTATTTGGTTCGAGATAATTCAGCTAGTGCCACTTGAAAATGAGCCAGTTGCTATTTGCATAGCCCAGTCCTTTTACTCCTAAGAGGCCACATGAAGAACAGTCTGTTGCACTATTCAAACATCTTACAAAAGTTTTAGCATCTCTAAAACTGCATGTATACCCCTCTGAGGGCCAATAACATGTCTGATAAAAATACTGATGAAATTGTTAGTTTATAGAGATCCTTTGTCCTGCATTATACCAAATCTGATTGTTAACAGATTTGAATTATATATTGAATCTGATTGTTAACGTGGATCTAACCTCAACTCGCAGTAGATAGGGGTGTGTCCATGGAGAGGACTTCAGTGACTGGAAATGAGGTGGGAATGAGAGAAACAATTATTGCCAATTTCTCCAGATGCTGTGCCCCTGAATATCTCCTCTGGTGAGTTAGAAGTCCCTTTGGAACAGCATGACAGGTGGTCTGCAAGTGAGAGGGGGATTAGGTGAAAATTGCCTTCTGCCTGTAAGAGCATCCAGTTTGTGGAGCAGAAACCTCTGATCGATCTGCCTTGCTTTTGCAAATGGGAGAATCCTTGTGTTTGCAGAACCACAGGTCTGGATCCAACCCATCATATGGTCTGTATTATATTTTTTACTATACAGAATTATTTAGAGCATAGTTATAGAACTATGTGAAAATGTTCTTTGAGGGATGGGATTTGAGTTGGAATTCATATCACAGCAATAGTAGTTTTTTATACTCCTGTTCGATTTACCAAAATGCTGATGGAGATTAAATCCCCCTGATACTGGGGGTAATTTATGGTACAATCCTAACTTGTCTATTCAGAAGTGAGTCTTATTGAGTTCAGTATGGTATAGGATTGCAGTCTATTTACCTTGTTCTGTATGAGTCAGTAGGGATAATTAACAAATATTAGAACAAGTTAAGTGAGTTCCATCATGGACAGCTGGAGCAGGTGGGAACTGCCTCCTCACAAGTACTAGAGATCTTGCTGTCTGTATCAGAGAACATGTTCTCCATTCCACAACTGTTTCCAAGATTACAGCTCATTTATTTTTTTCCTTACATAACTTTAGCAGGAACCATTGTGGTGCAATGGGCACAGTTTTGCTCTTTGATGTGTTTTCAACCCTGAGTGGCCTTGGGCAAATCATTATCTCTTAAGTAACCTCAATCCACCTCAGGGTGGGTAGTCATTGCCCTGAGCTCCTAGCAGGTCCTTCCATTACAAGAAGGATATATAGTTCCACTTTGGATTCCATTTTTGGCTTATGCTGGACTCAAAGAAGAAACTCAGTAAGTGGCTTTTTAAAAAGGATTTTGTATATATGATAACTACATTATTTAATGTAAGACATACAAAGTCTAGTAATTATAGGAACCTTGATAATCTAAGAAATGGTTTCATGCTTGTAAATGTTACTATCAGATTAAAGATAATTGTTAGTAACAAACATTGTACTTAAAACTTTGTAACTACATTATCTGTAGGCTATTAAGTAGGTCTCATGACCAGTGTCATTTAAGTGTAAATCCCCATGAAAAAGGTGACATTAAAGTAGCTTTCCATTTGACTCATTTCTAGTCAGATCATAGGAATATTGGTCCGTCTTGCTCAGTGTTGTTTACACCAACTGGCAAAGGTTCACCATGGTTTAAAACGGGACATTCCCAGCCTTAACTGGAAATGCCAGAGATTGATCTTGGCACCTTCTACGTGCAATGAAGATGCTCTTCCACTGAACTATGGCCCTTCCCCATTTGTCTTGATGACGCACAGCTCAGCTACATTGAAATTTTATTTCTGTAGCACTCTCTACATAGGGCTGCTATTGAAGAATCTCTGTAAGCCTCAGGTGGTCCTGAATACTCCAGCTAGGTTGCTTATGGGAATACATAAGTGTGAGTATATGGTGTCTGCTTTAGAATATTTCGAAGCACAATTTGAGGTTCTGGTTATTATCTATGAAGCCCTAAACTGCATGGTGTTTATGGATGTATGTATATTGATGTCTGTGGTTTTTCTGTGGCCCAGTTGTGGAGTGAACTTGCATGGGTGGTTTGTGTGGCTTCTTCCTTTGACTTTGCACCATCTTGCCAAGACTGTTTTATTTGAGCAAGATTAATATTAACAGGTTTTTATGCTGCCTCCAATTTTTAAAAATAATTTTAAAAAATAATTTATGGATGCATTTCTGATTTTATCTTCTGTAATTTGATTTTATCTTGTGTAATTTCTGAAAATCTTAGCTGCTTTTAATGTAGATTAAGTTGGAGTTTAAAATAACTTAAGGGTTTAACATGTAGGGTTTTAAATAATTATAGCATTTAAAATGTATATTTTGTTTTACAATAGTTGTGTACTTCCTATAGTTGAAATTTAAACAAAATTTAAGACATCATTTTTAAAGATTATTTTTAACCATCTTCATGAGGACAGTTTCCATATCTTAGATCGGTTATTTATGGATTTGATGTCCCAATTTGTTAACTAAATGTATTAAGAACAAACTACAGTTGCATGAACTTGAAATACTAGAACTGGAGTTAGTTCTAAAACAGACTTTCAGTTTCCTCCTTGCATGCACAAAGGACAGGACAGTATGTGAGCCTCAGACTTGTGCAAGCTTGTCCATCACTAAACCATGGTTTAGCACTGCATTTGAAACAGGTCATTGTCTGCATGAGTACAAGAACTTATGCATTTGTTACAATGCCACAGCAGCAGCATGTCTACATTATTTACCTTGGAGTGAAATTGGGGTGGACTGAATGGAAATTTTGTGAGAATTGTGCTTGCAGATCAGTCTGGAGATTTGATCAGACTATTAAATCACCTAATTTCTGATAGTCATATACATAATATGATCTAGTATTCACATTTTTTAAACTTTGTTCCAAGACATTTAAAAATAAAATATTGAATCAACCTGTATGCTCTCTAGGAGGGTGCATTGGGGCCATTGGATGCAGCTGAATTGTTACTCTGTCAGCAGTGAGGAAGGCTTGTTGTGTGATCCCTGTTTGGTGGAAAGCACTTGTGCTCTGTCAGGGGTGGGGAGACTGGACCTGTCAGACACAGACTGCGGATCCACAGAACCTCCCTTGTTCCTCTGATACACCCTAAAAATATCCCAGTCCTGAAGGTGGTGTAGTTAAGTCTCTCAATTGTTTTATGTATGAAATTGTTATAATTGTTTTTGTTGGTATTTTTATTTTTAAATTGCTTCAAATTATATCTCAGGAGGTGATTCATGATGGAGTGAAATAATTAAATTTGTGGTCAGTGGGAGGGGAGAAAGAAATTACGGAATGAGACATCTGCTCTCCACCTTTTGCCCTTGTTGCATCGAGCGACACAGGCCATGGGAAATGGCGGTAGCTCCGCCATGGACTCTTCTTCTCCCCCTGCCCCAGCCTCTATACCTTGCTCTTTAAATAATCACAAAATTTAGAGTACTTAAATGCTTCTTTTTGTTTTCCAGATTAACAGCTGAGGTACTGATCGAGTTCTGCTCTTCTTCAATGAGGAACTACAGGCTGATCTTCTGCCATAACCTCAAGCAGCCATAAATGACAAAAGAATGCTTGGTCAGTAAGGGTAGCTGGCGTAGAAAATATTTTGTAAACGTAGGTGTGTAAGTGCTCTGAGGTAGGTTTTCTCAACTTTCTTTTTCTTTTAAGAAATTATTAGAACCATAGTTTAAAGTTTGGTTTATTTTGGCCAAGCCAAATTTTCCACAATCTCTTCAGCTGCTCTTGTTTAGGAGTACAGTGGTGCCTCGCAAGACGAAAATAATCCGTTCCGCGCGTCTCTTCGTCTAGCAGTTTTCTCGTCTTGCGAAGCAACCCTATTAGCAGATTAGCGGTTTAGCGGCTATTAAAGGCTTAGCGGCTATTAAAGGATTAGCAGATTAGCGGCTAAAAGGCTATTAGCGGCTTAGAAAAAGGGGGGGAGTGAAAAAAAATCGGAACACTTGCAAGACGTTTTCGTCTTGCAAAGCAAGCCCATAGGGAAAATCGTCTTGCGAAGCAGCTCAAAAACGGAAAACCGTTTCGTCTAGTGGGTTTTCCATCTTGCGAGGCATTCGTCTTGCGGGGCACCACTGTAATATGCATTTCTAATGCCTGGTGTAAACTAGTCTGGTAGTAACCAATGGATACAGTATAGTACAATTGGCACATAATTAAGTTGACAAAAAGTTGATCCATTGAAGTGACACTTTTTTAAATAAAAAAAATGTCAGTTTCTATTGTATTTCAGCATTTTGGGGCTTTTAGCAGGCTCACTACATGTGATTAAATCTGCTTATTATTTGCAATAAATCTAGCAGCTATTGTTGCCAGTTTTATATATCTTTGTTTTGCAGGAACTAAAATCATTGTGTGGTTACTCTGTTTCAGTTTTATCACATTCTGGGTTTAGAGTAAATCTTTTTTTTTTTTTAAGGAAGATAGTTTGTGTGGGATTCATAGCTGAGGTTCTAGTTTCTGATTAAAGTTTATTCATTAACTGATGTATTTTTATGTGTGAATCTGTATTTAATGTTGGAGTTCAATGCAAGGCAACTGTATTTTACAGAAAGACAGCTTTGATATTGGGCTGCATAAAGATATGAGGAAGAGCTCCTCCCCTTCTTTGAGTAACTGCAACTCTGTTCTCACTAACAAAATATTTGGAATTCCACTCGATGAACTCCAGCAGGAAGGACAGCCAGGCAGTGAAGTTCCATTCATAGTCCGCCATGTTGTGGATTATATTGAGGAACATGGTATGTATCATCATGCTGTGCCTTAACTACAGACTTAAAGTCTGGAACTATCAATATTTTTCATTTGTAAACTTGCTTTGAGTTTATGAACTTAGATTTCCATCATTATACTTTATGAAAGTGAATGGTATCATACCCTGTTCTGCAGCCCTGTTTGATCCATTTAAAAACACATTTTCACTGACATTAAAGTGCATCTTGAGGTGGTGGCTGGTGCCATCTCTTTTTATCAGTTTTTGTTTGGAGGGACTCTAGAAACCTATGAAGCTTCCTCATATTGGATTGGTCCATCTAGCCCAGGGGATCCCAATTGGTGTTTCTCAGACCCCAGGGAGTCCAGGTAACCCACCCAAAAGTGGGGGGGGGGCATTGCTTGGCTTTTGAAAAACAGGGAGTCTGCAGTACTTAGCTAATTTGGAATTGCTGATCTAGCCCAATATTGCCTGCACTGACAGGTAGTGGTTGTCCAGGGTTTCAGTAGGGAAGATTTCCTAGCCCTTCCTAGAGCTGCCAGGGATTGAACCAAGTATCTTTTGTATGTGACGCATGTACTGCACCACTGAGCTACAGCCCTTCCCCCCATTCATAGGTCACACAAGAAATGAGGTAATAATAAAGCACTGCAAATATAATTATAGACGCTAATCTAGTTTTCCCAAGTGGTATCTGAAAACTGGCCAATCCATAGGAAGCTGCTCACATCTGTAAATAAGACTTGAAGTACAGTCAGCAGAGTGAAGACAGACATTGGTCTTCCCGCTTTGTTTCTCTAAACCATCCTGTTACATATTTCCTGTCAGTTCTATGCAGATGCTTATCTACCTGGGAGAGATGACCCACTTGACTAATTATCTGTCATTCCCTCCAAAGGGAGGGATAGAGTCTTTAACAGCTGAGCTGCTCTTGCAGCTTGTGTCCCTCCTACCATCAGGGTCTAGACTGGGTCCCCCATACTACCAGGAAGCAGACCATCCCCCTTACTTGTGAGTAGACCAGAATGACTATGTTGTAGTGAATACGCTGGGATTAGTCAGTTTTAGAGCCAAAGTGCTCTGATTTATTTTGTATTCTGCTTTGACGTTCTTCCTGCCTTTTATTTCTAACAATGTTTGCCACCTTCAGGATTCTAGAATCCCTATGTGTGGAATTTATGCTACTGAAAGTTTATGCTTTCATGGAATTTATGCTACTGAAAGTTTATGCTTTCATGGAATTTATGCTACTGAAAGTTTAGGATCAGAGTCCTAAGAGACAAGCATGTTTTTCCATCTGTGGGAGAGACTTTGGGAGAATGAGCTGCCTTTACACTCTGAGGGAACTGCCTGTGAAATACAAGGTGCATTGGTTTCAGAGTTCCTGGGCCTTAGGAAGGTGAGGGTGTCTGACGGGGAAATGAGCAAGCTGCTCTGATCTCCAGAGTAAGATAACACAGCTCAAAGTTAGCTCTGCTTGCCCCATCAGCTTGTGAACAGGTCAGATCAAGGAGTGCAGGGTGCCCTGGCTCAGAGCCCCTGTAAAAGTAATTGCTTTGGCACAGCCCAGATCCCCTCCCATCTGGGCTGCAAGAATGAATGGGTGAGTGGTGATATCAACTACCAGATAGTAAGACCCAACTGGCAGCACCACAGTTGTGCAGCTGTTGAGCTAGGAAAGGGCTTGAAAGGCTCTCCTGAGCATTCCCCTTTCTCTGCACCGTCTGTGGAACTTCATGATATTATGGAAGTGATTAATCAATTAATATGGGGTTATAGCTATATCAGATATCATACATCAATAGTGTAATTGACTGGGGAGCATTACAGTAAGTTTTATTTTTAAAAATATTTTCTTTCACACAGGATCACACTTAATGCTGTAAGATATGCACCTTTTGAAATAAGCATTTGTACTGAATTTTGTATTTTCATTCTAACTTAAGGAGGTCTAGAGCAAGAAGGACTTTTTCAAGTCAATGGAAATGCAGAAACAGTGGAGTGGCTTCGGCAAAGATACGACAATGGAGAAGATGTGGATCTGGTTAAAGAAGCGGATGTACCTTCAGCTATTAGTCTTCTTAGATTTTTTCTTCAAGCACTTCCAGAACCAGTTATTCCTAGCACTCTACATATGCATTTGATACAACTTTCTCAAGGTATTGGAATTCTTTTATTAAGGATTGAATAGCTTCAAGAAATAATCATATCAAAACTTTAGGGTGGCTGTGGGTTTCTTCTGTATGAAACCCCACATTTATATGAAGATAATTGGGAAATTTGATCTGGTTTGGATGAACTTAGAAGCTACATGTGGTCAGGGAGCAGAACCAGATTACCAGCATGCATTTGTTCCGCCTCTGGCTTACCAGTTAGCTAATCAATGTGCAAACAGAATATTTGCTATAGCATGACGTATAATCCATCATCCATAACTCTGAGTCATGTAGTTGATTTATGGGTTTTATGTAGGTTAACAGCCATGTAGTTTGGTTCTGTGTGTGTTGATTTTAAATTCACTCAGTACACAAAAATGTCATGGCAGGTCTGGAGGCAAGATGGAGAGGTTCAGCGAGTATGATTGGTACATCCCTCTCTCCCTTGGTGCATAGCTTCTGTGTTCATTCAAACTGGGTCTTTGACATTTACAAAAATCCACCAAATTTATTAGATAAAATTAAAGAAAGGTTTAAGACGTTAAGAAAAAGACTGGATATCCAGGTTTGTCATGCTAGATTCTATTTTGCCCAGGACATAGAGTGGTTATTGGAACACTCCATCAGAACTAAAGTTCAGCAAACACAGTTCATTCATAATGCTAATCTAAACTATGACTTACCACAAATGCACAAATGAACTATCTGGGCTCCCAGAGAGAAGTTTGTGACTGCTTTGCTGCTCCTCTGGTCCTGCTGTTATGATCTAAGCCATGGTTTGTCTTAGTGTTATCCCTGAACCCATGTTTGTGGTTTATTCTCCCCCTGCCCCGATAAATCACAAGCAGTAAGCCATAGAGCAAACCTTGACTACAGTTTGCGGCTTATCTGGATTGAGTTTGGTGTTGGATGTAGTGTTAAGACAAACCATGGCTTGGCATACAGCATGCGCTGGACTTGAGAAGCAGAAAATCCTCATTGATCTGTTCAAGAACCTGCTCATTTGCACTATGCCATAGGTTTGTCTTACTGTGAACTGTGTCAAAGAATAATGCTGGAATTTCACAAGGAATAGGTGGCTAGCAGTGCAGGAATGCCTAGGGGCTTACTGAAATATCAAATCGATTGGGAAAGGAAAAAGTACAAAACGAGGGGAAATGTTCTCTTAATATGAAACTTGTAAGTGCTGAATACTGCTCAAGTTTTGAACCTTTTAAAAAAACAAAAGCCTGAGCATTTCCAAGGAATCAAGTGGAACTTTTTATCACATTGGTTACACATTTGTACTACTGAAGTTAAATCTGTCTTGTTAAATGTTGAAAGTCATATCAGCATTTATTAACAATACTTCTGTCACATTTTACAGATTTTAATGAAGATGAATTTGGAAGAAAGTTGAGGTTTCTCTTGCAGCAGCTTCCGCCTCTTAATTACAGTTTGTTAAAGTTTCTGTGTAGATTTTTAGCTAATGTAGCAACACATCATGAAGAGATTTGGTCTGCAAGTTCTCTAGCTGCAGTTTTTGGTCCTGATATCTTTCAGTAAGTTAGATAATGTGAACATGTTGGCTACTTTGAATGTGACTTTGCAGTAAACATGCATTTTTGTTCTAACTTTAGCTCCTATCACTCTTCCATGAATGCAGTATTTTTTTTTATTCCTTGCTGCTGTAGCAACATAAAATACCATTGAAAATGATTGAACCAAAGTTGGATGTTTCCAATATCTTCCTGAATTCTAGTATTTAAAATAAAATAGTTTATCCTAATTTAACAACTGTTTGCTTGATCTTTAGTCCATTTAATATTTATAGTATTAATCCTGCCTGCATGTGTTGTGAAGTGGATAATTATATAAAGCTATAAGAAGCTGATTTTTCTCCTGTACAATCAAATCAAATTAAATTCCCAAAAACTTAATTTTATTTGTGGTTGCCATCCCAAGATTATGATGTTTGCTTCCACTTATTGGACCTACCACCATTTGTGCTTCTATTCGTAGTTCCTCATGTTGCATTGGATGCTCAACATATTTACTCAGTATGTCACAGCAACTGTGATGCCACCTTCTGGTGAGCTTGACATGTGGCCTGCCTTCCAACTTTGAAGCTGAAGAGTTGGGCAGCTATTATTTAAGCAGTGTCAGCTCCAAAGTTGGGAGGAAGGTAGGGATTGTTCAGCAGCTGTGTGTCAAAGGTATTAAAGGCTTTGTCAAACAGGAGCTGTTAAACCTTCAGACAGTGTTGCCAAAAAGCTTCCCTGCCCAGCATTTTCCTTGAGGAGGGCTAACATGGTGGTGGATGTGGGTGTCTTTAGGCAGCGGCGCCCAATAGTGCAGACTCCGCCTGGCCTTTCCTATGGGTTGGGCTTATTTTTGTTTTTATTTTTATTGTGTGTTTTGTGTTTTTATATTGTGTCTTTAGTTTGTGAACCACCCTGAGACCTGCGGGTAGAGGGCAGTATACGAAATTAATTAAATAATTAAGTGGCCAGCAATGAAGGGTGTACAGTTTCAGTATGTGCACAGACAGTTCCTTTATGTCCTTGAGGATCTCCACCCCAAAGTCCCTTGTAGGAACATATTAATAACCTTTGAGGAATTAGATTCAGAAATCATATATTTAGTTTTGGCCTTTCTTGTCAGCATTTACACAGATGTGGAGGATCTGAAGGAGCAAGAACTTGTTAGCAGAATAATGGCGGGACTGTTAGAGAATTATGATGAACTCTTTGAAAATGAAGAGGAAGATTTTTCATCTAATGATTTAAGTTCAGTAACCGAGCAGGTAAGAATTGTGTACAGCTTCAATTTAATAAAAGACTTTGCTATTAAAAAAGCCTAGAGAAACTTCATAATAGATTATAGGTAAGAGTCTGCTTACAGTGGTTTTGTTTACCAGTCAGCAGTTTATATGAGGTTGAAGCCAAAACCTTCCCCTCCCCCAGATCCTCTGACATTTGTAGAGAACTTGGAAGAAATTGTTGGTTGGCTGCTGCTTGGTAAAGAGTCCTATTTCTAATCTTCTCCAAATTAAAGTTCTGGGGAGGGGGTATGTGTTCTGCTAGGTATTGTATTCACTAGAGTCACTTGATCCTGTGAAGCAAATTTTTGGTGCCCTTCAGATATTGTTGGACTCCCAACTCCCATCAGCTCCAGCTAGCATAGCTGATGGTTAGGTATGCCTAAGGCAGTAGTACAAAATCTGGAGGGCACCATGTTGACTACCTCTGTTGTGTATTGTTCAGGAATTGTAATCATGTTTATTATGGCTTAGACTTGAGAAAACAAAGTTATTTCTTTGGGAAAGTTAAAATAATAGTGCAGTGATCTAGATTCTAAAGACGGGGTATTCAGAGCTAAAACCACGCTTGTGCTTTGATGTTAGGGCCTCTTTTTAGAACTTCTACAGCATGTTCATCAATGTAAACTCCACCTATCTGCAGTTTTTTCTTGCCCTTTATTCATGCCCATGCACCCTGGAGAATGGAGTTGAATGGAGAATGGAGTTATTTGGTGGTTCAGTTTAACTAAGGACTAGAGTTATTTTGTAATAAATGAGGAATTGAATTTGTCTCCCACAGTGATGTGGCAACAAGTAAATCTTGGGTGAGTTTTTATATAGGATTGCTTTAGCCAGCCAAGCAAAGCACTGCTCGATTGTCTGTACAAGTGTAGTTTTGGCTCTGAAACCACTTTTCATTAAATCACTGGCATTGCCAGTTAAAAATGGGGTAGGTAGAAAGACTACTGCCTGAGAACATGGCTATCCATGGTTACATGTCCCAGTGGCCTTAATCCCATAATGGAGAGTTAGTGCTTTTTCTCTAGCTGTACAATATTTTAAAATTGAATATCTTAGCTGACGGAAACTACCTCATATCTGGGCTTTGACAGTAGGTGATATGGCTATAGTGGAAAATGTTTGTTTAGAAAATATATCTAGTGGCTGGCTTTGTTTTCTATGTTGGTGCTGAGATCTGAATCACAAAATGCCTGCTAAAAAAGCTTAAGCAATTTTATTTTTAGAGCACACTTCTCACACTTTTGGAATTTAATAATCTGTCTTTCTAAGAAATCATGGTCTCACTTGGTGTGTGTTTTTGAAGATAAATGATCTGTTGGATGAAGAAGATATAAAGCTTGAACAGTCTGAAGAGCTGCCAGAAGAAGAAGAAGAAAACATGGAGGACCCAGAATACAGGCAGGAGATGGAGCCCCAAGAAATGATGGAGAGCATCTTGGAGTCATGTAGCGTTTCAGCATCAACAAGGTATGAAGGTTCCTAGTATGGACACCATCCCTAGATTATGTGCTGCTTCCTGACTACTTTAATATAGCTGCTTATGTTTCACATTTTGTTGTGCTTTTGATTCAATCAGTACCGAAGAATTCAGCAGGCCCAGTTCATTTAGCCATTCTATATTATATTGATTTAAGTTAGGAGTAGACATGTGCCTAGACCTCCCTCCTGTCTGTATTATGTTCTATATATTTTTTAAACTATTTGAGTGCAAATGGACATTATATATTCTGGAAGAAAAAGAATATTATAATGAACATGGATTTTATTGGCTGAGTGAACACAAGTGCAAGATGTAGAAACTCCATCTGAATGAAAATAGAATTTTGTGAAGTTTCAGTTTGCATGTAGTGGGGCTTCATGGTAAAAAAGAAGTTTTTTTGTTCTATTTTAAGGAAATAAAATATTAAAAATAATGCATAAATTTAAGATGAGGTCAAAATAATACCAAACCTACTGGATTTCATCATATGATTGCTATGTAGTATCCCAGACGACTAATCCTCTCCAGCTTTATACCATTTCCATAATACTTGCTCTTTTTCCACATCTTCCTCCTGTATTGTTACAACCCATATTGCTGTTTCATATCTAGTCCTTGCTGCTTTTCCAGTATTGGAGCCATTGTATGAGCCTTGTGTCCTTAGAAAATCAAGCAGTTGCTGCAGTGGCAAGTGTGTATTGAGTGTCTAGCCTGCTAAACCGGGCAGGGGGTGGGGCCTGCTTCCTCCAGAGAGTAACTATGTCACAAACCTTTTTCAGAAAATTTTCTGAACACAAATGACTAAAGAAAAATTAAAACGGACAAATTCAGGTTTAAAAATCACTTCAAACTGTTTCTCAATAGAGGCTTGTGGGCCAAGTTTGGCTTGCACATATATTTAAGCCAGGAAAGCTATGGTAACAGCAGGAGTGTTGTCTTGAACCAAGTCAGAGAATCTGAGCAAGAAAAGGGAGCATACAAACCTGAGACCTAGTCCTGATGCCAGTTGTAGTCTGGTCATTACTTTTTGAAGCGCATTGCTGTAGCAGTTTTTTTAGTAATGATGTGAGTAAGGTATGATAAAAACCTGCAAAACTGCATAATTATCCACTTTCTATAATAATTATGCTGTGATTGATTTCAGAATAAGCATTCCATTGTGAAGTTGAAGGTGGAGGCTTTTTGTGGTCTTTATTTTGACATTTGTATTGCTGCTTTTGGCTGTGGCTAATGGTCTCCCTTTCTCTGAAAGCTTAGTTTTCCAGCCTGAATAATTGAGTTAGATAATCACTTTTTCGTTGATACTGTTAAATGCTTTAACAAAAGGAGAATCTGAATTCCCGTGTTTCAGAAGAATTCTGTATACCTTAATATTATATAAATTCCGCATGGACAACATTTCCTGTACCTAAATAATTCTGAATAGGTGCTCATCCTCCTCTAAAACAGCTGGAGTATTTGTTCTGATAAACATGTTTCATAGCCCACTGCTGCTAACTTTTAAGAGCTTTTCTCCTGTTAACTACTTCAGCTAGCTCTCTTGCAATTTGAGCATATTGTTAGTTCTCCCATTATTCTTTGTAGCTATATCATCAAGGACTCTTTAATAAACATGGTGGAGAAAAGCTGAAATTAGGATAACTCCACTCAGTGTTTTTCTTTTTTCTTTTTATCTATTGGTTCATATATATATCCCATATCATATTATTTCCTCTGAATATTCTCTGGTTTCTTTTCAATGTGTCGATCATACTGAGGAAGTGGGTGCTAATCTGGTCAAAAGTACTTACGATCCACCATCTTGCACCAAGAAGTAATAGAATGAAAAGCATACTAGAGCTAAAATGTTGATTGGGCAGCTTATTGTCAGTAGTGACCTCATGTTGCAGTCTATTTCTATGTAGACTGCAGGGCTTAGTGCAGCACTCCAATAGTGCCATCTTACAGGCAGCTATTGAGATCAAGCAAGCAGAATGGATAGTCAACAGACATTGCCATACTGTATAGTTTTTCAAATGAAGTGTTTTTACATGAAATGCTCATTTGGAATAGCAAAAATAATCAGAATGGCTTACAAAGTTCTACTGCACAGGTAAATCAACTTAAAATGATAGTTTGATAAGACTGACTTAACTTTTTAGAAGGCATACACTGCACTATAAAACAATTTGCATGCAATAATAAGCTATATAAAGTAAGCTTGTGAATATTTTCCTAATTGCTTATTTTTGTTACTAAAAATGACAGTGCTTAAGAAAATCCAAAGTGCTTTGCCCTTAAAATGTTTATGCTGGTATCTTGCTGCGTCATTCTTCATCAGCAGTCAACCAAAATGATGCTGCTGTTTGAAATACAAATGTTTGGAGGGGCACTGATAGGATACATAATACATTTATGTGCTGCGTAGCATCTTATCAAATCCTGCTAAACTGATTAGAGGGACTTTGAACTAGTAATAGGATTCCTTAGTCTTTGAAATAGTGCTGTTTCAATACACTTGTTTTTCTGAGAATCTTCACTGCATTGCATAAGTAGAGGTGCTGGGGGTGAGAAAGAAGAAAATGTAATAGGAAGAGGAAAATTGTAGAATATTTTGGTTCTGGTGTTGATTAGTCTAGCAGCATGCCTATTGTGATTTGATGTTTCAGAACCCAAATTTGAATTCCTACAAATAAGGATTGTTCTTCATTATAATTCCCTTTTTGTTTTCTCTGTGCTTCTTGGAATTTTTGGCTTAAATGAAAGGTGTAGTATATATAGCATTTGAAATATGCTATATAGTAATCTACTTAATAAATGGTATACTGTTTAATGTTGGCTGGAGCATATTTTTAATTGTTTTTCATTTATAACTTCTTTTAATTTCCCTCACATTTTGCCATCAGGAATTACTGTCCTGTAGCTCATCAGTTACTAATACCATTGGTGGTAACTAAGCACACAGTGTAATCAGCTGAGAGAAAAAATGGCATTAAACTAAAGCATTTTGTGGTTTTAAGTGTTTGTTCATATTAAATGTACAAAAAATGAAATGTTATATTAGCTACTCTAAATGTACCAGTTCTGAAATAAACAGCTGGTTAGCAAAAGCAGAATAGGTTAGCTTAGTAACAAGATAAGTAGCATAGAGTAGTATTGTGATGTGAAACAAAAACACTGAGTTTTGGCTTTAGTCACAATAACAATAACTTGTAAAACTCCAGGAAATAGAACGCAAATAATTTACTTTAAAAATAGTTTATTTTTAAAGCAAATATCAAGCTCAGGATCAACTATTTTCTGCCTCCTCTTGACCCACCCCCACTCCAAATATGGAGAAATTGTAAGTATCTTACCATGTGTAAGAAGTACTTTATACATAACTCACTGATATGTTATAAATTGGGAAGAAGGAGCAGTCACTGATATTTCCAGCCACTTTGTTGGGAATAGAGTAGAAAATGATCCATATTATTTGTTCCAATATAAATACTGCAAAGAGCTGATTAGGTAGCTGCTGTTAAGTTACTGACTTGATAATGCTTTCATATAGTAATCCCTGGGTGAGCCCCATTGTGCACTGTCATATGCTTAGGGCTGACCACAGCTTTCCCCAAAAGACTTTAAGCCTCCCTTTGCCACCCATCTCAAACTCTTGAAGGTAATCGCTAATTCTTTTTTTCCTATCAGCTTTCTAAAGACTCCAGTTTGGAGAGATTGGAAGAGAACATTCAGAATTGCTGCCTTTTACAAGCCCTTGTGAAAATCTGGTTTCTAGTGGCTTAGAGAGAGCAGTACACTGAGGTTTCAGCCTTCTGCCCTTTTATTAAAAGTTTAAATATTTATGTAACTTTCACCTTTTCTGGTTGAAAACAACAAATGTTGTGAAAGTGTGGGTTTTAGTGCATAATATAGGTAAAGGGACCCCTGATTGTTAGGTCCAGTTGCGGACAACTCTGGGGTTGTGGCGCTCATCTCGCTTTACAGGCCGAGGGAGCTGGCGTTTGTCCACAGACAGTTTCCGGGTCATGTGGCCAGCATGACAAAGCCGCTTCTGGCGAACCAGAGCAGCGCACAGAAATGCTGTTTACCTTCGCACCGGAGCGGTACCTTTTTATCTACTTGCACTTTGATGTGCTTTCGAACTGCTAGGTTGGCAGAAGCAGGGACAGAACAACGGGAGCTCACCCTGTCGCGGGGATTCGAACTGCCGACCTTCCGATCGGCAAGTCCTAGGCTCAGTGGTTTAACCCACAGCGCCACCCACATCCATCTAGTGCATAATATACATACTTTTAATTTCCCTGTCTAATAAATTTTTATTACAAAAGTGAAGGACTTTTGCCTTCTTAACTATTCTGGCATGTGCCAGCATTTCACATTTGGGTTTTCAAGTTCAGTGAAGCTTTCTGCCCACAAAGTTTGGAAAAGCTATATATGTGTACTCCCCCCCCCCTTTATATATCCTGTATTCAAGATTCATGATAAAACCATATTTTTCACATTCTGGATCCATCCTTTATAGATAATGTCCCAAAGAGTTGCATTTTTAAGAGTATTAATATCTTTGTTAACAGCATATTTTCCACCTTCCTTTTCATTTCAGTTATAATGCTTCTTAAGTTGCAGCTATTCCACAAACTAAGGCAGCAGTTTTTTGTATACCTACATGAAAGTAAGCTCTATTAAATTCAGTGGGACTGACTTCTTCATAAGAAAACATTCATAGGATTTATAGTTAGGAGGTGCAGGGAGAGATGGAACCTAAGCTCTAAACATTTATGCATTACACTCCTGAATTTTACTAATTATCTCATTTATTAAAGACACAACAGCTAAGACATGCTCTTCAAGTCCTCTGGTAACATACCCCCTCCACCAATTGTCGAGGGTTCTATCCAGCAAAATTGTCCCATGTCCAAGCTCCCTCTGGACTTAAATCGTAAATATGACAAAATGCCATTTTTTAAGATTCTGCCTCCTGTCACTGCTAGGTAGCACAACCTAACAAGTGTGACCTGCGACAAAATATTGCACCATAGAATGCCCTTCACGCATGCCATGCCCCCCACTTCCGACAGCAATCAATTACCATTCCATTCTCACTAGATTTTCATTCTTGTTTTGCTGTTTTTGATACCCCCCTCTTTAGTTCTTTTTTAAAGATCTTTTATTTTTCTGCACGTCTTTGGGGTTGCCCTGAGCCTACCTCCCTCTCATATGGATGATACCATGGTGGTTACATAAGAACGCACCCTCAGAAAACGAATTCATTCTTTGTATAGTGAATGAAGACAGTTAGTGTGGATAGCACACCAACTCTTTATTATTAAAAAAAAAATAATTTTAAAAGAGATGTTATACAAAATTCTGCAAAATAGCGTTATCAAACAAGATCTGATGACAATATGCATAGATCACATACAATTACAGATCACCGTCAAACAAAACCAGCCTTAAAATAAAACCAAAGTAAAACCACAGGTAGGTGAATGTGTGGAAGGTAGTGACTTGAACTATTTATTATAGCATGGACACAATGGTTAAACAATGAGACAGGGTTACAAAACATGGACCCTATTATGCCAAGGGAATTAAAGTGACTCGACACTGGAATGCTTTATCAGCTGTACAGTATTTGTTTGTAAGCTGGGGGTGGGGTCCTTGGTCACTGAACCTTCTGACAAGTAGCAGCTCATCTCCTTTGAGAGACATCAGATGATGCCTTATTGCAGGCATCCCCGAACTTGGCCCTCCAGCTGTTTTGGGACTACAACTCCCATCACCCCTAGCTAACAGGATCAGTGGTCAGGGATGATGGGAGTTGTAGTCCCAAAACAGCTGGAGGGCCAGGTTTGGGGATGCCTGCCTTATTGCAATCTTAACTATGGAGATAATTTTGAGGACTAGAAGTACAATTTGTGGTTACATCAATGCGAACTTTCTCCCCCTAGAAATACTGGCACATGGCCAGCCAGTATAAAGATAGTTGTGAGACCAATGATCTGAATGTGACCTGGCTAGAATTGCTAATACCTAAGTGACTTAGCTGGGATTGCTGCCATATGGACAGTCTTAATGACTTTGATCTAGTATCCTGCTACCATTTAATTGGTTGCATCAATTCACCTCACCATATATTAGGCCACATTTTTAGAACCCCTGTATTAGGGGATTGAGTTGCATGGTTGTTGTGGAACTCCCAAGTCATCAAAGGCTGAGACTGTCACTATATCTCCTCCCCACCCCCCAATGTAGGCATGAGGTATAAAAGATTGTGGTGGTGGTGATGTTGTTGACGTATATTTCTACCATGCACTAAATGGATTGGGCCCTTCATGCCATTTTATATTCCCATCACAATCTAAGATTTTGCCAAGAAAACGATCACTGAGTCCCGTCAGGGGAAAAGGCATGGTATAAATATCCCAGAAATAATTATGTTCTGATTCCTATCTTAGTCTGGGAGGTCTGCTTTATATCAGTCTACTTAAAAATGAAGAACAAAACTCTACATTCTTAATTAAGCCTCTTAATTTTTACGAGAAAACCCCTTAAAGACCATCAAATCATAGGTCAGCTCTCTGTCTATAGATTTGTTCTGTGAGGTTTTGATAGCACTGTTGTCAACCTATGTTAAACCCATGAAGATCCATGAGTATCTGTATCTTCAGTAAATGTTTTTGTGGTGCTGGCAAGCTCTGGACTTGTAGACCCCGTGTAAAATCAGACAAATTCAAGAGGGATGCATTTTAATTCTGACCTTTACCCAAACCTTATGGACAAGCAAAGTGTGCACTTTCTTTCTGGCTGGGAGAAGGAGGCAGACAAGCAGCCAGAGGGGGTGGTGACCTTAGCGCACTCCAAATGTGACCATGGGCCCAAAAAGGTTGGTGACACCTGATTTATATTTTTTAAAGATAGAATATGTACAATTCTGAAAAACGCCATTAGGTTTAATCCAGAACTCCTGTTTGATGTTGAAATGTTACATGGCAAAGGGAGACCATTATTTCTCTTTCATTTCAGTGCTCATCTCTCTCCCTTAAGCATCTTGCCAGCCTCTGCAGAGTAAGTATAAATTCCCCAAAGGAATCGAAAATACTCTTAATTGGACTGTGTTCTGTTATGGAAGCGTTGCACTGTTTGTGCATTAGTTTATTCAGTATAAAGAGACACCTCTAGCTAAGAATTGAATGGCTACTTAAAGTCCATATATTAAATCCCCCCTCCATATTTCTTGATACTCCAGATAACCCTACTTATTCACTACCTTTTCTAACAGTCCATAACCTTTGAGTTATTTCCCCCTCCAATTTTCCTTTTTTCTTACTCTATTGCACCTTTTTCTTTTAAGCCTCTATATGCCACAATACTTCATGTGCTTATTTCTCAGCCTAGGTTTCCAGCTTCAGCTGTGCCATCCTGCGTCTGCTCCTTACTTCTCTTCTGAGCACTCTTGCCTCTGTTTTCTCTTATTTTGCCAGTGTTGACTCTCTCTGTACCATTTCGAAATATTTCTTCCTACCTAATTGACCATTCAGTTCCACGCTAACTGCACTGTTATGTTGCTGATACCTTTACTCTGAGCCCTCAAGAGATTTCATGACATAACAACACCTGAGCCCAACGACCAAGGTGGTTTGTGGCAACAGGTGTATTTTGAGTGAACTTGAGTCCATGTTGCTAATTTTACAAGTAGCATTATTGGGTCAGATGTAGCTGACAGTTTTAGAATAAAAAACATAAGTAGGCAGATGTCCATATTAAAATTGACACCCACCTCTCATCATGGCCTAGGACCCTCGTACCTACGGGGCCGCCTCTCCCGGGATGCCCCACGGAGAGCCTCAGGGTCCATAAATAGCAACACCCTAGTGGTCCCGGCCCATAAGGAAGTTAGATTAGCTTCAACCAGAGCCAGGGCCTTTTCAACACTGGCTCCAACCTGGTGGAATGCTCTGCCTCATGAGACCATGGCCCTGCAGGATCTGATTTCTTTCCGCAGGGCCTGTAAGACAGAGTTGTTCCACCTGGCCTTTGGCTTGGAGCCAATTTGATTCCCTCCCCCTCTTTCTTTTTCCTTTTTCCTTTCTCCTCCTGTGATGAGGCTGCATTTTAATATTTTATTGTTTCAGTATTTTAATGTTGTATTTTAATCTTGTTTTTAAGTTGTATTCATTCGGCTTGTTTTTATTATTGCTTGTTAGCCGCCCTGAGCCCGGCCTTGGCTGGGGAGGGGTAATAATAATAATAATAATAATAATAATAATAATAATAATAATAATAATAATAATTATTATTATTATTATTATTATTATTATTATTATTATTATTATTAATAATAATCTGCGTTAGGAAACCTAACCAGTGTTAATCAGGAAAGTCCTGAAACAATAGAACCTTAAGCAGGAGTCTATGCATTATAGAAAGCCCAGCCGGCCAGAAAGCTAGAAACCAACCTATTGGATAAGAGACTTAGTTTATGTGAGTTATACTACCTTCTTAATGTATAGTAGAGTAGGTTTTCATATGACTTAAAATACCCAAATGACACCACAATGTGGTGGTAAATATCCTCTTGACAATCTAATGAATAATCTGTTGAGAATATATTTTGGATGTACTGTTTGATAGCTGTGTTTGTTAATTGCCCAAGCTCTTTAGATGAGTTGTCTTGCAAAAAGTTAATACAATACAGTTTTAAGTAAATTGATTATAGTGAATTGAAAGATGTGACTGTGTGCGTGCTCACACGCACATGAGTGCTGAGCACTCCGGTTTTCAAGTCTGCTTTTTTTGTGCTCTGCCTGCCTGGTACAGAATTGGGAAATGAGAATATACTATGTGGATAAATTAGATTGCTACTAAAACATAACTTCTTTTTTTTAAAAGCATCTTGGAAAGAACAATTAGAGCAGCTGTGGAACAACATCTCTTTGATCTGCAGAGCAGCATAGATCAAGATCTCAAGAATTTACACCACCACCAAATGGTGTGCCAAGAAGCAAATATTAAGGGGGATGAAGGATCTAACAACCAGTAAGCTGACATTTTACCACTGGATTATATTTTACTGTTATATGTTACTATTTTTTTTTATAACATCATCATGTTATATAAACTGGCAGTAAGTTAGTAAATAAAAATACAACTGTTACGTGGCAGAGCAATATTTTGGCCTTTTGTGTAACTAAGCTCTGTGTTATAAGTATTGCCACTGCTGATCCGAACAACTTAGTAGTTGAATTTCCTTTATTACTGTGTGAAGGCAGCCCTGGAAGCTTATTCCATTATCTGCTGTCTGTGCGTGTACTTGACAGGAGCAATACAGGTTTTCCCCAAGAGCAATACCTGCAACCGGTGCTTTTTTGTGGGGGGATGCAGGGGTACACATACCTCTAAATAGTTTGTGAATGTTCGTACTTTTGTCCATTTACTGTATTTATTTTTCTCAATTTGAACTATAAAATGGTGATTTTCTTGAGTCAAAATGAGAGTAGCCCTAAGCATTTTTAAAGAAAAAAATCACTACCTGTAACTAATAGTAAATTAAGAATTGTGCCAGAGGAGACAATTTAGATATATCAATGATCCTTTAAATAACCCCTTTTTTCTTTTCTGAAAGCAGTTTGACTTGTGAACGTCTTCTAACCTACCGTATTTTTCTCTCTATAACACGCAGATTTTTTCTCATAAAAAGGAAGGGGAAATGTCTGTGCGTGTTATTGAGCGAATGTGTGGTCCCTGGAGCCGACTGGCGCGAGTGGAGGCAAAAATCAAATTGCGCATCTCTGAGAAGGGAAACCTGAAAAGAGGAAGCGGCTGCTTTCCTGCATTCTGCCTCAGGGTCTTACTGCCCACCCTCCTCTGTTTCGTTGCTGTGTTTGCTCAAACAGAACAAAGAGCAGGGAAAGCCCCTCCAGGCAAGAAGAGGGGAAAGCAGAGTGTCCTTCCTTCTAATTCCTCTCCGTGCTCCAGCCGGAAAACATGCAAGTGGGAGAGAGAGAGAGAGAGAGAGCTGGCTGGCGTGGGTGGGTGGGGGGAAACTTTTGCCTTCCTTTCCTCCCTCCCGTTATACCCCACTCTTGCATTCTTAGCCAGCTGCTTCTCTGCACACCCCTCTCGTGCTCCTTGTCCCTTCCGTTTTTTTCCTTCCCTCCCCACTTAAAATGTGGTTACAAAGCATGGATCCACATGGATCCTCAAGATCTTTGCATTGGGTCAGCCCAAATTCACCATCAGATCACATAGCATGTCCATAGCTATAGCCTGCCCCCCAAAAACCATGCACCCACTGTTGCCTGGGGCTGCAATGGTGCAAAAATGTGGTTAAAAAGCATGGATCCACATGGATCCTCAGGATCTTTGCATTGGGTCACCCCAAATTCACCATCAGATCACATAGCATGTCCATGGCTACAGCCTGCCCCCCCAAAATCACGCACCCACTGTTGCCTGGGGCTGCAATGGTGCAAAAATGTGGTTAAAAAGCATGGATCCACATGGATCCTCAGGATCTTTGCATTGGGTCACCCCAAATTCACCATCAGATCACATGTCTGTGGCCACAGCATGAAGCACAAAAATGATACATCCACTTTTTCATTCAGAATGTTTTTTCCCCTTGTTTTCCTCCCCTAAAAATGATGTGCGTGTTATGGTCAGGTGCATGTTATAGAGCGAAAAATACGGTAATTGTACTCCAGGATTTTCCCAGCATTATTATTTTTTAACTTCTAATAATTGCAGCATTTTTAAAGAAGTGTATATATATTTGTTTTGATATTAGGGATGATACTGAAAATAATATTACTAAAGATGGTGAGAATCTTGGTGACTGCTCTGAAGCTGTGGATTGCACTAATTTAGACAATGAAGTTATGCAGCCTGTGTCTGAGGAAAAGGAAAATTATCAGGTAATGTAGCACAGAAGTATGTTTTGTGCATCTTATATCACAATATCCTGTGGAATTTGCTTCTTAGTAAATGTGCATAGAACTCTACTGCACATGTTTTTTAGTAACATTGGAAAAAGTAGGTGTCCTGAACCTATATTTTGTTCAACTCCATCCCAAGAAGCTATTTTATTTGTTTTTGTTTGTAACTTGCAGTTTTGATATCCCATCTACTAACCAGGGTTCTTGCGGCAGCAGTACAGTAGAAGCACTCGATTTTATTTCCCTAGTTTCTCCAGTTTATTTCTTGGAATCATAGAATCATAGAATCATAGAGTTGGAAGAGACCACAAGGGCCATCGAGTCCAACCCCCTGCCAAATTTTACTTAAAGCTTCATGCTTTGCCAAGTGCAAGGGGTTTCTTTTTCAGGGTTTTCAGAAGTAAACACGGATTGTGAGGAAGTCTAAGATTTATGGCAATTTATTCATAAGAGTTAATGGCAAAACAAGCAAGCAGATAACACCCCCATTCATCTGCTTAGAGCTCCAAAGCAGCGGAGAGACCACAAGCTAGTCGATGGGTCATGAAGGCTTTCAGGTTTGCGCCAAAGCTCACTACTTCAAACTTCAGGGTTTTTAGCCTATCTGTCCTAAGTCACGTGGCATGAGGTGCGATTGTTTAACTATCCAGACCTAGCACCATGGGTCTTATGGTCTGGGTATGTGCCATCAGACAAACCAACAGCTAAGCAATGAAATTAACTCTGAGGTCCTTTTGAAGTACCACAGCTGTATCATCTCTAATCAAGGGATGCTCCCCACATTAGCACTTCAGCCTGGGAAAGAAGACAAGTCAGCATGATTCAGCAATAACGTCACCTGCTACCAGCCTAGAGGCTACGAGAAATAGAGAGTGCCTGTTCTCTGGTAGCCTCTATGATGACATGAAGGCGGTGAAGGTCCTGTGTGAGTGTCTGGAGGCGGTTGGAGGATGGATGGCGGCTAACAGATTGAGGTTGAATCCTGACAAGACAGAAGTACTGTTTTTGGGGGACAGGAGGCGGGCAGGTGTGGAGGATTCCCTGGTCCTGAATGGGGTAACTGTGCACCTGAAGGACCAGGTGCGCAGCCTGGGAGTCATTTTGGACTCACAGCTGTCCATGGAGGCACAGGTCAAATCTGTGTCCAGGGCAGCTGTTTACCAGCTCCATCTGGTACGTAGGCTGAGACCCTACCTGCCTGCAAACTGCCTCGCCAGAGTGGTGCATGCTCTAGTTATCTCTTGCTTGGACCACTGCAATGAGCTCTATGTGGGGCTACCTTTGAAGGTAACTCGGAAACTACAGCTAATCCAGAATGCGGCAGCTAGACTGGTGACTGGGAGTGGCCGCCGAGACCATATAACACCGGTCTTGAAAGACCTGCATTGGCTCCCAGTACGTTTCCGAGCACAATTCAAAGTGTTGGTGCTGACCTTTAAAGCCCTAAACGGCCTCGGTCCAGTATACCTGAAGGAGCGTCTCCACCCCCATCATTCTGCCCGGACACTGAGGTCCAGCGCCGAGGGCCTTCTGGCGGTTCCCTCATTGCGAGAAGCAAAGCTACAGGGAACCAGGCAGAGGGCCTTCTCGGTAGTGGTGCCCGCCCTGTGGAACGCCCTTCCAGCAGATGTCAAAGCGATAAACAACTACTTGACATTCAGGAGACATCTTAAGGCAGCCCTGTTCAGGGAAGTTTTTAACGTGTGATATTTTATTGTATTTTTGGTTTTTATGGAAGCCGCCCAGAGTGGCTGGGGAGGCCCAGCCAGATGGGCGGGGTATAAATAATAAATTATTATTATTATTATTATTATTATTATTATTATTAATTGTGCCAGGCCAACCATGTCTCCTCAAAATACCATGGATCTTCTGGTGTATTTCCACTACACTTCATGAACTTCAAAAAATGGAAACTTGGCATGAAACAAGCTTCTCAGCTCCTTTCATTTGCTCATTTGCAGTGTATATTCACAAATATTTTTCACCTTTTCACTTGTTGCAGAAAATGGTGGAAACTGAGGCAAGTGAAAAGCAAATAGGATTTGGAAGCTTTGTTCTGTAGTGTTTCGCTGTGGTTGGCAAAATGATTGCACTCTTGTACCAAATAGTTGCAAATGTACTGTATTTTGAAATATTTGAAAGTTAATTTCCCACATCAAGGTTATACAATATTTGGACAACCATAATTATTGTGACAGGAACAAATGTAGCCTTCCCTTGGGATCTCACAACCCCACTCCCTCTCTTTCAACATGACCATGAAGAGGAGAAGCTTTGGCTGTCATCCAAATTCAACAAATTTGTAAATTATAAGTATGGTTTGTTTGAAACAATAAAGCCCAAATAGTGCTCTGTGTAACAGAATGTTTCTCTCCAGATTCTTTAAGCTCTCTCTCGACCCCCCATATATTATTAAATTGAGCTCATAATATTGCACAGTTAGCACCTTCACAAGGAATACTCACAAACTGAATCAATGTACGATCTCGGCACTGGGCATAAGTTCCACATAGATAGTCCAGAACCCACAAAAATAGTGGGAAACAAATTATATCGAGTTGTTTTTGTGTCATCAATGTATATGAAACCTCACAAAGGAGAAGATAGGTTCTTGCCAAAAGGGACTTGAAGTTTAGATACTGACACAAGGGACATAGCAGAGGAAAAGGAGAGAAATAAAATTAAGAGTCAAAAGAGGAAGATCATTTAGATGTAAACAGCCTGAAGCCTGCTCAGTCCCTTTGGAGGGATTTGAGGGGTGCAGTTGGGAGGCTGCATTAGCAATCTGGACAGCTGCTTGGCGCTGAATTTGGTAGGATGTATGAATTCCTTAATCACTTTTCAAAATGTCAACAGGGACTGAAGAAGCTGTGACAAGTTTAGTTTAGGCTACTGGCAGTTCTAGCTACACCTCTGAAAAAGAAATAGTTCATGACTCTCAGCAGTTTCCAATTTGTTATATGTAGTTGGGATTAGGATTAGGGAGCTCAAAATGCATTATATCAGAAATAAGTGTTGTCAGTAAAATTCACATCTATAAATCTGATATTGTTACTAATGAGTAAAAGTATGTGTTCCTCTGTTGTTGCTTTGCATAGTATGAGTGCTTACTGCCAGCAGCAAGCATCTCATTTTATCCTTGTCGCTGCTTTATTTAGTAACAAGGATTAATTGTACCTTTTAGTGTGTCCAACTGATGAGTCATTTTACATAAGCTGAGGACAAGTCCTCATCATGTTTGTCATTATTGTTTTGTTCAGATCTCTGGGCCTCAAATCTGCAATTAATATGTGTCAGTAGCCCCTTATGAAAAAATCTGTTTTCTAGATATACGAAGAGGGCTAAAAACGAACAGTCTATTTGTGTTATATTAATGTTTTCTAATTGTGGTTTGGCCACATTTGTACAAAGTTAAGAAACTGAATGTATATTTGGGTCGACCACACATAAAACCTTAAGTTTGGTTTATTTTTATTTTTTAAAAATAAGATGTGGATGTTTCAGTCTGAAGTATCATGCTGAAGTCTGTGTTTTTTCCTAAATAGGAAGCAGGCATATTATTGCAGCCATGTGATGGAACAGAAGACGCGAAAGAGCCTGTTGGAGATAAGTATGTATTTTAGTATAAATGAGAATATTGGGGGGGGGGATGTGACAGTTTGCATTTCTAATATCAGCTTTGTGAATGCTGAATAATTTTTGTTCAGATAAAAAAATTTAAAAAATTGAGTCATCATCCAGAAGTGATTTGACTGGCATGAGTATTTCTATTTGTTGTCAGAACAATGGAGAAAAATTGGCACTTATTTTATCCAAGTTTAGACTTTAAAGTCATTTGCTTTTAAAAACAGTGTTGATACTACCAGCACCCTTATTTTCTATTTTATGTGGACTGCTTAGGTGTCCAGGTTTTTGTGATTATTAATTGTCTTATTAGAGTAGGGAAATGGGAAAGCCAGTCAAGTTAATAATAACTTAATTTAAGCCTATTATCTGGCCTAGCAACCTTTCGCCTTTCTGTTAACTCAGTTCTTGTACTTGCAGTTATTAATGTATCAGAAGGTCTTGTGGCTCTGACCCCAAATGTCTCCTCTAGCCAATTTCCTGCTATACATTCTGGCTCAATTCAGATAAATCATGGTTAAGGAAGTTTAACTATGGTTTCGCATGATGTCTGAATTGACAAACCATGGTTTGCAATCAGTTGACAAACTAGAACTGAAAGCCATTTTTAGTGGGTTTCCAAACCATGGTTTTTGCTAATTATGATTTCGCATGACCTCTGAATTGACGAACAATAGCTGTGGCTACTGCTATTGATCCACCTTCCAAGGCTACTACATCTAGAGATGAGAGTGTTGGGCAGATGAAAAACGAAAGCAGACAAGTATCTCTAAATGATCGTTTGCTTGATTGTTTGGAAGCTTAAACTGTTCATTGGGGTTCTGAATCATGATTGGCACAAACCATGGTTTAGTGTGATGTCTGAATTGAGCCTATATGTGTGGTATAAAAGAATAAATTGTCTTCACAGATGCTTTGAAGTAATAATCTGCTCAAACAATAATAAGACTCTGTTTATAGGCAAGATTGTACATCATTTGATGATGGCGACAAAATGACTTCACACGTGATTCTGGTAAGAAGTTGCTTCTTTATTTCTCCTTGTAAAGCTAGGCCTTAATGTTAAACATGCTTGCTTACTTAAATGTGCACTCTCCCTAAGAGTCTTGTGTTTCCTTTGTGCCAGAGTGGTTGCTTGTGGGGGGGGGGAGGGAGAGAGTGTTTGCTTATGTGTGGAGTTCATTGGCATAATGTTTAGTTATATTCACATTCATAGATCTTCTAGACAGAAAAACACTGTGAAATTAATTCAGAGGGTTTTTTTAATTTTTGGTTGTTGTTGTTGGTTTGTTTTTTTGCTGGAGACTGAAACTTGTTAACTCCACTGTAGAGTGATTAGAATAACTGTGATGTTTATTTACAGGGTTTTATTAGCAAAGTTTGTGATCCAAGTGTCAAAAATGAGTTGGAAGAACTGAAAAACAGAAATAACAATGCTCCCGAAGCCACATTGTGTGTCCCTGTACCACATCTTGATTTGAAGAATGTGAATGGTGGTGACATATGGGAAGGTAATTCTGAATCCTTTGATACTTTTGAAGAACAGAGTAATTCTGAAACTTTTCAGAAGCTTGCATTTGTTTTCCATTAACTTTTGGATGATTTCATAGCATTTTAAGAAATGAACTAGTAGCTGTTGGAATAAGTGTGAAGAGAAAATAGATGGCAAGAATGATAGTTACGTTGAGGCTGCCACTCAGTTTATCCTAAATATAACCGAAAGCAAAGCAACCTAATGCTTATTCAAGCCCTTAAAAAGTATTCATATGCTTTTAACATTCCTGTACAACCTGTGTGTGCTTCCAGTGAGTCACCTTTTTAGAGTATCTGTCTTGTAGAGAACTCCGTATATAGCTGGCATGGCAAGTATACTGTAACCCTCTGGCGAATCCACTACTAAATCTTTAAGCTACAAGGTAGGCGGGGATCATCCTAGAAATTGTGCAGTGAATCCTTCATGCCTCTTCAGGTCAAGGATTGGGACAAAGACTGAAGGTTGTCTGTGCCAAGCTCACAGGGTCAAATCAGCAATCACCCCACCACCTTCCCGCCATCATTTATTGCCATGGAGCCTAAGAACATAAGAAAAGTCCTGCTGGACCAGACCAGAAGCCCTTCGAGTTCAGCATCTTGTAATCCCAGTAGCCATCCAGGTGCCTCTGTGCAGCCCACAAGCAGGACCTGAGCACAACCCTGAGCTCTCCTGAACACAGCAGCAGAAATGGGAGCAGTTTCCCAGATCACTGTGCATATGAGATTCCTAGAACACCTGAGCCCAAGCAGCAGCCAGAGCGGCCATACTCCTTGCCCTCCGATACTGTGGGAAATGAGTGGAAGCTTCCTTGAATGCTGTGCTCCTGAGGTGCCTTGAGTGCCTTGGCCAAGCAGAATTCACACCTCTCCTCTTTCTTTTCCTACAAGAAAGGAGCATGTAGGCCATATAATGGCCAAACCAGAAGGCTTCGTAGCCACAGTTTTTAACTTTGGTACAAAGTGCAGCCCTAAATGATATACAGTGGCATGTAGTGTTAGTGCTTACTTATGAAGCAAGTACTGCCCTGTTGTATAACAAATTTGAATACTCGTAATTCAACTAACCTCAATATTAATATCAATTTGAGGTATAGATATTGTTTTGTGTATAATTTAAAAATCAACCTGGTGTTCTTGTGTAGTATCAGGCATTTTGGGCTATTCTTTTTACACTAATGAGTAAATAAAAATTGTTGGGAGTTTCTTATAGAACGGGAAAGGTGAATACCTGGACACCAGGAACACAGACATGAAACTTTCAGTCTTCGGTTATTTTTTTTGTATTATAAAAAGTATGAATGCTATTGCATCAGATGTAACACCAAGCCATAATTTGGCACAATGAGAATGACTCTGGAAGGAGTCTGACTTTTGCACTCCCTCATCTACCTTCTCCAACTACATTTAGAGTAATTAAGGACTTCATTGTTTTCAGCAAACCATATGGAAAACTGTGATTTGCACTTGTCCAATAAATTAGCGTTTGATCCTAATTTGCAGAACAAACACAAATGGTTGTTTGCTAGTCTGGATGTAAGGGGAAACTTTATGCTGAAAGCCAGGAATATTGGAGGAAGGCACACATACCAAACCATGTAGCTGAGCTAGTGTGTGGATGTGTACCAATATTAATCCCAACATAGAATTACTTCCTACATAGGTGATAGCTTCCATCCCCATTTTTTTCCTGAATCTAAGCATAAGAAGTGTACTTTGTGCCCAAATATCTGCTTTAAAAGCAACAACAGTCCTTTGTTATGGTAGGAATGTCAGCTTCTCAGGTTGCTTTTAGAAGAAAACATGTTGCAAGTAGGATTTCTTCTTATGTTTTCTGCTGTACTCTGTACCTCCTTTGTGCTCTTGGAAGGTCTTGCATGGTCCTTTGGACCCTGGACTAAATCTGGTCATTCTCTGTTCTCTCGAAATCAATTAGAATTCTAGTATGCTAAACTTTTTATGTTAGACTAGTTGGATTTCCTGTGTAAGCCCGTGGGATCCTGGTCTACTTCATTGGTTTGCAGAGTGAGGTCTGCTTAGTATGTTGTGATTAAAAAATCTGCTTCAACTAGTATTAACATTTATCATTCTAATTAAACAAATGCATGTATTGAGTGCACAAATAATTTAATTATTTCCCTGCATTTTGAATTGCTATTACTGTCTTTAAAAATATGAGCAAAAACTGTCTTGTGTGGAAATCCTCTTCCTTTAAAAACGTGTTTTGCTAAAACATGGGAAAGCATGTGGCTTTTTGTTTGTCACCTCTGATCCAACCCTTCTGGAAAGGCTTTTAATTAATAAAGGGCCTAATCTTGAGTGGTGCTGGGCACCTTCAACTGCCCCACATCATTGGGAATGGAGTGCTCACACCTGGCCCACTCAGTTGGAAGACTTTCCTTGTGCTGTACTTCCTACATGTTATGTATGGTTTGTTCTAACTGTGCGATGTGTTCACTTCAGTATTTTTTGCCATTTTTTCATTTATTAGCACCATGCCCTATCACTTTCCCCCTCATTGATTTCAAAACAATGCATCTGCAGACAGAAGGGGAGGGTAAGTATGGCTCGCCATACATTCAGTTATCTACATTTTTTCATGGTTATGGTTGCTTTCAAATTACCCCTTTACCTGCTGCCTTCTGAAGAGCCATAACTTACTTACAGAGGCACATGCCTTGCAAGCATCAGGTTCCAGGTTCAGTTAAAGCATTCCAACCAGCAGGGCTGGGAAATACCTCTGCTTGAGACCTTGGAGAGCTGCTACCAGTCCAAGTGGTTATTAATCTGCTAGCTGGACAACCAATGGTCTGACTCTGCATAGGGCAGCTTAATATGCTCACAACATGAGGACATGCTTGGTTTGTGTTTTTTAAACCCGGCATCTTTTATTTCAAGACGGTGATTCCTTAAAGGCATTTTTGTACTCGGTGGGAAGCAGGTACAAGTGGGTCAATCAGCACTTTGTTGTGTTACCATTCCATATTCTTTGAACTTAGCATTCAAGTAGAAGAATTGCACTGGAAATTATGGTGGCTATACTTATCCTGATAGCAGCTAAGCAGACAGCTAAAAAGCCCTTAAGAGAGATGTAGATACAAATTTTTTAAGGGACATTAGCAAGGATTTTATTTCCTGGGATCCCTTACTTAATCTTTCAGTTCCTTTAAAGCAGAAATTGTTTTATGAAACATATCAACAAATCATTTCCCCCCTCAAATTTGGAATTTTATTCTGTTCTTTTTTTCATGTTTGAAAACAATTTATGCTCTTTCAGCATCGCTCTAAGACTAATGAACTAATCCTATATATCAACACATGAAGGAAGTCAGAACTCTTTATATACTGAAGCATAGTTGATTTTGTTTTGTTTTCTAACAGTACAGTCCTATGCATGTCTACTTAGAGGTAAGCCCTGTTGAGTTTAATGGGACTTTCTCTTAGTCAAGCATATATAGGATTGCAACCTAAGAGTTGTAAAAGATCGTATTCATTATCTTCATGTAGATGGATCAACACACTTAATGTTGCACTTGAACTATTTCAGTGTGCTTTTATTGCTTTTACAGAAAATATCTGCTGCCAGTGGATTAAACATCACACTGGCTTTGTTGTGTTATCTAAAATGCACACTGTATATAATTTGTTGTGCAGAATTGTACAACTTTTTAAAGTAATGCATGCTGACTATTTAGAAAAATGCGTAAGTTGTATATACACTCATGAATATTGTTGTATATGTATTTTGGGTGTATTGGGCTATTTCTTTTTTGTTTGCTTTATGACATGTAGCTTTCCAGTGCATTTCACTATTCATTTTGTGTATAAGCATACTATTTAATGCACACTTGGTTTTCTTGTGACCCTATAATACCTAAGTGCCATTTGCTTTTTATTTCATTGTCTTTTGTAGAGCCGTTTCCTGCTTTTAAATCTTGGCAGGAAGAGAGTGAATCTGGAGAAGCTCAGCTTTCTCCACAAGCTGGAAGAATGAATCATCCTCTGGAAGAAGACAGTCATCCCATATTGTCACATCGGAGTTTGGATTTTGGACAAAGCCAGCGTTTTCTGCATGATCCAGAAAAAGCAGATTCTTCATCTAAAGCACTTTCTTTTGTTAGGTAGGTAGTTAATGCTCACAACTAAGCTACACAAGATCAAATTCTGATGTTTGGAGTCAGTTTGCTTTAGAAAAGAGGTGTTTTGGTGTAAAAGCTGAGATAGAATTGTAGAATTAGAAGGGACCCCAAGTGTCATCTAGTCCATCTTCCTGCATTGCAGACTTGGGAGACTTCTGTACCTAGTATGTAGAAATCTCAAACCTGATTTTAATTTGGATCCATTGAATATGCTCATTGCTCATTGAAATCTAATCAGGACTAACTTAAGCCCTACTGGATCCAATGGGTCTAGTCAAAGCTGTAACTACAAGGAAAGGTTAGAGCATTTTGGTCTTTTTCATTGAGAAGTAAGGTGGGACACAATAGAGGTGTATAAGATAACATGGGGTGGTCTTCACCTAATCTGTCATTGCAAAGCCTGTACAAGGGATTTTGCTTGCGCAGGAGAGTTCTCCCCCTCCCCCTCACACGTCTGGAATTGGCCTGGGGGGTGTCAGGAGAACTAGAACAGCACATTGGGGAAAGGAGCGGGGCTGATTGATCATTCCATCGGGCAGGCAGCAGTTCGCCATAGAGCAACATTGAATTCCACCCAAAGTGTACAGAAAGTGGACATGAAGATGTTTTTCATCTTCTCTCATAACACTAGTACGCAGGTCCATCCTGTACCTCGCTATACGGTGCATAAACTATGAATTTTGCTGCCAACTTGGAAGGCTTTAAAAGGGATTAGACCAATTTATAGATAATAAGGCTATCAGTGGCTACTAACTATGATGGCTTTATTCCCCCCTGTGAAGGCGTCATGCCTCTTGAGTACTTGAAGCTGAGAATCGCACGTGGGGAGAGGGCTGCTGCAGGCAGGTCCTCCTTTTCAGCTTCCCATAGGCATTTGGTTGGCCACTGTGAGAACAGGATGCTGGACTTGATGGGCTTTGGCCTGATCCAGCAGAGCTGGTCTTCTGTTCATAAATAAGTCTGGATCCAATCCATTTATGCTTAAACTCCATGGTTATTGTTGTGATGCTATCTAGTCTGACTTTTAGTGTGTATGGATTTCCCACCTGTTTCCAGCTAACGTAAAGCAGATTTAGCACTGTGGTTGTAGAGGGAGGCATTCTAGAGTACACTGAACCCACCCATAATAGGCAAAATGTTATATCATTTTAATGATGGAGACTTGCCTTGGCCTGAGTTCTGATTCATGTTAGTTATTGAGCATTGTTATACAATAATACTTTTCTGGTTATGAAAATTATACATAAACCAACCATTGTCACGACAAAGTTTTTTCAATTTTTTTCTGAAGTGGAAGAACAATGAGTGGAAAGCATACTCAGTCAAGGCTTTAAGCCTCATGCGGGCCTGAACCATCTTCTTGCCACAAGCTTTCTTCGTTCTACATTGCTACAACTGACTTCAGTACTCCTAAACATGTTTATAGCTGCAAAAAGTATTAAGGGTTGTGTCTAGCACTGCTGTTGCATGAATGGAACAGACTTACACTCACACATTGGGATTTGCCCTTTTCCTCCCCACTGTCATCTTCAAAACTATCTCCAGACAGGGGGACCCCCTGCAACAAATTTTGGTGATGAATTGGGGTGGCGGAGAGAAATTTAGATACAGTCCATAGTTATTGAACTTACAGAACACTGGTTGTTTCCTAACATGTCAGCTTTTTTTCCCTTTTCTTTTCCAGTGTTAGCTAAATTGTTTGTCATTCTCAAGATCTCATTTCCCTGTGTACTTGTATATTTCACTACCATTCTTCACTGCTTCTTAAGCACATTTGTTGGAGCCAGGCAGACCATAGACCTATAGCACCTACATATGTAGAGCCTTCATCTTGGTGTTTACAGCAATAAGGTCCCTTGACTTTAATTAAAATGGAAATTGGTTGGTTTTGTCTCAGAGCACTAGAGGTCTGGGAAAATCTATGGAGAAATGGTGATGTCCATTTGTTTTTCTTTTTTAAATGCATAGTTGTTACTCATTTTGCTAAGCAGGTGCTAGGGAATTCAGGCTTCGGAGATCTTGCATGATGATACACATGTTCTGTATCTTTTTCTCTGCTGCCTTTTACTTTTGACCCCATGCAAATATGTCTTCTGAGACTATGTTTAACAATGTGTACTTTGCATAAGCATGGACCACCTGACATCTGTCTCCCATTTTCTACACAACCTTTGACTCAAACCTTGTCAGGTTTTCCCCCCCAGTATTAACAAAATACTTGGAGCTTATGTTTTATATGGTACCATGGTGCATGGAGCGGTATTTGTGTTGTTCAGTAAGAAATAACTTCTTAATCTGCCTGGATCACAGCATGTCGTCAGTTGTCCAAATTTGTGACTACTTTTCCAAAACATCAATTTAAAATAGTACTACTTTCACTTCCCTGGATTTAACTGCCCCTGGCTGCAGAAAATCTTGTTTCTTCCTATGTTGTAGGCACCAGATGAGTCTTTGGTACATTTAGAGTTGTTACCATCTTGATCACAAATCATGGTATGATTAGCAGTGACATTTTTCTTCAAGTGCCTATTCATTAGATTCATAGGTATCCTATTGCTGGTTATTTGATGATTATTTAATTTCTGTACTGCTTAATATGTTTAAAATATCTCTAAGCGGTTTACAGACAACTGAAGCAACAACAGGCAACTTAAATTGTTACAAAAATAGTTACATATAAAAACATTACATTAACACAGTTACTAATGTATATAAATCAGTATCAGTTCGTTTTCCTTCTGACACACCCTCCCTCTCATCCTCTGGGTTTTCACCCAGGGTCCAAACAGACACTCAGCTCAACCACAAAAGTTTCACAGCGAGGAGAGTTCCTAGAAACAGCAGTCGTGGCTGTAGTCTCTCACTCTAGTCTTGCTTTTTATGAGTAATCCCAAGGTGGATGGTACTTCAGGCTGCCTCCAGCTGTGTCCCATTCAGCTGCACTCTCCACACCCAGTTCTAGGTACAACAGGTTTGTTGAGTTTCCCAGGGGGTCCGAAGGATCGGCAGAGGGGCACCTCTACTCGCAGCTCTTTCTTTACTCTCTGTTTCAACCTGTGGCTTATTCATTTTGTTTCATTGTGGCTTTTCTGGCAGCCATAATACCATCTTTGAAGCTAATGATCTGTTCTGATGTTCCATTTCTGCATGTGCATTGGGACAAAATAGTCTTAAGATAGTCTTAAGCCTTGGCTTCTCCTTCCTCCTAAAACTGAACTTTGTAACATTCATAATGCTTCGGCATACCTCATAACGAGTAAATATATACCAGGTGGGCAGACTTGTGCAATAAAGAATTAGTAGCTAAGGTGCATTAGAGAATTTTTTCTTAAGTCTGGAAGGGGAAAGGCTGTACCAAAGGTACAAAACAAACACACGTTTTAGGGAGAAAAACTTCAATTTTCAGGTTACCAGTGACAAAAATTTGTATATTTACATGCATATCTTCATGGTTCTGAGATGAATGGTACTTATTTTCATCAGTGTTGATTTTCTTTCTTTTTTGCTCTCTTCCTCTTTTTATGAGCTTCCAGTGTTTTCACTTTTCAAGTGCACCATTTGAATTTGAGGCTGTAAAGGGAGATTAACTTTTTCCGGCAGAATATTGATCAGAATATTATTCAGAGAGTAAAATAGTCTAAAAGAAGGCAAAATAGGAAGAGTGAATTGTTGACAACACGGAGGTGAAATCTGTGCTACTCGAGAAGTTCCAACCCCTCCTGAGTCAATTTGGGAGAGTGTGTGGAGAAGGGGGAAAAGCCCCATTGCTCTAGTGGAAGTCCTTGTGCAGGTTTCTGCTGCGGGATGTGTTAGTTGAACCCAGCCCTTAGTGTTTGCTTTTAGCTAGCATAAGCTCCAAATCTTCGTGTCTTTTTGTCGTCTGGCTGTAGAGAGAACATCTAACACACCCTTTAAAATGGGGTAGCTGTTGCAGGTCACATCACTACAAAGGAGGGAAGAAATAGAATACATTAAGAAAAAGGCATAGAAAAGCTATAAAACTTTGTCGGGAATATCCTGCCAGTTCGATTTCCAGTTCTTCATCTGATGCTTTGAAACTAAGAATCCTAAAATCATGCATAGAATTCAGCACTTGTAGGAGTGGTTGGCTCTGAATCTGAATTGTTAGCTTTTATTGAACTGAGCTAAGTAACAATGCTATTGTGAAAATAATAGTTGAAATGAGCTTTTAAGATCGTGTTCCATTAATCCCTGCATTATAAACAATTTGATAATGGTGTCAGAGAGAATACATCATTTTCTGTTACTGCTTTTACCAGATACCTTTTAAGTTGTGGTGTGAAAGAGTTGTACTTTTCCCATAGAGGAGGGTTTGCAACGGTTTAATAGTTTTTTAGATGTTATGGTTTACAGCTTTTGGAAGATATCAATCATCTTGTGGCAAGAGGAAGGGGTGGCCCTTATGAGTGACTCAAGCACTTGACTGACAGCTTTTTCACCTGCCATGTTCTCATCTGAGCAAAATGCAGCTTTAGTGAGGAATTAGTGACAATGTTGTGTGAGAGAAGTTAACAGGTGAGACTATTTTTGTTCTGGCCTTTGTGATAGAAATATAAATGTACACCTGCTCACTGTTTTCCAGTGTTGTGCATTTTACAATATGTGTATTCGGTATCTAAAACCTTGCCCTTTAAATGCAGAACTCGAAGAGCATCATTTAATAGTTCTAAGGATGACAGAAGGGAAGACAAGACTCCTTATCAGCTAGTCAAAAAGCTGCAGAAAAAAATAAGGCAGTTTGAGGAGCAGTTTGAAAAAGACAAAAATTTCAAGGTAAGCTGCTGTTACACATTGGTAGCTAGCTAGCATTCCCAAAATTAAAAGTTTTGTTTTTCACATGGCTCTATGTATTCCTGTATTGTAGTCAGTGAAAAGGTCTCAATTGTATCCCAAAAAATCTATTGGGGGTTGGGCAGAACTAGATGGCTTGATCCAGCATGGTAATTCTTAGGTTCTTAATTCTCTGACCCAAAGAAGTTGCATGCTCGGGTGTATGAAAAACACAAGCCCAGATTTTGCTGCTGTTACTTACTTTGTCCAGCAAGGGGCATGGAGAACTCTTCCAATGAAGAAGTCAACCCTGTTAAATTCAGTGTGTGTGTGATTTCTGAGAATCCTAATGCTATACATATCTCTTTTCAGCCGTCGTATTCTGATATTGCAGCAAATCCAAAGGTTTTAAAGTGGATGACAGAGCTTACCAAATTGAAAAAGCAAATAAAAGGTAAGAATTTTGTGTTTCATCTTCTTGGGCTTTCACACCTTTCATTGGACCTTACTGGAGAGAAGGGTGACTCATTTTTCACTCATTATACAGTGGTACCTCAGGTTACATACGCTTCAGGTTACAAACGCTTCAGGTTACACACTCCGCTAACCCAGAAATAGTACCACGAAGTTAAGAACTTTGCTTCAGGATAAGAACAGAAATCGGGCTCCAGCGGCGCGGCAGCAGTAGGAGGCCCCATTAGCTAAAGTGGTGCTTCAGGTTAAGAACAATTTCAGGTTAAGAACGGACCTCCAGAACGAATTAAGTACTTAACCCGAGGTACCACTGTATATGAATGAATAAGTTTCTTGTTTCTGTGTTGTCTCAAGTAATTGACTTTGACTTTGGGTTTGTACTTTCTTGAATACAGATGCAAAGCACAAAAGCTCAGATGGAGAATTTATACCTCAGACACGGCCACGAAGTAACACTCTTCCAAAAAGCTTCGGCTCATCTTTGGATCATGAAGATGAAGAAAATGAAGATGATCACCGGGTTGCACAGAAAGAAAGGAAGCCTACCAAGGAGGCCACAGTGGAACTCATTTTTAAAAGGCTGAAGGAAAAACGAATTGAAAGCTGCCTTCCAGAAGATATAAAGGTATATATGCCTATTTTGTACTTGTATTGTTGCACTTGAATGAAAATAGTACAGTTCATCTTATTTTACAGCACTTGCAAATTTCCTAAGGCAGTTGACTTGCAACTTATGCACATTTAAGTTGTGCGATCGTAGCGTAACATGCTTGTCCAGAAAGGGGGGGCAGGGGGGATGACGGCAATCCCACCCACCATAGCACTCACTCTGGGAGAGTATTCAGAGGTGCATGGAGAGGTTATAGTGGCCTTGGGAGAGCACATACGGCTTTTGGAGAGATTACGGAGGTGGTCAGTCTTCAGTGGCCTTGGGAGAGTTTTTTAAAGGGTTGTTTTGACTATTAATGATTTTGGCTTTGCATGCCAAACCCAAGGCCACGTAACCCCCACACAAGATGAGAGTCAACTGTATAACATGCAGCACTAGATTACAGTAATCATTCACTGTATTTTAATTTTATAAGCAGACACTTGCACAAACTATTGCAAAGTCTCAAATGCACATATGGAGTAAGAGTTGTCATTTGGTATTAGGGTACAGTTTCCTGACAGTAGGAGAAGCCTCATGCAGCAGGTGCCATTATCTGAGTTTTGAACTCTTTGGAGCTTTTGGGCCGTATATTTATAAAATATATTCAGTCTTGTCTTTTATAATTTTAGCTTCAGAAGGAAGCTTACACTAAAGAGCATATTTAGAGTAAGACACTTGTCTCTCTTGTTACAGAAAATGACGAAGGATGATCTGGTAGAAGAAAAAACGTCTCTCCAAAAAAGTCTCTTGTACTATGAAAGTCAGCATGGACGACCGGTAATATTCATTATTTCATTCTCTGCAATTATTTAATACACAGTTAATGTGGTTAATGTCTGGAGGCGGTTGGAGGATGGATGGCGGCTAACAGATTGAGATTGAATCCTGACAAGACAGAAGTACTGTTTTGGGGGGACAGGAGGCAGGCAGGTGTGGAGGATTCCCTGGTCCTGAATGGGGTAACTGTGCCCCTGAAGGACCAGGTGCGCAGCCTGGGAGTCATTTTGGACTCACAGCTGTCCATGGAGGCACAGGTCAAATCTGTGTCCAGGGCAGCTGTTTACCAGCTCCATCTGGTACGCAGGCTGAGACCCTATCTGCCTGCGGACTGCCTCGCCAGAGTGGTGCATGCTCTGGTTATCTCCCGCTTGGACTACTGCAATGCACTCTACGTGGGGCTACCTGTGAAGGTGACCCGGAAACTATAACTAATCCAGAATGCGGCAGCTAGACTGGTGACTGGGAGCGGCCGCCGAGACCATATAACACCGGTCTTGAAAGATCTACATTGGCTCCCAGTACGTTTCCGAGCACAATTCAAAGTGTTGGTGCTGACCTTTAAAGCCCTAAACGGCCTCTGTCCAGTATATCTGAAGGAGCATCTCCACCCCCATCGTTCTACCTGGACACTGAGGTCCATCTCCAAGGGCCTTCTGGCGGTTTCCTCACTGCGAGAAGCCAAGTTACAGGGAACCAGGCAGAGGGCCTTCTCAGTGGTGGCACCCTCCCTGTGGAACGCCCTCCCACCAGATGTCAAAGAGAACAACTACCAGACTTTTAGAAGACATCTGAAGGCAGCCCTGTTTAGGGAAGCTTTTAATGTTTGATGTATTATAATATTTTAATATTTTTTTAGAAGCTGCCCAGAGTGGCTGGGGAGGCCCAGCCAGATGGGCGGGGTATAAATAATAAAATTATTATTATTATTATGGTTATGAAATATCACTGAACACCTGCCTCAAATAATTCTCATATTTTATGATTACCAAATGATTCTTAAAATAGCATATAGATTTATTGTGTGCTATGTAGAGGCTCAAAGAATGAGCTGCAAAATAAGATTCAAAGGGCAGCTCTTTAAACACTGTTAACACTGAGGAGGGAAGTAATATTCTGAGCTGATGTTCTATTGTATTTTTGTTGTCAGTTCACTGTTTTGGTATTTTTTCTGCTGTGTATAAATAAATAACAGATAAATAAGCCTTCTTCTGGCACTGTAGGGAGGTTAGTCTGTATAAAACATTGCAGAGTACACAATTTCTACAGAATTCGCATTCAGTAAAGGTAAAGGTACCCCTGCCCATACGGGCCAGTCTTGACAGACTCTAGGGTTGTGTGCTCATCTCACTCTATAGGCCGGGAGCCAGCGCTGTCCGCAGACACTTCCGGGTCACGTGGCCAGCGTGACAAGCTGCATCTGGCGAGCCAGCGCAGCACACGGAACGCCGTTTACCTTCCCGCTAGTAAGCGGTCCCTATTTATCTACTTGCACTTAAGAGTGCTTTCGAACTGCTAGGTTGGCAGGCGCTGGGACCAAGCGACGGGAGCGCACCCTGCCGCAGGGATTCGAACCGCCGACCTTTCGATCAGCAAGTCCTAGGTGCTGAGGCTTTAACCCACAGCGCCACCCGCATTCAGTAGCAAGATGCAAAATTACCAGTATCGGAAAGCTTTATTTTTCTGTGATTACTTATTGTCCACACCTAAATTGTGAACTTGCAGTTTTGGTATTCTCCAGCTATTTGAAGTGTCACCAGATAATGCTCATGTTTACTTGTTATGACAAACTATGGGGGAAGCACTAGCAGGACGAAACTCCGTTAGCCTGAGTGAAGTGTTGGGTTCCCATGTGACTGGGAGGAAAGCTTTTGCTGAGTTTAATTTTGCTGCCAAATGACCACTGCTTAGCATCGTGTATGAACCACAAACCCTGATTTAAACAGTAATCTGTTAAACAAGCCAGCTCTATAACCAACCCATGGATCAAAGTTGGCTTGTTTAGCAACTCATAATTGGCCACATTTGTTAATAATGAGAAGCTAGACTTCCTGGCTTATTGTGGTTTGTGTGTATGAGCACTGTGCTTATGGACCTCACAGCTCCAAATTAAAATCACAGATTTAAAAACTGACCAGGCCAGGGAGTGGACTGAACTTGTTTTATGTGTGAACACAGTCATTGTTTTAAAACAGGATCATATCTAATGATAGGCCAAAATGGTTTAAAGTAAAACAAAAGTTGGCAGAAGCCCTACTCCCACCGTGTGGGAAGAGGAAAGTGTCGCAAGCCCGGTACTTTGCTCAGGCTGCTGGAAACATGTCCACATAGTGCTAAATCATGGCTTAGCATTGCATATCAACTGGACCACTTCAGGACAATGAGTGAGCAAGGAGACTCTGACATCATGTGATCCTCTTAGTGGTGAAGATACCCTGTTTTGTTTTGAGTGTTAGATAACCCATTTCTGCTTTCACTCAGGTCTCCAAAGAAGAAAGGCATATTGTTAAACCTCTCTATGACAGATACAGGCTTGTGAAACAAATGTTAACTCGAGCGAGCATTACTCCCATCCTTGTAAGTAGTTAATCAGTGTTTCATACATTTTCCAACTGATTGGTGTGTACTTGCCTCAACAATGAGTGTTCATCTTGCTAGATGTCTCCCTTCTGGACTAGCCCTTATGCTCAAAACAGGTGTTCCCAAGCTAGGTAGTGAAACACTAGATAGTGAATTTTTAAAATCCTTAATCTTGTTTTCATATGGTTTCCTAGTTTTGGATTTGCAAATTATTAATGCCTTTAAATTTTTTAGAGCTTTTCGTTTTTAAATGTTTTGAATATGTATTCAGTTTATTTTTTAAAATATTTTTATTACTTTGGTGGTTACTACCCTGGGCTACTTGGAAGGGTAGGATAACAATAACAATCGGGTAATGAAACTAGTTCCAACTCTCAGCAGTTCTTAAGATGTTATTTAGTTTCTCAGCTGTAGCAAATGTTAAATGTGTCTATTTGTCTACATTCATCAATATTTGTTATACTGACCTTTGTCTGAAATGACTACCATTTTTTAACATGGTGGTCTTTCTCTAGACACACTGTAAAGCTTCCTGTGCAGTAGTTGAGAATTGGGCATTGGTTTGCATGTAAGATTTACTGTTCTTACTTTATGCTGGGAACAAATGCCTGAAGATAAATGTTGACTAGGGTTGAATGTGCTGCTTAGCCAACATAGCGCAAAATATAAAATGATGCTGTACTCAACCAAAACGTAAGTTGAACAAAATAATAGATTTCTTGTATATTGTGTAACATATTGTGACGTATATTTTAGGGCTCACCATCAACCAAAAGACGAGGTCAGATGTTACAACCTATCATTGAAGGAGAAACAGCCCACTTCTTTGAAGAAATCAAGGTATTTTATCTATCCAAAGACAACAGAGGTCCCGTAAGGGCCTATAGTGTACACTTGAATTTAACTGCAGCATTTCACATTAATACACACATCTCTACACCTCAAATTGTAACAAAAATGTAAGCTTGAATGTGTGTGCAGAATGAATGTGTCTTTTACTGTTTGAACAACAATTTTATTATTTTTCAGGAAGAGGAGGAAGATGGTGATGTGTCATCAGAGTTCACTGATCTCTTAAAAACTAACACCCAAACGCAGTCTATTACTACTAGTCCAGTTGAAAACTCAGAATCTGATGTTGAAGAAAGTCAAGAGAAATTGACTCGAGAGCTTCGTCTGTCGAGTGCACGTGCAGCTTCCATGTACGTAAATGCGACCATGTGAGCACCACACAACAAATGTAGCTTTGTAATCAAAACAGCTGGTTCTTTTTTAAAAAAAAAACACTTGTGGATCGTGATGGGGTTTGAGGTGGAACAGTGAAGGGTTTTCATTTGCAATGTCCTCCTGTAACAGGTCAGCCAAATCATTTTACTTACTTAGTTGTTTAAATCAGAGGATCCCATGGGCCAGATTTGGCCCAGCTCTGATCCCAGTTTGACCTGAGAGGCTGTTCGCCCAAAATCACATCAGGTGTGGGGCAAGCAGAGGTGCAGCTGGATCAGCTGTGTGACCGAGTTCCCCATGAGAAACATCATCACACAGCCAATCCATTCCCCTATGGTGAACTTGATTGCATAGCTGATGACTGCAGAAAGCAGCTATGCTATACTCAGTGCTGCAGCCGGCTGTCAGGCACCTGGAAAATTTTGTGCAAGGGGCATTGATATTATTGCTTTGTTGATGGGTGGAATACCCATGATGGTTTTGATTACCCTATGCATTTTTTAAATAATTTTATAGGCCTGAATTATTGGAGCAACTTTGGAAAGCCAGAGCTGAAAAAAAGAAATTGCGCAAAACTCTACGGGAATTTGAAGAAGGGTTTTATCAGCAGAATGGAAGGTTAGTTGAATATACAATGATTGTAGGCCCAGAAGTTTACTCATAATGAAGATGAGACAAATATGCAATTGTGTTTGTCAATGAAGGCATTAGTTATGCCAGTAATGTACAGTGTTGAAAATGACAACCTAACACTGACTCAGTTCACATGACGCTTACTAAGCCAGGATACACTTGCTTTATGCAATTGCATGCAGCCCCCTTGCCTTCTCTTTGTACAAGTGGGAAAACAAGGAATCCACAGTTAACTATAGCTTTACACTAGGTGCAAACTGGGAACTCTGGTTTAAGACTTTCAAACAAACCAGGATTCATAAACCAACTTTAAACCATAGATTTATACCCTGGCTTGTTTGGAAGCCATAGCTTCTAGGTTTGGAAACACATAGCTTCTATGTTTACTTGCAACAGTGGGTCCCTTGATTGGATTTTGCAAATGTGGCCTCCAATGTTCATCTATTTTAGTAGGATCATCAGCCACACTATTTGGTTTCAATTAATATTTGTGTAAATATAGCCAATTAAAATAAATTATAAAATTTAGTACATGTTTTCCACTGGATTCTAGCCATTTTTACCTCAGTTCAGCAAGAAATAGGTTCTGTGAAAGAAGCTGGAGGAGGCTTCAGATTCATTACACATAATGCTTGCCAATCAAATAAGTCATTACATTCCATAAAGATACTGAGAAATGTAGCATAATAGAACTTCAGTATTACTGTCAACTGCATCTCTCAACTTTGCTATGATGACAATGCAGCCTTGTTAAACGTTATGTACTGGATTCAACTAAATAGCTATGCTAGTAAGAGGCAGCACAATATATTTTTCTCCCCTCCCCCCCCCCAGCCAGTTCTTGGGAGATTGAAAGAAGCCCCAGAACAGCATGCAAACAGAGGAGACAGTTCGATTAGGCAAGCAGAAATGTTTGTGCTTACAATGCAATTAGCACTAGTTTTAATTCCACCCTGTAACATTTTTGCACTGACTTGGGTGGAATGAGAACGGGCTTGGCTACTCTTACTCATTTAAATGGATTTTTAACCTTTTTTAAAAAAACAACAACCCACAAAGTTAACTTTTTATAGACAATTTGTAAAACCTTATGAGAACAACAGATAAAATGAACTACACACTGTTATGAGTAGAGTGCTGCAGATGTATTTCCTTTTCTTGATACTTCTTTAAATTGTTATCACATGCTAATATTTTACCTTTGATAGAAATGTAACCTCCATGTTCAGAAGCAATATATCTCTGATTACTAGGTTCCTTCCATTAATTGATGTTTGTACTTCAGAAAATACAAGCTTTTGCCTAAAAATGCTTAGAATGAAGCACAGGGTCAAGGATGACAGATGCACCACCTCCAGTTCACCAGTATAACATGAAACACCTCTAGCCTGCATGCATCCCCAATCTATTTCAAACCAACAAAATTGGTCAGAATTGTTAAATGTTGCATTGGCTTTATTTTTCCAGAAATGTTCAGAAAGAAGATCGTGCTCCCATGCTTGATGAGTACAGAGAGTACAAGAAAGTTAAAGCCAAACTGCGGCTTCTTGAAGTCCTTATCAGCAAACAAGATTCTTCAAAATAAATTAAGTTTCTTCATAATAGTGAAAGGTTGTTTTCTTATGATGTCCATAGTACTGTTAGGTGTTCACTTTTGTCTTGCGCTGTTGAAAGAATGCAGTTTTTGTACATTTTATGGTGCCACATTTGAAAGGCAAGTAGGTCCTATCTAGAAAGCTAACAAAAAACTTTAAAAAAGTAAGACTGCTCTGTCCAACTTTAGAAAACATTTTCCTTGTTTCTTTTAATTAAAAATGCATCTTCCTCCCAAAAGACTGTAGAACTAGAACCATTCAGAAACTCTGGACCTTCTAACTTCGTTTCATCTGCATTTGTTAGTGTTGTACTGAACTCCCTCTGTTGCCTTTTTATGCTGGGGAACAATGGCAGCAAATTTAAGAACACAACTGTGTTTTTCAACACCAAACTGAACTGAAATGCCTTTCAGAGGACCGCTGCGGAATAACTCTGTTTGATTTCAAATGACATTTTTCATACGATAGAATGGTTTATGGTCTGTAGATATTTGCAACTTAAAGCTCCTTGGTCTTCAGTTTCAGATTACAATGGACAAACCAGAAAGTGACCTTGCTTGTTGTATTTTTAAAACTTGGAAAAACCTGAACATTTATATCACATATTGCCTACAAGACTTGCATTACTGTTAATTTATCAGCTGATGGTGATTTAGTGTGTGATCTCAAATGGATATTGCATCTTACCTTTGTATGGGAGAGTGTCTGTGCTCAGCTCTGTTGTATCTGAAATAAGCATATCTTACCAAGGGCTAAAATAAAATCATTAGTGTGATGGATTCAAGGTAGACACACAGTTTGAGAAAAGCCTCTCTGCTATGTCACTGTTGTAAAAATGGAAGGAAAAGTGATTTGTTTGTGGCAATAAGCAGATATCATATGGTTATTGCATGATGAAGCTTCAGAATTGAAACATTTTTGTGATGTTTATTTTGCCTAGTATAGATGACAGTAGCCTTTAATGGTTCTTCTCAATCCCTTCCCCGCCCCACTTAAATCTGCAGTCTGAAAGGCTCTATCCAAGCCTACTGTGGACATACAGTCTGCACATAGAGAGATTATCAAAGGTCAGAGACTCCGTTTTACCACCTGTCTTTATGGCATGTGTGCAGACACTGTACCTCAGGCCCTTAAAAATGGTTTGATGAATTGAGTGCCAGTGTGTGCACACTGAACAGGGAGGAACAGGGCAGTGTCATGGGATTTCTTTGCATGTGGGTGCTGCATCTGTGGCACAACTGGACTGAGCCCTAAATGTTGAAATTGGCACATTTTTGATATCTTTTGTACTGTGGCCATGTTTTTGTATGTGCCTATTTGCTGCATGTGTTATGAACAGCTAATGTCAACACAGATATTGATTCTCATTGCTTTTTGAAAGACCAAAAAATGAATGTCTGTGAAATAAGTGGCTAGCATGTAATTCATCAGGTCAGTGTGTTAACATGGAATAGATAGAAAGTAGATTTTCAATACTCCATACTTGCCTGTTTGCTATGTCTCTCTATTTTTACTGTGATTATAGGCATGTAATTTTGGAACCCAAGAGCACTGAAATGAGATTATATTCAAATGCTTTGCCTTTTTATACAACTAGAAGGGTTTTTTTAGTAGTGAATTACAAGTTTGGAAATTAATCTGGAGATCATCTGTGGCTTTTATTCAGCTCCATTGTGCAATGTACACTTCACTTTGTTTTCTATCAATCTGCAGACACAGGTGCACCCAAACATTGAAACTTATGTGTACTGTACAGTGTTGTACATGAATGTTTTATATACCACATGCAAAATGTCAATATGCACTATTTAAATGTTTTAAATAATATATTCCTCCTTTATAATGCTTAAATCTATATGATTCCAATATTTTTATAAAGTGAGTGATCAGACTGGTTTCACTTCAGAATTAACAGCTGCTTTTGTGTGTTATGCAGTGTTTGGCTGTTTGTTCAGTATCGTAGCTAGCATGGCATCAGTTATGCTAAGAGTGTGTGTTGTGCCATCTTATTGAGCAATAAATGGTAGTGTTAGGCATTTTGTGATATAACATAGTTTTACTTTGGTATAAGTAAAAACTATATGTGGATATATAGATATATAAATATATATATAAATAAACCAGATATAAATGATTGCTATGTCTGGTATTTCATTGTATAGATTTTTATAATAAAAGGATCTTTTATTGTCATACTCCATTGTGTGTTTGTGGTGTGTGTGTGTGTATGTATGTGTGTGGAACATATGTTGTTTCTCCTAATTGACTCTAGGGCGTTTAAACAAGGTTTTAACAATTGTTTGTTTTAATCCTGTGTGCTGTTGCCTATAACTCTACTGTTTGGCTTTAACATGTAGTCCTGGCTTAGAGTCTCAGAACTGGTGGTAGTTGCAGTTTCACCAGAAACAAGCATGTACTTGTGTTTTTTATCTTGTTACATTGTAAGCTGCTTTAAAGGCCTTCAGGTTGAAAGGTGACCCATAAATAAATAAATATATTCATTGTGCACACTCTTCTAATTTTTACAGTGCTGCCGACTGGAAGCAGTTTATTATATTATACTTCTAGAACGTTCAGCAAGGTTATTCTTGTGTTCTACAGACCTGATTTTTTCCACATCTGAATTTGTTAACCTAATTTCTTTGTGGATGTATAGGGCGTTCCAAGGTCCACCCTGTTTTGGCGAGCTGTGCAGTTTTTCTTCTCTGTCTCAAGGGTATGGGGCAGTATCTGGGGGTACTCCTGCCAGCAAGACATTCCTTCCCACCTGATTTTTTGGTCTGGTTTTTCCCATTAACCTCCATATTAGACTGTTGCTTAACAAGTTCTTGTTATTACTATCATGCACCTAATCATGTTCTAATACTTGACAGAGATCCATTCTCTTCTGTTCAAGAAAACAGCATTGAAGTGCAGTTTTGTGTTTCTGAGCTGCAAGGCAGGCAACACATCCTTCTTGGAGCCTTCTGTTGATCCACAAAGAAATATCGCTTGCAGTAAAAACAACTGATCCATCTAAAATGATGGGGCAGTTGCAAGAGCTTTGGGAAACATAGGATTAAAAAAAAATCCCTCAAGAACTAAAAACAAGATGCTGATTGGGTGTAGAATTTAGCAGTACCTGTTAAAGGGAGGGTCTCAGCCATGTATGTATACTAGCCTTCCAGGGTTCCTTTATTGTTAACCATGGTTTTCAGCTGCTCACACTTTTAAAAATGGGACCTGGCTGTTGCCAGAAGAAAGTCCTTTTCCATGAGCAAATGTAAGCTTGGGAGATGGTTGCTGGAAGTAAGTTTTTGATGCCATATGGCCTTGATGCTAATGCACTAAAAAAAACCTCTACTTTCCCCCTCCATAGCTCTGAGCATCCTCATCTATAGGAGCAGAATTGATTGCAAGGAGTAAATGTTTGTAAATTTCCTTAATTCATATAAGTCACAGGAAATAAGTGGTATTGACACAGGTTTTTTTAGTGCAAAGTGCACTGTTTCATACTTAACACCTCCCTGCTACCGTTACAAGTACCTGAGAGCATCCTCTTTGCACTACCAGCCAAGGGCACAGAGAAGGGTATTCTCAGTGACTGTATTACGGCCAAAATAAAAAAAATTCCTTGCAGTAGCACCTTAAAGACCAACTAAGTTAGTTCTTGGTATGAGCTTTCGTGTGCATGCACACTTCTTCAGATACACACTTCAGTGTATCTGAAGAAGTGTGCATGCACACGAAAGCTCATACCAAGAACTAACTTAGTTGGTCTTTAAGGTGCCACTACAAGGAATTTTTTTTATTTTGACTATGGCAGACCAACACGGCTACCTATCTACTACTGTATTACGGCCGTGTGCCTTCTTTCCCTGGGGATAAAATTTCAAGCTTGAATGATATCCAGAGGCATTATTTTTCAGGTGACATTTGGTTACTGAGGTAAATAGGATATTCTAAATGATGAAAATTGTCTTACATTATTTATCCACTTTTAAATTAATTGAGCTTTCAGAACAATGTAGCAAATGCAAAACAAAATAAATATCACCATTATCTTTAGAAGCTGACTTCTCCAGTCTTACACTGGTCCACAAAACACTAGATGGGAGTGTAAATCAGATCACTTCACCATTGGGGACACACACACACACACACACACACACACACACACACACACAAAGTACTAAGTTACTTTCAGTGGGAAGCAGACACAAACCTGGAGCTGCACTGACATGGGGGTGATGAACGTGTCCTGTTGAAAGTAACATTTTTATTTGAAGGTACATTCAGATGTGTATCTATGGCAGGCTTAACTCTTTTTTGTGCTGAAGGCCAGCCACCATGGTCAACCCTCTGGGGGGCAACATATAATAAACATGGGTGTGGTGAAAACAGCAATTCTAAATACTGCCTTCCAAAAGACTTTCCCATTAGCAATTCTACACTTTTAAAAATTGTTTAATTCTTACATCCAGAAATAAAATCAATTAAAGGATGAATTTGGGGAGTGGGATCTTGGGGATTCTAAGGTATGTCCATGGTTTCTGATAAGTATGTGGCAATTGCCTTTTCTGGATTGGGATATATAATATATCATTTTTTTCAAACTGGCTTTGGAATATAGAATACGATACAAAACTAAACAACTTTATTTAGTATCCTATAACATTTGACAGCCTGCTCCCAGCAGTTCCAAATTGAGATTTATTCTTTGCCCCTCTAATGCTGCTCTAAAGAATGAAGGAAAACACTTTTGCCTTATCTTTTAAAACATTTCTATTCTTATGTGTTTTCCCACAGCTGCAACCTGATTGCCTGGGTTTAAGTACAGTGCCCCCAAACAGCCACATAATAAAACAGTAGGTGGAGGTGTTCAGTGCCTGTTCATGGCTATGTAACATGCCTACAGTTCTCACTTCCTGTTAAGCTACTGTTGACAAAAGAAGTTATGCCAAAAGCAGCTCTTCTGCCTTACATTTAGTAGGAGGAGGCAAGCAATCAGAGCTCCTGGGCAACCCCATCTTTAGACTTTGGTTGGTTGGTTGGAACTTTCCTTTTTTTTAACTTTATGAAGTAGCTTTTTCTCAGAATCTACGTGGTGTTCAGCCAGGCAACTAGCATGCCACTTGAATGGAGGGGGTAATGCATAAGCTCTCTCTCTCTATATATATATATATATAAAATATATAATAAATAAGCATAAGCATAAGAGGTCCTATGGCTGGGTTGGGATAGCATGGGGATGAGGGACCAACTCCCTTCTCTTGCGGGGGCCCAATTAGTGCCATTGCCTTCCGTTAAGAGTTTGGGTGTAATCCTTGACGCCTCCCTTTCCATGGAGGCGCAAGTCACAGCAACAGCCAAGGCGACATTTTTCCACCTTCGCCGCATCAAGCAGTTGGTCCCTTACCTTTCCCGCCCCGACCTGGCCACAGTGATCCATGTGACGGTCATCTCCAGGCTTGACTACTGTAATTCGCTCTACGCGGGGCTGCCCTTGAAGCTGTCCCAGAAACTCCAGCGGGTACAGAATGCTGCAGCGAGGCTCCTCACGGGGTCTCTGCCATGGGAGCATATTCACCCAGTGCTTTTCAAGCTGCACTGGCTCCCGGTGGAGTACAGGGTCAGATTTAAGGTGCTGCTTTTGACCTTTAAAGCCCTTCACGGCCTAGGACCCTCGTACCTATGGGACCGCCTCGCCTGGTATGCCCCACGGAGAGCCTCAAGGTCCATAAATAACAACACCCTAGTGGTCCCAGGCCCTAAGGAAGTTAGATTGGCTTCAACCAGAGCCAGGGCCTTTTCAGCACTGGCCCCAACTTGGTGGAACGCTCTGTCTCATGAGACCAGGGCCCTGCAGGATCTGATTTCTTTCCGCAGGGCCTGTAAGACAGAGTTGTTCCGCCTGGCCTTTGGATTGGAGCCAATTTGATTCCCTCCCCCCCTTTTCTTTTTTCTTTTCCTTCTCCTGCAATGAGGCTTCATTTTAATATTTTAATGTTCCATTATTTTAATGTTGTATTTCATTTTTGTTTTTAAGTTGTAATCACTCATCTTGTTTTTATTATTGCTTGTAAGCCGCTCTAAGCCCGGCCTTGGCTGGGGAGGGCGGGGTATAAATAAAAAAATTATTATTATTATTATTATAAGCTGGGGAAGGATTCCTTTCAACATCTACATTCTAGAGTCTAGAACGTTTTACCAGTGCTGCAGCTATAGAAATACTGAGACAAGTTGGGCAACCTTGTTTCTGAAAGGCATAAGAAGTTGCATCTAAGGTTTCAGTCAGACTGGGTCCCAGTTGTAAAATCTGCTCTCTTACCTTTCCCTACTGTAGCTTTCATGGTGAGACTGTGGTTTTAGGAGCAGCGTTCATAAGCATGTCAAGCTTATAGGTCACTTCTTTCAGTTGTTTCTCCATATCTGCTGTATATCTGGAAAGTCTAGAACAAGGAAAAAATCAAAATCCAACAAAACGTACAAATAGAAAACTCATCTGCGGGGCTTTAGAATCATTTTTAGCCTGCCACGCCTCCTCATTTGGCTCAACTAGACATTTTTGGGAAGCCACACCCACCTGCTCTATACCTACATGATGTTAGGTGGAGGGTGGGGCTTCAAAATAACAATTGGGAGCTTAATGTAGGCTCTTAGTGGTTCCTTTGCTGGAGCAAGGTGCTCTCCAATCCACCCATGAGCTGATGGGCAGTAGGAGTGTGCCTTGCGGGGGAATAGGTTTCTGTCCAATGGAAGCCACTTCTCCTTCCCAGTGCTACTCTTTGACACCGTCCCTGCAGCCCATTTCCACTTCCCAAATCAGAAGTTGAAAGGAGTAACATGGGATGGCCTGAAAAGGGCTGTTTGGGTGCACTTGTTCCTTCCTGGGAACAAAGTATGCGCAGCTAAAGAAAGCAGCTACTTTTGGAAGTAGCTACCTTTGGGAAAGATCAACTTCCCATGGACCTCTGAAAGGAGAAGCACTGTTTGAAGCAGCTGCCCCCCCTTCTCTTTTAAATGGGGTGGTGGCGGCTATGTGAAACAGTGCTTTTGAGAAGCGTTGAGGCAGCCCTGCTTGGGCAGGGATCAGCTGCATTATGGAGTTCCAACTGGGTAGTTCAGATGATCCCATCAGGAGCATGCTTTTTAAAATGAATAAATAAGTTGTTTGGGGTGGAAAACTGTCCAAATGAGGATCACGCTGTCTCTTCATACATTAGTTTTCAACTGGTGTATCATGACCCCATAACTGGATTACTATCTGATGTAGGAACATCAAAAGATTCTGCTGGCTAAGGCCAATGGCCTATCCAGCTCAGCATCCTGTTCTCACAGTGGCCAAGCAATTGCCTGTGGGAAACCCACAAGCAGGATTCGAGCACAAGAGCACTCTCCCCTCCTGAGCTCAGCTGGGTCACAAGAGCAGCATTTCCTTGGGGGGGGGGGGCTTAACAAGAAGTGGGTCTCCAATACATTTGGCCTGAACATGAATCCCAGCCTGAAAGGGTTGAAGACAACAGTGACTATGACACTAAGCAGCATACCTTTGAAATTCAGTGTAAGAAACTGCATTCTGAAGTCCTGCGGATGAGCTACCATAAGCTTTCCGTTTCCTGGAAACATCCTGTAGAGACACAATATTGTTTACACAAAGAAAAACAGCCATCATTAAGTCACTTTCCCATGTTCACGTGTTGCATTGCTCACATGCTCAAGTCGCATCATACAAAGTGCAGAAGTATAAAAGAAGAAAGGACTAGGCATTTTCTGTCCTTAAAACACATTCCTATTACTGATCCATACAAACACACAATACCTGAAGAAAAGAATGTGTGCAGGGTCAGATGAATGCTAGATTCTACCAGAGAACAGCCAAAAAGAGAGGGAACGTGTCTGTAGTCTTGTGTGCAGAATTCAGCATCAAGTTTTTAGAGCAGAAGAATCTTACCTTGTCCAAACTACCAACTCTGGAGAGGCTCTTATTCACATCTGTCCTGGAGCTTCTAATTGCCATGCAATAAAACACAGTACACAATTACAGTCCATATTATGGCCACTTCCTGATACAGCAAGGGTGGGGAACCACTTTGGTCCAGTAGGCTGGATCAAGCAGTGGCCAACACACTATAGGCCAATCATCCAATATCTTATGATGTTGGGTGATCGGATCCTTGTAAAAGGCAGCAGTGCTCGCATACAGCATTAAATGCAAGTCCCACAGGAAAGGAGCAATTAGGAACACACACCTTAGTGTGCTCTCCCGACAGTCCCTTGGCATTCATGGCTTTATCAGTCCCACACCTCACGTCACATGACTTCAGGGGAGTAAGAGGTGGGCAACACCAGCTCAAAGCAGCCTTTGTGGGCCAGAGGTTCCTCGCTGCTGTGAAACAGCTTTGAGTGAAACTGATGTCAGCAAACTACAAAATGGAACCTGGTGTAAAATGTAGATCTTATTTTGTGTGAAAAGAATTAAGTCCCCACTTCTTCCCAAAAAGCCTGAATGCAGTTAATCAGTCAATTAATGCTAAAAAGTTACCCCACTGCTCACCCACATCTCCCACATCACAATTATATCTAGTTAAAGAAGATGCATGACATGATTATTATTGCCGTTCAGCATTTCCCTGCCCCTCGCATACAGCAGCCAAGGAAGTGGTAAGATGTGGTAGAAAGAAAACACTACTTTCAATAACACATATTCAACCAAGAGATAAGAACAGACATAGGATGGCAATGGCTATACATTTCAGGAAACATCTAGATTGATTGACATTAAATTTACATGTGACAGGACTGGGAGTAGATTCCCCACCCCCTTATTTCAAAACTTAACATGCAGTCTAGCAGCACTGTAATCAGTTTTGCCATTTGACTGCAACAGAACATGGATTCTACCATATGCTGCAATAGCAACGGAATTCTCTTGTGAGCCTTCTTTCTATCGAAATAGTATATGGGATATATACTATATTTACTCGAATGTAATACACACCTTTTTTGGCCTAATTACGTCATGAAAATTAGGGTGCACATTAGATTTGATTGCAAGCTTGAAAAACACAGCTAACATAGCAAATACTTTTTTGGTTTCAAGGTTTTGACAACTGAGGTGCGCATGTGATTTCTACCTGCTTACTCCATACAAGTCTTCTGTCTGTGATGTCTGCCTCTTCAGTTTGAGTTTGACTAGAGCTTTATTGTAACTCTAAGTATAATATAAAGACAGCACTGTTAGGTGGATATCTCCCAAAATCACAGCTTGGCAATATATTCATTATATCTCACTGAAATGTCACAAAATAGTGAATAAACTTCTGAGTTGTCAGAAACTTTTTCAAACGGATGTTAAGCAAAACAGGGTGGGGAAAGAGTAAAAGCTGAAAATGATGTTGGAGCCTCAAAGTTTGCAATATGTATGCGTCTTAAGAGGGAATGCTGATGTATTAGGCAGATGGGCAGAGGAAACCAATGAGAAGGGGCAACATAGACCCATCAAATCCTGAGTAACAACCGTTTTGTGCTGGTGAGGGTAGAAACGATGGGACTGGTTGGAGGGCTGACATATTTCCCCAAACCCATCCTGGGCACGTAGCAGGGGAACAGAAAGGATTTGGGTTCAGAGGATGCAAAGATTTCCTGGATCCACAGATCTATACCTTCCTACTGTTGGAGGAGGAATAGTTGAAGTCCTGCTCTGCCCAGATACAGTCAAAGCTATAAAATTCTATAGTCACTGGGATGCCATTCCAGGGACAGAGAATTGTACCCTTAAATTGGATGCAACTCTGGTGAATGCAAAACAATTTCAGAATGCACCATCTTTGGCTACTGTGCCAAACAAGCAAGCTGCCTCTTCTCGTCTATTTTTAAACTATGAAAGGTAACACTTACTCAGATCTGTCTCCAGCACAACTTAGAACACACAAATTTCTTGTGAGGAACAATCATAGAATCATAAACAGAAGCGAAAAAAGTGGTACTCTTTATAAGTGATTCTGGAGATTAATTTTAAGCGGCATACTGGGTAAAAACACACACAACTGAAACATCAGGGGAAAAACCTTGGAAACCATTCTTGGTGATGGATAGTGCTGTGAAGGACCCTGAATGAGAGGCAGGGAAGGGAAGATCTGCCAGGGTGAGAAAATAGGAGAAAAAACGAAAGCTCCCTGGTGAGAGCTGGGAAAGTCTACCTCTTTCTATGTGAGGGTTAAGAGCTACCTTTGAGAGAGGACTCTGCATTTTCTTTTATCTTTCTTTTATTATTGTTTTATTTAATTAGTTTCTTTTATTTTATTGTATTATGGAAAAACTTTAATAAAATTGTATGGGGGGTGGAATAAAAAGTTGGCAACCATTCTTGTAACTGTCCTCACAGATTTTAGTTGTTGTATGTATTTATTAAAAACCATTGTCTCAATACATTCAGTGCTAAATAGAGGCTGGGCTGTGAAAAACAGCTTTAATAAACTTGGGTGGGAGTTCTATGTATTGGAAATATCCATGGTATCTTTTATAAATGAGCCTCCTTAATATTTTCCCCATGATCATATCTGAGCAATAAGCAATTCTTGGCTTTTAAAAATGATGGAATGCTTTTATTTCAAGATGTTAGAAATTATGACACCTGTCACTTGAACATCCTATCACAGGATGTGTATTTCTGCACTCTGTTTTCATCCTCTAGATGCTCGGTTGCTTAAAATAAAGCAGCCTTTCTTCAAAATCCCAAGAATAAGGGTAAGAAAAAAAGTCAACGGAAGCTAAATTAGGTAGTATGCTACAGTGGTGAATTTGGGATTAATCAGGCTTTGAACAAGGTGTCTACACAAGCATGAGGCAGAAAGTGTTTGTAGTTTCTGAATATGCAGTGACTGCAAATATACACCTGGCAAATGAATAATAAATAACAGCGACTTGGGGGGCTGATAAAACCCCCTGCTCTTAAATAAGCCAATCTCACACGAGATTCTCAATTAAACTAGATTTACATATTCATCAGCCACACCAAACACATGTTTCTCCCTATCACCAGACTCTGCACAACCAAATGGGGCATTGCTAGTAACCTGCTAAAAAATATCATATGCTCAAAAAGAAGGGTAGCCGTGTTGGTCTGCCATAGTCAAAACAAAAAAAATCCTTCCTGTAGCACCTTAAAGACCAACTAAGTTAGTTCTTGGTATAAGCTTTCGTGTGCATGCACAGTTCTTCAGATATCTGTCTTTAAGGTGCTACAGGAAGGAATTTTTTTGTTTTGGCTCAAAAAGAAGACATGGGTAATAGAAAGTGATGCAAGGAGTTTTCACAAGTCACAAAAGGTGTACCACATAATCCCAATGGATGGGATTAACAACCAACCCCAAGGGATGGTTGAGCCCCTAAATACGAAGATCAGGTTGGAATCATGTGGTGACTTTCTTATTTTTCCCAGCCTCACAAATGCAGCCAACCAGAAATGACTCCTTGATTAGGAGATGCAACCCAAACAATGAGGTGACAAAACCCCATTCATTGTCTATGGAACCACAGACCCATTGAAGCCAAGTGAATTGCATCTCAGTTAATTGGAACTATAGGAAGTAGTACCGGGTTGATCCTTAAAGGTTTTTATGAATAAAGCAAGTAGTCAGTAACTACTCATTATAGATTCTATTATCTATGATTAATATAGTCACATGATTAAGCTGACATATGAACAAGCTTTTGATCACACACACAACCACTTAGCTCTTCCCTTTGTGTGAACAGAAAATAAGCCAGGAAATTTTCCATTAACTATAATTTCCCATTTTGTCCTCATGATAGCTTTGGAACAAGCCAGGATATTAAACCACTCCAAACCATTATATAAGTCTTAATATACTTGTTCGTCCTGAAACCATTAACCATTAATTTCCCAGTCAGGATGAGATGGAAAGATTTCCTGTCTTGTTTACTTGCTCTAACAAAAGGAGCAGCAAAGTGGCTGCAGGTACAAAATGAAACTTCTTCACATCTCATCCTATTAAGCCAATATATGATTAACAAGCAGCCATTATTTTGTTGCTGACAATGGTAATATGAGCTAACACCTATAGGTGCTTACCTGTCTAATAAGATCACTGATCTCAAATTCTCTGCTTGGGATGACTGAAAAATCAGCTTTCACTTCAGAGTATGTGTCATTAATGATTGCCAAGAACATGTTCTGTGCAAAAGAGAAAGAATTTTGAGTCACAAAATCAGAGGCTGAACTTACAGGAAGGGGTCTCAATGGTTATTTAATCGGATCCATTATAGTCAAAAGCAATGATGCCAGATTAGTCAATACAACAGAGCAGCGATTAGAGTCAACAATATTTGCAAGGTGCAGTGAATAAGAAAAATTAGTACATTCATAATAGAAGACAACTCACCAACCTTGCAAGATAGTGGCTAATAGTAGTTTTTATTAATTTTACAACTCCTTCCAAAGTTCCAATATTAATATGATGACTACACCCACTATTTTTTTCTCCGTTTGTCCAAGGGGATCACATCAATTGCTGGTTAGTGCCCTTGATGAGGATTTTACTTCAAAATTTTGTGTCATGTTTAGTACCTTAGTAATGAGGTACAAATCAAACTTGATTGCAATTTTCCTCATGATGTTTAGATGACTACTACAAGATACACTGTCCATGCCACCTGAAATGAGGGGCAGGGATGTTTTACTGGTGAAAAGATTCCATTCTGTATTCTACTGTGCTTAAAGGTAAAGGTACCCCTGACCGTTAGGTCCAGTTGCAAACGACTCTGGGTTTGCGGCGTTGATCTCGCTTTACAGGCTGAGGGATCCAGCGTTTGTCTGCAGACAGCTTCCAGGTCATGTGGCCAGCATGACTAAGCTGCTTCTGGAGAACCAGAGCAGCACATGGAAACGCTGTTTACCTTCCTGCCGGAGTGGTACCTATTTATCTACTTGCACTTTGATGTGCTTTTGAACTGCTAGGTGGGCAGGAGCTGGGACCAAACAACGAGAGCTCACTCGGTCGCGGGGATTCGAACTGCTGACCTTCTGATCGGCAAGCCCTGGGCTCTGTGGTTTAGACCACAGTGCCACCCGCATCCCCTATTCCACTGTACTTAACCATCTCCAATTAAATAAGTATGTCACACTGCTGCTCATCATGATGACAGACTAAGTGCTTGAACCTGCCCCTCAGCATAGGCTGTGAATTGGCTTACAAGTAAAGTTGTGTGCTATCTGTGTGCAAAAAGACCCCCAGGTATGCACAGGAATAGGAAAGTGGGTAGGTCAGATTTCAAAAGATCATGGGGAAATGATGCAGCATGGATGTAAGCAAAGTCTTACAATGGAAATTCAATTGGGCTTACTTCATAAGACTGCAGCCTTAACAAAAGCACCCCATGTTTACAAACCTCTATTTGGGAAAAATAAGGTTGGGATGACTGACTGATTTAGTTTTCTCATCTTCTAACATCCCAGTGGCAAATATGAAAATGTGCACCTACATTTTATAATCATGCCTACTTTTACATAAGCAACTTGGCTCTGCTATTCAGTATTCAAGGTTTATCACAGTAAATTGGCAGGGCAACATAATCAAAACAAAGTATAAAAAAAGAAAACTCATGCCCCACCTCGAGATCTCTAACTTTACCCGCTAAACCTGAGGGAATAGACAAATAAGAATGGTAAGCCTTTCTAAAATTAGCTCCTTGCTCCACAACATTTGCAGTCTACCATCTCTCAATCTCCCTCTTGTTGCATCCCTGCTTCCTTGCCACATCTCCTTTTTCCCTGACTCATTAACAAACCATTACTAAGCTTAGCACTGCAAGGACTGCTGAAATAAGTGTCAGCCCTGAATGCTTAAACAGCAGAATAATTTAAAGTCATGCCTCAGTACTTTACAAATGTATCTCTCAAAAGAAATTCCAGCAGAAGGTAGACCATATTGCACTTCTGTAAGTGAGAGGTCTCAGGCCAATTCTATAGGATATAAACTATCTGACCTTTAGAAGGCATATGAAGGCAGCCCTGTATAGGGAAGCTTTCAATGTCTGATGTTTTACTGTGTCTAATGTTTTAATTTGTTAGAAGCTGCCCAGAGTGGCTGGGGCAACCCAGTCAGATGGGAAGCATATCAATAATAATAATAATAATAATAATAATAATAATAATAATAATAATAATAATAGTTGTTGTTGTTGTTACATACTTCTAGGGCCCAAAGGGAGCTGAACACCACCGGGAGGGCCACACAATTCCCAACCCAGCTTACACAGATACCTGGAAGTGGGTCTCACTGAACTCAGTGGGACTTACTTCCAAATAAGACATGCATAGGATTATACTGTTGTTGCTTTTGTTGTTGGCTTTCTGGTGCTCATGGTTTGCATTAAAATATGACAACTTTGGTGAAATATATATAACAATAGTCTTTCAGCTTAATAAGCAAAGATATAAACACGACTTTTGCTTTCACTCTTCCCTTTGCACAAGCCATGATTAACTGGAAAGTCTCTAATTAACCATAATTGCCAGTTTTATCTAAGCCATGAAACTATGGTTACCAGCTTAAGAACAAACCACAGTATTAAAACAACTTCAAATTGTGGCTTGGAATATGGTTAATTGAAGCTTTCCTGGTTTATTTGTTTGCACTGCAAATTGAAAAGAACAGTACTTGACTATGCTAACAAAAGGCACATTGATATCTCAGCATATTAAGCCAATATATGATCATTTGAACACTGTCCCATAAAACTATGAACATGTGTACTATGTTTTACTCTGATACCAGCCCAAATAAAGAGATTTAATTACTTTGTTTGTTTATTTGTTTGTTTGCTTGTATATGTATATGTATTTAATTGGAATTATCTAAAACACAACTTACCAGCAGTACGAAGAACACAAAGAACACAAATGTGATGAAGTATATTGGCCCAAGAATTCGATTTGCATGCTCTATTTCGGCAAAGTTAAAATCTCCAAGCACGATGCGAAATTGGGTAAAACTTGAGAGGGAGAAAAAATATAGAAACGGTCAGTATACAATATTCTTCTACAATTTATATTGAGTTAAATCTTATGATACAGCTTATACTCAGTTTTAAAATATCAACCACTGGCTTCCATAGATTATCTGTTCTGAGCTTTCAAACCTATTTCTATAGTGACTAGCTGATTTTATTATTATTAAGATTTTTACCTTGCTCCTCAGCATAGCTCCCAAAGAGTGTATAGTGGCAAAACAATTTAGACACAAAAGCTTAGAACAGCCTTGCTCGAACTGATGCCCTCCAGATGATTTGGACGAGAGCTCCCATCATCCCTGACCACTGGCTATGCTGGCTGGGGTCAAAGCATCTAGTCCAAAACCCCTGGAGGCCACCAGGTTGAGAAAGGCTGGCTTAGGTAACAATCCACTTTGTGCCCTGCATGCAGAAATGTTCATTCACAGTCATCATGTCTCCCTGTACCCAGTGGCGTAGCGTGGGGGGTGCAGGGGGGGCCGGCTGCACCGGGCGCAACATCTGAGGGTTAGGGGGCGCAAATCCACGGGTTAGGGGGCGCAAATCCACGGGTTAGGGGGCGCAAATCCACGGGTTAGGGGGCGCAAATCCACGGGTTAGGGGGCGCAAATCCACGGGTTAGGGGGCGCAAATTACTTGCCTTGCCCCGGGTGCTGACAACCCACGCTACGCCACTGCCTGTACCTGGATGAGAACTGAAGCGGGAAGGGTTTGGTGATATATTGTTGTTTCAGGTGCGAGCTCCTTTAAAATGGCTATGAGTAAATGGGTCACTTTGCCCACCCAGTAAAGATTTGCTGTGCCACCATTGCCCATCCCAGCTGTATACTTTTACCAGGCAGCTCAGATATCCCACAACATGCCATTATCGAACATCTCAGGCACTCTTAGCACTTCACTTAAGAAAATTCTGCTCCAACTAATCACAGAACTATATGAAGACAATCTGGAAGACTCCATACATGCAATTCTGAAAAGTGGAAAATTCGTCCACTTGAGACCCGAAGACCAGGTAACCCAACTGTGCGTATGCAAAGAAGATGATAAAGAACATGATGGCAAATCCGATGATATCTTTAGCGCAGCGGGATAGAGTGGAAGACAGCTGGGTCATGGTCTTGTTAAAGCTTATGTATTTAAATATCTGGAAGAAAACAGAACAGGATACATTGTGGTGGGACAAAGACCAAGCCAACAGAAGGGGCTCCAAGTTACCTGCTTAAATTTGGCAGGAAGCCAATACTAAACTGGATGAATATTCAGGTGAGCCTTAATAGAAATAACTAGAGAAATGAAGTTCTTTATAAAAGACATATTATTTTGAATTTTTGTAAAAAATTATATCCCATTCTTCTAGTGCTTACAGATCGCTTCCAGTGCTCACACAGTTCCCTTTTCCAGAGGAAGGATTTCTACTGGAGATTCTATATAACTCTTTATATAAATCAAAATACCGTATTTTTCGCCCTATAAGACGCACTTTTTCCCCTCCAAAAATGAAGGGGAAATCTGGGTGCGTCTTATGGGGCGAATGCAGGCTTTCGCTGAAGCCTGGAGAGCGAGAGGGGTCCGTGCGCACCGACCCCTCTCGCTCTCCAGGCTTCAGGAAGCTATCCCAAGTCTTGCAAGCCTGGCGGGATGTCCCGCGGGCTCGCAAGGCTTGCGGGCAGCAGCCTGCACTCAAAAGCTGGGGACAGCGGGGAGGCGCAGCGCCGCCACCCCGCTATTCCCCGACCTGAACTGGAGGCTGGCGGGGGGAGAAGCAAGCCTGCTTCTCCCCCCGCCAGCCCCACAACCTCCAGATCAGGTCGGGGAATAGCGGGATGGCGGCGCTCCGCCATCCCGCTATTCCCTGACCTGATCTGGAGGGTGGCGGGGGGAGAAGCAAGCCTGCTTCTCCCCCCGCCAGCCCCACAAGCTCGCGGGATAGCGGGCCAAGCTGTCCCTGAAGGCAGAAGAGGGAGACGGAGCACTCCATCTCCCTCTTCTAGCTTGGAGATGGCTGCGCAAACCTGGGGGGAATTCAAATTTTTTCCTTTGATTCCCCCCCCCCCAAAAAAATAGGTGCGTCCTATGGGCCGGTGCGTCCTATAGGGCGAAAAATACGGTAATCAGTATTGGACGTACTGAACAGTGGACCTTTAAGCCCAATTTCAAACATTACATTGGTCCCTAGTGTGAGATCCCATGCTACTCTGGTAACCTAACTGAAACTGCAAAAGAAGAGCAAGTGATGGGGACTTTCTCTTATGGCACTTCCAGTTTAAGTTTAAAAGGGAAAATAAATGTGGGAAATGCACAAGCTCTTTATTTAACTGGAACATGGCATTCTCTCCATGGAAATTCCCTTCTGAACATTACACTAGAACAGGGTGTTCTAATCTTTTTGGACCAACGGACATATTTGGAATTTGGAGTAACTGCTAGGGCAAGTGTGACTGTATGACCAGCTTTGACCAATGGAAGATTAGTGAAAAGTTAACCCATTTTCTTAAAGCAATGCAAGGCATTTCATGGTCACATTAGCAGTCCATAATACTACACAACAGCTTTCCCCACTCCTATACTTTAAGTAGGCTGCAATTTTAGAAGGAAGGTGATAAAGAACATGATAGTGGATGTTACTAAAGTGGCATTTTTGAGGGTCTCCCTGACAAATAATGTACTATAGTCCCCTAAGGGATAAGCCTTGGCAGAGATTATGAATGTGGAGGAAAGAGGAAAATATCTATAAACACCTATGCAAGCATTCTTCAGATAGCTTTTTAAAATCTCTAAGAGAAAATTTGAAAATTTTCTGTGAGAAGTATGAAAATAAAACATTGTTAATATATTTAGCAATGTGAGCAGCAGTACCTTTATCCATGCAAAAAATACATTCACTGAAATCATATTATTGTAACGGGTCTGCCAGAATGAAAGGAAATTAAAGTCTGGATAAGCTTCTGAATTGGAGAGCAGACTTTCCATCAACCTGGACACTTCAAAAGTTCGGTAAACATTGAAGAAAATAGCAAAAACAGACAACTGGAGGGGGAAAAGCAAACGTTTGTGAGGTTACAATTTATATTTTTCTGATATATTCTTCATATCTTAATGAAGTTGATTGATAAAGGGCTACGAGAGGTCAACCATATCTGCCTATAAGCCAAATATGCATTAAAATGTATGTAGGGAGTAAATAATAATAAAATAATAATAATAATAATAATAATAATAATAATAATAATAATAATAATAATAATAATTTATCATTTATACCCCACCCATCTGGCTGGGCCTCTCCAGTCACTGTGGGCAGCTTCCAACAAAGGAGTAAAAATACATTAAAACATCAATCATTAAAAACTTCCTTAAACAGGGCTGTCTTCTAAATGTCAGTTGTTTATTTCTTTGATGGGAAGGGGTTCCACAGAGCGGGCGCCACTACCGAGAAGGCCCTCTGGGTATCTGAGTATCTATATAAGGAGCATTTTATTTTATGAAACACCATAACATGCTCTTCTTCACCATAACATTAATATTTTTCTTCAGGCATGGAATACTCACATCTTAGTTGTCACCTGAAATGGAATGTTTTAGGGTACATGAAGAACTCATTTAAGTTTTATTACTAGCTTAGAATGGTTTCCCCTAAAAGGATTCTGTGTGGGGTGAGTTTCCCTCAGATTTCTGTATGAGTCCCAGAATTTCATTTATTTACATACAAACTAAGGATTAAGAATTGCTGTTGTAATTATTACAGTTTGCAAGCAAATGTATTTACATGTTTGTGTAGCAACCTCAGAGACTGAAAACAGCCCTTCTCCCTGTGCTGACAGGATGATGACATACTGATTTGCCTTTTTCCAGATACTGCTGAAAAAGTCTCCACCTTCTGAACTAGATTTTCACATCCCTTCTCTGTCTCTCTTTCTATCTCTGCATCTGTCTCTTTCTTAAAGCTCTGCTGTCACCTGGAGTGCCCCAAAATACCGACAGGCCATTAAAATGATAAAGTGGAAACCTTTTCGGTGGAAAAAAGATAGGGACTCTGTTTCTTTAGCTATTGTTATAGAGTTGCCATTCTTTATCCATCTGTCGCCTTTTGGGGACTGCAAAATTCTTGCCATGACACAACAGGCTTTTCAAGGATGGGAAGTTTGCACCCCTCTCCCCACATGAACCAACCCAGACACTGCAATCATCATCTGAGACATTTCTTCCATGAGAGGCCAAGAGGGCTCTTTCTCTGTGTTGGCTCTCCCCTTGTAGAATGCTCTCCCCAGGAAGGCTTGCCTGGCCCTTTCGTTATGTATCTTTAGGTGCCAAGAAAAAACGTATCTCTTCTCCTAACCTTTAGCTAATTATACAATTTATGGCCTTTTAAGCTGTGTGGAGGGGGTACTATATTTGTTTGTTACTATGTTATATATTTTTGCATTTTTATATTGTAATCCTCCCTATAATCTTCAGTTGAAGGGTGGTATAGAAATTTAATAAATAAAAAATATTTGGATGGGGGGGATCAGGGAACTCTCTTTTTACTGTATCCCAATTACTAGGGAGTAGTAGACAGCAGAAAACAAGAAATAATCCTATCCCTGCCAAAGGCCCAAAAGAGGTATCAGACAAGCTTGTTCCTAATTTAGGTATCAATTTTCCTCCCAAAAGAAAGGTGATATCTGTCCTATAATTCCTGCTTTTTCATCCTAAATGGGTGAAAGCAGACTGCAAAGAGACAATTGAAAGCTTTCCCTTCAATTTTCAATTAGCTGCAGTTTAGCATTATGCCTGAACTATGGTTGAACTTAGCTATGGTTTTTGAAAGGAGCCACCTTAATAAACAAAAGTTTGAAGTTTCTTTCAGTAAACCAGTGCTTTTTTCTATAAAAATTGTTTAGGGGTAATCTTATTTTCCTACTCATACTGAAATACTGCCCCTCGATGAGGCAAAACTTAGATTCACAAAATGTTTAGGGGTATGTGTACCCCTGCATACCCCTAGAAAGAAGCACTGCATTAAATCATAGGTAAATTTCAGTTTTTGACTTAACACTAAACCTTAGCTAGTGAATAATGGAATCAAAATCTGGAGGAAAAGGGAACACATGAGCCCTGAGGCTCTTGGCACATTCTTCTAATGAAAAGCCAAAGTTTAACATTTTATCTGACTGATCTAGTGACACCCAAGGAAACCAAGACTGAGCAGGGATTGCTACCCATGCCAATGGATTCAACATAAATACAGCACCACTCTGAATATAATAAATTTAATGTAGCCAGGTTCTTATGTAACTGTGGAAAAATAAAACACTAAGAACTTTTTCAAGCACTTTACTTTAAGTAAAGCAGGGAAAGAAAATTATTCTGATTACCAGTATGCTTACTGTAAATCATATACAAGCTAAGTTGTAGATGGCCAGGAAACACTGAATGTACACATTGATTGTGAGCCTTGCATTTTGACTGCTTTGGCCTGGTTTTCAGAAAAGAATTGCCATCTGTAAAACACAGTTAACTGCTATGTTTCTCAAGGGGCAGAAACATACTAAATTTGAAGCTGCGAATGTTCCTTGCCCAAGGAACATCTACCCCTCTTCCCAGTATTCCCAGCTCTCTCTAGTGCTGTCCCCACACAGCAATATGGTTTCTGTCATAATTCTTTTTTGTAATTTCTGAGACTTACCAGGAGCAGTAACACATCCAGCCAGTTCCAGGCATCTCTAAAATAGTCCTTTTTCTGTTTCTTTAATTTTAAAACTTCTTGGATGGTGAAAGTGAAGATGAAAAGACAAAAAATGACTTCACAAGAGGCCAGGAAATAATCGTAATAGCTGACGTATCTGAGAAGCTTTACAGAGTGGAACTGCCAGGAGGGGATTGCACCACCTGTTGCAGGAAATTCCACAATGAGCCTGTGAAATGAAAGTAAAAGGGGATGCTATCCAGTAACACATAAGACTGATTCCAAACTGCAAAGCTCACCTGGGGTAATTTCAAAGGCCCCTGAACTATTATTACCTCTCGATCAGTTGTAGCTAACCTCTGGCTTGGGGGGCTGATGTAGTCCCCTAAGCAAGTTTTTCTGGCCCCCAAGACCCCACAGATTTTGGTAGTGGTGGCAAAGGAATAAAAAATATAAAGAGGCATGAACTGCAGTGGGCCAAGAGATTTAAACCCCTCGGCCCAGTCCAGTGCCCTGTTGAAGATGCATATCACACCCTTCCACTTCATTTGATGAGCAGGGAAGGTGCAATAACTCCATTCCTCAGTAGATCAGTGAGGGCTCTGTACCTATGTGAGCGTGCACACATGCATTCTGTGCTTGTGTGAGTATAGCATGCACATACCCACTTTTGGTCACAATCACCACTAGCATGCACCTAGAGAACTGTCTAAGGATGTAAGTAGCTACTGAATCAAGAAAAGCCAACCACTTCTGCTCTAGATATAATGAGGGTTTTGTTTCTTGACAAGTTTTAACATGTTTCGGTTTTGTGGATCCAAAAAAAAGCTGCTGCTCTATAGCATTCAGTCAAGATTTCAAACTCTGGCATCAGTGGAACTTTTAGGAAATGAAATGAGATACAGTCCATGCAGTGGCGGCACCCTAGATTTAATGCCTGAAAAGGCAAAGCAAAAGTCAAGGGCTAGAAGAGTTTGTATGCTAAACCAGCAGCAACTGGAAGGAGTGGAAAGAAGGAGGATTTGATTTGCGTAGTAGATGTACCACAATTTTAAGTAGCCTGCACAGGGTGAGATTCGTCCATTCAGCAACAGAGTAGAACATGCCATTATTTCTTTATCAACAGGACTGGTAATGCGATTACTTTATCTTGAAAACTGAATTTTAAGAACAGCAAACAGAAGAGCTCACCTGACCACACAGAAGAGGTTTACATTGGCATTATACATTGAAAAGTCAATGAAGATAACCCTTGTTCCTCTGGTGATCCAGTTATGTTTCTTGAGGAAAGCAAGTTTTGCTGCACTTTCTGCCTTTGACTTGGGCAAGGTGAACATAAATCCTCCACTACTGTATAGCCCAATAAGACCCCAATGCCATGGGGAGAGTGATTTAGAAGTGGAATAATGCCACCTGTAGGAAAGAAGGGAATTGAGGCACTTCAGTTTACAGAAAGCACCCCCCCCCCATTTACTCCCCAAGGATTTATTCAATCACTCTTAGCTTTCCAGTGCCTTTTTAACAGAAATAGTTAATTGAACACTGCACACCTGCTATTCACGGTGGAAACAAAAATCTCATTCGTACCAGATTTCTCCCACCCCCATCTAGATCAGGGCAAGGGGGGTGAAGGGTTAAAGTTCCCCTTCTCACCAGGCTCCCAATCCAGATGGTCCCATCCCCTATCCCATCCTGCTATTTACTTTTAAAAATTCAATCACATGAATGCAAAATTCCATGGATGACATCTTGTCTACTTTGGTATACAGCCTTAATTCTTTTTTTGTAGACTGTGTATATAGTACAAAGCACATTCTCAAAGAATTCTGGACACTGTAGTTTGTTAAGAGTTGCTAGAAATTGTAACTCTGTGAGGGGTAAGCTGCAGAATTCCTTGAAGGAAACAATGTGCTTGAATGTGGCTTAAAAGTAAAGGCATAACTCCAGTTGTACATACAGGCAGTGCACCAAGATGGTATGGTCAAGAAGCATGGAAGGGCTGTGTTGGGAAATGTAAGCTGTGTAGAGGCTTGCCATTTCCCTTAACAGCCTGTTGGGCTAACTGCACATATGCCTATGAATGTGTGGCAGGGGATGCAGAGCAATAATATTGTGTTGAACCCTATAGTCATCCCACAGTGCACAGGGACTATACCATGTTGTTAAATATATAAATACCTCACATATCAATTTATATGCCTGAAACGGGTGGCAACCTAAGACAATACCAAAACAATTTTACAAATAATATCAACAAAGGTGCTTTAGCAAACATTTTAAAAACATAAAACAAATATCTATTATATGGGGTAATTTAAAATAAATATTCAGACACTGGGGTGACATTCAACAAAGTTTTACTCAAAGTAGACCCACTGAAATTAATGAACATTACTAAGTTAGGTCCATTAATTTCAATGCATCTACTCTGAGTAAAACTAAACAATGTTTACCAGTATTGGAATAAACCAGTCTATGAAAACATGGTTCAAAGTTTGTTTCAGATCTTAAGTTGGTTCCAGCCCTGGTAACCATACTTTCCTGACTTTGATGTAACTGAAAATCATGATTAATAAACCCTAGGAGTCTTCAGTCCTGGTACACTGAGAAGCAAGGGACTCACATAGACCTAATTTTCTTGTGAGTGCAGCTGGCAGATTAGTTTCCATACATTCCCCTTTTTTCAATCTTAATATGCAATTAATCGCTATTCTGTTGGTTGCTATCCACACTAATAGGTGGAAGTTGATGGAATGTATCTGTAATTTTGTTTTCTCCTTCCTCTCAGTCACTGCTCCCTCACCATCTACGGCTTGTTTCCATTCTAGACATACATGCAGTTATTTCTGTATCTGTGCACACGCATACCTTCCTCTTAAAAAAACAAAACAAAACCGGAAGAACATACAAAGAAACATAACTAGTATGTTTCACCATGGGCAAAATGGTGGGTTGTAGGTGGGGGAATGACACTAGCGCACACACCAAAAAATCAATCTGATGTGGCTGTACTCAGTTAGGTGTCATGCATTCTCTTGCTTTCTTTTTCCTAGCCCGGAAGCTTTAACACTAATTTGGTACTACTGAAACAATTATATTTAAGGGATCTAGGCAGGAACCATGAAATTCTAGGTCACTGCGGCTAATGTTTGTTCCTGGACAACTTGTAAAAAGTTTAACACAACAATGTCCTTTTTTAAAAGCAAGTTGGGCCTAGTTTGGTCTCATCAATTTGCAATAGCCATGGCCATTCTTTGTGCTGGTTGGCAGGGTTTCCATAAGAGCCACACACACCCATTAGCGGCCATGGGGCCCCATGATCCTCCCACTCTTACTTCTTCTTGCTCATGTGGCGAACAGCTGGCTAAAAGATTTAGCAGAACTCCTGATGAGCCAATTTTTATTTTTAATATAGAGGTCTCTGATATATGAACTGTGAACATGCCTTCTGCATGCAGCAATTGGTGGAAACAGTCACAGTCACATCATTGTGGCCACCAGAAGCAAAAAGGCTAGATTGTACTTGAATGAGAAGCAAACAGAAGTAGGGGACCGCATATGACAAACTATGTGCCAAAAATATGTGCTAATGTGTTCCATACCAGCAGTGACTGTAGGTGCATACTGGCTCCTTTTTACTTCAGAGTTTCCACAGTAAAGGGGAAATGGACTGGCATTTTTATTATGATGTTGTGTGAACCATGCAAAAACAATGAACAACACCAATTCCACAATAAATTCCAATCTAGAAGCACTGAAGGAGGGAAGGGGTAGCACAGGCACAAGGCTCATGCAAATATTGTCTAAACTAAGGCAGCGTTTGATTCACCCTTATACGGGACAAGCTGATGTAGGTGCAAATCAGCAGGGTGCCACTACTTGAGCCCCTTGACACATATTGTTTCATTTATTTACAGTACAAATGCATTAATAACAGAATTTCTCAGTGCTCCCTAAGGAAGCCAAATCCCACTATTAAACTTATTTTGCTAAAGTATGTGTACAGTATGTTCAGATACAGTCAGAAGGAGCAAGGAAAATAAAATGTCACGATACTTACTCAGAGGCATTCTTAAAGCCAAATGATTGTCTATCCTCATATAAATACTGGTATTTACCATAACATTCTTTCATAAATGCCCGGAAAGAGGGATAGATAGAACATGTGTTGTTACGGACTTTTAGTTGTCGAATTCGAGGTACTCCTAACAGTAAATTCTCATAGTAGATAAGTGTGGTGTTATTGGGTGTGGAATCGTTGTTGTACGAAGTGCCCCAATCAAGGCCATCCAGAAGTGGTCCTTCTATAAACTACAATGCATGAAATAAGCAGAAAATAAACTTTTACCAGAAGAAATTCGTCATCTGAAACTCGTTTACTTGGAATCAAATATTATTTGAAAACCCACTGTTACACCTGGGAATCTAGGAGGCACAATGGCCTTATAAAATGTTTATCTATTTTGTTTGTTTTTTATGTCTTATTTGGACTACTATAAAAAACAACCAATTGATTTCACTTGGCAGATTAAGAGGTCTAGGGTCACTCCACCTATCCTGGTCAATCACAGTTAATAGTTTACTGTGAATGTGCCAATCTGAGCTGCTTTGCTCCTCCTTGCTAGAACATTGAAGAAATAAATCAAGATCCTTAGCTTACTATTATGTATGAAACCAGGTGTCAAGCTTTGTTTTGTTCAACCAAACTGTTAGGCAAAATGAGGCAATCATCACAGAAAGCAAATATTGCAGGTGGCAGCACCTGCTGCCCCAACCATTTCTCCTGAGCCTTCTGGTTATTCTTCCCTGTTGAAAATCAAGAGCTGAGTGTTCCACACAGCTTCTGTACATGTAAAGGGCTTGGGGAGGGGAGTCTTTGTCCTTTGCAAAATGCCTTGGACAGCCCTTTATGTAAGCAAATAACAAATCTTGCCTGCAGATCATGGTTTGTTGGAAGTGAAACAACTCATAATTCTACGTAATGTGCAAACAAGGCCATAGGTCTTTCAATATTAATTCTTTATAATGGCACACTGAATTTCACTAAAAACACTGGTGATGGTCTAAAATACTATAAATGCAGACACCTCTTGATGTCTTCTGTTAAGGGATGTGCCTCATGCACACACAACACATCAATAATGTTCTGTTCATGCATAGTAAAACCAGAGGCCCTGCATTTGCACAGCAGCTGTTGGGTTGTGTTCAGCATCTTTTTGTTATCTACAGTAAACTCTAAACTATAACAAACTGTGAAACTATAACATATTACTGATTACTTAAATTGCATCTTTCTTCACAGAAATTAATGACACCAGATTCATCTCAGCACCAGACAAAAGCATTACAGACCTCAGGTGAAGGCTGTTGTAAAGCACTTTATCACGTGACATCAGCTTCGGCTAGTGCCTCAGCTGTGCCCTTATCCCGACAGGGACAGCTTAACTACTGTTGTCTATGCTCTGGTAACCTCTAGGTTAGGTAAATTCATAAGGATGGAGCAGCACGTTATATGTAGAGCTGCCTCTGAAGACAGTTCAAAAACTTCAGCGGCCAGGCTGCTCACCGGGGCAAAACAGTTTGAGCATATTACAGCAATCCTGGTCTGACAGAACTGATTACCAATTAGTTTCCAGGCCTAATTCAAAGTGCTGGTTTAGACCTATAAAGCCTTAAATGGCTCAGGTCCACAATAACTCAAGGACCGCCTCTCTCCATATGAACCTACCCAGACCCTGAAATCATTTCATCTCAGGCCCTTCTTTATGTGCCTCCTCCACAAGAGGTCTGGAGGGTGGCAACATGATAATGGACCTTTTCCACAGTGGCTCCCCATTTGTGGAATACTCTCCCCAAGGAGGTTTGGCTGGCGCCTTCATTATACATCTTTACATTCCAGGAAAAAGCGTTCCTCTTTAACCAGGTCTTTGGCTAATTGACATCTAATGCCCTTTAAATGTGTTGTGGAAGGGGGATTATTGAGTTGTCTTTTTATTATTATTATGTATTTTTATTGTAATTTTATGTTGTAAACTGCCTTGAAGGTACAGGGCAGCATATAAATTTAATAAATAATAATAATAAATGAGCATGTGGCAGCTATCCAAAAAGCAGGTGTAAGGTTTGAACACCTCTTCCCATGTAGTCACCCCATTTGCATACAACATATCACAAGGTTTTATATTAAAGTGATACCTCTGGTTACGAACGCTTCAGGTTACGAGCTCCGCTAACCCGGAAGTAGCTGCTCCTGGTTGTGAACTTTGCCCCAGGATGCGAACAGAAAGCGTGCGCCTTTAGCACGTGTGTGCAGCAGGAGGCCCCATTAGCGAAAGCACGCCTCAGAATAAGAACGGTTTGAGCTTAAGAATACACCTCCGAAACGAATTAAGTTCGTAACCAGAGGTACCACTGTACAGGGCTGTTGTAAGGGTTACTAAGATAGTATACATTCATGTACACTAAGTGCTTGGAACACTTAGGGAAAGTACTACATAAATATAAAGTACTGTATTTTTCGCTCAATAACACGCATCTGACCATAACACGCACGTAGTTTTTAGAGGAGGAAAACAAGGAAAAAATATTCTAAACGAAACAGTGGATGTATGATTTTTATGGTTCATGCTGTGGCCACAGACATGTGATCTGACAGTGAGTTTGGGGTAGCCCAATGCAAAAATCCTGAGGATCCATGTGGATCCATGCTTTGTAACCACGTTTTTGCGCCATTGCGGCCCCATGAAACAGTGGGTGCGTGTGTGTGTTTTTGGTGCAGGCTGTAGCCATGGAAATGCTATGTGATCTGATGGTGAATTTGGAGTGACCTAGTGCAAAAATCCTGAGGATCCATGTGGACCCGTGCTTTGTAACCACGTTTTAAGTGGGGAGGGAAGGAAAAGAACTCAAGGGACAAGGAGCACGCGTGGGGGGGGGGAGAAGGAGCTTTTCCGCGAGCTGAGTGGGGAGGAGGGAGGGAAAGAGCACTGTTGCTTTAAAGGTATACTTAAGGTATTTGCCCTGTGCCTGGGGTTTTTTCCATTTAACAGTTTGCAGCCTTTTCCTTCCGCTCCTTGTTTTGAGGCAGAATAGATTTGAGCAAGTGAGGAGGACTTGGATTGCAGGGGATTCGCCATTAGCTGTGTAAAAGCGCTCCTCCTTGCAGCCTGAACGATAAGCAGCCACCAGCAGGAATAGAATGGAGCACAAAAAAGCGATAGGGGCACTAGGACCCAGACAATGCTCAAATCTATCCTGCCTGAAAACAAGCTGCTCCGTCTGACGTGGGGATTTGCAAAGTTTTCCCCTCTCCCTCATGCCCTCCCCAGCCTTTTTTTTTACTTCCTGGTTTTCACTGCGCTGGCTCAGAGCTCGAGGTTGGTTTTATTTTGCTGCTGGTTGCTTAAATTTTATCTTTCCTGCAGTCCCTCTGCAGCCTCATTGCTCTGTTTAGAGAGCGTACGGACTTTTGCTTAGCGTCTGTCCCTCCTCCCGTGTAAGCGGCTGCTGCCGGCTTTGCTGCCATGGCTCTCCTTCCCTCCCTCCTCCCCTGCTCCAGGTCGCTTTAAAGCAAGCAAAGTGAGAGCCTTGTAGAGTGTGTAAGCGGCTCCCGCTTTGCTTGACTGATGGCAGCCATGGCTCCGATCCGTGCATTCGCTCCGTGACACGCACAGGCATTTTCCCTTACTTTCTAGGAGCAAAAAAGTGCATGTTTTGGAGCGAAAATTATGGTAATCCAAAATCGATTATCACTACGCCAAGGTAAAATATGGTGTTAATCCCAGATAGCAACAAATTGTGATGACAGCAAGATAAAAAGTAGAGTAAGTAAGTCATATAAGTTCTGCTACCTGGCAGGACTTAATGCCAAAAAAATTAAAAAGTCAAGTCCCCAACTTTACTGCTACATATCTCTTGATGTATTTTCCCCAACTCTTTCCCAGCAATCGAGGCAGGTTTCTGAGGGTACCCAAACCTACCCTTAACTTTATAGTGTGAAACAATCTAGTGGTGATAGGACAGTAGCAGATTAAAGAAACCATGTGTCTACAAAAACCTGTGCCAAAAATCAGGTTTATTTTTATTATCATCAAGTTATGTTTTTCTCATTTAAAAAACAACAACCTTTACCTGCCAAAAGTCAGCAATGCTGCTCATAGACTTGAAGTGTGTACGATCATTATCTGACAGAGGGGTTTCTAGAAAGAGATCTGCCATAACTTTGTTCAGATAATACATATCTGTGCTCACCATTCCAAATGTCACTAAAAAGAAAGAAATCAGGATAAAATCCTAAGCAACAAAGAGAAATGGGAAGACACTTCATATTAGCAAACATCAAACACCTAATGTTTATTAGTAGGACCCCAAAACAAAAGTACTGGAGTCTTAGTAATAGGTCAGAATGATCAAATAGGCAGTTATCACCTCAGTTACCGTATTTTTCTGTGTATAAGACGCCCCCATGTATTTTGGGGGACTAAATTGAAAGGAAATGAGGGGAGTGGCCGAAAGTTGTTGAGCATTTCTAAGGGTTAATTGCACGCAGTTGCTGGGGGTTGGCAAAGTGGATAGCCGCTCCCCCCACGCCACCGCGGGCAGAAACGCTCCCTAGAGCACAGACCCGTCAACCAGCTGGCTGCGCAGTTCCCCCAGCTGCTGTGGAACGCTCCCTAGAGCGCACGCTTCCACAGCAGCATGGGGGAGAGTTGCATGTCCACCAACTAGATGGCTGGCAGGCGCACAGCTTCCCTTCCATGCTGCTGCGGGAAACGCTCTCCTCCCACAGCGGCATGAGGGAGAGCTGCGCACTCCCCAACCAGCTGGCTGGCAGTGCGCAGCTTACCCCCCCCCCACGCCACTATCCGTGTATAGGCAGACCCCAGGTTTTTTACATAATTTTTGAGTCAAAAAAACCTCATCTAATACACGTAAAAATACAGTATATGGAAAATATGCAGCTCTTGCAATGCAGTGTTCTACAGAGAATCAATGAATTGTAAAGTTGAAAGGGACCCCGAGGGTCATCTAGTCCAACCCCCTACAATGCAGGAATCTCAACTAGATCATACATGACAGATGGTCATCCTAGCTCTGCTTAAAAAACTCCAGGGAAGGAGAGTCCACTGCTTTCCAAGGGAGTCTGTTCCACGGTTGAACAGCTCTTACTATCAGGAAGTTATTCCTGGTGTTTAGCTGGAATCTCCTCTTGTAACTTCAATCTCTTGCTTTGGGTCCTAGTCTCTGGAGCAGGAGAAAACAAGCTTGCTCCATCCTCCATGTGACACCCCTTTAGATACCTGAAGATAGATATCTCCTCTAAGTCTCCTCTTTACCAGGCTAAACATACCCAATTCCCTCAACTGTTCCTCACAAGACTTAGTTTCCAGACCCTTGATCATCTTGGTGACCCTACTCTGCATATACTCCAGCTTGTCAATATCCATCTTAGATTGTGGTGCCCTGAGCTGGACACAGTACAGTGGTACCTCTAGTTATGAACTTAACTTGTTCTGGAGTTCTGTTCTTAACCTGAAACTGTTCTTAACTAGAGGCGTGCTTTCACTAATGGGGCCTCTTGCTGCTGCTGCGCTGCCGGCACATGATTTCCATTCTCATCCTGGGGCAAAGTTCTCAACTCAAGGTAACTCTTCCTTGGAATTTGTTAGCGGAATTTGTAACCTGAGGCGTTTGTAACCTGAGGCGTTTGTAACTCGAGGTACCACTGTACTCCAGGTATGGTCTGACAAAGGCAGAATAGAGCGGGACTATTTTTTTCCTTGATAGGGACACTATACTTCTGCTGATGCAGCCTAGAATAGCATTAGCGCTGTTCTGTTGCTGTATCACACTATCGACTCATGTTAAGCTTCTGGTCTACTAGATCTCTATACAGTGTTAAGAACTTAATTCGTTCCGGAGGTCTGTTCTTAACCTGAAACAGTTCTTAACCTGAAGCACTACTTTAGCTAATGGGGCCTCCTGCTACTGCCGTGCCGCCGGAGCATGATTCGTGTTCTTACCCTGAAGCAAAGTTCTTAACCCGAGGTAATATTTCTGGGTTAGCAGAGTCTGTAACCTGAAGCGTATGTAACCCGAGGTACCACTGTATCCTTTTCACATGTACTACTGGGAAGCCAGGTGTCCCCCATCTTCTATTTGTGCAGCTGGCTATTCCTGCCTAAGTGTACAGGTGGAACCTTACATTTGTCTCTAGTGAACTTCATTTTGTTAGTTTTGGCCCTGTTCTCCAATCTTTTAAGCTCATATTGAATCCTGATTCTGTCCTCAGCAGGATTGGCTACCCCTCCCAGTTTGGTATCATCTGCAAATTTGATAAGCATCCCCTCAACACTTTCATCCAAGTCATTTATAAAGATATTGAACAACAATGGGCCCACTTGTCACTTTCCCCCCATGATGAGGAACCATTAGCTCACATCCACACCTCCATCATCATCCTAGGCAAACAAGAGGCATTATCACACTTAAAAGACACAGTTCAAGAACAGTTCAAGTAGGTTGTGAAACTCATCCAGTGAGGACTGTAGTCTGGACAAGAGTTCCCAGGGCTGGGTAGAGAAGCTTTGAGGAGCCCCTTTAGCTCCCGGGCCTAAGGTTCCCCACCCCACCCTACATTTATACCATTTTCAAGTTGCATAGGCTTGCAAACTAAGTAATTCATTATTTGCACCTCATGAAATGTTTTTTTTTGGGGGGAGCAGCACTTGCATGTCAACAATCCCCTTTTCCCCATGGACTTACATATACATAGATCTGTAAGGAAAATTATGTAAATCAGTAGCTCTTGAAAGGTAGTTCTCATTTCAAGTTCTCTGCTATGAGTCAGTCGAGGTTTAATACTCCCTATAAAATATGAAGTTTTCAGAAAGAACACAAAGAAAATGTGAAAAACTAATTAAAAGTTTGCGGTATGAATGATCAAACCTAACCAAACAAAAGCACGCTTCTACGTTGCAGAAAAATAAATATTCAATTATCTGTAGACTGTGGTAAAAGACAGATATATACTTAAATATATCAACTAGCTTCTGATAGCGCTGAATGCAAGTAAGGCTCTCTATGTGCCATACATTTAAAATACATCCCCACCCCACCCCCCGAATCCTAGAAACTGTAGTTTACCTTGCGCAGAGCTGCAGTGCCTAGCACCCTTAACAAACTACAGTTCCCAGAATTATTTGAGGGGAATCGTGTACTTTAAAATGCACGGCAAACCTAGCTGCACTTCCCTAGGGAGAAAGCCTCACTGAGTTAAACAGGAGCGCCTGCATGGCCTGCTTCTGAATTGCCAGTAGCATCTGCCTGGCTATTCCTGCTAGGAACCAAATGCCATTTGGTGCAATCCAACTAGTCTCTACGTACTTGTTTCCTTAAGCTCCTCATACAAAATGCATGAATTTGATTGTACGGGGAGGGAGGACATGCGGACACCTTGTCAAGCCACGCTGCCAGCAATGGGACTGTGGGGAAATGGTTTGGGGTGGGGGGGGGGGTTGGCGTCGTCGAAGTGGCATCTACGTTTTGAACAGCAGCGGCATTTCTGGTTTATTTATTTTTTTACTCCACGTCCTCAGGCCTCGCTTGGGAATAGGAAGTAGTGGGAATGGCAGTGTCGCCCTGAAGCTAAGGCCTGGGCGGCCTGTGGCCCCGACTAGAGGCAACGCGGGGGAGAGACCAGTCAAGGCGCTGAGCCAGCGACCAGAGGCCTAGTTCGGCCCTCGTCTACCCGACAGTTGGGCTCTCCGCCCCAGCAGCCATTACTACTCACCGAAACTGCTTCGCCGCTCTAGGACGGACGAGTCCTGGGTGGACACAGCCATGGCGACTCTCGGGAGGGAGAAGAGGAGCCGCTTCCCTTCGCGGGGCGCTTCGCCTCGCCCCCGCCCCGCGCCGGGTTCGAAGTAACGAACGGGCCCCGGCTGCCTTGGCGGGGTAGAGGCTGCTTCTCTCCGCGCGACGCGCCTTCGCTTTCCCGCGCCAAGGTGCCTCGCCGGGCTCCCACCACAAGTTCCGCCCCACAAAGATGGATTACAGCTGGGGATGCAGACATACTAATGCTACCCCCTTAACCCGTCACTCCCGTGGGGAAATAAACCTGCCACCCTGAGAGTAAGCCCATGGGAAAATGTGAGGCATACTTCTGAGCGGGAGTGCTCTGCCCTCCTCATTTAATCCACACGACAACCCTGTGAGGGAGGTAGGTTGGTGACTGGCCCAAGGTCACCCAGTGAGCTTCATGCCCAAGTGGGGATTTGAACACTGGTTTTTCCCAGGTCCACTTTGGCTCTCAAATATAACATTCGGTATAAACTTCATTTTGCAGTTAAGGAAGCTCGCCAAGTGCACAGGTGGCCGAGGCTCCTTCTACCTTTTTGCATATCAGGTGCTCGGAAGTCAGCCTCATGTTGCTGAATGGGACTCCTTCGAGGAAGAAAGCGTAAGTTAAGGTTACAGCCTTGGGAATTGTGTGGATTTCCAAAGTGGAGCTGGTCATATCTAAAACCAGCAGCTCCACCTGCCAAAATCCCCTCTTCTCAATATAAAATTACAGAAGCCCAAGCCTGCTTTAATAATACTGTATAAAAAGAGGTCTGCTGGATCTTCTTATGGATTGAAAGCCCTGTCATTGTCCAGCATCCTGTTTTCAATAGCGGCCAACAATATCTCTGTGAGAAGGTCACAAAGTAAGACATGAACGCAACAACACATTCCACACTTGTGATTCCCAGCATCTATTATTTGACGGCATAGTATGTTTAATCAGCCTGTCTGGAAAGTTCTGAATTTGGAAGAGCTTCATCCTGCCAGTAATATTGGGAGGTTAATTGATGTGGATGTTTCAAATCATGCAATTGATCTCTAAAATATTATATTATTATCTTTATAAAGTATAATAATATGCATCATCTGCTTTCTTGCTGATTCCTGTCTTCTCTCTGTAATTTTGGGTTTTTAAATATTCAGAAACCACTTCTTACTGAAGACAGAAATAACTTTAATAGAGCAAGTTCATAAGTAAGATCAGGTGGGAAAGGATTAGGTGTTTGAAAATATCTCCAGATGGAATGTCCCAGCATCCCTGTGAGCAGTCATAAATCAGAAATAAATATCTGAGTCACAGCATCCTACTACAATTGCCATTTTCCAGCAGGGTTTTGCATATCCATGAAGTCTAAAACTAGTTTCCAACCTCATGTCAGATATTTCTTCATACACCTGGATTCTTTAGTTGGCCTGATCTGCAATGACAGATTTTTTAAAATGTGGAAATCTGCCCTATAGAAACCCAAAGCATATTTCTCTTGCCTGTATGAATTTGTGTGGAACAAAGTCACTGGACAGCATATCCATTTTGTCACCCCACCTTTTCCAGCAGATTGCTTCTGATACACATTGCTTCTGTGCTTCAGAGATTAAGATGCCTCTAGTTAGACACACAATCACAATGACTGAGGCACCCTGATACTAAACAGGTGCACACAGAACCTGCATGAACTTTTTCACTATTTTTGAATTGTCATACTTTATTTCTTGGATGTATAATCCCACTTTACACTTTTAAAACTAAAAACATACAGTATAATGTAAGTTATTACATGGTTGGGCTTTTAATGTGTAACACTGATCTTTATTGTCGCTAGTTTTAATGTATAGCTTTTTATGCTTTTTGCTAGACTTTCCTTGCTTTAAGCATTGGTTGCAATTTTTTTTAGAAATGTACTTTGTGTTTTCATGGATTATATAGCGTTATGATTATGTTGTATGCCATGCAATATACAATATATGATAAATTATTATCTATATTCTATATTGAGGGACGCGGGTGGGTAAAACCTCAGCGCCTAGGACTTGCCGATCGCATGGTCGGCAGTTCGAATCCCCGCGGCGGGGTGCGCTCCCCTCGTTCGATCCCAGCGCCTGCCAACCTAGCAGTTCGAAAGCACTCTTAAGTGCAAGTAGATAAATAGGGACCGCTTACCAGCGGGAAGGTAAACAGCATTCTGTGTGCTGCGCTGGCTCACCAGATGCAGCTTGTCACGCTGGCCACATGACCCGGAAGTGTCTGCGGACAGCGCTGGCTCCCGACCTATAGAGTGAGATGAGCGCACAACCCTAAAGTCTGTCAAGACTGGCCCGTACGGGCAGGGGTACCTTTACCTTATATTCTATATTGAGTCTTCCTGTGCTCATGCTTATGCAGCCAAAACCACACCCAACACACGAAATACTGAGAAATATTGGCAGGTACAGACTAACCCCAAGGTATAAATAAGTACAGAAAAATTGGCAGAAAAAAACCTGTGTGGATTCCTTACCTCCACCCCACCAGGAACAAACCAACTCATTCCATTAATTCAGTGGCATAGAATGTTGACTCTTGATGGAAACAGAGAAATACTGTATATAAAAACTGTAGAAAGAAACATCTCATTTCCTGAATGTCACTTCTTGGTTCACACAAGATAGTTTTCATTGCCTCCAGGCCCAGAAGAGACCTGTCTGTGGACATCAATGGAGCAACTAAATAATTCAGTGCAACTGTGTCCTCCACCTACAGAAACAGGAGTGAGGAGACCTAAATGGAGCAGAAAGAACCCCAACACTGCCTATGGGTATGCTCCATGGGCACAGATGGCTGACCAATGGAGGGAGGGCAGAGATGGAATGGAGCTGCAAGAACCACGTTGCTGGGGCCCAATTATGAAATAGCTGCCTTTGAGAAAAGTCCTAAAAGTCTCAGCCTGTGTATCTCACAAAATTTTTCTTATTATTCATGTTAATGGTTAACTATTAGAGATATTCCACTCCAAGGAATCTATGACTCAGCAAATGGAAGGGGGATTTGAGAGCAGCTCAGCCTAGGGAGTACCTAGAACGATGCTACTTACAAACCACGTCGCACAATCCATAAAATAAAAAGATTCTGAAAGCTCATGGTATTTGTAGTATTATGAGTTTGTGGGTACCAAATTCCCCTAAATTCCTGGGTCCAGTATTTTAAAATATAAGCCAGAACAAAAGGAAGCTGATGAGCCATTAGGAACGCCAAAGAGAGGATGCTCTGTGCCAAATGGCAAATGGGAGTTAGTTAGAAGACAAAGCCAGAATCTGAAGTAGAGACTTAAAGTTGGCTTGGACGTGAGCTGGAGGGAAAAGCTTGCAGTCTGGTAAAGGTAGCAAGCTGGAGAGAGGGTAAGTGCAGGAAGTTTGATGTCTGTTTGAATCCAAATCTGCACCTATGGGAGAAGCAAGACCCTCTTCGAGTACTAATGCTGTGAACCTCTCCATCATAGGCTCAGGTTGTTTTTGTGTAAATAAACCATATGTCATAAAGACACCACAGTCTCTGCTGGGCCTCATTTCCAAAAGGAAACATGAACCCTGGGGTGAGCATCTGGAACCCCACAGCTTGGAGACTGAAGGTGTCATGCAGCAGTACATTCAATGTCTTGCAAGTTATTATAGCCTGAATGCAAGGGTTTTAAATCACTTAGACTTTGCTTTCACAATCTGCAGGAAGCTGACTTTACTTCAGTCTGTCAAAACTCATTAATTACAGTGAATCCAGCACTTTAGTTAACTATTTTAGTATTTTTAAGGGAAGCTAGTAGGGTTCTAAAAAAGCAAAAGCAAGACACTGGGAGAGTTGAAAACTCTTCCACCGTCTACTTTCCTTACGTCTGAAGTTTTGCTATCCAGCGGACTAATTCTTAAAATCTATGAGCACCCAGAGAGGAGATCATGGCAACTTTGCTCTTCCCCAGGGAGAATATGAGCCCAGGTTTGGACATGCTAAGCCAAACCATGACTTAGCTCAACATGGCACTGCAGCAAACCAGGCCAGTGAAACCAGGCAACATACCCCAAAATGTAGCATCAAAATATTGGTTCATAAGAGCAAATGGAATGCTGATTTTTTTTAATATGCAATGCTGAATTTTTTAATGTTTTTAATATTATATTATTATATCATTTTATTTTAAATATTACTTTATCTTAAATATTATTTTTTATGTTCTTTCTATTTTATTTTAAATTGCACTGTTTCATGTTTTGATATTTGCCAGCCTGAGTGCTTTTGGAAATGCAGAATACAAATTAAATAAATATTCAACATACTGTATTGTTTATGGCCTGACGGTTAGTTGTGCAGTTCCTTCAGATTTATTTTTATACTCTCTTCTTTGTCTGGCTTTAACTCAAATACTAATGACAATTTTCTTTAGTCAAGTACTGTTTATGACAATTTTGTTGAAAATTTCTGTAACAGAGAATACCCAAAGCTCACATAATAATAAAACAACAACTCACAAAACTTATAAGGATAAAGCACATGACAAGTCTTATATTTAAAATTTTATTTGCATCAGACATAAAACTTTCATTAAAAGCACTCAAGTTATGTTTAATAGCCAGGCAGCAGAAAATTATAATACTATGGGGCATGGTATTAACAAAGCAGTACAAATAAAAATATTGTGACTGAATCTAGATGCATTCAAACCATCTACACTTTCATGATCATCCACTGGCCTTGTTTCTTGGCCTTTAAAATTAAAAATACAAACATTTGGATCTCCTTCTTGCTACAGTCACACATATTTATAAAAATCAGACTTAGTATAATCACAACAGCAGAACTAAGAGCAGGAGTTAAATAATAAATAAAAATATATTAGGTATGTTTGCTTATCAGCGCAATAACCCCTTAACTGCATGTGCTGTTCATAAACGTCTGTTGCAGGAGTGAAAGTTTCTTCCCTGTTGCCAGTTAAAGTTCATCGCTCTCATAGAGTCCAGACTGTGCAGCCATACGCTGAAACTCTCCTTCATCCGGGAAGAAAGCTTGTTTCACATCTAAACCTTTACCATTGAGTGCCAAGTATTTGCTAAAAGTTGGTCGAACCTTCAGTGGTTTGGGGTTTGGAACTGGCTTGTATGTGTGAGCTGAAATAGATTTTAGAAAGCAAAGAGAAATAATTCAGGTTACTTTGTTTAAAAAGTGGGAGAGAGAAAAGTGGGATACAGTCCAATCAAGTAAGTTGCCCCATTTCAGCTTGCTACATCAGAAGGGAAGATCATCTGTACTACATGCAAGACACATAAAGGGAGTTTAGGCAATCATGCCAATTAGACATGTTCATATACTTGGTGCATCAATACCTTCCATCTTCCACATCTTCAGTCCAACTGTATGCAAAATTAAGTAAAGGTAAAGGGACCCCTGACCATTAGGTCCACTCGTGACCGACTCTGGGGTTGCGGCGCTCATCTCGCTTTATTGGCCAAGGGTGGCCAGCATGACTAAGCCGCTTCTGGCAAACCAGAGCAGCGCATCGAACGCTGTTTACCTTCCCGCCGGAGCGGTACCTATTTATCTACTTGCACTTTGCCGTGCTTTCAAACTGCTAGGTTGGCAGGAACAGGGACCAAGCAACGCGAGCTCACCCCGTCGCGGGGATTCGAACCACCGACCTTCTGATCAGCAAGTCTTAGGCTCTGTGGTTTAACCCACAGCGCCACCCACGTTTCAATTGGCCTGGGTTCACCTATTTTTTTTGGGGGGGGGGTAGTATCAACATTCATATATGTAGAAGAAGAAAAAGAAGAAGTACTTACTAGCCACGTCCAATCTGGCATGGCATGTTGCCACTCCTGCCTCGTTGACAGCAGATACTGTGTACCAACCAGCATCTTTCTTATTTACATTGTGGATCAGCAAGCAAACCTTCCCAGAGGTATCATGAAACATACTAGGAAAAGAGAAAAATGACAAAAAAAATGAAGATTACAGTCCCCTCTCCTACCTTAAGACTAATATACTTCATGAAAATCATTCTTGTTAAGCATTGCCAAGTATTTCTAAGACATAGACCTATATTCAGCTGCATATATAAATTTGCTGATATTTATGTTTTGCCTTTCTTCCATCATGGAACTCAAAGCAGCATGAATGTGTTTTCCAGGTGGTCATCCACCAAGATCCTGGGCAGGCCTACTTAGCTTCAACAAGATGAGTCTCATGCCCCTTCAGACCATACCCAGGGGGTGCTATAGATAATGTCCAGCTGAAAGTAGTATCAGGCCATGTAAGCAAGTCCTCATCTTGCAGATCCCCTCCCACTTTTCAGGTCTAAGAGTTTCTAATATTTTGCAAATTCCCATTATGCAGTCACTTTGGAGGGCCCATTCTCCACATTCAACATCTAGTTCACATCTAGCTCAAGATTGCTTAAAGCAAAAATGCTCTCCTACACTGCAGACTATAGTACAGTCTTCTGAACAACACTTTTTTGTTGTTGTAGAGTGATGACGCTGAAAATCACAGCAATTCCTTTTCCCCCAATGCTTGGAGCCAAAAGCACCACATACCAGTTTGTAAACCTTCAAACTAGACCCACCAACAGTATTGGATTCAACTTGACTCCTGAACAGCTGAGAGGCCCATCATGATACAGATACCCACCTGATTCTGTCTGTATTGAATTGTACCATTTCATTATTTCTCTTCCAGTATATTTGTGGTGGGGGGATAGCAGACACTTGGCATTCAAGTCTGGCCGAATCCCCCTCATAAACTCTTGTGCTTTGAGGTTTAAAGATGAATGTTGGGGCTTTCCGATGTTCTCGAGCTAGATAGAAGTTTGGATTAAAAAAAAAGAGAGAGACAAAAGATGACATCTTACAGCCATGACAGACTAAAAGTGAAGCCAAATAAAAACAAAACCATTTTTAATATCCCAAATGTATTTATAATCCAGCATATTAAAATCTATCAGGTCCTTCATCTGGTAATTTCAAAAATACAGAAGCTAACAGAAAGTAGAAGGGAAGTGGACACAGCAGAACTAAGGACCTAGGCTTCTGCATTTTGAGGTCCCTTGCTAAAGGACTTGATGTTCAATATTTGTTTAATTTAGGATGTTAAACAGTTTCTTCTATCTCTTTGCTTGCAGCTTTCCCCCATCAATTGCTTGGGGTTTCCCTCTTTCGCTGCAAATGAAGACACACATGCATGCATCGGTGGTTCCTTTCTGAACTCACTTCATATCCAGAAGCCCTGCTATGAACATAGTCTTCCTATTTATTTTAGTATCAAACTCATATATTGAGGCTAAGTAGTGGCTTCCCACTTTCAGTGGAATGAGAAATCCCATCACTGTAGATAACATTTAGAAATTTCATTGTTAGAAAGTCATGCACACAAGGTATGACTTTATGTCATGATCATTTAAAATTCTGACATCTTGAACCAGAAAATTCCTTTTCTTCTACAGCCTTTAATAAAGAGCACATAAGGAAATGATGTTTGGAACAGAATGCACCAGCTGAAGTAAAGAAACAAAAATTTGTTTCCAAATAGACAAAGCTCTCTCATACCAATGACATCTAGTTTTACTGTAAAGGAAGCTTCTCCAGCACGATTGAAAGCCACACACTCCCATGTTCCAGCATCATAGACCCTGACAACTTCAAAAATGAATGAGTGGAAGCCTTTTTCAGATACGATCATTTTATGGAAGTCATCTGGGTGAACTAATCTTCCGTTTAGATACCATGCCACATCTGGAGTTGGGAGGCCGCTGACCTACAAGGGGAAAGACAATAGATACTAAGGGGGTAGTGTCAGATAAAGGTATTGTGGTACTGTAATTCATGCCAAACGGCAAGTCTGCATGGGAACATCAATGAGTGTTCATTTGATACTCTATATATATTCAGAATCACTGCACACATTGTGACTGACTTGTGTAGTACATGTTATTCTGGGTTGCAGTTTTGCAACATATACAGTTGTACCTTGGTTGTCAAACGCCCTGGAAATTGGACGTTTCGGCTCCCGAACGCTGCAAACCCAGAAGTGATTGTTCTGGTTTGCAAACGTTCTTTTGGAACCTGAACGTCCGATGGGGCTTCCGCGGCTTCTGATCGGTTGCAGGAGCTTCTTGCAGCCGATCAGAAGCCGCAATTTGGTTTTCGAACGTTCTGGAAATTGATCGGACTGCCAGAACGGATTCCGTTCGACTTCCAAGGTACAACTGTAAAGCAGAAACAGAGCTACGTTCATACCACATGGTCTACAAAAGACTCTAGTATTGTCATATATAAATGTCATAGTTTAACAAAATAACAAAAACAAGACAAGGAGTGGTTTCTATTCACAAAATGGGTCTGTGCTATAAAAAATACATACAACACATAGTGGTGCGACATTGGCTGTGTGAAAGAAATTGTATGACACAAAACTAGGTCACAAGGGATAACTGGGGCAATGCTCAGTGGCCTGCAAAACTTCAGACCTTTCTGCCCATTATCAGATTTTGTCAACATGCAAGCACAAAAAAGGCAGCGCAGGGGGGGGGGTCACAAGAACACTAGCAAATTGTGCCTAGACTCTCATTTCTGTGAAGATTACCAGGCACAGCACAAACCAAACCACAGTATGCACTCGGTTTACAGAAGATACACTGCTCCACATTTTTGCAGTGTTAATATGTTTCTTTAAAAATGCCTTGCCTTGTGGCAGTGGCTGATCAGGCAGCCCAGGAAGGTTTCCAATCATACCCTAAATTCCTCTTACTGGAATTTCATAATTTACTTTCAGAATATGTTAGCAGAAGATACAGTGGTGGCCAGCGACTTAGATGGCTACAGAGAGATTTGATGAATTCATGGAGGATGTAGGTTTAATCCTGTTTCCATGATCAGAGGCAATATACCCAGTGGCGTAGCGTGGGGGGTGCAGGGGGGGCCCGGCCGCACCGGGTGCAACATCTGGGGGGGCGCGCTCGCAGTCACAGCTCTCTGCCCCTGCCTGGCTCACTCACTCTCTCTCACTGCAGTGCTGGCTGTGCGAATCCGATCTGAGCCGCCGGGTCGCCGCCCACTGTGGAGGGGGGGGGGTTGCCAGGCGTGTGGTGCGGAGAGAGAGCGAGGGACTATCTGGGGGAGGGACAGTGCAGCGGCCGCCCAGCGCAGCGCTGAGCGCGGGAGAGAACCACACCAGACCAGACCAGGCAGCAGCAAGAAGAAGCTGGCAGCGGCGGCAGGTGACACAGGCCAGAGAGTGCCCCGGGTGCTGACAACCCACGCTACGCCACTGAATATACCTCCAAAGCTTCAGAGGTTTGGGTAAAACAAAAACAGAAGGATATTACCTCTGTGCTCCACTTGTGAGCTTCTAGGAACCATGGGACTGACCATAGCTGGAAACAGAACACTGAACAAAATGAACCATGGTCTGGTCCAACAAGGCAATTCTTAAATCCAGCGCTTTTTTTTCTTCTAAAAAATCGTTTAGGAGTACTCTTATTTTGACTCAAGAAAATCACTATTTTATAGTTCAAATCGGGAAAAATAAATACAGTAAATGGACAAAAGTACAAAGATTCACGAAATGTTTAGGGGTATGCATACCCCTGCGTCCCCCCAGAAAAAAGAACTGCTTAAATCTATTAGGAGGGACAGCTGTGCTGAAAATGGCTTGAAATCATACATTACCTTGAAATCAATCCTGCAAAATCTTCCTTCTTCAACTGTTATGTCTTCAGGCACTTGTACAAAACGTGGTTGAAAAAATTTCTCCTGGATTGACCCTTGCTCATTCCTCTCCCCTCTTGAAGATGGCCTGCTCCTAAAAGGGCACATCAACAAGGCAATAAAGTATTCCTATAATAATCTTTCTCCCCCTACACACCCACAGTAAGTATGTGTTAATAGTTCCATTGCACGATAGCCTGGTGACGATGAGTTTCCAAAGAGGCAAAATTGTATTTCTAGTTTTGCAGTTTCATTATGGCAATAAACTATCGAGGACTGTTGAAGAGAATAACTCATGCATATTTCATAGAATGACTCCCATCTTTGGTCTCATGGTATTTAATGTGGTATCTTGTGCCTTACACAGTTTCCCCTTAAAGGAAGACTGAACTACATTGTTTATAATACATGTTTTCCCGAACTTAGAATCAATCATATGCGCTGAAGTGTATGATTTAAAAACTCTGTCCCCATTGGGCATTCAACTTCATATGATTATGAGCAGGCTTCCCACTTCAGACCTTCCACGTGGCAAGCAGCTGGACCAGATGATGTGGATGCCTGACTTGCTTTCATACCTTTAAGGGACTCCAAAGGACTCTCTTGCCCAAGGCTCTCAAACCATGGGGAAAGGTAGCTCTTCAGATGTTGCTCAACTACAGCTCCCATCATCCCTTTTTATTGGCCATACTAGCTGGGTCTGATGGGAGCTGTAGTCCAAGAACATCCAAAGGGCACTATGATGGCTACCCTTGCTCTACGGCCACTATCGGTAACAGTTCACACAACCAGTGTATGCAGTTTGGATCAGATCTCATGTCATTAGCATACACCTTTGCAGCTTAATGTGCGCATAACATGTACCTTGCTTGTGCTGAAGGAACGTGCAGTCGTGTGCTTTCCAAGTTCTGCTGCTGCAAAAATCAGAAGAGGTAATGATCACTGCTTTAATCATGAACACATATGATGGACTCTCAATTGAACATCCTACAGCTTAAATCGTTCTGGAGAAACAAACTGCTCATTTAAAACCACAAGCACTTTCTAATGCAGACTATAAAAGAAATTGATCCCCTAAAGTCATCATAATCAGCAGTCACAAATGTGAGCCAGAGTCATGCGCAAGAGGAATGACACAATTCTTTCCATTGGTCCAAACTATTTTGGCAAACATGTCACCTTTGTTGTGGGGTGGGGTGGGGGGACTATTATCCCACTGGAGTATCTGAAATGAGAGCTAGGGACACAGTGTCCTTCAGCTGAACAGGAATAGAAGTCAAGTATTGGCAAGAGCACACTGTTGTGCACACTCATAAAAGGGTACCAATGGCAATCAGCACATCTTAAGCTGGAAAATATTTTCCCTGTTAGGTCACAGCGCTAGAACCAAATCACACAGGCTTTATAAGAGCAACTGGGGTTTTATTTTATTTTCCCCTCACTAACCCAACTCATCTTAGCATTTTAAAGAACAGATGTAATTGAATTCAATACAAGGTATAATTCAGGCACAGTGGTATTCCTGCCATTTTAGCAATGAGGACAGTTAATTATAGGAAGTGCAGCACTAACAGTTCTAAGTATTTGTATATCCAACACAGTACGATATTAACACTGTGTCAAGTTCTTCACATCTGATAGTTGCATTTTGGAACACTGGTTTAGCAGTCAAGAGAACCTTTACACCAGAGTAAGCTCATGAACTATCTAACATGGGTATTTTTATTTTGCTACACCAATGAGCTATCGGCTAGCATTTTCAGAAGATATCTGACAATATTTTACATTGTGAAGAAATAGGACTTCTAGCTATTTCGAACTGATGTTTATAAAATGGTCCTTTTCACTTTAAACTCTCTTGTGCATGGGAGAGTCAAAAGCTCACAGGCAGGTTAAAAGTACAAGAGGATGTTTTGCTCAGAGAATTTTGTACAGTGGGATACTGTAGGTTAAAGGTTCCCCTAGCAACCTAGAAATTAAAGAAGAAATAGACACTTAACTAAAACTCTCCTCCTTGTGTTTAAAAGTTTTTCTTTGAGATATCTTTTATATAAGTTATGTTCAAAATAGGGTACCTGTCATAAACATAATGACTTGGCATTGCAAATTTGTCTTCAGGGTCCAGTGTTAAGAGACTTTATGGAGGTTTTTGAGAGATATAAGGATTTTAAACAATTATAACTGAGGTGCAATAACACTATGACTAATATGGTGGTAACAGAGACTCTCCTACAGCTTTCAGCACCATTAAACTCCAAGAAGAAGGGAAATCAGTCAAAAAGTTGGGAAGACAGAGAGATAAAAACCTGAAGAGTTGAACAGCTGCAAGGAGATAGAAGAGGGCTGAAAACACTTTTAAGGGAGTTGGAATAATGAAAAGTGTTAGGGAGCAGGTGGATACTGCAATAGAAAGGAGCGGAAGAAAAAATAAAAAAGTGATCCCGAAGTGGAAATTGGAGATGCAAATTGATAAGTATTGTCTTGGTAAGGAAAACATCTCCTATAGATATAGCTGGATGCATTTCTCTATTTTATCTTATCTTAGCTACTTAAATGTAATATTTGGTTCCCTCCCCCCCAAAACCCCCCACTGTTTTAACCTGTTACCCTACCAAAACCTTAAGTAAAAGTCTTGTCTCCTGCCCCTCTCCCCATTTAATTGCCATACCAGACTGTCCAGTACTGGGAGTAAGCTGGGCCAGTTAAAATCCTAATCAACCATCAATAAATCATAAATCCAGTAGCTGAAGAGGCCACTGAGAGCAGCAGCTAGGACAAAGCATACTAGAAAATAAATTCTCCACCTGGGATTTAACCATGGCCACAGATATAGTTCCCCCAATCATTTCCCCCCATTTTTTCTATACATCAATGGAGCAAATACTGGTAATGTGGGGCCAAGTTCAGCCTTTGTCTCATGCCCCATCTGCATCACACCACTTTACATGGTCATGGCTTCCTCCAAAGAACCCTGGGAAGTGTAGTTTTTTAAGGGTCCTGAGCTATTAAAGGAGACCTCTATTTCTCCTCACAGAGCTTCAATTCTCCAAGTTCCCTGAGAAGAGGCACTGATTGTTAAATTAATTTGAAGATTGCTCAGTGAGGGGAATAGGGGTCAACACTCTTAACAAACCACTCTTCCCAGGATTCTTTTGGGAATGACAAAATTATTTAAAGTGGCACAATACTGCTTTAAATTGGTAGTGTATATGGGGCCTCAGTCAGATCCCATTGTTCCAACAGCAGAGGGGAAGCGCATTTCTTGGCTCAATTGTTCCATTGAAAAAGAGAAGCATCTGCACTTAGGATGCTCAGTGATACAGTGCAGCCCATTCTGCTCCCCATCATCCTTCTGCATGCTGTGTTCTGCATCACTCCTACAACTTCCTTGGCTCTGTGTGCTCTCTTCCCATCACTCCACTTCTTCCTGTGTCCTGTTGGCTACGAAAAGTCACTGTGGCCACATCTGAGCAGCAATACACTATGAGCATCTGCCACAGTGAACTGGATCAAAATTTTGCTGTACTATTGGGATTTATTTTATAATTATATTTGAGTCACAATAATTCGGTGTGGGAGAGAAATCACCTCAAGGTGAAAGACAAAGAAGTCTGACAGCTTTGTTGGATCTTCCAGGTGACCATTTAGCATTTTCTATGCAGTAAGGAATCACTATCCGGTGCAAATTCTAGAAGCAAGGTAGATGTGCTAGCCATTATACAAGCCAACTATACGTGTCAGCTGAAGTAATCATCTCATGGTGCGGGTTAAGACAGCATGGGAACCCGCAGATGGCTACAAGTACTCCTCCTTTCCTACATTTAACCTACATATATCTTTATTATTATGAATATGCATTTATTATGCATATAACAGTGAACCATGACGGGCCATTTGTGAAGTGGTCTTATCCTTATGTTACCATGGTAACATGGGAAACTATGGCGGGAGGATACAAGTGTTACTTAATCCATGTCTTGTCTTGGGCAATGTAATGTATCTTTATTCCTCATATGAAGAATCCTAATATCCATCCCTTGAATGTTGTTCAGAAAAAAAATTCTGCTAGGTCGATGGATGACAGTAGGAACAAATATGACTATTATCGGTTATGATACCAACCCCCACTCCTATTTTATTTTTGCAAATCCCAATTTATGTTCTGGACTGTGAACAATTTTTTGAAAAAAACCTTACTTGTGCATCCTGTACATTTTCTTCACTCTGTGGTTCAAACACAGATGCAGCATTTTCTGGTCCAAGTAACCTGCGAGCCATTCTCTCCTCGTAGCTTAAACGCTGTGTAGCAAAAGAAAAGGTTAGTTAGAAAAGGCTGTTTAATGCTGTTTGAACTTCTAATTCCTATTCAGCATAACAGAGCTAACTACATTAAGAGATAACTACAAGACAAGCCCATGAACTCCTTAAAGTATTCCAATACTTGATTTACTCAAGGGATCTCTTCACTGCAGTCAAGAGAACCAAGGAAGGGACACATTAACAAGAATAAAACTAGCTCTGGATTCCATTCCACATGCATGTCTCTCAGGGCTTGGGCCAAGGAAGGACTTATTACAAAACAGGTATGTGGGTGGCGCTGTGGTCTAAACCACTGAGTCTGTCGGGCTTCCTGATTGGAAGATCGGCAGTTCGAATCCCTGCGATGGGGTGAGCTCCCATTGCTCTGTCCCAGCTTCTGCCAACCTAGCAGTTTGAAAGCACACCAGTGCAAGTAAATAAATAGGTACAGCTGCATTGGGAAGGTAAACGGCGTTTCTGTGCACTCTGGCTTCCGTCACGGTGCCCGTTGCGCCAGAAGTTTAGTCATGCTGGTCACATGACCTGGAAAGCTATCTATGGACAAATGCCGGCTCCCTCGGCCTGAAGCGAGATGAGTGTCGCACCCCAATCGACTCTGACTGGACTTTACCTTTATTACTAAACATACAGCTGATCCAGGCAGATATTCCCCCCCCACACACACACACACAGCTTGAGAGTACTGTACTTGCAAATTACTAATGGTTGTTACAAATTCAAGCTACCTGATGAATGAACAAACTATAAAATACTTGATCTGGGAAGATAAATAGAAGCTTTAACTCATTTGAGATATATTCAGCCTGGGCCAATACATAAAGCAAGAGCAATAATAAGCTAGTATACTACAAGTGTTCTGTGCAAATAGGTGTAAGCAGGGTAAAACCAAGGGGTTACTGTGGCAAGTAACAGCTTTGTGTGGAGTTCCTTCTCCTCTTTCAATGTCTAATTCAATGTACCCAGTGTCAATCCAGTTCAATCTACTCAAAATCATAATGTGCTTGCTACCCTCACCTTCTCCTAGATGACTGCTATGGAAAAACATATTAATGACATATACAGGGTAAGCTGATGTTGACATCAGGGGAAAACTCAACACAGAAGTGACATTTTCAGCGGGACCCTTGTAGTTAATTGTCTGCTACAATATAGTCTGACATACTCTGATGGTTGAGGTCCTGGTGGTTGAACTAATCTCTCTCACATCCTTGCCATAGGATTTTAGCTTTGACTTTGATCATGTTATGGCTTTGGCATCAACTGTAAATTATAGGATTACATCCATGAATGGCACTTGATCAGAAATTAAGCACTGGTGACTCAAGGGCCAATTTATCTCTAAGAAGCCACTCTGTTGCCAGAGCTCAATAGCTCTGGAGGACAGCACTTCAGTGAAATCATTCCCAATTCTGATATGATTGCCTTTAGTATTAAAAGTACTCCTAAATTAATCTAGAGAATGTCTTTCTCAATTGACACAGTTTGAATGGCAGTTTCAACATACATTACAGGTGTTATAGGTGTCACATAATATCGATTCTGCATTTGTAAGAAATCAATCTTTTAGTGTGGCATTACCTACACTTGGAACTCCCTGCCTACTGACACCAGGAAGGCGCCTTCAACATGCTCTTTTAGCACTTACTAAAATCATATTTATTAAACAAGTCTCCCCAGATGTGTAGTATACTGGTGTATGTTGTAATCCGTTTTTAGTTTATTGCTGATTTTTTTCCATGTTTTTAATATATAAAATTCATGAAATAAATATTTGATCACACATCAAATAAGTTTTAGAAACGAGCTATAGCTAATTAAATTGGTTTAATGCAGCGGAGACACCATGGTGCCCTCATGTTTTAGTGGCTTGGACTGATAGGAGTTAAGACAGAGGGCTCCACATTGGCTATGCCTGGCTTAAGATGCACAAACTGCACGGTAACTAAGCTCAGAGCCATCCAGCTCAGTCACTTAACTTGCAAGTTCCCCTCTGCCAGATAATATGCATCTCTTACTTGGTTCCCGTTATGGAGAAGGCTGTCTTTACATCGTAGTTTCCTTTCCAAGTCTTGAATGAGGGCGTCTTTCGTTCCTTGTATCTCTCTGTCAGATGTCTTCTGCACTGGTTTGGTGCTGCTGGTTTGCTTCTTGTACATAGGCTTCGAATAACTGCTAATTTAAGGGAAAAGGTGAAATTGGTAGCTATTTAGAGATGGATACAAGACATACTACTGAAGCCAGCTCCATTAGAAGTTTGTGTTGCTACTCAGTTGTTGTGCCAGAAGACAACACCAACACCATATGTAGACACACTGGTAGCCATAGTCAAATGTTACTCGTGCACAGGCTATTACTGCAACTACTTTCAAGTGGGGCTGTGCTTTTAGCCACACTTCTGATGTGGTGTCTCCTTCCTCAAACAACCACGTGCTGCTCATGGTTGTCTGAGGTGAAAGCCAAACACACATGTTCCTGCTCACGTGCAGCAGGTATGTGTGATCCAAACAAGTGGCACTTTAGACCCAGTTCTAAAGTAATCACAGTAGCATGCTACATGAAAGTAAGATGTGAATAAGGCTTATGCAGTTTACTGTGTGGCAATGGCACCTGCCACATATTTGACCCCATAATTAATGTTTGGAAGAAGGCACAAGCTATTGGTCTGCCCCTTATTTTCTGGGCATTCTCCAAGCTACTTAACACTAATAGGTGCATATACTGAATGTTGCCTCAATAGGTACATACATTGAGTACAGGGTACCTCGGGTTACAAATGCTTCAGGTTACAAACACTTCGGGTTATGAACTCCACTAACCCGGAAGTAGTATCTCGGGTTAAGAAATTTGCCCCAGGATGAGAACGGAAACCGTGAACCGGCAGCGCAGCAGCAGTGGGAGGCCCCATTAGCTAAATTAGTACCTCAGGTTAAGAACAGTTTCAGGTTAAGAACGGACCTCCGGAACAAATTAAGTTTGTAACCTGAGGTACCACTGTACTGCCAGTAGCTTACTTGTGTCATTTCATTTTCTGCAACCTAGGACTATTTTTTATAGAAAAGAGAGCTAAGTCATGTGCCAACAAGACATCCGGTACGGCCAAAATTGAACTTTTGATTTATTTTTAAGACTGAGACACAAGGAATCTGTCTCTGAACAGATAATTGCAAGAGTATCTTTTTATTTTATGAAGGCTCAGGATTAGCTCTCAATTAATCTGTGAGCCCTGAATTTTTTGGCATTTTTAGTTCAGATCTTCTTGGCAATTCACTCCTAGTAATTTCACAGCAGGATTCACCAACACCAGGAATCCTGATTCTACTATATTTGCATGCTACTTCCCCAAAAAGTCCACCACTGGGTCTTCTGTCTGTTGTCTCACACTCAACTCCTGTACACATTTACTTGCAATTCCGTCCTACTGATTGCAATAGAACTTGATTCCAGGTATGCATACTTAAGGTTGCAGTCCTAGTCTTGGAGGATTATCCACCTCTGAGAACTTATATAATGGCAAAATAATGAAAAGCATTAAAGGAATGCAAAGTATTTTATACGTATGTGTATTATGCTGGCTAATGCAGGAATGTGTAACCCTTACAGACAAATTCTTGCCTTTGTAGCACCTGCATTTCAGCCCTATTATGATTAGGAAACACTCCTGCCATTGGCGCTCCTTTGTGCCCTTCAGATATTATGTAGAATATGAATGCCACAGCTTTTCACAGCATAGCAAGAAAGGGTTGTTTGGAGAGACAAGGAAGGTGGAACATTGCGTTCTGTCTGGGCAATACCAAGAGTTGTCCTTTATTCTGGGAACAAAACACTTATCCTAATTGGTATGAAGCTTGTTTTTCAAGAAAGCTGACTGTCAATAAAACATTTCAAAGAATTTAAGGGTAGCAGGGGGAGAGTTTTCATTCTTCAATTTCCCACAATATATTTTCTGTGTTATATATTTGTCTGCTCTAAATATACATTATCAAAACCATAATATACTGGAGAGCAGCAGGAGATATTTCCACTGAGGGATAGATTGTACCCAGGGAATAATTCCACTTGTTTCGTGTAATTTGCTTGGCTTGATAATTCCTACTATACGAGAAATTATCGCTAGGGCTGAAATCCAAGACATCCTCAGTGGGGAGTAAAAAAAAGGTAAAGGTAAATGACCCCTAACAGTTAAGTCCAGTCTCGAACGACTCTGGGGTTGCGGCGCTCATCTCGCTTTACTGGCCGAGGAAGCCGGTGTACAGCTTCCGGGTCATGTGGTCAGCATGACTAAGCTGCTTCTGGCGAAACCAAAACACAGTGAAAGACTAACTTTGGTTATGATTTAACAGTACAGTCCTAAGCAGATTTTACCCAGAAGTAACTCTTGAGTTCAACTGGACTTGAGTCTGCTTAGGATTGTAGCAAATTTGCTTGGTGGGGGTTGCCCTACTAAACTCAATCAACATATAAATCAGTCAAGCAGTCCCCCCACCTATTTTCACAAAAAGACAGAGCCACAATTCATGTTTAAAACCTGGAAAAATGTAAGGGATATGTATCTGGCTTAAGATAATTTATCCTGTCTTTTAAAAGGATCCCTTAACACAGTGCTCCCCAACCTATTTATTGCCGCGGACCGGTAAATGTCTCTTCAGTCCCCGCGTCTCCGACCTCGAGTCCTCAGTCCTCCAGTGGCGCCTCCTCCTCGGCCAATGGCGTGAGGACCTGCTCCCTGATTGGCCAGAAGCATCAGTGTAACAATAGCGAATTTTCATTCGCTATTGTCACACAATGGGCAGGCTTGGGAGAGCGCAATGCTCCACGCCTCGGCCGCCCGCCACAGTGAAATGATTTGAAGTTCCTCGGGCGGCCCGGTGCCGATTGATCCACGGACCGGCACTGGTCCGCGGCCCGGGGGTTGGGGAACACTGCCTTAACAGACATGGCTTTTGTCATACGCCAACCAGGAGGCCAGGGTGGGGAGACAGAGGTGAAGAGCACAGATATAATCATGCATTTGGGGCCTGGTTTAAGTATCCAACTAAAAAACAGAATGGGACATTCTGCAACTACTTTTATTTTTCAACCATGTCCTGCCTTTTCTTATGCTAAGCTCTGGGAAGTCTCATGTCTCCTACCTCCCATCCCTTGGCATTTAGAAAAGCAAAAGCAGACTTTGCAAAATGAAGGGCACTTCTCAAGGTTGCCATTCCTGGTTTCCCCTCCTGTCTCCAGAGTCAACACTTGAAGCTGAGTACAGTACATGGGAGCACAGGATGAAACAGGCCAAGGGTTTTCAAGAGCCATACATACACATACTTCAAAGGGAAAGAACATACTTACTTTGACTCCACTGAGGAAGGACCTTGGCTATTATAATCAAAGTGGGAGGGCAACACGGAGCAAAGGAATGCCGCAGGGGACTGGTTATGCATGGATGAAATCCTCTGCCCAGATGAGGAGCTAGCAGGAGACTGTGCAGATGCAGGTGTTACGGGAAATGAAGCACTATATGAAGGTGAGGAGAGTGAGATTGGCGAGCTCAGCGATGAAGAGGAAGAAAACTTCTTCTCATTAGGATTACAAGGCTGGATTAGAATGGAAGACTGTTTGGTTTGCCTGCTTGGAAGCGTAGTAGAGGTTTCTGGTCCTGGAGGCTGTGGTTTCCCTTGATAGGTATTTTGAGACTGGATAAAATGTTTTGGACGCTCATAGTTAAACATGCTTGGTTGATACATAGAGGACACGGATGGGAGGTTACTGACACTCATGGGGAAGATTTCACAATTGTCCTGTGTTTTAGAAGGTGCAAAAAGGGCTTTGGGTTGGTGGCTGGAAAGAATAAGCTGATAAATTTTGTGGCCTTTCTCGGCTAGGTTCCTGGGTGGAACAGAATCCCTGCCTCAGTAGAGTGTGGCTGTCTTGATGATGGCAATTCCTTTAGGAAAACAATACAAATAAAAAATAAATTGCATGCCACAATGACTAGCAAAAGGTCATGTAGACTTATCAGACTGGAAGGTTCCAATGGTTGCCCAACCCTGACAAAATATAACGTTTTGTACCTAAAGCATCCTGGAGTATACCTGTCTAACTTCTTTCCCCCCTGCTAATTCTTTATTGAAAGTTTTCCACTTTACATGCTTCTGAAAGTTCAGCTCTCCAAAATACAATAGTGAATGCACTTGCTTTAATTTACAGTATTACTACATACTGTATTAATTTACACGTTGATTACAAACATCCTACAACCTCTCACCCACTGAAATTAATGGAACTCAGTGAGTTACTTTTGTTGGATTACCCCTGTAGCTACCACTAAAAGATACTAGCCCATTAAATAAACTGATCACAGTGCTCAGCATACAATGTAGCGGTCAGCTACTGGAGACCCCAAAAACAAAGCAAAACTTTGGTTCCATAAATGACCTATAATTATAGAACGTTAACACTAATTTTCCATAGAGGCTTCACAAGTTGTGTGAAAGTAAAAGGTATGTACAATGAACAAGCACCAATCTTGTCTTCATTATAAGGGATGCTTCTAGCTGCTGTGTGTCAGAAGAAAGCATAAGCAGATCAGAAAAAAAATTTAAATTTTTCAAAGCCAAGAACACTAAAAGTATATGAGCTGCCCTAATGCATCTCACATAAATTGACTTGAATTCATTAAAAAAAAAAGTTACAGAATATACTAGTATATTAGGGTTAACAAAACATGGTTCCTCACTGTTAGCCTTCTCAACAACCAAGATTTCTTTATGCTGTAATTTTACAACTATGGATACAAGTTCTAACCAGAAAATGTTTTGTTGATGTCCCACTGAAATTAATTGGGTGAGTGAGATTGCCTTTTTCTGGCTTGTGCTAAACCTACAGAAATTTATATACACAACTAAATAAATTTAGCCACCCAGAGTGGCTGGGAAAACCCAGCTGGATGGGCGGGGTATAAATTATTATTATTATTAATAATAATAATAATAATAATAATAATAATAATAATAATAATAATAATTAAAGTCAAGTAGTCATTCCAGGTAGTTCCTGGGAAGCTAGTGGGTCATCTGGGAAATTAAAAGTTTAGACCTCACTTTCAGATTTAGAGTCCAGTTTCATCAACAATTTATAGAGAACTACCAAAATCAGTGAGCAGCAAATATGCAGAAACAACTTTAATTACGTAAGATTTATAGATTAGAATTACCTAATTAACCACAACTTTTTGCAACCCACAAAAGATAAACCTTATACAAGAGATTATGTTCACCCAATTAATTTTCTGTCCGAACTAGCAGTCATAGCCACCCTCAGGCACATGCTCATATGGATGTTACAAGAAGCAAGCATTTACAGATTTAGTTAGCAACAATTCCTGTTAACATGACTCTTCATATGCAAACTGTAAGCTATAGATAAAGAAAAAGTTTTATTTTTTTAAACTGAGCAAAAATTCAGGAAGTTGCTTATGGGGAATACTTAAATCAATACAACCAACAATTTAATGTGTTACTGGGAAAACCCATCTGTACAGCAAACCCCATAGGTGCTTCCAGACAGGGATTTGTATTGAGTTGTTGGCAAATTTTTAGAAAACTTAATTAGATATACAGTATAGATATATTTTAAACCCAGAAAGGGTAAATCCTGATGAGGTTGGGGGAAGAATACAGGCTGCCATTCTTATACCAACAGTGTTGTGTGGAAACCGCAAAAAAATGCATACATCAAGAGCACCCATTCCACAAGCACCTGTCTGCAAGCTCCCCAAATCTCATGCATGACACTGTTTTTTTTTTTTTTAAAGTGAAAAGACCTCTAGGAGGAGGGTTGAATAGTAGGGGGGAGAGCTACTTAACCCTTTCTCCATCAGCTATTTTTCCAAATCAGAAACTACCAGCACAGCAGCTGCTTCCCCCTGCGGAGTCCCAGATCAGCTGTTTTGCTATATATATTTGTGTGTGTGTAAATACAGCACATTGTCTTCTTTTCACAGGAGAACCTAAAGAAGGTTCCATGAGGTCATACATTCCCCAGTGAGATCAAATTATTAAGGGGAGGGGTGCGCGCTGTATAAAGCCTTTTCCTTTCGATATTTAAAAGAAGATGCAACCCTAAGTAAATAATTATGAAAAAGAAAGCAACAAGTCTCCCACTTCTTCCTCTTTGAATATTTCAGGAATGCAAGACAAAATCACCTTCAAGTCGGCATGGCGAAGAAGGCTGAACACTTTAATACTACACTACCACCCTAAAACACCTACTCTTCCTCCCCACCCCTGCTATAAAACTTGCAAGGTGTCCCCCAGACCCCAAAACAAACCGAGCCGGTGAGATCCTAATATAATTGACTTTTGCTATTTACACATATCCTACTGAGCACAAATACAAAACGTTCCCTTTCCAACTCATCTTAAAAGAGAAGGTTCCACTGCACCTCGCATCCATTACTAAGAGCGAGATCCTAAACGAGTTTTTACTCAAAACTCTCGCTCGGCTCTGTGGGTCTTAACTCTCTACAAGATGCACTTTTTGCAGCCTAACGCAATACTTGCATGCTAAGCACTCGGGAGCCTCTAAAAGCGGCGCATTTACCGCTCCAGAGGTTTAAAAGCAAGGCGGGAGGCGAGGAACAAAAGAGTCTTACCTGTTGTCAAAAGATGGTATCACCTGAGGTGTTTTTAACCAGTGCTGGTGGGGGAAGCCAGCCATTCACTAACACAGACTACAATCATAGTAGCTCTCTGCTTAGTATTAATAAGGCCAGTGACTTTTATCTGCTGCCAAATAATGACATCCGATGTGCCCGCTTGTCCACCTACCCAGGCTAAGGTGTCAGAATAAAAGTCCCCCGCCCTACCACGGTCATCTCTCGTTAGGTAGGACACAGGCTGCCGAGCGATTCTGTTAGGCAAGCCGATATATCGTGCATATTTATTCTTGTAAACCCCAAGGGATTCAATCAGGCTTACTCCCGAGTAGGCGTGCAAAAGACTGCCTGCCACTTTAAAACCGTTGCACAAGTCTCTTGGTCGGGGGCGCCTGTCATGGACGTAGCCAAGATTTATTGGGGGTGGGGAGGCCTTGCGTTTTGGGGGGGGGCAGAACCAAATTATCTGCGATGCAATTGGTCAGTTAGTTTAGTTAGTAATTTTTATTTATTTATTTACTTGATGGGGGGCAGCTGCCCCCTCCCCGCCCATGGCGCCTGCGCGGGCAACGATACTGGGAAGGGAGAAAGCAAAGCAAGGAAAAATGTCCTACTGGGAGCAAGCGTAACTTTTAACATGTCCGTATATAGCACGTGGATTTGGGGGAGGACAGACTGAAATAAAGTAAGTTTGGCGAGAAAGGCTCCCTTAAAACAGAAAGAAAAAAGAACACATTTGCAAGAGAAGTGCTCCCAACTGCTAACAAAACTTTTCATTCATCGATTGAGGCTGCAGTACCGGCCATCTCACTGAAGGCCCCCCTACCCCCGGGGAAAAGACGCCCACCGATCATCACCGGACTACAATTCAAAGCAAATTGCAGCTCACAGCCTACCGAGCCCGGAATAGCCTCGAACTAATCCCACCGCCCCAAGGGCATCCTCGGGAGCGTTACCATTCCTGCGCACCCGGATGCTCTGCGGTTGCCAACTGCGCCTAAATTTTGCACATGATCCTCTGGCTCCAACTTCAGCGGGCCTCTTCCAAGAGAACAGCGTTGCTGAACCGGGTGAACTTTCCGAACCAAAACCCGGCTCTGGAGGGAAAGCTAAAATTATGATCTAACTGGGCAAAGCGGGTTGGCTCAAGGCAGCTAAGAGAAGGGACGACCTGAAGCTGCTCCACCTGTCTGTGGAAGGATAAGCGCGAAGGTGAAGAAGTGAAGAAGAGTTTAACGAGGCAGAATAAACTAGTGCGCTGGATTAGCCCTTCTCGCAAATTGAGCAGCCCCTTCGAAATAAAACACCTCCCCATTCCAGCCGTCGAAGGGACTTTGATTCTGAAGCGGAGACAAGGGGAGATTGTGTCGCACCCGATCAGATTTCCAACCTAGCCCTGCTGGCGCTCCTTTTGTTCAAGCACTCCTCTGACCTTCCTCCCTCGCAGGGAGTCTCGGCGGACGGTTCCAACCGAGGAGGTGTCTGGATGCTTAGCTTATGGTGGAGAGACGTGAAAGAAAGCCTCGCTTTCCCACCCAATTCACACAACCACCTTGTTTAGGCGCCGAAAAAACGAAAACGGCCAGAGGCTTGTGATTTCACCCCTTCTTCTCTGGGCATCTAGTCACGGATTTTCTTCACAGTGCACAGACGGCAATGCTTATTCCCTTCCTCCTTGGAGAAGTTCCAGCCTAAGATTTGCACGGAAATCTTGAATTCCTTTAAAGGGGTTCGACTGCAGCATTATAATCCAGACTTACACAGAATGCCCCCAATTTGACATTTTCAGAATGCCCCTGTTAAAGGCCAACCTATTTTTTAGTGGCATGTGCACTGAGGTCTCCAGATATGGCTAAATACATATAGAGCTCAGAAGTATTTTTCATAAACAGTGCTTAGAAGGCATTCCAAGTCTTGCACTGTTTATTAATTTAATAAAACGTTTATAGTCCACCTTTTGGGAGGCGGATGACCAAAGCAGCTTGCAAACAACTTGATTTAAAATCCATACAACTGGTAAAAACAAAATAAATGCCAGCAAAAAGCCGTAGAAGCCATCGTGATTGTTCAGCCTAGTTCAAATAACCCCAAAGGCTTTTCTGAATCATTAAGTTTGCTCATTGGCATTGAGGTGGGTGTGCAGACCTCTTTAGGAAGAGCATCCCACTAATATGATGCTGGAGTGACAAAAGTCCAGCTGTGCAACCACAAATCATAAGAAACAAAGCTTGTATGGAAACTGGCAGCCTTTACAATATAGTGCCTGGCTTCTGGGAAACCCGTTCGCCCTCCATTTGTCATTGGACTCCCCACCAGCACCATGCAGCATGGCCAGTGGTAAGGATTGGTGGGAGTTGGGAGGCCAATGTCATGGGAGGACCACAGGTTCCCTAGCCTTGTTTTAGGATGCACTAAACTGGGTTTAGGCACACGGGTGGTGCTGTGGTCTAAACCACAGAGCCTAGGGCTTGCCAATCAGAAGGTCAGCGGTTTGAATTCCTGTGACGGGGTGAGGTCCTGTTGCTCGGTCCCTGCTCCTGCCAACCTAGCAGTTCGAAAGCACGTCAAAGTGCAAGTAGATAAATAGGTACCGCTCTTTTGGGAAGGTAAACAGCGTTTCTGTGCGCTGCTCTGGTTCGCCAGAAGCAGCTTAGTCATACAGACCATGACTCGGAAGCTGTACGTCGGCTCCCTCGGCCAGTAAAGCGAGATGAGCGCCGCAACCCCAGAGTCGTCCACAACTGGACCTAACGGTCAGGGGTCCCTTTATCTTTAAACTGGGTCCAAATGCAACCCGGTCACATATATCATTTTCCAAGCATTATCCAATACATTCTCCACTGTAGTAAAGCATGTTCACTTCCTGTCCAAAAGTTCTATCTTGGGCTGCATACCTAAGCATGCTTACATGAAAGTAAAACCAACTGAAAATCACTGGGCTTTGCTTCTGAATAAACATGTTAGGTTTAGGCCATTTAATCTGCAGTTTCACATTGCATGCTTTGAGCTGCTTGCTTTGAGCTACAGAAGAATAACAACTTCTGTGCTACAACTGGAGGAGGTGAGAAGTTCCATCCAGGAACAAACAGGAATGAGAAATTGTAACTGAGGTCAGCCAAAAAGCTAAAGGTTTATTCCCCCAATTTCCACTACAAATAACAGTTCCAATGTTACACCCTAAATTCACTGAATTTGCAGTTCAAAAGAATATGTTAATGCAGTATTGCTTTGATCTATATTGGTAGCGAAGGGAAAAGTTTAAATGCGTAAACCAAAAGTACCTACTTCCTTTTTGGATTGTTTATCTTTTACAGAGAAAACTACTGTATTAAGGTTCTGATTAGAAATGTAAAATTAAGCTCACATACCAGTACTTTGGACACTCATTCTATCAAGCAAGCATTAATTGGGTACCGATTAGCATAAAATTCCACCTAAAGAAAATAGTGATTACGAAAAGGAAACTGGCTATGTAACTGAAACCAAGCCTTTTCAGTCAAAAGTCAGAATTAGCAGGCATAGAAGGAAACTAGTATAACCATCAGCTTCAAAAAGCCTGTATGCTCTAATGTGTAAATAAAGATTAATACAGAAATACAAGACTCCAGTATCTACCTCTTCTAAAAACAACCCTGTAAAAAGCCATCCTGAACTTGCCATCACAATGTTGAAACTAGAAAATAAAGCCTGGCCCAAAACACCTTTATGCCAGAGACAGAAAACAACCACTACTACTATGATCATATGATGGCCACCTCATGAGAGATCTGGTTGTACTTTCAGGTAACATAAGGAATTAGGACATTCTACAACTCTGGCTTTCTGAAATTCTAAAGAGTCTCATAGTTCCTTAAAGGCTTATTACAACATTAGCTATGGCACACAATAAATCTGTTAAGGAGCCAGAAGACCCTACAAATGTCTACTCAGAAGTCAGTCATATTAAGTTCAGTGGGACTTTCTCCCAGGTAAGTATATAGGACTGGAGACTTATTCAGCTATTTCCCTTGTAATTTCCCTTATTCAATCATTTCCCTTGGAATTAGGCTTGTGAAGAATTCCAATAACATCCCACGTATGGATTAATGCATAATGTATTTTGCCAGTCCAAAGCACACAAATTTACAGGCTTAAATATTTCACAACGTTATACTAGACCTAGATATACCTTCTTCTTTATGATCTGGACAATTTATTATTGGCTGCCTACCAACCTTACTATACGCTTGTGAAACATGGACCACTTATAAACGCCATCTCCAACTCCTCAAAAGATTCCATCAACAGTGTCTCCAAAAAAAATGACACATCACTTGGGAAGACAAACAAACTAATAACAGTGTACTGGAAGAAGCAAAGATCACCAGTGTTGAAGAAATGATTCTTCAACATCAGCTTCGTTGGACTGGTCATGTTCTGTGGATGCCTGATTACCATCTTCCAGAGCAACTACTCTATTCTGAACTGAAAAATGGAAAGCGTAATGCTGGCGGTCAACGAAAGAGGCTTAAAGACTGTCTCAAGCCAAATCTAAAAAAATGTAGTATAAACGCCAACAATTGGGAAACAGTGGCCTGCGAGCGCTCCAATTGGAGAACAGCCTTTACCAAAGGTGTCATGGGCTTTGAAGACACTCGAACTCAGAATGCAAGGGAGAAATGTGCTAAGAGGAAGGCATGCTTGGCAAATCGACATTGTGATCAACTCCCGCCCGGAACCAACGTCCCCACTGTGGAAGGACGTGTGGATCCAGAATTGGCCTCCACAGTCACTTACGGACTCATTGTTAAAACTGTGTTTCTGGAGACAATCTTACTCAGCTGCTATGAGTGATCGCCAAAGAATAGAAGAAGAAGAAGGTGAAGGTAGAATTCAAGGTGATGGTGTATACCCACAAAGTTCTAAACATCTTAGGATCTAAACAACTGAATAATGCCTCTCCCTGCATCAGCCTGCCCATTATTTTAGTTCTGGAGTGGAGGCCCTTCTCATTGTTCTACCAATCAGCTGAAGTGCATTATGTGGTGACATGGGATAAGGCATTCTTTGTGGTGGCATCCTAGCAAGAGAATATCCTCTTCCTAGAGTCATGACTGGCATTGGGATTTTGGTGCCAGGTGAAAACTCATGTTTGCCAGGGGGTTTGGGAGATTATTAGGAAATATGTTGCTATTGCAAGTGAAGAGCATGAGTTGTGGTTCTTTGGGCAAGTGAAGAGCCCAGTTTGTGGTTCCGTATTTTATACTGCTTTTATAAGTTTCATTGAATTAAGTCTTATCATAGTGCTGTCTTCCTGTTTTATTATATTGTAAGCCACCCTGAGATGATACGATGTTAGACAGAAAAACCAAATTGGTTTTAAGAACCAAATCAAAATTTGGTGTCACGAAAATTAAAAGAATTAAAATTTCTAATTTATAGATAGCCATGCTATTGAAATTAATTTTATAGAGTTGTAAATCATTCCACTGGGAGCTCTTGACTCATTTGTAGTGGTGCATTCAGAACAGGTAATTGTTTTTAAAATGTTGATTACCAAATTTAAAAATAGGATATTCCACTCAGCTGAACTACTCATTGTTTTTTATCACAGGAAACGGGCATTCTTGAGGCAAATATATTATCTCAATGAAGTGTTAGTTCTCAAGTGAACTTGACATGGGTTCAGGTATTTATTTTAGTTTTATGCATAGACAATAATTTTCTATGGTTTTTCTTTTTCTTTCTTTCTGCTACCGTGCTGATCTTTTAACCTCAGAGAGCAAAATTAGTTTTAATTTGAGTCATATTTTGGAAAATCTGTGGCCAGATGAAAATGTTTGCAGTTGTGCTTACCATTATTGTGCTGTACCCTACCACTGAATTAAAGGGTCTGTATTCAACAATGGGACATGGGTGGCACTGTGGGTTAAACCACAGAGCCTAGGACTTGCCGATCAGAAGGTTGGCAGTTCAAATCCCCGCAACAGGGTGAGCTCCCGTTGCTCGGTCCTGCTCCTGCCAACCTAGCAGTTTGAAAGCATGTCAAAGTGCAAGTAGATAAATAGGTACTGTTCCGGCGGGAAGGTAAATGGCGTTTCCGTGCGCTGCTCTGGTTCGCCAGAAGCGGCTTAGTCATGCTGGCCACATGACCCGAAAGCTGTACACCGGCTCCCTTGGCCAATAAAGCAAGATGAGCGCCGCAACCCCAGAGTCGGCCACGACTGGAGCCAATGGTCAGGGGTCCCTTTACCCTTTACTTTATTCAGCAACCTGCCTGACTTTTGTGGCTAACTCATCCAAATTAAAATGTCTATGAGCATATAAAGCTAGCTGTCTCTGCAATTGCATGGCTAGACTAGAAGGTCAATTTGTCTGCAGGCAAACCAGAAACTGTGCTTCCAAAATCCATTCATATCCTATAGATCTGCGGTAATTTTTTGGAGGGGGAGGGTATTGTTTGCAGTGATTTATAGTGGAAGCAGTTCCTACAGTTGAGTAGAAGGGTCATTAGAATCTTTGCTTTGACTTACCTAGGATATGAGTTATCTGAAGTTTCTTCATAAATGTCACTAAAATCCTTGCTCTCGTCACCATAGTTTCGCCACCAGGAACCTGCAGGTTCCTCTGGACTTGATGAGCCAGAAGACTTTTGTAGTGTAACACTGGAAGGTTTGTTGTCTACATCACTTCCCATTCCTACACATTGGCTGTTTGGTGTAGAGAGGACGTTCATTGTGGCTGGTGTAGCTGACAGTGAGGGAGCCACTTCAAATCCTTCAATCTCCTCTGTTCCTGAAAAGCACAATTTAGATATAAAACCAAAAGCACTGACTCACACCATTGTATTATTGTCTAGTTTGGGGTGGGAAAGCGATTTCTAAACAGCCATATTGTAACTCTCTCTCTCTAATCTCTTTACTCATCAGGGAAATTCCACCGTATCTTCTTGGTGAAAAGGATTTGCATATTTTGAGTGAAACTAAAACAACTAAAACTATTTATAAACTGACAGTTCTTATCTGAAAAGAGAAACTAAGGATGGGAATCCTTGTGGAATCCATTACAGAATCCAGAACCAATAATAAGAGCAGGCTTTTAAAGAAATAAAAAAAGAGAATGTTAGGGACTGTAAAGAAACACAAAAGCGTCTTGTACTGTCTTTGAATTGCACCAAACAAATCTCCATTGATATGCCTTGCTTTAGATTTAGTTAATTAAAGCAAAGTATACATATTATTCTTTGGAAAGTTCAGAACAACTTGCATGGAAGTCCAAGGCTATCAGTACTGAGCAATGCAAGGCTTGCTTAGCTTTTATAATGTTAACTGCTTAACATGCCCTCCATTAATTCTCTAGGCCAGGGATCAGCAAACTTTTTCAGCACGGGGCCGGTCCACTGTCCCTCAGACCTTGTGGGAGACCAGACTATATTTTGAAAAAAGAAAAAAAAAGAACAAATTCCTATACCCCACGTATAACCCAGTGATGCATTTTAAATAAAAGCACACATTTTGCTCATGTAAAAACACGCCGATTCCCAGACCGTGGGCCAGATTTAGAAGGCGATTGGGCTGGATCCGGCCCCCAGGCCTTAGTTTGCCTACCCGTGTTCTAGGCACTCAGTTTTCAGAAAGTGTTTTTAGACCAGGCAAGTTGTGTGTCTAAAGCTTCACTAGATATATTTAAAAACAATCATTTTTAGCTTTCAGATTGTGTATATATAGTCTGATCATTTTGCTCTGCTGCACAGCTGGCAACAAGCTATTCCAGGCTTAATTAACGCTGTTTTGCACGAGTGGGAAATAGAAGTCATCTTTCCAGAGAAGAAACAGCATCCTACCCTCCCACCAAAACTGAGAGGGCGAAGAAACTGCAGTTACCTTGGGAAACAAAAAGGTATGCACTGGAGGCTACTGCACCAAACTCATTTTCAGCAATGCATTTAAATATTCCAGAATCTTCAGGAAATGCTTCTGTAATCACTAAGGTGCAAACTTCCTCTGGAAGGAGGAAATAGCTGAATGAGACACTTAAAAATCAATTTTTAAACATAGCTATATTACCATTTCTCCCATACTACCAGTGGGAATTGACCTAATTTTCCATAGAACTGAGATTTTATTGCTGGAAATAAAGTACTTCTTGGGTAAAAAGGCAGCACTATCGAAGTTCATGGTTTATTCTGGCAATTAAGGCATGGTTATTCTTATAAATTTGAAGCAGATTCTGTTGTCACTTTGTTCACTATATTCAATAAGACTACTTTCCCAAGGCAGTTCGCAAAAAACAATTCACGATTTTAAACAAACTCCAATTATGACAAAATAAAATGAATAGGCAAGGTCTAATCAAATAGCAACTGCAGAGCCTTTAAAACAGCAAGAATACATGTGTTTAATCTAAATGTAAGCCTCTGCAAATGTTAACCCCATTCAAGCTTTGAGAACTGAACCCAGGAGACCACCATACAAATGCAGGCTGGTGAATGTAGAATGTGGTTTGCCTTCATTAAAACAGCTGTGAAGGGATGACACAAATTATTAGATTCTGTGTACAAATACCACTGCAATTCAAGGTATACTTACATGGGAGTAAACTAATTCAAGTAATTAAATTAAGTAATTAATTTAATATTAATATTAATGGGTAATTAAATGGGACTGTCTTCAAAGCATTGAGCTAGACACCAACACACCTCTTTACTAGTACAGCTAGGCTACAGACATATAAGAAATTGAGTATTATGCGCACTTTGTAGCTTACTGTTGTGTCACTTTTACACAGAAGGCCGCAGAATTTCTTACTGACGATACAGCATACAGCTTGCTGAGCAATATCTCTCAGATGCAGCAAGAAATATCTGCACACCAAAGCAGATTCTGTGCATGTTGTAACTGATGCAGGGACACTTCTGTATTGCTGCGCTCAGCTAAGCCTCATTGTACTGACTGGATGCACATTCTCATCTGGGGTCACTAGTTGTTGGATGTGCCTGGTTTTCAGCAACTAGTTCCCGCCTAGTCCTTTAGAATTACTTACCAGGGGTCAGGGATGAACAAGCCTCTGAAATACACACAAAGAGAGACAGACAGAGAGAGCGAACATCAGTGTGGACAATGGCTTAATTGTTATGCTCAGGACAAAGTTCCTAGCAGTAAGAGCTGTTCAACAAGCTGAGTACACAGGTTTCTAATGACTCTAGTAAATACTGTTGCAAGATACATAACCTAATAAATATACTATACCGATAGTCCCACTGATGAAAAACGCATCTGTCACTGGAGCCTCTTGAAGATGTATGTGGAATGTCATTTAATATGAGGGACATACGAGATGAGGCTTGATTCTGGTACTGATGCAGTTTGAAATGCCATGCAGGCTTAGCATTTCATAATAGCCTTCTTATCAGTTTATAATCTGTGCTATTTGTCATCCAATACAACCCATTTGTTCTCATTTTAATGACTGTCCCACTTCCTTTCCCCAGGGTTGCACAGTCCCACCTGTTTTTACCTCCAGCAGGTGGGCTGGAGGAGGGATGCATTGTTGGAAAAGAGCTGAAACTGAGAGAGCGTGCTTGAAGTCTGGGAAAAGCACAGAGCAGAGGTTAAATTGCTGCTCTTATTCAGTACTGATCTCCAGTGCCTCAGCATATACTGCATATCAAATATTTTCCTGTACGGCCTGGGACAAAGCCACTTAATCAAACACTTTAACAATACTATTAGGTTTTGACCTTAGGTTTCAATCAAATTATGCCAAGAGTGCAATCTGTACTGCATTTCAATCAATGGAAAGACTATTGATCTTAATAGTTTAGTGAAGCCTACTGAAAATTAAGATCTGAAAGACACAAGCTGTGAACCTTAAGATACAACTAAGCACTTATTTCCTTGCCAGCATTACTAGACCTGTTGGCCTTCCATGAGGCTGTAGAGCAAAATTAGTTTTCTGTCAACCCTAAGCTAGCATTAGGCCCCAAAACAACAGGAATACACAATAGTTTAATTGTTATTTTACATATATATCTGTGGTAGAAGGAGACATTTGCATATAATTTTGCTTGAGCAATTTTCTTCATTTCTGTCTTAATTAACTAGAAATCAAGAATGTGTGGGCACATTAATTCATATGCAGCATAAAAATGTAGTTTCTCTCAGTCTGGAATTAGACATGCTTGTCCTCCACATGCTTTTAATCTAGATTAAGGTTACCAGACGTCCCTGTTTCCCGGGGACAGTCCCCATACAAAATCCATTGATGTTGAAAAGTGTCCCCAGATTCATTGAAAACAATCTGGTAACCTTAATCTAGATTGATTTCAGATCTTGTTGTCCAAAGAGGGTACATGATATGTGTTTGAAAACCTTCCCCTTGAAGTGGTGGTTGCAATCTTGCTATACGCTACCTACAATGTTGGGCACCTGTGGACACACACACCTGCTGCCAAGACTCAAGACCACCTGTATCTATTTTGATCTTGTTCCAAATGGACACACTATGAGGTAATGCAGACTAAATCTGCAGTGAGCTTTTATTTTCAGAAATAAACTGGTTTCTCAAGAAGTGCTTTTCAAGGGCAAAAAAATCTAGATTGTGTGTGGACTATGTAGACAAAAACAAATAGTCTCCACTGATTCTAGAATAAAATGTCACATGTACACAGCCTAAGTCCATGGGCCACACTTTTGAAAGCTCCATTACCAAAAGGCCAATATAAAAGCTTTTTAGGGGCTAACTAGATATTATGCAGACATCTGGCTGCTGCCAATCCACATGTCTCTTCCCAATATCATCTAAACTCTCCTTAGCAAAAGAAAACACATGAAAAGGCATTGGCTCAGCATGCCTCTATCCCTGTTCCCATTCATTGGCTGGTACTTGCAGATAATGGGGAAATGCTGAACAGGACAGTCATGTATTTCTTTTACTAGATGTTACCATGGACACCAACAGGAGAGATGCAGTTCAGCAGCAGTCACACAACCCCATAAACACCTGGTTATAATGCAGTCATACATATATTAATCCAATAGCGTATTTTCCTTGAAACATCAATGAGATCTGAGTAAACGTGTAGTATCAGACTGCATGTTTCATGGTAGAAGCTTGTAATATTTAACTGCATTTTATTCAGCAAGTAGATATTTAATTGTTAGGTTTGCCGTGCTATTCAACTATTGGCTGCTTAAGTCTCATTGACTTCAACAGGATTTGCTGAACACTGTACACAAACTTGAGACATTTTTGCAGACTACAGCTTGTTTAGATTTGTTAAATTCCACAGATAGAAACAATCTTTTTTCCTTTTATAAATTGAAATTGGAAATTTGGGTAGTAGATACAGAAGTTTTCTTAAAAATCAGGAAACCTACTTTTTCTCAATATTCGGAAGTCTGCAGAATCGATTATTTGATTGTGCTCTCTGTACCAGTGAACTTGAAGAGTGGGTGATGCCCGTATTCGACATTCAAACACCACTAGCTGGCCGTTGGTAGTTCTAATGTTTTGAAGACCCTGAAGGAGTTAAAAAGTACTGTAAATAGGCATGACATAAGACTTCCCCACACTTACCGTATGTTTTGCTTTATAAGACTCACTTTTTCCCTCCTAAAAAGTAAGGGGAAATGTGTGTGCGTCTTATGCAGCGAATCCAGGCTGCACAGCTATCACAGAAGCCAGAACAGCAAGAGGGATTGCTGCTTTCACTGCGCAGCGATCCCTCTTGCTGTTCTGGCTTCTGAGATTCAGAATATTTTTTTTCTTGTTTTCCTCCTCCAAAAACTAGGTGCGTCTTGTGGTCTGGTGCGTCTTATAGAGCAAAAAATACGGTACTTTGCTTAGAGAGAAACGGGGGATCAACAGTTTGGAACTGGATTTTTATTTTCTTGTACACTGCTTAGAGATTTTTGTAATTCAACTGTATAGAGATTGTCAAAATAAAGAGGAAATGAACAGTATTATTTAAAAGAATTTGTATACCACTTAAATAAAACCTCTAGCTGCAGTTGTGGATTTTCACTTTTTGAAATATGGAGAATATTTCAAAGAGATATCACTAAGCAAGAGGGAACATCTGGAGGTAGATTCCAAGGGGAAGCAGATTAACACAAAAGCCCTGCAAAGGATGTCTAGCCCAGCATCCCATTTCCTATACAGTGGTACCTCGGGTTAAGAACTTAATTCATTCTGTAGGTCCGTTCTTAACCTGAAACTGTTCTTAACCTGAGGTACCACTTTAGCTAATGGGGCCTCCTGCTGCCACCGCACGATTTCTGTTCTCATCCTGAAGTAAAGTTCTTAACCCGAGGTACTATTTCTGGGTTAGTGGAGTCTGTAACCTGAAGCACCTGTAACCTGAAGTGTCTGTAACCCGAGGTACCACTGCATAGCAATCAAAACCTGGGAGGGAGATTTAGCAACCTGCCTCCTGTGTGCAGAAATGCTTTCCGCTCCTGCCACAGCACCTTTGGCTACAGTCTGCTGCTGTCTAGATCAGTGTTTCCCAAACGTTTTTGGGCAACGGCACACCTGTTTACTGAAAAAAAATCTCGCGGCACACCACCATTAAAGCCCCGCCCCGTGACGTCAGCGCGCAGCGTCACGCTGGGAGGGACGCACAAAAGTGAAAGTTTTTCCCCTCCCCCTTGCCGGGGAACCTCCAAGCTTTGGGCAGGCAGGCAGGCAGAGCTGGGAAGGGGGTTTCCAGGGGACACGGCAGCTCCTCGAAAGGCTTCTCTCAGCTGCGCTCAATCCTCCTCGGAGAGGATTTCCCCTCCGGTCCCATGCCTTCGTTTGGGGCATCGCTCCGGCTGCTCCCTCTCCCGCCGCGCAGGAGCGATGCCTCTCTCTGGCTCTCCCTCCGCGCAGGCTGAGGGAGGGAGGGAGGTGCGCGTGTGACCCGTCTCTGCTGGGAGACCAAACCCAGCGAGGCAGAGTCGCGCGGAGGCGCCCAGGCAGCGCTGCCGGCTGCGAGGAGGAGCGCCAGGCAGCAGCAGGAGGCGCGGCCTCTCCTCGCCGCCGCCGCCCCGCCTCTCGCCGCCCGACTCGCCCGCCTCCCTCCAGGCATCTCGCGGCACACCAGCCGATGTCTCACGGCACACTCGTGTGCCGCGGAACACCGGTTGGGAAACACTGGTCTAGATTATGCTACTTACCTTTATAAATACAGGGGCAGCTTCATATGTGGATCCAGTCTGGTTTTTTGATGGGTTTTGCATCTGTATGTTAAAAAAAAAGATATATTACTCCCACCAGATGTCAAAGAGAAAAATAACTACCAAACTCTTAGAAGACATCTGAAGGCAGCTCTGTTTAGGGAAGCTTTTAATGTTTGATAGGTTATTGTATTTTAGTGTTTTGTTGGAAGCCGCCCAGAGTGGCCAGATGGGCGGGGTATAAATATTATTATTATTATTATTATTATTATTATTATTATTATTATTATTATTATTATTATTATTATTTCCAGAGAAGCTGCATATCGTTCACTTCTGACAAAAGGAAAAAATAACTTCTAAGAACTTTATCTGGAGTTTGCACACTAGGTTATCTATGATACAGTTCTCTTCTGATAATAATGATTTATGCTCTCCATACCAAAAAAAATAAAATAAATCCCTTATTAGAAAAAAGAAAAATGGAAGTTTTATGGAAGAAAATGAACGAGTTATGGTTTTAAGGCAGTGATGCCTTGGCCCTCCAGCTGTTTTGGGACTACAACTCCCATCATCCCTAGCTAACAGAACCAGTGGTCAGGGATGATGGGAATTGTAGTCCCAAAACAGCTGGAGGGCCAAGTTTGGCCATCACTGTTTTAAGGCATCTCCACTTGAAGTTTTAGATGTGTGTCCTAGATATGCCAATGTAATGCTATTAATTCGAACAAGTCACGTAGCTCATCTGCTTGTCCCATCATAAGAGGTCAGCAGCCTGGGATTCTCACAGGGTCATGGTAATGGGGAGTTGTGGCGGCACACAACCCTCCATGGCATGGGGTTCTTCTCATCGCTTATGGAAATCAACTAGCTTGCACTGTGAGCTGCTGAACAGGAATAGTCAATTATGTGGTAACCATCATATTATGACTGTTAACATGTAAACCAGACCTAGTCCTTGGTACTTAAGTGTCCACAGCTTCTAGATATGCTTCCTTGACTTGGCACCCTCCAAATGTTTTGGACTACAACTACCATCAGCCCCAGCCAGTAAAACATCTGATGGACACCAGTTGGGGAAATCTGCCTTTTGGAAAGTATTTCAGCTGCAATATAGAAATTTGGGATTCTGGAATAAGTAGAAACTCTTGCCTTTGACAGATGAAGAACCAAGTCATCAGAATATTTTACATTTTTACAACTGATTTCTTCCTATCGACTATTGAAATAAGGAAGGAAACATTGGCAAATTATGCTGATTGCTGTAGATTTGGACATATGGATGCACCTGTGTCAATAAATATATTTTCTTTAGCTTTTTGCTAAATGAGTTTATTCGATGGTCATTAATGGCTAGAAGAACCTTCAGTTGCTTTTGATGGCTGGTGGATACTAACTTGTGAACAACACATACATGGATGGGAGTTGGAAAGAACAAGCTTCAAACTGTAGGCATGCTATGTTTGTTTTTGGGAGACTCCATGCTCCTTTCAGGATTTGTGGTACCTGCGTGCTTGTCTGCATTCACAACTTGTACATTTGTAAAGAGATATTTATGTCTCTAAAATTTCTTTACAAGAAAGCCAATTCCATAGGGGCTGCCTGAAACTGCCTACTAGTTAATATAGTGTACAAAAAATTCTACCACTGATAATATATTTGCTTTTTTACTTTAGCAGAATCTTATAAAAAGAAACCGATGTAATCTCTCCCCACACTTTCCCCTAACAACTTGAAAGGCATTTAAATCCCTGGATGTTTTGAATTCTCCATCTCTATACTAAGTAGCTGCTTTGATCCAACTGTCCTTTCTTAAATGTCTTTGGAAGAATATGACAAATGGCTAAGCTCCAGGGTAGCCACATGACTGCTTCTAATCCTCTCATTGATAGATGCCAAAAAAAAAACCCCAACCCCAGCCAGACATGTTTTAAATGGGGGGAGAAATAAACCAATGCAGACAAACTGGAATTTCAATGCAGGAGTCAACGTTTTGCCAGAATTAATGCAAAGGGAACAGGAAGTGTTTAACCTACTCTTTGAGGGTCAGTGGATAATGGCTGAATTAAAGTGGAATAACTGCAACATGCTTTGCTGCTGCTGCTGCTAAACTCTCCGCTGGCTGGTGATCCAATGGTCAGTGACAGGCTGGAAGTTTTCCGCTCGGTCCTAAGTGTATTGAGGGCAGGGGAGAAACAATAATAAGCACAGCTTACTGGGAGACGGACATACGTTTTTATTGGGTGATTATGCATACAATGGAGAACTTCTTCACTTACTGTGACATTCCTCTGGCCCAGCCAGTATGCTGACACTCACAGAGAAGAGCTTGGTCAGGATTTCCTTGTAAACCTAGAGGAAACAAGATCAATCAGGCTTGTATGTTAAACATAATTCACTTTATCTTCCCTCGCCCTGAGGGGAACCAATGAGCAAGTTTAATAGATTGGGATGGTGAAAACCGAATGTCAGGTAGACAGCATGCCATGGAAAGGACGGCACTATTACAATTCTAGCAGTATCACCTCTGGATGAAAACATAAGTGAAAATACAATGCTGCAGCCTCTTCAACTTTTTGAAAGGTCCTCTAGATATTAAGCTTTTTTAATCATATGTTATTCTTATAACTGCAGGCAACCTCCAAGAATTCTGGACCAAGACAGATATCTAGACTTAACCATAGCTAGTAATATTTGTGCAGCTGGCAGGGAACATTTGGCCCCCATCCCTGCCCAAGTGTCTTGCAGGGACAGGAAAAGCTGCCCCTGATTGTACTGCAAATCTTGCAGCAAACATGCATTGTAGGAAGAGCCCTAAATTTAGGCTTGGCAGCTCTCGATCCAGTTCTCTGCCTGTGGTCACATCCACACCAAACATTTAAAGCGCTCTTATACCACTTGAAACAGTCATAGCTTCCCCCAAAGAATCCCAATAACTCAAGTTTGTTTTGGGCACTGGGGATTGCAGCTCTGTAAGGGGCTTCAAAGCAACTGTTTTAAATGTGTGAGGGTTTTTTTATTTGATTTTAAATTGTACTGCTTTAACATCTTGCTGTTTGCTGCTGCAGGTTCCTTTGGGAAGAAGGGTGGGATACAAATATAATATATAAATAAAGCAATAAGCAACTCTCAGCACCCTTAAACTACAGTTCCCAAGAGTCTTTGTGGGGAAGCCCCAACTGTTAAGTGTGCTTTAAATGTTTTGGTGTAGAAGTGACCTCACTCTCTCCTCCTCTGTGTAATTGTTAGCTCTTTAAATAGATAAGTTCAGTGTGGCACAGTATTGCTGGGAGTTTGCACTACTCCCTGACTGCAGTGATGCCACTCTTGGCCATGTAAAGATTTGTCATTACAGATATCACTGGGTGTGTGTGTATGTGTAGGTATTATTATTATTATTATTATTATTATTATTATTATTATTATTCCCAACCCACCTGCCTGGGTTGCCCCAGGACCTGGTAGACCAAAGCTTGAATACCCCACGCAGCCATGAAGCTCACTGGGTGACATTGGGCCAGTCACTGCCTCTCAGTCTAACCTACCTCACAGGGTTGTTGTGGAGAGTAAATGAGGAGGGACAGAACTGTGTACACCACCTTGAGCTCTTTAGAGGAAAGGTGGGATATAAAGATGACAAACGAATAAATAGAAACAACAACAACAATAACAACAACCAGTTATTTATAAAAAATAATAATAACTACTAGGTATGGAACAGAAATAAAATGAACAGTCTCAGTATGGTTAAGAAAGTAAATAATTTATAATAATTTATAATAATAATAATAGAGAAACATGCTAAATAGGAAGGCATGTCAGGATTACATTATTACCATGTAATATGGGATGTTACACGATAATGTTTAAATGGAAATGTTTAGAGCTCAATTTTCAAAGTCTACTTTGGGGCTACTTTTTCCTTAAGATGTTCTTAGTTATTTCTTTGAACTTCTCAAATAGCATTTACTGCTTCAGGAAGTGGATTTTACCTCCTGGAAATAAGGGTCCTTAGCACTGCAACCTGAATAAAAGAAAATGGTGATAAATATCTTAAAATGACAATAACCTTAGAAATTGCAAGAGCCACTGAAACCAGAAATGAAGAGCTGGATCTTGACTTTATTTTAGAATGTTACAACATTCCAAAGACATGCTTTCTTCTTTCACTCTTTTGCTGCGTGCAAATTTCAATAAAATGCTCCACAGTGAAATCTTTGGATAGAGGACAGTTTATGAATAATTTAATAAAATATCAAAATTGGGTGTTGTTTCCAGTGTTGGTCCTATTTAGAACAGACCCAGTGAAATAGATAGACAGGTCTAACTTAGGTACATTAATTTCATTGGGTCTGCTCTGAGTAGGACTTACAGTGGTACCTCAGTTTAAGAACATTCCTGTTTACAAACTATTCAGTTTACGAACTCCGCAAAACCGGAAGTAGTGTCCCAGTTTGTGAACTTTACCTCGGTCTAAGAACGGAATCCGAATGGTGGAAGGGCACCGGCGGCGGGAGGCCTCATTAGGGAAAGTGCACCTCGGTTTAAGAATGGTTTCGGTTTAAGGACTTCCGGAACGGATTAAGTTTGTAAACCGAGGTACCGCTGTATTGGATACATCAATTGGTGTAAAAGCTCATAAGGCTCTCTACAATTCAGATCTGTTCTAGTTTAAGAAGATTCTGAGCTGAGGGAACACTCAGATAACCCAGATGAGAGATCCCAATGAACCAATTTCCTTGCCACCCTAAAGAACTCAATTCCACAGACACTTTAGCACACTTGTAATATAACTAACCTTGTACTGGGCATTTCAGCCTCCATTGGGTACTCTACACTTATGGGAACAAAGTTATAACAGGGTGTAGCTTACCAGGAAACTTTGGTGATTAATTTTAACAATCAGATTTGTCAAAAATGTGATGATGCAAGGTTGAATCATCCTGCTACCAATTGACCCAAGAAGCTAAGATCACATTTGAATAATTTCACATTACTCAAGAACAGCTTCATCAATGTAACAGTACAACATATTCATAACTGGTAAGGAGAAACAAAACTGGTGCTTTACTCCACGTATCTGTACATCAAGAGTTTCTAATTTGCTTTGGCAAAAACCTCTGCATTGTCCTGACTGCGTCCTTGGAAGAAGAAATAGCATAGACTGTACCTAAGGGAGTCATTTTAGCAACCTCAGTGTTCCACGTAAATGGCAACCTTTACTTGGTGTAACTTTAGATCTTAGTGAAGATGACGGAATTAGACTCAGCCAGATGAAGAGAGGAGGACCTTTGCAACCCAACACCAAGATTATAATAAGGTACATACCAATCATGCTGTTGACACAAACAATAATGACGACTACCTGAATAGCTGAGATGTTTGCACAATTATGCTGTCTCCAGGACAGGGACAGATGTAATACAGAGAGGGTTAGGAAAATATTATGAAGGCTTCATGAAGCACTTTGCCAGAGATCTGAAAAGTAGACAGACTATTAAATCTGTTGTAGCAACTAACATTTCTTCTGGTAGATTTTGAAATAACCTCATTTGGGTGAAGGGTGGGGGTGGGAAAAGGAATATATGAAACCCCCTGGTAAAGAGGTAAGACAGGATTCATTCTAATGCATGGGTGTGTCTTGTGCTGTTAAATAAACATGGTCTATCTGTAAAGTCTTCCACTAACTATGGATATGATGAATTATGAAAACCACATTCAAAAATCTCATTGAATTGCTATTTTAACAGGATTGTCTGCATGCTGAACATCTATGGTGTACAGTGCTTTAAAATTCTATTTGGGTTCTTACATTTTGTTTTATGCACATTACCTTTACATCCCTTTCCAGGTTTGAATGGACACAGGAGTTGAATGAATAAGGATGCTTTTGGAGAAGCAATATGATAGAAGTACTGCCTGTGGTTCAATTTTAGATGCCTCAAGGCTGAGTTAGGGAGTTACAAGTAGTTCAACAGTAACATGGCTATTCCTTAATTCACCCAAAGAGACAAGTCACTTTTCTAAAATCTCCTTGTTTATTTACCAACACTGAGAGAATATACAAGGAATTTTGATTTTTAATTGAAATCATATATTACTTAGAAAGATTAGTGACACACGTTTAGAAACAAAGGGATGTTTTAAAAGACCCACTTTTCCAAAGATCCATGGGCTATTTAGTAACATAAATGTTACTATCTCATGAATTTGATATATCATGACTGTAAAACTGAGAAGGAACAAAGGCATTCATTAACAGATGAGTGGTTCACCTAAAACCAATAAAATCAAATGGGAGTTTTGCTATAGACTTTTACACGACATGAACTTAGTCCTCTGATTGTATGTCTTTCACTTTGCATGTTTGTTTAAATCGCAAAATGCAAGGTAGTTGCCTCCAGTGCATTGAGAAAACACAAAATTGAAGTCTGGCTGGTGTTGCCATGTTATTTTTCATATTTTACGTAATAGTGGTATATTAGTTCCGGTCACTGATGATGCAGAACAAATATGAACTAAAAGCTGCATTTTTTAACTGAATTATCTATTTTAATTATGCATTTTTCTGTCATTTTATTTGTGGTTGGCCTTATTATTCTGAGTTTGGATTCCAACAAGGCTGCTAAGGTAAGAGAGTTTTGTGTTTTCTCAATCAAATGTAGCCCTGAAGAAGTTCTGAATCAGCAGTAGGGGTCAGCTAAGAGACATCACAATATCCTATGGCAATCAATTCTGTAAGAGGATTTTCTTACAGAATTTGCTCGTCTGGTATTTTTTTTACAGATGAACAGGAATATATAGAGCAAGGAAGTAAAAGCTTAATGTGATCATCTGAGCCAACATGACAGGTGACAAGAAGGAAGAGAATTAACGTTCTCAAATGAATTTCTAAAACGTGCCAAATGCTAGTCACAAGAGACTCCTGTATACAGCATAGAGATGTAGAAAGCCCAGTAAGCATTCAGTGCATAAGGTTTGTAGGTCCCAACTTTTACAAAGCCTTTAAAAATGTATTTGGTAGCATTTAAGAACAGATCCAGCTTTTTTAAAAGGCTCCTGGATATTTTGCCTTTGAAGAAGACATAGCATATAATAGAGATGCCAGCTAAAAACATGTCATTACTTGTACTGCTAATCCCATGAGAAGGCTCGTGATATTTGAGAGCTAAGCACTGGCAATTTTGATAGATCGGTTGGTAGAGAATGAGATTTTTAACCTCAGAGTCATGGGTTTGAGCCCCATGTTGGGCAAAAGATTCCTGCATTGCAGGGGTTGGACTAGATGACCCTAGTGGCTCCTTCCAACACTATGTTTCTAGGTAGGAAAACTACACAACATAGACTTAGAGTGCTATAAGGCTAATCTGTCACTAGAAACCACATTCCTGCAGAATGTTTGTTCCCATTCAGAGGAAATTAACCACTGTTGGAAGACATCCAGTGACAAGGGGGCAGGGCAGGGAAATAACCATATACCAAAATGGAATTAATACAGAAACAATAGTATGTAACTCAGGGAGGATAGTTCTCTTCTCCGTCCTCAGATCTTAGTTGTTTAGTAAAGAATTATGTTTCCTAAGAAGCTATTCTTGCAGAGCCTCCTAGTGGCAAAGATTTACGTTTTGGCAGATCTGTTAAAGCCATTCAACAATAGCAAAAATCCAAGGGAATTTTTTCATGGTGGCCCTTTACTGTTTCCTTGATCATCATCATCATTTGCCTGCTGGTGGTGTCAGACATGATATTGCCAGTCATATTTCCACCAGTACTAGCACCTGTGAAGAACTTTATGTGAAAAGCGCCCGTAGATGCTTCCTCTTCTCCAGATTCTTGAATTGTATTGTGATGCATCCAGAGGCCCAGTAAGAAGTTGGAGCTCACAGGTAGGTACATGACTGTACTAACTCAAAACTAACTTGGTTGGGCTCTCCACATTTTTTTTTTTTAAAAAGGATGCAAGATAAAATCTCTCTTGGATTTGAGATTTTTAAACGTGGAGAGGATTAAGGGAACAAAATGGAAAATAGATGGCCTTACTTGGCACCCAGGAGAAAGGCAAGTAGACTTTCAGTATGCTTTCAGTTCAGCTAGTTGTACGTTAACAAACCAATCCAGATTAGGAAATCAGGGACAAATTTGTAAGATATCTTCCTTATCACTGCATATTCTTAGCTAGATCTCACATACCTGGAATTAAGGACTGGAGATCACTGGCCCCAGAGGGTGTGATAGATACTTATCTGTGCCTTTCCCCTGCATGGCTTCTATGGTTTTCAGGACTTCTTTTTCTTCCTTCTTTTAGTCAATTAACCACTAATGCAAGGCAATAATAGACACTTGGATCCATGGGGCTTTTTTTGTTTGTTCTGAGACTATGGAGTTCTTAATTTGATCTCTACTCCCCCAGCTATTTTTATTTGCTCATCTGTCAGCAACCCCTTTGAAAGTAACTGCTCCATGCTTGTTCCCCAAGCTGCTTCTCTAAAAATTAATGAAAGTCGGTGGGTTCCCCAAGGATGCAAGAAAATCCCTGGAACATGTTCTTTTGTGGGTGACTATGTAGGGGATATATGCCCACATTAAGTTATGACAGGGAGAAGAGAAGAAATGCCAAGAAATTCGTGCTAACAGGGCAGAGGGGTATTTAAAAGTCAACATCCAGTCAGAACAGCTCAGTTGCAAGCCAAATAGAGGATGATAGAAAAATTAACTTAGTATTTATTTAGTACAATTTGAATTGTGCTTTTTAAAGATGTCTGCATCCTTGAAGGTAAAATAAAGATATTTGGCTAGGAACAGTCCATTCTCTGTGTGCAATTTCTTTTCTATTTCCCCCCCCCCTTTTTTTAAAAATGATATTTATTAGAAATTTAAGAATTACAGAAAAAAGAAGAAAAGAAAACAACAAAAATTTTGACAAGACATACATTACAATACATAAAAAAGCATAAAAAACAATACAGCAATACAGCAAAAAAAACACCAATAACATTAAAACACACATCCAATGTTCCATATCTTTATCTTTCATTTACTTGTTTCATCGACCTCCTCACACCTCCCTTTTTGTATTCTAATTTAATTAATTGTTTCAGCAAATTCTTTCCATCTTTCTCAATTTTTGTTATATAATTTATCTTAACGATCTAACCTATTAATTAACTCAGCAAATCCTTTCCATCTTTCACTATATTCTGTCATTCAATTTACCTTAATTTATTTTAACCTTATCTTACCATAAAAAAACCTTAAAACTTAAAACTTAATACTTATTTGTACATGACTCCTTATATCATTTCTACTAAAGCCAAATAGTTTCATTCCAACATTTTTCCTAATACTCGTTAATTTTACACTAATTCTCAAAATAAAATTTTAAAAACTTTCTTCCAATCTTCATCCAACGTCTCTTCTTCCTGGTCTCGGGTTTTGTCAGTCCTTCTTGTCCATTCCATCTAGTCCATCAACCTGGTGATCTTATGTCCGAGGCTCTTAAGTCTTTTCCATGTCCCTTCTGCAGATCTTCTTCTTGTTTATACCTGCACTTTACTTTGTCTTTTGTTGATCTTTTTCTTAATTTCTTTCCTTTCTCATTGGGGGGTAGGCCTCGGGGGGACTCCAATCCAAAAATATATCCATCTCCCCTCAGCAGATCAGCCCATTCCCCACAGTCCCATTCCCCACAGTCAACACTGTAATCCAGAAAGTATTTAAGAGCATGTTTCAAAGTCCTTCCAAAATTAAGAGCCCTCACAACTCCAGACCCCCCCTGGTCCACTCCAGATTCAAACTTCAAGAACAGCGGCTTATGCTCCTGCAAGGCCTTGAGTCTCTCCATTTGTGTTACTTGAGGTTCAACAGCAACCTCCTCCATTATCTTCTGCACTTGCACTTGCCCTGTCAAAACAGGTTCCTGGGTTGGTTCCTGAATGGTTTCTATATGGGTATTCGCCGTTTGTCCAAAGTTTTTGACTGCAACAGTCATCAAATCCATCTTCTCATGCATCTGCTCCAGCAAAGCGCTTGTCTTGCAAAAAGCAAGCACCAAAACTTCTAAACACATTTTTATTCAAGGTCAGAGTCTGGTCTCACAATCCTAATCTCCACAGCTGTGAAATCCCCAGATCGACTCCAGCAACAATTTAACAAGCTCCCTCTAGAGGAGACAATTTCTATTTGTATCCATCTTTTGAAAGCAGAACCAACAAAAGAAAATTACTTTCATTTTTCAAATATTTTGTTTATTTTGAATACAAAAGGCAACATTGGAATCAATTTGTTTCTCTTTTTTAACTATCTGTCAAAAGACGTTCCATTCACAGTCAATGAACTTCTCCATAAATTTCTGTCTCTGACACCCCGTTCCCAGGTTTGAGACGGTGGGAATTTATCTTTCTTTACTCTCTCTCCTGCAGGCTTGAACAATCAAAAATTCCCCCCCTTTTCTCCTGCTTCCAAGAGGGGTTTTGGTGGTAATAACTGAAGGAGATTTAGACCTTTATATACGACTTTCCAGACTTTAGCTTGTAAAGTTTTTGCTTCAATCTATTTACAAAAACGGGAGGCGGACTTCCTGTTTAGAACCTTCCCGATTCAGTGCCAAATTAAAATGTTTCTTAATCCAATTTTCCGTTCTACTCACGGGTACTTGTTTAGAGTCCAATTGTCCACAGGAAAAAGTCAGCACTCTCCAGCAACGGCTGTGCAGCTTCACTCCGTAAAAGTAGCGGTTGATTCAAAACACCGCGCCACTCACCCCACGTCGCTTCGGATCCCCGAAAAAGGGTTTCCCTGTGAGTAGGGGAGGCGCTCCTGGTGTCAGCCGAATCCCACGTTCCCAGGCTTCCTCCGCCTGGGATTTTTGAAGGGTCTCCGCCTTCGCCGTGGCGGCAAGACCCGATTTTCACGGAGCGGGTTCCTCTCGGTCAGAGGAACTCCGCCATTGCCGATGGCGCTAACCCGGAAGGTGCAATTTCTTTTCTAAAGCCACTGATTCCTTAATTGTGCTGGCTTTTTGTTTTTAATACCTGCATTTTGTTTTTTCTTACTGCCATAAAAAGGTATTTCCTAGTTCTGTGCTCTTTATAAACATTTCAGAAATTCCACACAAACTGGCCATCCTCAAAATGTCATCGGAAACAGGTTTTGCTTGGTCTCTCAGAGAATCTTTTAAGTGTTGAGGAAACTTTCACAGGGCTATGCAACTGCTCAAAAGTACTTTGAAATATGAAATAAATAGTTTGGGGGGGAAACCCTTATTTGCTACTTTAAGAACCCATTGCCAAGCGCTAGGTCTAAATTCACCTTAGAAGTGGGGGTGGGGGGGAGAATCCCACTCCCTGGGTGCGTCCATCCATATAAAGGCCAACATGTACGGTAACTCAAGGAGACATTGCTAAGATTGTGGACATTGGTTATGAGCATGATTCAGTACTTTTGCTATCCTGGGATGAGGTAGTCTTTAGCTGTCCCACAAGCAGCCCTGAATTACTATTTGACACAAACATTGTGGCTCCTGCTCTTCTACAATTCTATAGTCTGAAATGACACAACACTGTGTGAATGCAGTTAATGTGCATGCTTTTAAAAAGTTTGATTAGCAGCTGGCCTGAGGCAGGAGGTGGGAGGAGAGAGAGAACAGAAATGGGACTGGGTGAGGAGGGAGAGTTCAACCATTCTCCTTCCATGGTCCTGATGACAGCTATTTGCATCAGAAGGCAAGCTTCCATTGGCACCAAATCATATATACTAATAGCAAAACTCATTCTCCAAGCAACAGACCTGGTATAACCATGCTCAAGAGGGAGGTATCAGCAGGCCTAAGGGAAACAAAGTTTTTGCAGAAGTACTTAAAAACCCAAGGTGGTGGGGGTGCGAATCCCAGAACAGCCCAAAGAAAACTGTATGCGTTAAGAGGCCATAATGAATGTCTGCTGGGCAGTGGTGTTGGGGAAATGTACAGTACTCTGGAAAAGCATGTGGCTTGCTGACATCTTGAACAGGAGTGCTGTTCAGTGAAACGTTTTAGTGCAGGTCCCACCTGAATGTTCTAGTTTCTGTTCTACAGATCTGGCAGCTGCTACTCCTAGCACTTGTGGATAACCCTGTCAAGTAACAAACTTTGTCAATTTGTGCAAGAGGAAATATAATATTCTCAGCAGGACACAGGTACATTCTTGGGGGTGTCACTCAGTGGTGGAAGACATGATTTGCATGCAAGAATTCCCAGGTTTGGCCACTGCCTTCACCAGGAAGAAGTGGGAAAAACTCCCTGTCTGAAACACTGGAGAGCTGCTGCTAGTCAGTGTGGGCATACAGAGCTAGATGGGCCAATGGTCTAATTTGGAATACTGGCATCTTCCTATGAGCCAGCCTGAGCCACAAATCAAAACATTTTTGTTCCAACAACAAAATGGTTTTTGGTGAGGGACTGAAGGTCTAGTAATCTCATCACCTGACCTAGTAGCTGCTGCTCTGAGCCATTTGTTCTCGAGTACAAAAGCCTTATTGCAACCCACTGGTAGGCTCCACCTCCCTACTTGCTAATCACCAATCCCTGTCATATACAGTTTGGTAAACCAATTTATACAATGACTGTTCAAATCAAACTTCAGCCCTTATATTGCAAAAGCTTCAGCTACATTTCCCCCCCATCGTTAGTTTAGCTCACCAAGAGCAAGGATTTACAAGAGTAACAACTCAAGCCATGTAGGGCTTTCTAATGGAATGTCAGCTTTAACTGCAACCGGAAGCAGGTAGGAAGCCAGAGTCTCTTCTTTTTGTAGAAATTGAGTAATATGGATATGGTCCTAACAGCAAACACTTGCTAAACTGGAGCAAGCCGCACCTGCTGTGGCTTCTAAGAAGTCTTCAAGAGTGGCACTGCACACAGCACATTGCAGTAATACTATCCATCTTTTCACAGATCTGTGAAAATGGCTGAATGTGAAGCAAACACTTGTAATCATTCTACAAAGTGCAACAGGGAGCCACTGATGCATACAGAGATATGTTTTTCAGCATCTTGTAACAGACTATTTCTTAAGGTTGTAATCGCAGAGTCCTTTGTTAATACAGTGCTCCTATTGCAGATTGTATGAGAGCACAGGTCATTGTTTCCTACCTTAGCTGACTGCCTTGGAAGGGCTAGCACACTTTTGAACTGGAAATTGTCTACATATAATGTTTAGCTGTGCACTTGGTGAAATTCACTGCCATAATGTGCTCTCATGACAAATGGTTTATCTCACTTCTCATTAAATAAGTCCAAAACCTAATTTCTCAGACACTTAGACAACTGATTCAGCTGTCCTCAAATGGGAAAACATTGCAACTTGAGAAAACAAGGATTTATCACAGGTCAACTTAAAGCCACTAAAATGGAAGAATAATGCAATCTTGCCAAACCCATGCACTTTCAAGCAGAGACAATCTAATGATTCAAAGAGAATATAAAATACACCAAACACTGCAAATTTAGAGGATGCAGTGCTGAATTTAGATGTATTCTTCACAAGCACATATTTCAAAAAAAGCTAATAAAATCGGAATTGATCAATCATCCCATGGGGCTCAAAGAATGAAGGACAGGCACCAGTAAAAACCATGATAAATGGATTGGAGTATATAATGGACAGTGTGCTGCAGCATATGGAGGGCTACACTGAACCGATGTTTACCCTGTGGATGCAAGTTTTCTGTGGGCATCATTACTCAGCTAAGAGGTTGAAATATTCAGAATCAAAGATGAACAAATGGCTGCCCAATTAAAATGAAGGTGAGTGTGATCTATGTATTTGTTCTTCTTCATACTGATTCCTGAAAGTAGAAGTCCAGAACCGATATGGCATTTGCAAGAGAACAACAACGAATCATGGCTATCCTGTTGTTGTATAGGTTGGGCTTGTACATCAGCTGCTGTCTTCCTCCCACTACCTTCCCCCCCAAAACAACAACAACAACACACCTCTGAATTTTTATACACTGTCTTTCTGGCCACTAAATCCACAGTAAAATATACTATCTTTTATAAAAGCAAATTGCATGTTTACACTTTGCCTTTTGCAGAGTGCTGCTTCTTTGCAAGTTCTTTCCTAGAGGAGTGCAGCAGTGCCTGAAAATACACCACAAACATAATTAGGTGTTTTGATAGCAAGTGGATGCGGATTTTTTGGATTAACGGAATAGCAGAGGTCTGTATTCCTGCCAGACAATCTATCCATTAGCGCTAGGAAGCCCAGGCCATGGATCCGGCCTGTCTGAGGGATGTATAGCAGAATCCACTCTTGGAAACCTGATCTGATTAACTTCTAATTTTAACTATGTGTGTAGCATTTAATATAGAAGCAGCTGATGGTGCATAAATCTACTGGCCTGTCAAGCAGCTCAAGTGCAGGACTAAAGTAGAGGTCTTTCTTCCAGCTGAAAGCGAAAGCCTGGAAGCTGTGCTTTGGTTTTTTAACGTGCTGCCATTGCACCTGAAAAACAAACAAAGAGCAACGCAACCTCCTTATTACAAAACACAAAAGGTGTACAACACCCCAAAGCACTGTCAGGGCTTAGCATTGTAATCACAAAGCTGTGATCAGATTTTTTATTTTTTTTGCCCGATGGTTAAATGACATGCTGTTTTTACATACCTGTTTGTGTTTGTATAAGCAGTAAAAACAAATACAAAAAAATTCTGGTCATACAATCTTCCAGAAAGGACTCTACTGTTCAAACCTGAGTGTCCCTGCTGAGACTCATCAATCTCCTTGGAAAATGTTGCATGCAAATCGCACCGCAAAAGTTTTCAAAGGGTGGCCTTCCATGAGCGGAGGCTAAGCCGTTGGTAGACCCTTGAGCTACTGGGTGTCACACTAATCACTTAGGGATAAATTGAGGAAGTGATCTCAGGGTATGCTCAGATTTCTGTCTTTTTGTCAGCTGACTCAAGATTACTAGGTAGAACACCAGGGCCTGAACTGTCACTGCCAGAAAGTGATTGTTGAGCTAATTCGTATACTAACCTCTGGGTAACAAGGTCTGTAAACAAATTGCATGACATCAGCACATGCATGTGTAACACCAGCGGCTAAGGAAATTTCAAGGCAGTCTCTATTTTAAGAGGAACAGAAATGACTTAAATGTAGATAAGTATGTCACACCATTCTGCATTTATTTGCTTCCTCCAGGAAATAGAGAAAACATATCGAGTCATTTAATTGAGCCTGAATTCCTGCTTTAAAAAAAAATTGTTTATCTGAACATGAAATTGAACATTGTCTTCACAGCACTACTGTGCACAACTACCAGTGACACCTCAATACATTAGCATTTAATATTAAACATATCTAATTCTTGGACAAGAATGTGTCTAGAAACGTATAATACAACAAGAAGACAGTTAAAGCTAAGTTTAGAATTGACTGGCACACAAAGCAAAAGTTGGAAACAGTTCAGAGAGCTTTACAGTGTTATCCTTAACTCAGAAGTTAAGTCCCTCCTTCGCTAAGTGTCTAGGATTGCAGCCTTAATTTATGTTATTCTTCCAGACCACTAGCCCACCCAAGTAGAAAGCTTGGGAGTCAACACAAAATTTAAAGGTCAGTTACATCCATTGCTTTTTTCCTAGAAAAATAGTTGCTGGTACCCACCATGAAATTGTTGAAGGAAGTGCCACACTTTTTAACAACAGCAAAAAGAGGTGCCAGTACTGTGTACACTTGAGTACCCCCCTAAAAAAATAGCACTGGTTACATCAGTAATTTCAATACTGGTGTTAATATGGTTCCCCCAACTGAAAACCATGGCAGAAGAAGGGTAAGAAGGAATTAAACCTCCGGATGAGGCCTTTCCACTGTCACGAGGCTTTTTGCAACCTGGAATACCTCTGCTGTCTGAAAATAAAGTTGTCTTTGTCACTGCCGATCACCAGTCACCCTAAGCAGAACTTCCCAAGAGCCTAACTCACCCAAAGACTCAGTTCATGAGACAGCTTCCAAAAAAACCCACATAACCTAACTACACACACATTTGTACAGTAAATGTACACATGCAGGAAGCCTCACCCTGCTTCCTTTCCATGCCAGCTGACACGGTTTAATCAACCTATGTGGGTGATGTGTATGGACACTACCAAAAATAGGGTGCTGCCCAAACCATGCAGAAATGTTTTTTCCCCCACAACAGCCAGGCCACAGTGACAACTTATTCATTAGGTCTAAATCTTCAGAAATGGAGTCCTGTTACAGACTGAAGGACCCCGATGATGCCATTGTGCACGACCTCAAATGCATTCTGAGGAAATGAGATATGACTGTCGTTAAGCAGCAGCTGCTGATGACAAAAGTACTGGGAGGTGTGTGCAGTCACTTCATAGACTGATAGATATGTACCTGCATTCAGAACATGCCTCAGTCAAAGTCTTGGGCTCAGAGGCTTTGGAAAAGCCATTGTTCCTTTGCCTTTGTTTTCTGACATATGTTCCAGAAGCCTCTTCCTTAATAATGGAATTGTTGCAAGACAGCCATCAAACATAATCAGCTGACTAGGAAGCAAGTCCCTGTAACTCAATGGAGCTTACTCTCATAGTCACCATGTATAGGATGACTCTAAGACTCAACATGTTCTCATTGTAAAACCAACAAAGTTATAATTATAGCTCTTTATAAGCATAAATACCTAAAAGAAATTATAGTGGTAGTAAATATAATGTGTATATATACGTGTACACACACACACACACACACACACACACACACAATTTGCTATTGCTATAATTTATATATGATAAAATATATAAACAAATATATAATTATAAACTTTCTTGAAGCCATATAACTAGAAACAGATTGCAAAGCCACTTTTTAAAGCAAATAAAATAGCAACCAGTTTGCATACTGAAGCCTTTAAACTTACCAAAAAAATTGGTTTCTTAAATGCTTCTCCAAAAAAACCAACCCTCTAGAGCAACTGGATTACTCCAAGACTATATACAGATACACACACACAAATACATACACTCAGGCTCAACACAGCTGTAAGCTAAAGGCTCATCAAAGAATTAAAGTGAAAGCAAACTTACCAGATTAACCCTTACAATGCTGGAATTAAACTACAAATAAAACAGTATTCATCAGCAATCAGTATTAACATGTAAGAATGTATGTATGTATGTATGTATGTATGTATGTATAAGATTTATAACTCACACTTCACCATGAGGTCGATCCCAGGGTGGGTTACGACAAACAGAAAAAATATGGTTTTAAAACAAATAAAAATAACTGCAATTTAAAAACCCCATAAACCATTCCAAAATGGGACAGAGAGATATCACACTTATGTGATGTGCACGAGAGCAGAAGAATCAACATTTTCACTTCAACTAATCAGAGCAACAAACTGCAGCCTTAGTATCCTCTGTGCTTCTTTCTACAGCAATAAATGGTCAGTGAGTGTGCATTGAGCCTTTCAACTCCCAGAAAAAAAAATTAAAAAAATCAGCTGATTTATGTTGTAGATCAGGGGTGGCTAACATTTCCCGACTTGAGAGCCGCATTAATGGTCAGCCACCCCTCCAATGGCTGCATGCCAGCAGTGATTGTGGTCAATGCATGTACATATGCATAGACATAAATGCACACTCCATTTGCAGACCATATACACCTACGCTCACCATACATGCACATTCACCACATAAATAGTGAACGCTCACACAACAGACTTTCAGGCACAATGCACTCTCTCCCTCTCTTTCACTGCTCTCTCTCTCACACACATACATACACTTTCTCACACAAATGCCCATGCTGATGCAGGCACATAAAACAAAACACACCATTGGCATTTCCACAGCCTCCTAACCAATCCAGCTCTGGTAGTTGATGGAAATAATGCCTTTTGCTTTACACGGGTAATTATGTGCAAAATAAAAGGCAGCCCTTCTCCCCACCCTAATTTTCCAGTGCCAGATGTAGGCATAGCTGTCAACTTTCAGATTTGAAAAAAAGGGATCAGCAGCCTCGAAAATAACGAATCAGCAGCCTCACCTGTCCCGGGGACAGTCTATGGGATATCTAACAATCCGGGATAGCAGCGGGAAGCAGCGCTGGAATAAGGGAATTTCCCGCCAAAAAAAAAAAAAAGGGAAGGTTGACAGCTATGAATTTAGGGTGGTAAAGGTAAAGTTCTTGACCTGAGGTACTACTTCCAGGTTAGTGGAGTCTGTAACCCGAGGTGTTTGTAACCTGAGGTACCACTGTAGTACAATTGAGTACATGTGCAGAATGGAAGGTGAGAGGAGGACGGCTCTTTAACAAATAGTTCCAAAAGGATTTGCTGTGAAAATAATAAATGGGCGGGAGGGGGCGCCAAATTTCATCCTCACTCTGGGCACCGTATTACCAAAGTCCACCTCTGCCGATACTTGACTGCAGTTGGGTGGAGACATTGCTTTTTAAAGAGCTTTATGTCCCATTTTAACATGGTGGTAATGTTCAGCTAGTGCTCTGATCAAAGATGTGTGCAGAGCAAAGCTTAGGTCCCAAGCACAGAACAGCTAAAATCTCCCAGAATATCCCCGGTATTGACCTGCAGGACAGGAATGGGAAATGTGTAGCCCTCAATATATTGCTGGACTCCAGTTCCAACCAGCCCCAACCAGCATGGCCAGTGGTCAGGAATCATGGGAGCTGTAGTCCAACAACATCTGGAGGGCCGCAGGTTCTTCACGCCTGCTGCAGAGTATAATAATAATAATAATAATGCCGTATTTTTCGCCCTATAGGACGCACTTTTTCCCCTCCAAAAATGAAGGGGAAATCTGGGTGCGTCCTATGGGGCGAATGCAGGCTTTTGCTGAAGCTTGGAGAGCGAGAGGGGTCGGTGCGCACCGACCCCTCTCGCTCTCCAGGCTTCAGGAACACATCCACAGCCTTAGGCAGCCCTACGGGAGGTCCGGCAGGGATGTCTAGGCTGCGGATAGCAGCCTGCCGCTCGGCGGGCGGGGCGCCCAGAAGCAGAGCGCCCCTGCGCCAGGCAGACATCCGCAGCGTGGGGAGCCTTGCAGGACTTCCCGGCAAGGCTCCCCACACTGCGGATAGCAGCCTGCTGCCCGGCGCGAGGGGCGCCCTGAAGCAGAGCGCCCCCCGCGCCAGGCAGACATCCGCAGTGTGGGGAGCCTTGCAGGAGTTCCCGGCAAGGCTCCCCACGCTGCGGATAGCAGCCTGCTGCCCCGCAAGGGGGGGGGGTGCCCTGATGCAGAGCGCCCCTTGCTCGGGGCAGACATCAGCCAGCCCCACAAGCTCGGGGGACAGCAGGGAGGCGTAGCGCTGCCATCCGGCTGTTCCTCGACCTGGTTCTGTTTCCCCGACCTGCTTTTGGGGGGGAAATAAAGGGAATTTTTTCCCCTTTATTTCCCCCCCAAAAAAACTATGTGCGTCCTATGGGACGGAGCGTCCTATGGGACGAAAAATACGGTAATAATAATAATAATAATAATAATAATAATAATAATAATAATAACTGAAGGGTTGGAAGGCACCATAAGGGTCATTTAGCTCAATGGTAAAGACAGTTAACACATTTGTGGACTAGGTAATGGAGTACCTTACCTGCATTTGTTTTTGTTAAACAGTTCATATTTCTATCCAGAGTTGGGATGCAATAAAAGTAAAAATAACTTGCTCTGAAAAAAGATGTGCAATATAATATCCCTGGGATAGCTCAGTCAGTAGAGCAGTAGACTCTTAATCTCAGGATCGTGGGTTCAAGCCTCATGTTGGGCAAAAAGATCCTGCCTTGCAGAGGGTTGGACTAGATGACCCTCGTGGTCCCTTCCAACACTACAATTCTATGATGATGAGGGTGATGGTTTTTATTATTTATGCTACTTAATTCCAAAATAAGCTTCTAAGTGTTTCACAAAGTATAAAAAAAACCCTGCTACATTTTCGATCGATTCAGTAAAAAGTAAAAGTTACTGACGCTACTTTCAGTGGTGTTAAGTAGAGTGCACAGAACCTCCTCTGGACATTACTGATGTTGTGGGTTTTACACACCCACACATACTCCTCTACACTAAGGAATTTAGCATCACTCCTAGTCATCTTTGACTAGAAAGACCGACGCAAAGGAATAAAGAAAAGTAGCTCTGAACTAGCGTAGAGAGATACCCTTTTCCTTCTGTCCTTAGCAACTGCAGTCCAGCCCCTTTTAGACATAGAATTAATATATTCCAAGACAGATGGCATGGCTTCCATCCAGGCCTCAGTCACAGCATCTCTCTTTTTAAAAAGTAAGCATTTCCCCCACCATATCCCTTGCCAGCATTCTGAGAACAGTGTGAAAACTTCCCAGAGACTTTTCAAGCTTATAGCCACTCTCTCATCCTGCCAGGTTCCTGTGACACACATAATCTTTAACCCATATGTAGATACACTGTCCCCGTGCTCCCCCCCCAAAAAAAAATGTTTAGGGGCACGTTCATTTTCCTACTCATAATTGAAATACTGTCCCTCAATAAGGCCAAACTTAGATTCACAAAATGTTTAGGGATATGCGTACCCCTGCATCCCCGCCAGAAAAAAAGGTACTGCACTGTCCCTACCAAACTGTACCCACTCACTTCCACGACTGGTTGTTTTCCTGTCTTGCATTCAGTGGGCTACCCTAACCTATGACACCCCCTCACTCCACTCATCTGCCCTATTCAAACACCACCAGTTTATGACTTCCTAAATTACCACGGCAGGCTAAATTACAGTACATGCTTCCCAGCCGGTGTGCAAATCATCAGTAACTTTACACCAACATTTGTCACTACTGGGTATGACCCGCATATGTCAAGTGTGAGCTGCAGCTGCTTGTTTGGGGGTGCCGTTGCCTCTTGAATAATTTCTTATGCCTGAAGAGCTTAGAAGAATGTGTGCTTCCCTTCGAAGACCCATCCTCTTTCCTGGGCAGTAATTGAAGTCAACAGGATTCACTCAGATCCTGTGGCAGGGTAGTCTGATACAAGGAATTTCAACTATTATTCACCTCTTGGCATCATAATTACACAGTGAACTTTTGACATGGGCTTGAATGCAAGGATGGCAAGGGGGCGGCGGTGGTGGACAACTATTCAAACAATTTCAAACTTTTCACAGGGTAAGAAAAAGAAGCAAAGCAGCTGGCCTAGAGTCTGGATACTTGAGGTTCTCCCCCATCCCCTCCTCTTCTTGATTGCCTTGGCTTCTCTTCACGAGAAGATTACCTATCAACAAAAACTTTTGGAAATATAACCCATTTAAAGAATGTTAACCAACTGCAAGGGGTTGATAAATATTAAATGTTAAAATATTAAAAATGTAAAATGTATAAAAATGTATATCTTCCTTCTGGAGGGTCTCTGTGTGTATTGCCACTGGGCAGGCGGATTGCATGGATACGTGTGTAAATACCTGCACAATGAACTCATCTACTGGCTTCAATTGAAATCGAAAGGTCATGGGTCTTCACTAAGAGTCTACTGCAGCTCTGCTCAGCTTCTCTATGGGCACAGCAATCCTCTACTCACATTCCTTTGGGTCTGGAGTTACGCTGTCACTACACTTGTGGGATGGTCACCGTATCCACTATGAGCTCAGCCCAGGTGGGAAAATGAAAAACAGAAAATACAGAAAATGTTATGTCCCCAGCATCCCTGGAGACACTGTTGCAGCCTACCAATCAGTAGTTGGACCAGCAATGAAGCCCACATGCCACATGGACATGGAAGTAGCCAATCCATGAAGACTGAGGTGGAGTCCCATGTGGCTCTAATATGCAAGAAATGCACAGAAGCAAGTAAAGGCAGTGGCCAATGCTAAAGCTCCATTCTAATAATGCACAAACACATCTGATCACGGAATCATTGGTTCAGATCCACACTGGGACATTTCCCCTCCTATTATCATCATATATTGTTTACTGAAATGGGTTGCCTACTGGTACGGTTGGAGAGACACAAATTAATACCTGCACACTCCCGGATCACTGGCCCAAAGTCCCCCAATGAGAGGACTTCCAGTGCTGCCACCATGGTGAACAGCGGATCCCACGATAGCGGATGCCAGCCGTGCAGTTAATTAAGGATAATCTGGGAGTAATTATCCTTACAACTTTCACTCATGGATCGTCCGATAACTGCCTCTTGTTCCGATGGAAAGCGGAGGCAGGGATGCAGAGTGCATAGCACTGTACATGTCGGAAACTCCCCAATGCGGTCGCCATGAGCAGAGGTACTTCTGTTTCTTTTAAGAAGGATCTGAATTTGGACTTAAGAAACAGACATGTTCTGGATGAAGGAGAAAGATAACCTGCTAAATGAATCAGCCACTGAGTGCCAAGGTTTTGATCTGGAGAGTACTCTCATCGTAATTGGAATGCTACGTAATGGAAGAGGAGCCTTTTTCTCTTTTCACATTATATTTACATTATATTTGCTGTGCTATGAGTCGGCAAGTCTTCACTGAATGAATTACAATTATATATGGGATTCATATATGGGATATACAATTATATATGGGATTCAACAAGAACTTAGAATTTTCTTTATGGAATGCTTGAAAGAATAAAAAGGTAAAGGACCCTTGACAGTTAAGTCCAATCGTGAACGACTCTGGGGTTGCGGCGCTCATCTCGCTTTACTGGCCGAGGGAGCCGATGTTTGTCTGCAGACAGTTTTTCCGGGTCATGTGGCCAGCATGACTAAGCCGCTTCTGGCAAAACAAGAGCAGTGCACGGAAGTGCCGTTCCCGCCAGAGCGGTACCTATTTATCTATTTGTACTTTGACGTGCTTTCGAACTGCTAGGTTGGCAGGGCTTGAAAGAATAGACTGTGTGAAATACTGTGATGACTTGTGGCATTGCCAACTAAAGAGAGCTCTAATTCTGATTTATTGTGGTTTCGGCGAGACACCAGCTCATTAGAAGGTTGGGTCAAAGGAGACAAATGCTGGAAGTAAGCCAGGAGTCGTAGCCGGATGCTAGAGTACTTTCGGTTTTGGAGAGGCAAAATGGAGAAATTATGTCTTACTAAGAAATGAGTTCTCAGGGGAGGGGCAAGGTTGAAGAGAATTGATTGATTACAACATGAAGGAAAATAAGAAGGTAAACAAATATTTCGCACAGATAACTGCATCATATAAATTCCCTCTGCAAGTTAATGGATATGGATTTATTAAATACGAATGAAAGTCACCACACCAGTGGCTGCTAAAACAAAGAATTAAGATTGGAATTGTTGTATTTGGACTAATTAAGAGAAACTGGAGCAGGGCCAAGGGATAACATCAACTCCTGATAACTGGAACACGGGAAGTCATCCAACAACATTGAATTCGGAACTGATTAATTGGCTTTTTTGATTGTATTATGATGTGGTATGATTTGGTATTGTATTAATGTGGCCTCTATTGGATTGTTATTAATGAAAAATTTTATGTATATATATATATATATATATGCTTTCGTAGATTTTCACGGGTACAGGAATGCAGGTTTTGGTGTCTTCGGGTGTCTTCCCGTGTAAGAGTTGGGGTGTCTAGGCGACGTTTCGACGAGGTCTCACTCGTCATCTTCAGGCTGGTGCTTTCGGCTTCTTGTTACTGGAACAGAGCAGGATCTCAGTGTTTGAGTTCCTAGAAATACTGTTGAGGGGGTGTGGTGTATAGCCTCCAACGTTCTGGGCAGAGAGGAAGTTCCCAGGTTAGTGTGCCTTTTCTTCTTTTGTTCATTAATTACTTGAGGGATATCTTGAGTGATTTCTTGAGTGATATTCTGAGTACCACTTAGGAGGGTCATTAGGTGTGGATTAGTTGCTAAAGCTTTCGTGTCTTGACCTCTTGAGCTTGTGAAGAGTTTTTCTGAGAAGATGGCTGTACTGCAAATAGTTGTTCCTCTGTGTAGGAAGTTGCTGCACCCCCCTACAATCCCTACACAGATCTGGCTGGCACAGGGCACAAAACCACAGCTCGCCCCTATACACGAAGCCAAGCCAGAGCACAACTATTTGCAGTACAGCCATCTTCTCAGAAAAACTCTTCACAAGCTCAAGAGGTCAAGACACGAAAGCTTTAGCAACTAATCCACACCTAATGACCCTCCTAAGTGGTACTCAGAATATCACTCAAGAAATCACTCAAGATATCCCTCAAGTAATTAATGAACAAAAGAAGAAAAGGCACACTAACCTGGGAACTTCCTCTCTGCCCAGAACGTTGGAGGCTATACACCACACCCCCTCAACAGTATTTATAGGAACTCAAACACTGAGATCCTGCTCTGTTCCAGTAACAAGAAGCCGAAAGCACCAGCCTGAAGATGACGAGTGAGACCTCGTCGAAACGTCGCCTAGACACCCCAACTCTTACACGGGAAGACACCCGAAGACACCAAAACCTGCATATATATATATATATATATATATATATATATATATATATATATATATTCTCCCTCAAGGAGAAAATGGTTCCACACACCCCTGATGGAAAGATCAGGACAACTGAAGCCCTCACCTAGGGGAAATAGATGGAGGGTGGCCACGAAGCAGAAGCATCACCATCAACAAAGACACCCAGGAGAAAGCTTTTGACATTCACCCCACAGTGTATGGGATTGATAAACTGATGCTGGTATTCTGTGACTGGTGGGGAGTTACACCATATCCCATGCTCTATTATATTAACACGAGCAGGACAGCCATCAATGCAGGGAGAGTTAAAAAAACAAAAACCCACAGCAGTGTATTATGAATGCCTACTCAGTTTCTATTACAGTGGTACCCCGCAAGACGAATGCCTCGCAAGACGGAAAACCCGCAAGACGAAAGGGTTTTCTGTTTCGGAGGCACTTCGCAAGACGAATTTCCCTATGGGCTTGCTTCGCAAGACGAAATCCCATAGGGAAATCTCCGGGGACCTGTTTTAAATTGCTGGCGGTCGGGAGCAAAGACTTTCGCCCACAGCCGGCCTTCAGAAGAGGTCTTTGCTCCCCCCGCCTGCCTTCCCGGGACAGCGGAGAAGTCCCGCCCCGCTCGGGATGGCGGCGCAGAGCTGTCTGCCGTGCCGGGATCAGCGCGGGCTCTGCACAGCCATCGGGAGCCGGGGGAGAAGCCCGCCCCGCTCCAGATGGCCGCGCAAAGCTGTCTGCCGTCCGGGGACGGCAGGCACATCTGCGCCGCCATCCCAAGCGGGGCGCTAAGTCCCGCCCCGCTCGGGATGGCGGCGCAGAGCTGTTTGCCGTCCTGGGACTGCAGGCAGATCTGCGCCACCATCCCGAGTGGGGCGCTAAGTCGCCGCCCCGCTCGGGATGGCGGCGCAGAGCTGTCTGCCCTGCCGGGACTGCCATCCCGAGCGGGGCAGGAGCCTCCATAGGCGCGCGTCACCTCTCCAGCCGGGGGAGGGTCGCAGGGGGCTGCTTTAGCCCCGCGCGTGCTCTCCCAGCTGGAGAGGTGACGTGCGCCTATGGAGGCTCCTGCCATAGGCGCGTGTCACCTCTCCAGCCGGGGGAGGGTCGCAGGGGGCTGCTTTAGCCCCGCGCGCGCTCTCCCAGCTGGAGAGGTGACGTGCGCCTATGGAGGCTCCTGCCATAGGCGCGTGTCACCTCTCCAGCCGGGGGAGGGTCGCAGGGGGCTGCTTTAGCCCCCCGCGTGCTCTCCCAGCTGGAGAGGTGACGTGCGCCTATGGAGGCTCCTGCCATAGGCGCGTGTCACCTCTCCAGCCGGGGGAGGGTCGCAGGGGGCTGCTTTAGCCCCCCGCGTGCTCTCCCAGCTGGAGAGGTGACGTGCGCCTATGGAGGCTCCTGCCACAGGCGCGTGTCACCTCTCCAGCCGGGGGAGGGTCGCAGGGGGCTGGGGGGAGATAGCGTTCTCCCTGCAGCCCCTTGCTGCAAAAGACGTCGGGGGAAGCGGGGAAGCGAAGCACTTCGCTTCCCGCTGCTCCCGGACCTCTTCTGAAGCAAGGGGTTGCGGGGAGATAGCGATCTCCCTGCAGCCCCTTGCTGCAAAAGACCGGGGGAAGCGGGGAAGCGAAGCGCTTCGCTTCCCGCTGCTCCCGGACCTCTTCTGAAGCAAGGGGTTGCGGGGAGATAGAGATCTCCCTGCAGCCCCTTGCTGCAAAAGACCGGGGGAAGCGGGGAAGCGAAGCGCTTCGCTTCCCGCTGCTCCCGGACCTCTTCTGAAGCAAGGGGTTGCGGGGAGATAGCGATCTCCCTGCAGCCCCTTGCTGCAAAAGACCGGGGGAAGCGGGGAAGCGAAGCGCTTCGCTTCCCGCTGCCCCCGGACCTCTTCTGAAGCAAGGGGTTGCGGGGAGATAGCGATCTCCCCGCAGCCCCTTGCTGCAAAAGACGTCGGGGGGAAGCGGGGAAGCGAAGCGCTTCGCTTCCCGCTGCCCCCAGGACCTCTTCTGAAGGCTGGCGGGGGGCAAAAGTCTTTGTCCCCCCTGCCTGCCTTCCCAGGGGCTTTTAAATCGCCCCGGACAGCGGAGAAGTCCTCCGCTGTCCGGGGCGATTTTAAAATGCCGCCCGCCAGCATTTTAAGATCGCCCCGGACAGCGGAGAAGTCCTCCACTGTCCCAGGGTTTTTTAAAATGCTGGGGGTGGGAAGAAAAGCCCTTGTCCCCCCCCCAGCCTTCAGAAGAGGTCCGGGGACAGACTGTCCCCGGACCTGGTCTGAAGGCGGTTTCCCTAGGAACGCATTAATTGATTTTCAATGCATTCCTATGGGAAACCGTGCATCGCAAGACGAAAAAACCGCAAGACGAAGAGACTTGCGGAACGAATTAATTTCGTCTTGCGAGGCACCACTGTATTTAACTCACGTCTAGAATTCCGCCACCATTCAATAGCCAGTCTTTTTACTGATAAACTCCCCTTCCACAAATTGATCCTTAACTTCTTTAGACTTCAGATTTTGTCTCTCCCATCCATTTGGTTAATTGCTTTCATGTGACTCTTACCATGCCCTTAACTTGGCTCCTAATGTAGAGTCATCCTCCGGAACCTTATTTCAAGGTCAATAAATATTCTTGTTAGAAACCTTACGCTTCTACAGGTCTAAACCCAGCGATGGGCCCAAAAGCAGAGGCTAGGATGGCCCCCACCAATCATTTCTGTCGCAGGCTCTAAAAGCAAACAAGTATTATAGGAAACTAGCACAGGGTTAATAACCAAATAATCCTAACCCTGGCTAGGAAACAGTGGGGATGTGTAGAGCAATAGGTAATGTAGCTTAGTGGCAGAGCATCTGCTTTGCATGCAGAAAGCCCCAGGTTCAATTCCCAGCATCTCCAGGTAGGGCTAGCAGAGACCCCTATCTGAAATCCTGGAGAGACGTTGCCAGTCTGTGTAGACAGTACTAAGCCAAATGGGCCAACAGTCTGACTCAATATAAGGCAGCTTCCTGAGTTCATATGATGGGGTAAAGACAAAAATTGTGAGCCTAAGGTTAATATGAGATTGATTTCCAGAATATAGGAGCTTCATACAGTAGACTCCATATGTTGTTGGATTCCCAACTCTCATCAGCGTGGCTCATAGTCAGAGGTGATGGGAGCTATAATAATAATAATTTATTACTTATACCCCACCCATCTGGCCGGGTCTCCCCAGCCACTCTGGGCGGCTTCCAACAGAATATTAAAAACATGGTAAAACATCAAACATTAAAAACTTCCCTAAACAAGGCTGCCTTCAGATATCTTCCAAAAGTTAGATTAGTTGTTTATATCTGATCGAAGGGCGTTCCACAGGGCGGGGGCTACTACTGAGAAGGCGCTCTGCCTGGGTCCCTGTAACCTCACCTCTTGCAGTGAGGGAACCACAGAAGGCCCTCAGAGCTGGACATCAGTGTCTGGGCTGAACAATGGGGGTGGAGACGCTCCTTCAGGTATACTGGGTGAAGGAAGTTGTATCTGGAAGATCACTGGTTCCTCACATCTGTTATACAGTTTCCATGACCAAAAGCATTAATTGCCTGGTGGAAATTTCAGTCCATGCTCTGTCAAAGTTCTAACCCCCTGAGCCTGGTTGTTAGACTAACACCTTTGCTTCTTCAGGAAATCCTCCCAGCTCAATGAATGATCCAACAGGCATGCTTTCTAGCAGCCTCTCAAGTAATTTGCTGCTTTATATACATTCCCAGGTGATGCTAAAGTTCAAGGATTCTCATCTATCTAATGTATTTCCTGTTGTCATTTAAACTAATGTCACCCTAAGATGTGTATGAGTGCCTACTGCTAATCTGAGGAGTCTTGGGACATGTTTGGATACTTGCCAGTCCACAGAAATGCTGCCTGGTTATTCAGCTATAATATCCATCAACATGGTGCATTTAAATGTTTTCCTTCAGTTCTCAGTCCCATAACCACCTTTGCAAAATACACTGGACAATAGCAACACTTTCTTTCCAATATTTACAACATGAGAAATATCCTTCCTCTGCTTGCTTGTATGCTCTCAATCCATTTCTAATTACACTATATGAGAGTTAGTTTTCGGGCAGATTTGCTTTGACAAATTTTACCTCTCATGCTTTGGTGTTTCCAGTTTGATGCATAATGTTTACTGGTCCTTGAGGCGGCATCTGGACATCCAAGGCTTGGCCCTGAGACTGTGAAACAAACCTGTCCCCTTACCTTCCAGGTTCCAGAAGAGGTAAGAGGGACAGAGTAAGCTGTGGACTAAGACTAACAGCTAGGGATGGGGGAACAATTTGATCCAAACAGCATTTAAAGGTAAAACCTACCTTTCCAAAGCACTAGGTGAACCAAAACACAGTCATCCTTTGAAACCTGAAATTCTATGAACATATAAAATGTATATGTTATATACATTTTTAAATTTATCCATTGGAACCAATGAGCCACATTGCTTTATCAGGATTGTCTCTGATTACTTATGTGAAGACCAAAAATTCCACTGGTGAAGTTTTAAAAAATAAAATTGTAGAATTGCCCCCACACTTGTGGTGTCTCCTGTCACTTTGTGTGAAAATCATTACTGGGGGGGGGGGGATACCTTGTCATTATTTGCACCTGGTTTGGATTATTCCACAAGACTTCCCTTTAGATTGCCGGTTGTTGTATATTATAAGATGCTCCCATTTACTTAGTGCACTGAAATCCCTTGCATTTTTAATCCTTTGTGACATGATGAAAGCTGCTGAATGCATAAAGATTTTGGAAATCTCCCTGTACTCTTTCCAAACAAGTTCACTGATGGAATCCTTAAATTTTAGGAACCTCAATCAAGATGGGTTCCAATCAAGATTTATTCCCCTCACTGAAACCAATGGAAGTTTATTGAAATACAAACCTTGGGAATTAATGCAACTGAAGATAGCATTCACTGATATACCTCAGCATTGAGCCTGTTTCCCCCTCTATGATTCATATCTTAATTCAATTAAATACATGCCCCTATTAAATGCCCCATCAATGAGCATGAATTTCAGGGCTTAATTCGTAAAATGAAAAGTTACACCACCCAAAGTCAAAAGGACTAACTACCCTAGCTTGAAACGATGGACAAACTCCAGCACTCCAGAGTGTGTCTTTATTAACAACTGATATTTTCCCCAGCCATTGGCAGCTTTCTGCTTCTCATCCAGGGATGTCCTGATTTAGAGAAACCGTCCCAGTTTCTGATTTGATCCTGGAATGTCCCACTTTTCCTTAGGATGTCCCTATTTTCATTGGAGGAATGTTGGAGCATATGGAGTTACCTGACCCCCGAGCCATCTGAAGGCAATTCTGTATAGGCAAGGGGTGTGTGTGTGTGTTAAATAAAAGGATGTCCATCTTCTTACCCACTCTCCACACACACTTGCTCCTTGGTAGGCCTAGTTTATTTAAGAAGAAGAAGAAGAGTTTGGATTTGATATCCCGCCTTTCACTCCCTTTAAGGAGTCTCAAAGCGGCTAACATTCTCCTTTCCCTTCCTCCCCCACAACAAACACTCTGTGAGGTGAGTGGTACATAAGTACCATAAGTACATAAGAACAGCCTGTTGGATCAAGCCAATGGCCCTTCTGGTTCGGCATCCTGGTCTCTCAGTGGCCAACCAGATGCTTGTAAGAAACTGGCAAACAGGACCTTCTCAAGAGCCCTCTCCCTTCCCATGGTTTCCAGCAACGGGAAGCATGCTGCCTCCAACAGTGAAAGTAGGAGATAGCCATCATGGCCTGTAGCCCCTGATAGGGCTACCCTGCATGAATTTGTCTAATCCTCTGCTTTATTTCTACCTCTCTTTCTGTTAGCATCCCTCTGACCTTAAGTGTTGTTTCCTTATGGTTCTTCCTTCTCCTGCGGTGCAATTTCACTCCCCTCACGTACCTTTGCTCTGTGGAGGCCCTCAGGTAGCTGCCTCCACCTCTGCTGCCTCCATCCGCCCTCAGCAAGAGAGGTTTGCATCCCAGTCACATAAACATGACAGGAGTTTCCCATGCACTTTCACTGGGGCAGAAAAGTAAACAGGATAGTCCCAGTGTGCACTTTGTTGTTGTTTTTGTTTTGTATTGGCCTCATGAACATGGGGATTCCTCCCAGTCACCTGGGGTTCCTCAGCATGTACTTCAGCTCTATTTTATGCCTCTGTTAGCCCTGCATCAATTTTACCTCTATTTTTGAGGCAAAATTGAGAAACTGAGGAAGAAATGTAAAAGCTTGATGAAAGCATGAAAGTCTTCATCAGATTACATTTACTTCACAGGCTCCAAACTGCTGCTGACTCAATCAAGATCAAATAAATTTAGCTTCTTGACAGGCAGAGTTTCCGTTTTTAGGCCTTGCAAAACCGCTCCTGAATGTGTGGGATCCAATCCAACAGCTGCTCTCTCTCTCTCTCTCTCTGCTCATGTCTGTAAAAACACATTTGTGTTCCCTCAATCAAATGTTTCAAGGTTTCTTAGTAGCAATAATCAAGAGATAATTTATTCTCTCTCTCTGTTTTTAAACCCACCGTTTATGAATGCTCACTCCATTAATAATATATGACTGCAGTCAAATGCAACAGCTATTTGAGAATAAATTATGTCAAGCTCATTGATGCTTCTGAGTAAGCATGTATAGGCTTGGGATGTACACCAATTTGCTGTGGTGATTATGAAAAATATCTATTGTCATTATTACCTGGAGAGAAGCATGAGAAAGGATAGAGCTTCTATACTTCCGCATCAGTTGTGGGGACTCTGGTGCCCTCCAAGGCTTTTTTTTTCCAAATGAAACTCAGTTCTGGCACCTCTCAGGTGGGCGCCATTGTCATTATAAGAGAACAAGGGAGGCGTTCATGGCGAGTTCTGGTACCTCTTTTTCTAGAATAGCACTGGTGCCCTCCCAGTGTGATTGGAGTCCAATATTCATCAGCCCCAGCTGGCAAGGCCCAATTGTCAAGGGTGATGAAAGTCATAGTCCAACAACCTCTGGAAGGCCACAGGTTCTCTCGCTGTCTTCCAGATTAGTCTTGTATAATATTGTTGCATGCCCCTCCAATCTCCAAACCGTGTGAGATTCCAGGAGTTCCAGGCACTTACTCAGGGTTTGGTTTCCTTGGAATGAGGGACAGCGAAGATTGTAGTGTCTTTGTGATATATGGTTCATTTACACATATATACAACCTGAGCCTATGATGGAGGGGCTCACAGCATTAACACCCCAGAAAGTGCACCGATATTTTCACTGTAGTTTATTATGAAACACATTAATTGGTGGATCTCTTATTACAACAAAGTACTATACAAATCTGGACGTTTTTTTCTTATGTTTAAGCAGCAGATGGCAGCAAACTTCCACCCATGAATTCAATCAACATAGTTCAACTCTACTTCAATCTACTTCAATCCGATTCTACTTCATCCCTATACCTTTATTACATGTTTATTATTCCCTGAACTTCCACACTGCCAGGGGGTGGGGGCCTTTAGAGACCTTGAAGTCTCCCTTGGTCAGCAGGCCTCAGAGTTTATGTTTCAACATACTGTATTGACTCATGCACCAAAAAATAATATCTATCCTTTGAAAATAGAATAAAGGTAGTCAGTTACTGACAAAAGAGGTTCTGCAACTTCCAGTATGTATCAGAGAAAAGTATGATTTCTGTTAACTTTCATGGCAGTTCTATGCATGTCCATGCAGAAGGAAGCCCTGTTGAGTTCAGTGGGGCTTACTCCCATGTAAATGTGACTAGGATGGCAGCCTTAATGATATCATTTTTTAAAATAACAATTTATTAAATTTTCCAAAAGTAACAACAAGAACACCATCAACAAATTTTTAAACCATGATTTTGGTTGACTTCCCTCACTTCCCCTTCTTGGTTTCAATGCTTAATATTTGTTCACGCACGTACTGAAACCTTATACTCTTAATATTTCAATTTTAAATTTATTTCATCTTATTACAAGTGAGTTTTGAAAGTCATAATAATGTAGAAATCTATACACAAAACTTTAAAGCTATACATTCAACATTTATCCCTTTTTTAAAAATTCAAAGTCCTCTTTCTTTCTTTCTTTCTTTCTTTCTTTCTTTCTTTCTTTCATTTTTGGGTTTCAAGTTAACTAGTTTGTCCTGTGTAATTCAATAGTTTATTTTGCCAGTCTTCTTTATCTTCTTTGGCAGAGGCTTCTTCCTTCTGTAGGGGCTGGCTGGGCTTGGCCTGGCGTCCACCTTTGAGTACAGGAACAAAGTCTTCCGTTCAATAAGTCCAACAAAACCTGTACATCTCAATATTATAACTTCAATTTTTTTTAACAACAGTCATTTTCCACAGTCCTTTCCAATGTTTGTATATCTTCTCCCAGGCCTTTTTAATGATTTTACATTGCCACCACCTTTTATTGCCCTCCCTTCCTGTTTCTTCTTTTTCACAATCAAGGCCTCCCAAATCAGCCTTAATGATATCATAACAGATTGCCAACTTGTCACAGCTATTAAATCTCCATCTACCAAGTTGGTAGGCTTGGTTTTCCTGCAGACATTATTCCTCCTTGTGTTGCTTTCTTCTTTTCAGTATTTAGATTTCCCTTTATTCCCTTTTCTTGTTATTTTCCTGGTGATGCTGATTATTATAATATAATATAATATAATATAATATAATATAATATAATATTGTAGAATTGTGGAGTTGGAAGGGACTCCAAGTCATAATGTCCAACCCCCTGCAATATGATAATATACAGATCTGTAGGGCCATCAAAGCTGTGTACAAGATAAAAAAGAATAAAAAACAAAAGCTCAAGCTCTTAAAATAATAAAATAAATTCAGCAAACTCTAAAAACAATAAACTCTAAACAGTAAACTCTAAAAAAATCTTCAGACATAAAATTGATATTCCAGGAAAGCCTTGTTAAACAAAAATTTATTCAGTAGGTACCTAAACATCATGCTACGTGGCTATCTGATTTTGGCTGGTAATTGATTCCAGAGAGCTGCAGCTAAAGCACTAAAATCCCTAGTACAGGCTAAGTGCATCACAGGAGCATATGGTACTCTCAGCAGCTCCCCACCTGAGGGCTGCTGTTGCCCGGCAGGAATATATTGGTCCCTTAGATATCCTGGTCCCAAGCTGTGTGGGGCTTTAAATACTAAATATAAAACCTTGAGCTGCAGGCAGTGGGATACTGGCAGACAGTGCGGCTCCCTCAGCAGAGGTGTGCTGGTCCCGGGGGGGGGGGGGAAAGGTACTGATACCGTAGCCGAAGTTCAGTCCAGAGTCACTAGCAGGGTAGACGATCACTAGATGAGACGCGAGGTCCGAAACAGGGAGCCAGGCAGGGGAACAGGAACGCTGGTAGGTCAGCAGCAGGAAGCTAGGCGGGGAACAGGAACACGGGTAGGTCAGCAGCGGGCAGCCGGGCGTGGAACAGGCACACCGGGAGTGCAGATCTAGGTCTGGGTAGAAGCAGGTACTCCACAACGACGTTGCTCCCGCAACCTGGGACCGGGCTGCCTGACCTTTATCTTCTTCTAAGGCCGGGGGCGGTCCCGGCCCCCAGGAGCTCCGCCTCTCCTGGCCTTAAGGCGAGCACTCCTCCTGGGAGAGACCAGTTCCCTTCGCCTCTCTGCCCTAAGCCTCTGCAGTTCAGGAGAGGCCGAAGGGTTACTGGGCCCCGGGGGAGGCTCACCTGTAGCCACTGAGTCCTCCAGCACTTCTGGGGCCAGAATGGTCTCACCTGGTGCCTGCCCCTGAGGATCTGGCACAGGTGCAGGCTCCTCAGCATCTAGGCCTTGCCCCAGTTCAGCCGGCCCTGGAGGCGGGGACTCCTGTGCCGGCTGGGATTCCTCCGGTTCACTCTCAGACTCGGAATCCCAGGCCATCACACCATCCCCCCTCCCAGGCCCCCCCCTCAATTGAGGGTCCGGACCCGGCTTGTTGGGGTACGCCGCATGAAACTCTCGGAGGCAGGCAGGCGCGTGGACGTTGGCCGCTGGTTCCCAGGAACGGTCCTCCGGCCCATACCCCTTCCAGTCTATGAGATACTGCAGCTTTCCCCTGCGGTATCGGGAGTCCAGAATGCGTTCCATCTCGTACTCAGGCTCTCCCTGAACCAAAACTGGCTGCGGTCGGGGACAATTTGGGTGGAACTCGTCGGGTGGGGCCACCGGACTCAGAAGGGACCTGTGGAATACCGGGTGAACCTTCAGGGTTGCTGGCAACCGGAGACGGAATGCCACCGGCGAGACCTAGTGCACGATGGGGAACGGGCCGGTGAAACGGGCGTCCAGCTTCCGCGAAGGTCGAGAAGGGTGGAGGTGGCGAGTGGAGAGCCATACCAGGTCACCGACATGGAGTTCCGGCCCCACCTGGCGGTGGCGGTCGGCCTGGACCTTGTATGCCTCCTTGGCCTGGCGCAGCTGCTCCATCAACAGCTGTTGCTGGGACTGGAGCTCCTGAAGCCACTCTGTCACCGCAGGGACCGCAGATGCCGGCAGCACATCCGGAAACAACCGTGGATGAAAACCATAGCTGGCCTGGAACGGGGTCTGCTGGGTGGACGCATTCACTGCGTTGTTATAAGCGAACTCCGCCAAGGCTAGGTGGTCGACCCAGTCATCCTGCTGGTAGCTGCAGTAACACCAGAGGTACTGCTCCAGCACCGCGTTCGCCCGTTCCGTCTGGCCATCAGTCTGTGGGTGGTAAGCAGATGAGAGACAGACCTCTGTTCCGAGGGCCTGGTGCAAAGAACGCCAAAACCGGGACGTGAACTGAACGCCACGGTCGGACACCACACGCTCAGGTAGGCCATGCAGGCGGAAGACATGCTGAAGGTACAGCTGAGCGGTTTCCTTAGCTGAGGGTACAGATGGGCAGGGGGCACAGTGCACCATCTTCAGGAAATGGTCGGAGAAAACTAGAAGGCAGGTGTAGCCCCGAGACGGGGGTAGCTCCACTACAAAGTCCAGAGAAACTGTGTGCCAAGGACGTGGTGGAACTGGCAACGGCTGAAGAAGGCCGGGGGGTCGCCCGGTAGGCCCCTTGGCCCGCCTGCAGACATCACAACCAGCGACGTAGCGAGCCACGTCAGCCTTCAGACGGGGCCACCAAAACTCACGGCTTACCAGATGGGTGGTCCGATACCGCCCAAAGTGCCCCGCTGCTGGAGCATCATGGGTCATCCGGAGAACCTCAGCCCGCAGCGGCCCTGGTGGGATGTACAGGCGCCCGTGGTGCAGCAGAAGACCCTGATGCAAGACCAGCCCCGGATACTGAGGGCATGACCCTTCGGCCAGTTCCCGGAGTCGTTCCTGGGCCCAAACGTCGACCCGCTGCTGTTCCCGCACCCGAGTCTGCAGTGGCTCAACCTCCTGGGTGGCCAGGAATGCAGCTGGTGGTAGGATCGTGGTGGGTACTGCTTGCTGTACCGTGTCTGCGTTGTCTTCAGGTTTCCGGGACAGGGCATCCGCCTTCTGGTTTTGGGAGCTAGGGATGTAGCGGATCCGGAACTGGAACCGGGAAAAGAACAACGCCCACCAGATCTGCCTTTGGTTCAGCTTGCGGGTGGTCTGGAGGTACTCCAGGTTCCGGTGGTCGGTTCTCACCTCCACCGGGTGTCGTGCCCCCTCAAGATGGTGGCGCCAAACCTCAAAGGCCACCTTGATGGCCAGTAGTTCCCGCTCCCACACGGTATAGTTACGCTCCGCTGGGAGGAGCTGGCGGGAATAGTAGGCGCAGGGTAAGAGTGGCGCTTCCGGTCCGCACTGCTGAGACAAGACGGCACCGAGAGCCGTACTGGAGGCGCCAGTCTCTACCACAAAGGGTTGAGAAGGATCCGGATGTTGCAAGATTGGTGCTCTCTGGAAACAGGCCTTCAACCCTTGAAATGCCTCCTCTGCCTCTTTGTCCCAGGAAAACGGCGTCTTGGGGCGCAGTAGCCGGGTCAACGGGGTGGTGCGATGAGCATAATCCGCAATGAAGGTCCGGTAATAGTTGGCGAACCCCAGGAAACGCTGTAGGTCCTTGCGGTTCCGAGGTGCCGCCCATTCTCGAACCGCTGCCACCTTCCCAGGATCCATCTGCACCCCACCTGGTGAGAGTCGGTGACCCAGGAAGTCCACTGACCGCTGATGGAACTCGCACTTGCTGAGCTTTGCATACAGACGGTGCTCGTGCAGGCGCTGCAGCACGGTCCGGACATGACCCTCGTGGCGCGCCGGGTCACGGGAATAAACCAGAATGTCATCCAAGTACACCACCACGTACTTGTCTAGCAAGTCCTGGAACACGTGGTTGATGTACCGTTGGAACACAGCAGGCGCGTTGCACAAACCGAAGGGCATAACCAGGTATTCGAACTGCCTGTACCGGGTCCCGAATGCTGTCTTCCACTCATCCCCGGCTCGGATCCGAATCAAATTGTAGGCACCCCGGAGGTCTAGCTTGGTGAACACCTGCACCCCTTGCACCCGCTCCAGTAACTCCGAAATAAGGGGCAAGGGGTACCGGTCTGGGATGGTAATTTTATTCAGGGCCCGGTAATCATGGCAAAGGCGGAGCTCCCCACATTTCTTTTTAACAAAGAGCACTGGCGCAGCAGTGGGCGAGGTAGAAGGCTCCAGGTTCTTGCGCAAGAAGTCCTGCAAAGCCTCGTGCTCTGGCTCTGTTAATGAGTATAAGCGACTCACCGGTAGGGGCGCTCCGGGCTGAAGGTCTATGCCGCAGTCAAAGGACCGATGCGGCGGCAGCTGGTCTGCCCCCCGTTCCTCAAACACGTCGTGATAGTCCCGGTACTCAGCGGGGAGCGTTGCAGCAGCCTCCTCAGTGGGCGCAGCTGCTAGCATCTCAGTCTCAGCAGGAGAACTTGGGTCTGGGAAGTGTACAGTCCGTTTGACCCAGTCAATCTGCACATTGTGAGCCTCTAGCCAGTCCATCCCAAGCACCAGGGGGAACCGGGGCATGGAGGCAATATCCAAAGTTCGCATCTCACGGTGCTGCTGGAGACACAGGACCAGGGGCTGGGTCTCCTGAGTAACGGCTCCTGAACGCAGGAGCCGTCCGTCGATTGCCTCCACCTGTACCGGTTCTGGCTTGTTCTGAAGTGGCACCCGATGATGGGCAGCAAAAGCAGCGTCCATATAAGAGCGGGTTGCCCCCGAATCCACTAGAGCATGAGTAAGGATCCAGGGCCCACCTGGAGGGTATAGACGTACCGGAACCATAAGGTGTTGTAGTTCAATTGGTGCGGCCCCATTCTGTGCGGTTTGGGACCCCAGGTAGCCAGGGCCATCAGCTACTGGGGTTGGCGGTTTCCCCTGTGGCTGGCGTTTCTCAGGACAGGACCGGGCATAGTGTCCGCTTCCGCCACAATAGAGACATAGATTCCCCTCCCGACGCCGCGACTTCTCTGCGGGGGAGAGGCGTGGCCGCACTGCCCCAAGCTGCATAGGTTCCTCCAATGACTCAGCTGTGCCTGTGGGGCTGCTGGTAGAAACTGGTGCTGAGAACTGGAAGTGCCGGCGGTCCTGAGCCTGACGACGGTCCTCTAGCCGATCATCTATCTGTAGACTCCGTTGAATGAGGGTGTCTAGCGTGGTGGGGCGTTCCATAGTGGCCAGCTGGTCCAGTATCTCGTCTGAAAGCCCCTCGAGATACTGGTCCCGAAGAGCAGAGTCATTCCAGGTCAAGTCCTGTGCCAGCAGCCGGAATTCCATGGTGTATGTGGCCACCGTGGACTTGCCCTGTTTCAACCGCCGAATCGCCCGGTTGGCTTGACTCCCCTTCTGGGGGTTGCCGAACGCGGCCTCCAACAGATTGCAAAACCCCACATAGTCCGCCAGCAAGGGGGAGTCTTGCCTGAGCAGCGGCAACGCCCACTTGGCCGCCTGGTCCTTTAACAAACTAATCAAAAAGTGCACCTTGGTGCGGTCGTCAGGGAAGTTCCGGGCGCGCCCCTGAATATACAGCTTGGCCTGGGCAAGAAACATGGGAAAGCTGGCCGGGGCCCCATCAAATTTCTCAGGCAAGGCCACTGGGTACTTGCCAGGAGCCGGGGCGTCGGCCCCAGGAGCCGGTAGGGCGTCCAACCGCTGCTGAAGTGCCGCGACCGCGTTACTGAGCTGCTGCACGGTGTGTGTCAAGGCCTGGTTCTCCTGGGCTATTGCCAACAGTCTAGCCGCTTGGTCGGCCATGGCCTCGGACTCTTCCCGAACGCACCCCAACAAAGAGGGAGTGCGGGTGTGGCGGGAGCAAACTGTGCTGGTCCCAGGGGGGGGGAAGGTACTGATACCGTAGCCGAAGTTCAGTCCAGAGTCACTAGCAGGGTAGACGATCACTAGATGAGACGCGAAGTCCGAAACAGGGAGCCAGGCAGGGGAACAGGAACGCTGGTAGGTCAGCAGCAGGAAGCTAGGCGGGGAACAGGAACACGGGTAGGTCAGCAGCGGGCAGCCGGGCGAGGAACAGGAACACCGGAGAGTAGAAGCAGGAAGCCGGGCGTGGAACAGGCACACCGGGAGTGCAGATCTAGGTCTGGGTAGAAGCAGGTACTTCACAACGACGTTGCTCCCGCAACCTGGGACCGGGCTGCCTGACCTTTATCTTCTTCTAAGGCCGGGGGCGGTCCCGGCCCCCAGGAGCTCCGCCTCTCCTAGCCTTAAGGCGAGCACTCCTCCTGGGAGAGACCAGTTCCCTTCGCCTCTCTGCCCTAAGCCTCTGCAGTTCAGGAGAGGCCAAAGGGTTACTGGGCCCCGGGGGAGGCTCACCTGTAGCCACTGAGTCCTCCAGCACTTCTGGGGCCAGAATGGTCTCACCTGGTGCCTGCCCCTGAGGATCTGGCACAGGTGCAGGCTCCTCAGCATCTAGGCCTTGCCCCAGTTCAGCCGGCCCTGGAGGCGGGGACTCCTGTGCCGGCTGGGATTCCTCCGGTTCACTCTCAGACTCGGAATCCCAGGCCATCACAAGAGGTGTTATATGGTGTCATTGGGGTGCCCCAGTCAACAATTTAGCTGCAGCTTCTAGGTTAAGCCCAAGGGAAACCCAACATAGAGTGTGTTGCAGTAATAAATTCTTGAGGTTACCAGTGCCAAGATTACCATGGCCAAACTATTTTGGTCCAAGAATGACTGCAATTGTTTTACTAGCTGATGCTAGTAAAAGTCACTCCTAGCCACTGAGGCCACCTGTGCATCAGATGACAAAGACAGACCCAGGAGCAGCCCCAGACTATATACCTGTTCCTTCAAAGAGAGTGCAAACCCATCTGGAGCAGGTAACTGACTTACCTCCCGGACATGGAGATTAAGCATTACTGTATGCATTCACTGGCCATATAACCCATCTGCCATTATTTGTCAAAGGCTCATCCTGTGAATGCATCAAATCTGTTCTTGCTCCCATGCTGCAATATCTGTCCATGTGCAAAATTGCTTGCAGTAGTTGAATTGTTTTACTTTGCTCCAAGCAATTCCTAGAACATGAAGGCACCCCAAGTACGAATGTTCCTACTGCACAAACACAAACAATTCTGCCACTAAAGGTGAACACAGAAAACGTATCTTGAGATGACTCTGGGTGGAATTCAACATACCACTAAGTGGGATATATGTCCAGGGAACAAGGTCTGCTTGTGCAATTAGATTTCCCCTCCTCCTTCCCCTGCATGCCCCCAAAATCTGTTCTGGGATTCCCCCCAATTCTCCAGAGCAGATTTAGGCAGCACAGAGGGCAGAGAGGGAGGAAAGTACTGTTGCATGAGTGGAATCAGTCTGTGCTAGCAGCAGCTGAATTCTGCCCTCTGATGCCTATTGGTTTGCACATCAGCAAGTTTTAACTGTTGTGTTCTTTAAGCCATCTCATGGGACAGAGTTGAGCTGAGCAGTTATCCAAGATTAAAGCAACCCTTGGTGTATAACTTTGTGTGGCTTGCTCTGGCTTTGGAGATGCGAAGCAGAAGATGCTAAGCTATGCAGAGGCCACCCAAGGAACATCTGACCATTAATAGAGCACAGAAAAGTTTTTCTGCCTCTTGTAAAATGCATGATTTGCTTGGGGTTCCTCTTGTTTCCTCCCACCTCCACCCACTGACAGAAAAAACAGGGGAAACTAATGTACATGCCCTTGGCTTTTTTTCTTTTCTTTTTTTAAAAAAATCCTTTTTTGGCAGGCCACTTTTTCAAGGGTAGAACTCTCAGTAGGAGGTTCCACAAATGAATCCTTCTTTTTCATGGAGTAATGTTGTTTAAATTACCTGACTCCAGGAGCGCTCAGACAATTTGTGCACATAGTCAGTTAGCAGCAGCAAAGTTGGTGTCCTGCTTTCCTTCATGCCTTACCATTCCCCACCCCCGCCCTGAGAATTACGATGAGTAGGGTTGCCAGCTTCTTTTTTAATAGGCCCTGTCTCTAAGTGTTTAACGGCACTCAGGCATAAAGTGAATCCAAACCCCTGAGGATTCACTGAGGGGGTTGCTCCTTGGGCCCCTCAGTGATAAATTGGGAGGGGAGAGTGTCCCCATCCCCATTCTCCTTGCTGCTTCCCAGCCATGATTAGGGTTTGCTCTGCCTGATTAGGATCCCGAGTGTTTGTTTTCTCAGGTATAAGGCCAACTGAGTTTCCCAATGGCTTTTTTTAGCCATGGAGTCACAAACTGAATGGTCACAAAGCCCAGATCCCAGGCACCGTGCCCTACACCTAAAACAACCCTGGCAGACCCTTGGATGGCCCAAGAGGTTTTGTTGTCTGAAGTGAAGGACAAGATGGTGCTGCCACTAGTCCAAGATACAGAAACTGACTGGACTGAAAGTAGAATCTCCCTTCAGTGTTCATGATGTGAGAGTTTACAGGGTGCAGAGCAGGGGAATGGCTGTTGCTGCTCTCTCCTCCACAACTACGGCCTGAGACAGCCGCCTCACTCTGCCTAATGATAGGACTCCGTAGCCTGTCTAAATAGCAGGTCTATTTCACTGAAGAAGTGCACTTATTCTCTATTCACAGCTTTTATATGCTGCTTGATTATAATAAGAAAAAACCTCAAAACAGTTTACAAAAAGAATAAGACAATAAAAACCATAAGTAAAAAAACAAACAAAAGGCCAGTTAAAAGCAAATATCCTCTTATTCCCACTTTGCAATGCTTCTCCCCCTGTGCCTATGCCACAAAGCAGTCCATCCTGTGTCTTAGGAAGCATTGCTACACCTACTTACCTGTGAGTACACCCCACTGAACAAAATGGTCCTTGCTTCTCAGTAGACATAGAAGTATGCCAGTGCCTTTCAGAATGTATTTTTCTTTATAGTAGACATGGTGAGCCTTTGGCTTTCTAGATGTTGTTGGGTTCCAACTCCCATCAGCTTGTAGGGCCAGTGCTCAGGGATAACGGACGTTGTAGTCCAACATACTGTATGAAGTGCCATGAAATAAAATGCAAGGGAACCGTTCCCCCCCCTCCAAGATTTAGTGACAAAGGTGACTTTGACAATTGGGTCCCTCCACATAATTTACTTTACTAATAAGCTGGAAGTTGGTTTGGCTTGGACTGGGACCATAGTATGGGACAAGGATGGGTTTAATCCTTGCGGTCCTTCACCCCTGATCCAAATTATTTTCAATCAACCACAGTTAAACATTACATCTGAACCCTAAGCTGTGGTTCATTGCTTTTATAAACTAAGATCTGGCATTGCTTCGTTTCCAGGTTCGGACATAATGCTAAACTGGTTAGTTAAAATAGAAGTGACAGCTTCTGATCTTGTGGCCATGCTAGAGGAGGGGAGGGGCAGCACACAAGCCTAAGGTTCCTCTAGATAATTTCTGTAATGGTAGAATCATAGAATCATTGAATTTTAGAGTTGGAAGGGAACCAAGGGTCATCTAGTCTAACCCCTTCAATGCAGGAATCTCACCTAAAGCGTCCGTGACAAATGGCCATCATTATCAGATGTCTTCAGGTGAAGACATCTGAAGGCAGCCCTGTTTAGGGAAGTATTTAATGTTTGATATTTTATCGCGCTTTTACTATTATGCTGTAAGCTACCCAGAGAGGCTGGGGAAACCCAGCCAGATGAGAAGGGTATAAATACAGTGGTACCTCGGTTTAGGAACAGTCCATTTTAAGAACAATTTGGTTTACAAACTCTGCAAAACCAGAAATAGTGTTTGAGAATAGGTTTGAGAACTTTACCTTGGTCTAAGAACCGAATCAGAACAGTGGAAGGGCACCGGCAGCGGGAGGCCTCATTAGGGATAGTGCGCCTCAGTTTAAGAATGGTTTTGGTTTAAGAATGGACTTCCGGAATGGATTAAGTTTGTAAACCAAGGTACCACTGTAATAAAATGATGATGATGATGATGATGATGATGTCTGAATGCAGCCAATGATTAACAGCATATAGGAGTAAACCATGGGGAATTTAAGAGCAAGATTTTGCTTTCATTCTTTTACCATGATTTTATAACCAAGTATATAATTTGCTTAGTATAATTCTACATGAAAACCATTTTATAGCATTTTTTTTAGAGTTTTGCACGTTAAAAAAGAAACACTTCTGGCTACAGAATATCATTGCTAACTTTGTTTTCATACGTAATCATGAATTTGTTATATCTTGGTTTTAAAGTAATTGGATAAAACATGGCTTAACAAGATTTAATGTGGTTATACAGGGTGGCAGCTGCTTGAGCTTAAATGAAATTAGATTAAGCATAGACAATAATAACATTCCATGGTTCTGGGATTTTCTGTTGAACTACATGCAACAAACCTAAGGGACAGGAATGGAACCTTGAAGACTAAATTTGAAATAATAATTATAAATAAAAAATCAATAGAAGAAATCTTCTAAAAAATATTCTGTATTTTAATAGAAGCTTAGCTGGAAAATAAGTTTAATCAACAATGGGAGAAAATCATTAGCAGGACAATAACAGTGGATACATAGACTCATATTCTTTTTTGTGAGTCTGGAGGCATTCCTTTATTAATCTTAAGGGGAAAGAGTTTCAAGTCACATATTGCTAGCTCCAGTTCCAGGAAACAAAAGCAAGTTCCAGCAAGGCAAGGGTCAGAACGAAAAAGAGGATAAGTGCAGTAAGCAAGGTCAGGCAAATCCCAAAGCCCAAAAGGCAAACAAGCAAATTTGGCAACACCTTGGATAGATCTCAGTGGCACTTGACCTGCCACACAAACAAAACAGCCTTGAATGTTGGTTGCTTCAACAGCCTGCAACTGCAGACTGGTCCTTAAACAGGCCTGCAGCTTCCTTTGAAGGAAGCTCTGCCATTAAGGAGTTGAGCCTCTGCTCTTAAAGGAAACCAGCCTGATTTAGGAGCTGTGGGCTCTAGTAGTGTGGTCTGCCGTGGCCTCTGAGCTGGGGGCTGAAGATGGTAATGCAGCTCCTTCAGGCTGGAAGAGATGCTGGCATAATGGGCATTGGAACCTCTGTCTGGCACAGAGGACACATTCTCCTCCCAGTCAGATAAATGGCCTCATACCTGAGGGTGTGGAATCTGTGACTTGAGTCATTACACCTTTTTATTTTACACAACAGTAGCTACTACGTGTGTGTGTGTGTGTGTGTGTGTGTGTGCACGCGCATGCAATCTTGTCCTGTTTTGTCTACATATAAATCACCTTTTTTAAAATAAACATTTTTATTGATTTTCCAATATCATTCCAACAAAAGCCTCATTATAACAATGCCAACTTTATCCAATTAATACAATTTTAAAAACCAATTATTTATATACCGAATTATACAATTTAATGAAAGTGGCTTCCTCATGCGCTAGATTCGATAGGTTCGAATCTTTGTTTCTTATTTTATTTTCTGTGTTCCAAAATCTTAATAATTTCAATTACATTCCCTTCAAGATAGTAATCCTTTATACAACAGCCACAATCTGATGGTTTCAATTCGTGTTAATATATTAAGTAATTTTTAGTTTCAAGTGAGGTACTCAGTCTGTAATCACTGTTCTTTCCTGTGTGTGGTAATTCTCTCCTTCTCCCCCCCCCCCCATGATGTAGTCCCAGCTATTGTGTTGTGTCCTTCATTCTTCCAAAGCGTGTTCTCCTTCATGGAGAGCATGTGTTGTGGTGGGGGCCGCCAGGACACTCCAAAGTTGAGGGCGGGCTAATTGATCATTGGCCACTGATGTGATTGGGGCTTCCCTTGTTGTTGGGAAGAAGTTAATGTTGCCATTTGTTGATTGACAGCCAGAAATGCTAAAACTCCTTGCACGAGGCTAGGGCTTCCTCTTTTTCAGTGTTTCCCAACCACTGTTCCGCGGCACACTAGTGTGCCGCGAGATGTTGCCTGGTGTGCTGCGAGATGTTGCCTGGAGGGAGGCGGGCGAGTCGGGCGGCGAGAGGCGGGGCGGCGGCGGCAAGGAGAGGCCGCCCAGCGCGGGGCTCTCGCCGTCTGCCTGCCTGGCTGCCTGCGAGCTCGGCGGGCAGCGCCTCCGTCCGCAGCGCCCGCCTCGCGGCTCTCATTCCCTGCCCCTGCCAAAGCTCACCCAGCCAAGCCGCGCTCTCCTTCCTGCCTCGCTTTGCTGCCTCCTCCCCCCCTACCCCCAAAGCTTGGAGGTTCCCCGGCAAGGGGGAGGGAAAAAAATTGAAACTTACACTTTCGTGCGTCCCTCCCGGCGTGACGCTGTGCGCTGACGTCACGGGGCTGTAATGGTGGTGTGCCTCGAGATTTTTTTCATCAAACAAGTGTGCCTTTGCCCAAAAAAGGTTGGGAAACACTGCTCTTTTTGACCGTGCATCGGATTGCCCGTCCCCCCCCCCCTAGAAAAATTGTTCGCTTTGACCTTGCTATGCCTGTCATGGGGTTGTCTGCTCTTGGGGCAGGGGCCCGGTAGGAATTTTGTCCATCTGGCTGATTGGCTGGGGCCATTTGGTTTTTGCCTACTGCGTAGCAAATCGTCACAACTTGTAAGGTTGCGGTTACGCATTGGTTTATGGTTTGGTTGGTTGAGGGGCAGTGGTTGAGTGCCTGCCCTTGGTAGGTTGAGTGCCTGCCCCTCTAATGCTGCTGCTGCAAGGGATTCCGTTAAAGGAATTGGGGGCTAACTATTGCTTTTCCACTCTGTCAAGGGGGCTCGGGCCATAGCAATGAGCTCCTGGTTGCATTTGGGGTGAGGGCAGGTTCCCTGCTCCGCGTAACCCCCAAGTGTATTCCCCTATTCTGTCTGTCCCTGCAGTGTTGAGGGAGACCTCCATTCCTGGTGCAGGCGGAAACTGGAAGCCACATATAAGGCACTTTTAATCAGCTTTTCATTGTTTTGGAGGTTCCTGCGATTTTGTCTGTTATACTGTTGGGGACCTTCCCCTCTGTTAACTGTGATCTTACCCCACAGTAGGTGTTGAGGTTACAATAACCCAAACCTGACTTTATTTAATTCTGTATTATGTATACAGTTTAGAACTGTCTAAAGATGTTCCTCTGGATCCAGACCATAGAAGCTGGCATTGTCAAGGATGTCACAAGTACAGAAAAAGACCAGGGTTGTATGCATAAGATTTCCTCTCTCATCCTACTAATGCATGGCTAGTGCTTTAAACATGACATCTTGGGCAGTATGCTAATGAATTTTTTGGGTGGAGGGAAGAGGGAAAGGGGTGTGTTCGGACCCTGTCAAGAACTAGCTGACCTGCTAGGAAAAAGTATTGAGGACATTTATTGTTTTAGCCTTCCAAATCTCATTAAATAAAGAGATCGTGTATATTAGTAATGAGGAAGAGAATTGTGTTGACATAAGGCTGAAATTTATCTCTCAACACAGTTAATTGCTTCTTTGAAATGTTAACTGGATGGTTTTTATGGAGGATCCCTGCAGCATGAGCCTATAACTTGTGTACATTTACCACTACACCTCCACACACACTGCATCAGCAAAATGTTGGACATTTTTCATCCTAAGACTGCTGCTGGTATTTTCCATTCTCATTGCCAAGCGAATAAATGCTTAAGAAGGGGCGCTCACAAGATGCAGAGCCAAGGTTCATTAACACACGTTAACTGAAATGCTTGCAAAGATGGAAAACTGTAAATAATCCCCTAATGGAGCATTTAGAATCCACTTTATCAACTTTCCCAAACGGAACATACCACCGGATTACTAGTGCTCCAGTTTGAGAAGCAGCTTGTTATTGTTAAGAGCTGGGTGGGTTTGAAACACGACAACTTCTGCTTAATATCTCTGCGTTCTCACAATGCAGAAGCTACAGAACGAGCAAGTCTGGCACTCAAATGCAAGGATGTGGAACTTTGATCTCCTCAAATAGAAAGAGGTATGTCTACTCATCATGGCAAGATTTGCAGAGCTCATTTTTTGACCTAAAGGGGAAAAGTTCTGGTTGGATTCCAGTTCAGATCTTAGACACACAACAAAGAATCACTGTATTTTTCTGTGTATAATATGCATCCATGTATAAGACGACCTGTATTTTTTTGGACCGCAACAAAAAAATTGGAGGGGGGGGGATTGCCAAGAGTTGTTGAGCTTCTTTGATGGGGGTCACCAACGCAAATCATTCTACAATGCAAATCACACACATTACTGCAGCCAACTATCATCAGAACGCTCTACACAAAAAGCCCACCTGCACACTCGACGCAACCACAGCCGATTGCACGCATGCCTAGCCGCTGCCATAAATAGCCCGCCCAATTGCCGCAGCCACAGCTAATCATCAGCAGGCCTTGCCACAGCAACCAATCACACGCCCAATCACCGCCGACACTCTCCTACTGGCTGCTGCCACCAATCGCCCGTCCCTCCTCTGCTGTCTGTGTATAAGACGACCCACAATTTTTGCCTATTATTTCTATAGGAAAATTACCATCTTATACACGGAAAAATATGCCAAGTGCGCGTGCACACACACACACACACACACACACACACACTTACCGGTATAATGAATTGGGGGGGGGGAATGTTTAAAATAACTTTTGTAAAAACAAACAAACAAACCCAGAAGCCTTTTATTAGGAATTGTAGGTACCGACATTCCAAAGGAACAGAAAAGACTTTTCATGTATGTGACAACAGCAATGTGGATGCTACTAGCCCAGAGATGGAAAGAAGACAAAGCCCCTTCCAGAAAGGAATGGCAAACCAAGCTGTTGGACTATGCTGAAATGACAAAACTGACCGGAAGTCTCAAGAACCAAGAAGACCAAAACTTCAACGAAGAACAGGAGGAGAGAACTGCCTTCCACTGAGCTCATTCATAGGGCCATCTTAAGCATATGTAGCACTGGGGTGCAAAGATCCACCTGGCGCCCCTAGGTTGCCCAGAGTTGTTGACCTTTTTTTAGGGGGGGACCCCAAAGTTGTTGGCTTTTTAAAAGGAAATAGTTGTTTAGTTGTTTACCTTTAGTACGGTTGTGGGACACAGGGACTCACAGCGCCAAACAAAAGGGGTGCCAGCGCCCCACGCACAAGGTCGTAGGAAGGGGGTGCGGGTTCCATGCTGGGGGGGGACAAAATGTCGGGCAGCATGCACAGTCGCCGCGCTGTCCGCCCGCTGCCTCCCCCCCACATGGTGGTTAACTGTTTTGGCTGTGCACGCAGCACTCGGAGTGTCATGTAACGTTGTGGGCACTGTGCAACGCATCCTGTTGCGTGCGCCAAGCTGCGGGTTCCTTTGCTGGCTTTTCCGCTGTTGGAACACGCTCCCAGCGCCGTCCAACGTGGGGTGCCAGTGCAGAACAATGGAGAATGCAAGCGGCATCGGAGGCAACATCTCTGGACAGGATCCATGTGCTCCTATTCGTTGGGTTTTGTTGCTGCCTTTGGGGCTATCGGCACGCGGCGGATCCCAGCATGTCATACAGCGCTCTGGGCACGGTGCCAAAACAGTTAGCTGCCATGCAGCTGGGGCAAGAGCTAACAGCTGAGTGGAGCCGAGCCTGTTGGAGCACCACGGGTTCTTCTGTGGCTCAGCGTGAGTTTGGGGCGAGCACTGGAGTCCGGGGAAGAGCCGCCTGCAGCAAAAGAGCCACTCCGACAGGCACTGCTCCACTCAACTGTCGGTGGCTCTTCCCCGGACTCCAACGCTTGGCCCCGGACTCTCGGCCTGGTGTCCCTGAGAGCCCAGTGCTCTGGTGCTGTGCACCCGTAGTGTCAACGGTTAAGACGGCCCTGCTCCTGTATAGGATATAGCCAGTGCCAGATTTATGTATAGGCTAAGTAGGCTGAATCCTAGGGCCTCTAAATCTAGGGAGCCTCGCCAGTCTGCCTGCTCCCCAGCAGGCAACCTCCCCTCTCTGAAAATTACAAACCTAATACTTCATGTGAGGCCAGGGCAACTTGGGCCTCTAAATCTAGGGGGCCTCGCCAGCCTGCCATCTCCCCAGTGTCGCAGTGTCCCCTCTCCCAAAATTGGAAACCCAAGACTTCATGCAAGGGCAGGGAAACTCAAGCCAAGCAACTATGAGACTTAGGGCTAGCCAGTGGGGGCCCAATTTGAAGAAGTGGGGCCCAACTTTAGGTGTTTTTTTTTTTTTTGGTAGGGCCCCAGTTCACAGCCAAAGTCTTCAAAATCTCATAGATATAAATAAAATCCACCTAGATTGCCCTGGTGTGGAGGCCCCCCTAGGAGCAGCCCACAGAGCCCAATTTGGCCCAAATTGTTCAAATTGCCTTAAGGTCAGCCCTGATGAGTCTGTGCAGGGGTTGGACTGACAAGCCCTGCACCTTCTAGGTTCCTGGTGTCACTATTCAGAGCACAGACTCAAAGACTTTTAATGGAAATAAAGGGGGGCACATATTGGATATCAGTTTTGTCACCTCCCCCCCCAAACCCTGGGACGATGAGCCCAGCCACCTTTTATTCACAGTTGCATAAGCACTACACTACAGCATGGCCATAAAGCTGTATGTTCAACTGCTGAAATGCACACTCAATATGTAGCAATGGAGATTTATGTTACTGGTTTATGAATGAACACTGTGTTTTATTAATGGACTCTGTATTTTTGGAATTACCTAAGAGCTACCAATAGGGAGCTCTAGAATCTGACAGCTAACCAATTCGGTACTACCAAACAGTGACCCCTATTGCTGAAAGCAGGTAACCAGCAGGAAACGCTTCAGCTTAGCCTTTGCACTGTTGACTGAACACCCCCTGCTGTGCAGATAATGGAGAAAGCTCATAAATTGTATCCCTTCTTTCATCCTGGCCAACTCTATTATGCTGGTGTAAACCCTGGTGCACCAGGAACCCAGAATAACAGCAGATAAAATCTGCTCATACATCAGCGACTGATAATACTAGTCAACCTGTTATTCCAAAGACTTCCTAGATTATAAAGCTCCAAAATACAGGCCAAAAGAGAGCAGATCTGGAAAGAGTGAGCCATACAATGGGCACCACCAGTGAAAAGGCCCTGCTCCGTGTAGCTCCTGCCTTGTCATTTGATAGGGTGCCCACTTGCCCTCCTTCTTGACATGGAATGCTCTCTATTGGAGTCTCCAGGTCCATAAGAAGGGAGAGCAGGGACCTTGAAGTTCCCAACAGCTGTTAAGCAAGCAAGCACACAGGTCCCCTTTGTCACAGGTGTGTCACGCCTATGTCCTGGCCAGGCCTGCACCCAATCTTGTTTCTATGTTTGGTTACTGTTTGTTCTCAGTAACCAAAAAGATATTATCAACATATACAAGGAAAAAAGTTGTTTCCCTTCATTTGCAAGGCATTTCCTTCATTTACAAAACAAAGTGACATTAATAAAGAAAAGTTCCAGGGTGGCAACAGAAAGCAAACTAAAAATGCTTTTACAGTACATCAGAACTATCCAGCAATATTAGGTTATAGGAAAACTGGTTAATTGATTGGTTAATTGATATGGTTAATTGATTTGGCAACTTCCATGCACATGACGTCTGATGCTAATTCCCCCCCAAAGAGTTAAATGAGATTCAGGTGAGGGTCATATGCCTTGTCAATCCCAGCAGGTATATAACAGGAAGACCCGGCCTGCCCAAGCCGATGGCGGGTTTGATGCGCCCCTCTGTGACATTTTTCTGCCAGAAGTCCTACCTAAGTTACTATTTGCCTCCAAAGATGCCATTTGCTTTTCTTTATCAACAGAAAACAGTGCTTATCATGTTATTAAGTTAGCATCTATTTATGACCTTAGTTCCTATTTGTAATAAAAAGATAATAATATCAGCCTCTTTACATTACGGAGATAATGGGAGGAATTCAACATTGCTTCTACCTGTTGCATCAGCACATGCATTTCAGCTTGCCAAACAGAATGATTTCCTCTCCCTGTGCACTCTTCTTGGGGTTCTCCTGAACCCTCTGAGCCAATTTCAGGGGACATGGGGCACGTGTGTGTGTGTGTGGAGTCCTTTTGGAGAAGCAGAAGTAATAAAATCATAGAATTGTAGAGTTGGAAGGAACCATGAGGGTCATCTAATCCAATCTTCTGCAATGCAGGAATCTTTTGCCGGTGACTCTGAGATTAAGAATCTCATGCTGTATTGACAGATCTTTCCCAGCTCTATATCATTGTGCAGGACCTCCACTGATGGGACTCATTAGGTGAATCCTGTCCAATGTATGTCAGAGGTAGTTAATGTGGTGCCCCCAGAAGTTGTTAACTCCCATTATCCCTGATCATTGGTCGTGTTAGCTAGACCTGATGTGAGTTGCTGTCCACGACATCTGGAGGACACCACCTTGGTTATTCCCAATGTAGATGACACATACTTGCTTAGTTAGGAAAATTGCCATATAGACACCAACAGCATACACAGTTGAGTGTGGAGGTTTGCACATAGCTTTGGCTACAGCAGCAGCAGCAGCTAAGCTGTGGCTCTCTAGACGCTGCTGGGCTGAAACTCCCTGCATTTCTGACTGTTGGGCTTGCAAGCTGGGGCTGGTGGGAGTTGCTGTCTGACAACACCTGGAGGGCCATAGGTACCTTCACTGGGCTTCACTGGGGTACACACTTGTATTTCAGTTTTTGTGAGGGGAACGACCACATTGTGACCAGATTGGTAGCTCAGTGTGAAAGAACAAGGCAGTAGGAAACAGGAGGCATAGGTTTGTGTTGTTGGCTCAGCGTAAGTCTTGCCCTTCTTACCTCTGCTTCAGGTGGGATGTCTAGCTTTATTATTATTTTTTAAGTACCACATGAATAGTCATGCATTTACTTGTTCAATCATCACCCTATCACTTCAAAAAGGCTCTTTAAAAACCTTTGAATTTCTCGACAACAGCGTTGAGATCTATCTTGTGAGCACTATTCACAGCTGGTAGAACTGTGGTAACCTTGTGGAACTGTTTTTTGTTGGTTCTTTGTTCGTTTACCAGAGACTGATTCTTGAGATGAATAGGTATATTTGGGTTGAATCTGTTTGAAACATGTGCAGTCTGTTTTACTTCCTCTGTATGTAATGGTCCATATGTAGGTATGAGTTCTGCAAGGACAGCTGGCCTGAAAATACACTGACAGATGGCATTTTAAATAACTTTCACATTCCAAAGGCAAAGTGCATAACCCAATTTTACTAGTGATCAGAATAATAAGAGGAGGAGCATGATGCAAGAAACTGTGATAGCCTTGGCTGAACAACAATGTACATCCAAGTCTGAAACTAGTGGAGCTGAACTCTGCCCCACCAATGTTCCCTCTCCCAAATAGCCTTTGAAAGCTGCTCTTTTTTGTCACAGAGCTCCTCTGGGAGAAAACAGATTAAAAAGTCAGGTTTTGCAGGGGATGGGGTAAATAGGTAAAAGAAGGGTTTGGCTGCTTTCTACAAATCTGACAGTGAACCTATCCTAACATGGGCTGCCAGAATCTCATATAATTTGGTGCTACATTTTATTCTGGTGGAAGTGAAATGTTTTATTGACTATTACTTTTCAGTTAGTTCAGCTATGCTACAGGGAAATGGCATCTTGTACAATTGTCTCATTCTAATCAAAGAGCTGTTGCATTCCCCCCGCCCTGAAAAACCAGTATAACAGCAAATGTCTTTCTTGCAAGAAGCTTCTATCTAGTGTGTGTATTTAAAACTCCTTTTTCAAAGTACCCTGAGCACAATTTGTACAATTTCATCTCAGAGGGAAAATAATGTTTTTCTTCCCTTTACTATTGCTACTAAAAAGGAACAAAATGACCCTGTTGCTAAACAGTAGATAAGATATGAGCCTATGGAATTGTGGAACGTGCAAATAATGGGAAAGAGTTACTTTGCAAATGACATTCTTTGTTACAGACACTAAATCAGTGGATTCCCTGGTTACTCCATAAAATGCCTCTGAACAAAGCCAACCAGCTTTTGAGAAAATAGACATTCAGTTTGGAGATTGCATGAGAGATCTAAAAAAGTGAGTAGGCATGCTGGTTCTTCTGTTTAAAGAGGAAAGTTTCCAGCATATCTCTGCTACCTGGCGTTTTAATTGCCTGCGTCTATCAACCATCTGGTATTAAGAATGACTTTCTAACGTGAATAATTAAGCAAATATCATCTGAATGCCGAATAGCCCGTACACCCATATTGCAATCAATGGTTGTATCAAAGTCCACACTGTCTAGCTGCCTTGACCAAGGCAAGCCAATTGATTATATGGCCTGCTGTTCACATGGAAGCAATGCAGTTAACATGATGGACCGCAAGAAACTGTGTAGCCTAGAAAGTGCGTTCTGCTGTGAGAAATGCAACACAGTCCCGTACATGTTTACTCTCTGAAGTAATTCCCACCGAGATAACTGGATTTACATCAAATGTGCAAGGTACTGTAGCTGGCCCTTACAGCTGAAACACATCAGAGTAATTATGAGGTCAATTTTTATTTGGCTAAGACTATGTTTTGAATATGCAGTGGGTTGTCTTAAATGGAAGAACATGTGATTTCCCTCAAATAAAATCTAAAACTTTCCAGCACAGCCAAACTTATACCTAACTCAGCTCCAAAGGAATAGATATCCAGTCAGCTGTATAATTTGAAGTATCGGCATGTTTCAGTATTTCTGACACCTACAGTCTAGATCAACCAGTACTCAGATTATAGTGGAACAAGTAGGGGTCCCTTAGTGAAATGCAGAAAAACCACCCCTTTGCTTACCTCAGTTTTAACCAAATCATGGTACATAGTCCTTCCAGAATATTTTTTTTAAAAGCCCATCATTCAAAGAAATCTGTTGCCGTTCTACATATGTCAATTTAGTCAATGTTACAATTCCCTGGATATTTTAAAACCTTTCTGAAACTTGAGGTGCTGACTTCCCTGCCCCAAGCTATAGCAGCAGAGACTAAATTTAATAATGCTGTACTCCCAAGACTTCCTGTCTTTTAAATAATTTCATGGTAATATTTTGCAGCTTTGTGGCAATGACTGTCTAATTATTTCTGCAATAAAATTACAGGCTGTGCTCCAGTAAATCTAGATTATTGAACATAAAAAGGCAGTGCCCAAATAGATGCTTAAAATCTGCCTGGCGTACATTGCATTTCTAGCAGTTAAAGTTCTGCTGTTTGGTACATTCAGCTTTGTATGGAGTTGTTAAATACCATTGGTACAGGATTTTCTAAAGTTTTATCACTAAGCTATCTAGCGTCCTTTCAACAGCACTTCTGTAGGCTAGGATAGGATAGGATAGGATAGGATAGGATAGGATAGGATAGGAGGCGGGCAGTGCCCCAACCCCACTGCCACCCACCACAAGCAGTTTGCATCTGGGATACTTACCCTCAAACTCCACCCTTCCCTTCACTCCACCACACACCATTTCACCTCAGAGTGCTTCTCCATCTTCTGTAGCCTTCAGAACATTGTGTATAAGTTAAGCTGAATGTCGTTTTGTATTTCATTATTTGTTTTACAGGTTTCTGTTCATTCATGCTAAAATGGGGGCAGAGGGAAGCAAATGGAGACCTTATGACAATGGGACTTGTTGCTAGGTCTTCACATCCCATTGATTTCAGTGGGATTTAAGCAATCTGCTTTGCTGCCCTCCCACTCTGCCTGCACGGCCACAATGTGTCCTACTTAACCTCCTGGGAGAAAAGAAATAACTGATAGTTTGGCTTTTCTTTTCTTTTTCTTTTTGGAATACGTAGTAGGAGTGGAAAAGGGAAGCTAGGAGTTGCAATGAAAGAAGCTGCTCCAGGGGCTCAAATGATCAAGCTTTATTAAGAAGCAATCTGTCCACTGCTGCAGTTCTTCTGTTCTTCTTCTTTTTTAAAGCAGCCTTTTCTTCAAAAATAATAATGTGAGTTCCTGGGCTCCCAAAGGAAAATAATATTTGATTCAGAACAGCCTTTATTATGAAATACCGAGGGAAAGCATTCCATTGACCAGTCACAGCTGTTTACATAAGAGCTCTGTTCTTTCACTGTATGGTACATTAAAATGTATAATTCATACATGCTCATTTTTTATACTGCTTGAAAACACTTTGTTTGTTTGTTTGTTTTTGCACCAATGCTGGAGCCTCAAAGGCCAAACATTTCTATGGTCAGCATATGACTTTCACACTTGTGCTGCCTTTATTAGTTTGTGAATTTTGCCTTTTCTATACCTTGTATTTTCGTTTGAGTTGTCGTTCTTTTTGTAAAATCGTCTTGGAAATATAACTGAAGGCCAATATAAAAATAACAACTCTTTATTATTATAATACTTAGAATAATCAAACAAATGATACTTCTGTTAAATTTGCTTTGCATCTTGCTAAGTAGGTATAATGTTACCTGCAGGCACCAGTCCATTAAGGGTCAACATTATCACAGGACTTCATTTGCCCCAGATTCTCCCACCATAAATATGTGCAATGGTAGTCTTCTGGAATCCTTTGGTGCGTAATGCTCTAAATTAAGTTAAGCACTTGCAGAATATCTGGGATTTCTGAGCAGTTCAACAGTCAAACAGACTCCCTCAGAAGGTTGTGGACTCTCCTTCATTGCAGGTTTTTAAGCAGAGGTTGGGTGGCCATCTGTCATGGGTTCTTTAGCTGAGATTCCTGCATTGCAGGGGGTTGGACTAGATGACCCCTGGGGTCCCTTCCAACTCTACAACTCTATGATTCTGTGATTTGTTCAGGATATCAGCTCATATTTCACAGCCTGATTGAATTATCATTACAGTATTTGAAATACGAAATTGTGTAAGGTTTATGGGACCGAATATGTATATACATATGTTCAGTATATAAGGATGTCTAGATACTCAGGCCAGGTTCAAAATAATAATGCACTGAGTTCTTGTAGCCTGAGGGGGGTTAGGTTATGTTCCTGGGAGAGCAGATCACTCTCACCCTGTATAATGCATGTTTTGCAACATAGTGTCCTATCTCCTGTTTAAATAAAAAGTACAGAAAATCCCACTGCGTAAGTGGCACTATGTGCAAAGCCATTAGGCTGCATTAAAGGTACTCTTCTGACTAGATAAATTTAATAAAGTCTGAGAAGTGGACCTACAAATGTTTGTTGGAACAAAAGTTAGTTTTTATGATGTCTCAAGTAGTCCCGTTGACACTTTTGCTACTACAGACTATCATCCCCACCTTGCCCACCCCCTCCTGGTTTTCAAGACATTAAATCACTTCCTTCTTGCTTCACCCACCATCCCTAATTACATAAATGGCTGGTTTATATATCAGTTGCATAATCCATAATCCCTCATTTAATAATTTTTTGTCTTTATTTTTGAGTCATTCTGTTATGTTCACAGCTGGATTCCCTGTGGGGGAACTGAACCAAAAGATAAGGAGACGGTGCTGTCAATATACTATGCAATGACTGACACATTGCAGTGAAGGTCAGGCATGTTGAAGCAGACTTCTGAGGAAAAATTGGATTTGTAGCTGTAAAGCCTACTAAGAGGAAACATTTCTAGGCACAAGTTGTGTCAGACTAAGTTTGGAATGGTACAGGAAAAGGAAACTGAGGTCACTCAGCTGTGTGATATTCTGAATGTCTGATAACCCAAGGACAAACTATTGTGTCAAATCTTATTAAAAAATATTTTGGAGCATCAAATTAAATTTTCAAGAATACAGAACTGTTGTATGTGTGCCTCTTACCTTTCAGGAAATTGAATTAGCAGCTGCAGTATGAATGCCTTATATGTTACCACAACCCAAAAATCAAATTAACTGCTGCTGTCCAAAAAGCACAATACTAGTTCAGGAGGCTAAATAAATGCTCAGTTGAAAAAAAATATCTGATTTTCAGGTTATAAAAGCACAAAGATTGGTTTGTTGACCCTTAATTTCTCACTCTCATTTCTGTGGTAAAACAAAGTTTATATCCCTTTTAAAAGTATCCCTTGAGTACCAGTACTGTACTGTACTTAGAACACATAAAGGGACGTGGGTGGCGCTGTGGTCTAATCCACTGAGTCTCTTGGGCGTATGTGTATCTGTTACAAAACCTGTGCGCTAGTATTTAAGGTGGCACAAGATTCTTTGCAGTGCTTGTGGCAAAAAGCTGACACAAGTACCTTCTGAAAATGTTGGGAAATGGAGTCATGCAGTTCTGGGTGCCAAATTTAGGTAGTTTGGTAGTATGCTTAAATTGAGGAAGGATGCCTAGCATTCCCAGAAATCCTACCTGCAGGGCTGGCACTAATCTGGCATTATACTTACGAGTATGTAGAACACATGAGTGTGGACCCAAAGCAGAACCCCAGGAAACACCATTCTACATCCTGGTGGGATTGGAGTGTCTCCACAAATACAAGAGGCTCTGTCTGCACTGCAGATGGCTTCCTTTCAATTATGGATGGCAGGGGAGATAAGTAGCCCCAGATGTAGAATACTTATCCGCACTGACTCCACTCATGTGTTCTACTTACATGTGAGTGTGAGGCCTGAGTAGGGTGTTATTGTTATGGAGTGGGATTCACCCAATGAATCTCATTAGTGGAAACCCTGAGCAAAGATTTCTGCATGCTGAACAGGGCTTTCCCCCTCACCCCTGTCTGCCCTCCATGCTCCCCAAAATTGGCTTAGGTGTGTGTGGGAGAACTCTCAGAACAGTGCATGAGGGAAGGAGAGAGGGGGTTGTTGAATCTAGCAAACTGAAATGCATGTTGAATTCCTCCTCCATTATTGTTGTTGTTGTTGTTGTTGTTATTACCTACCTCTCTTTTAAATCAGAACCAATGATGGTGGTGAATGTCCTCTGTGAGTGCCTGGAGGCAGTTGGAGGATGGATGGCGGTTAACAGATTGAGGTTGAATCCTGACAAGACAGAAGTACTGTTTTGGGGGGACAGGGGGTGGGGGACTCCCTGGTCCTAAATGGGGCTGTGTCCCTGAAGGACCAGGTGTGCAGCCTGGGAGTCATTTTGGACTCACAGCTGTCCATGGAGGGGCAGGTTAATTCTGTGTCCAGGGCAGCTGTCTACCAGCTCCATCTGGTACGCAGGCTGAGACCCTACCTGCCCGTGGACTGTCGCGCCAGAGTAGTGCATGCTCTAGTTATCTCCTGCTTGGATTACTGCAATGCACTCTATGTGGGGCTACCTTTGAGGGTGACCCGGAAACTGCAATTGCCATGTCTAATTTGGCACTCAGACTCCTACTGCCTACATTTCTAATCCTGCTTGGAAGCAAGTGTCCTCCTGAGTTCAGCTGGACTTGAATACAGGTAACTGCTGATGGGATTGCTGCCTAACAGAATGAACAAATGTTTGTATGCTCAGAATGAAGCCAGTTTAACTGAGTTCAATGGCTCTTACTCTCTAGTTAGTGTTTAGGATTGAAGCCTTAATGTTTGAAGACATTTCTGCCCCCTCTCTGGTGTACACAGCCATGTGGAAATACAACTTGAAAGGCAGCGGGGTGAGGGGCACCTCACTGCATTTCAAGGTGTTAATGCCTTGGTGCCTTCACTGCACTCTTTTTAAGTTAAAGGTAAAGGTACCCCTGCCCGTACGGGCCAGTCGTGTCCGACTCTGTGGTTGCGTGCTCATCTCGCTCTAGAGGCCGTGAGCCAGTGCTGTCCGAAGACACTTCCGGGTCACGTGGCCAGCGTGACGAAGCTGCTCTGGCGAGCCAGCACCAGCGCAGCACACGGAAATGCTGTTTACCTTCCTGCTATAAAGCGGTCCCTATTTATCTACTTGCACTTAAGAGTGCTTTCAAACTGCTAGGTGGGCAGGAGCTGGGACCGAACGACGGGAGCTCACCCCGCCGCAGGGATTTGAACCACCGACTGTACGATCGGCAAGTCCTAGGCACTGAGGTTTTACCCACAGCGCCACCCGCGTCCCCCTGCACTCTTTTTAGAGCCTGCTAAAAACTTTATTGTTTAGACCAGTGTTTCCCAACCGGTGTTCCGCGGCACACTACTGTGCCGTGAGACATCGGCTGGTGTGCCGTGGGAGGGAGGCGGGCGAGTCGGGCGGCGAGAGGCGGCGGCGGCGAGGATCCGCGTCGAGCCGGGGGCGGCTCCGCGGTGGTGGTGCCGAGCGGCGGGGCAGCGCGCGCAAAAGGGAGGAGCGCGAGACAGCGGAGGAGGAGGAGGCCGGCATGTCCGGGCAGCAGCAGCAACAGCAGCAGCAGCAACTCCCGGCGACGGCTCCTCAAGCCCCGCCGCCGCCCCCTCCTCCGCCCGCTATCGCCGCCACCACCACAACAGCCGCCGCCGCCTCAGCTGCCGCCGTCCCTCAGTCCCTCGCTCTGCTGCCTCCTCCCACCCCGGCAAGGGGGAGGGAAAAAACTTTCACTTTTGTGCGTCCCTCCCAGCGTGACGCTGCGCGCTGACGTCACGGGGCGGGGCTTTAATGGTGGTGTGCCGCGAGATTTTTTTCCGGTAAACAGGTGTGCCGTTGCCCAAAAACGTTTGGGAAACACTGGTTTAGACAAACCTACTCAGAGGCTTAGGGACGCAGATGGCGCTGTGGTCTAAACCACAGAGCCTAGGGCTTGCCGATCGGAAGGTTGGCAGTTCGAATCCCCGCAACGGGGTGAGCTCCCGTTGTTCGGTCCCAGCTCCTTCCCACCTAGCAGTTGAAAGCACGTCAAAGTGTAAGTAGATAAATAGGTACTGCTCCGGCGGGAAGGTAAATGGTGTTTTCGTGCACTGCTCTGGTTCACCAGAAGCGGCTTAGTCATGCTGGCCACATGACCCAGAAGCTGTATTCTGGCTCCCTCAGCCAATAAAGCGAGATGAGAGCCGCAACCCCAGAGTCGTTTGCGACTGGACCTAAGATCAGGGGCCCCTTTACCTTTACCCAGAGGCTTAGAAAGTTGAGATAATTGTAATCTGGGTTGTAAATTCTTCTTGATTTTATTGTTTTATCTTCTTGTAAACCTCCTTGAGGTGTTTTACAATCAAGCAGTGTATAAATTTTATGAAATAAATAAATGGATGAATAATAGCAGAAGGCATTGAGAAAGACAGTGTGAGTGGTACAAGCTTGGTTGTTAAGAAGGCACTCTCGGTTAAACTCACATTGCTTCCAGAGGACCTGGTTATTGAGCACCCATCTGGATTTGTTCATAGGGAGGTTAAATGACATTGCAACAGGCAAATGTTACCCCACATTTTCCAGTGCATTTCCCCATACGTTTCTTAAGATGAAGACAGTCCCGTTTTGCAGAGAAGTGGATTTGTTATGCAACAGCACCATATCAGCTTCAATTGTGCGATCTGAATTTGCTAGTGTGTGATTGAATCCCACCTGAAAACAGTGTGAGTCTCATTTAGAATGTGTGATAGCAATGGAACAAGATCCTCTGTGCCCACAAGCAAAACTTCCGAGTTTCTGCAAGTCAGGAGTAAAACTCAGTCAGCTGGAGAGGCAGGATTTGAAACTTGGAAATTTATTTGGACTTAATGTCATTTGAAATGTTTAACAATGAGCTTCCCAGAGCAGGAGCGTATAATGCATTTGCGCAATAGGCAGACATTTTTTTCACTCTGCTTTTACCTTCTGTCAATAACACAGCAGCAAGCTAACACACTGAAAATACACACTAGTAATGCTGCTATCATATGTGCTCATTACATAACTAACGACCACTGATATAAGCAATCCTATCCATTAAAGTTGTACTGAACAAAAGCAAGCAAAACTTGCAGAAGATAGATATTAAAAATCTTTCTAATATATCCAAAGCTGCTACAATGGATATTTTCCATCTTTTCACTTCCAGGCTTTACCACCTCCCAAATTAAAAGGGCCCTGAAACCAGGGGCCCGTCCATGCTTTGTCCTATGATTTCAAGTCACAGGTCTGAAAGGGGTTAAAATTCCATCTCTATGTTTTCTGCGGATTAATGTTTTCCCAGTTCAGCAGTAAACAGCAGATTTTCCCAGAGAAAGCAGTGGGACCAAAAAACCCAATCCTCTCAGACCTGTGACTTGAAATCACAGGATAAATGGTTGTGTGTGTGGGTCTTAAAGAGACAGTCAGCTCTGTTTCCACATTTCTAGCAGAGGGATAGGGAACCTGTTGCCATCTTGAAAGTGTCGGATGACAACCCTCATCATCCTTGACCACTGGCCCTGTTGAGTGGGGCTGATGCAAGAAGTATAGTTTATGGAGGGCCACAGTTTCCCCAACCCTGCTCTATCTCTCATTTAGTAAATATTACCGGTAAATAATGGACAGCTATAATTATAACTATACACTCTTTGGTCTTTGGGCTGTGACCTTAAGCGCACTAACTTGTCAACTGATTTGCAAGTAAATATATTTAAGGCTGAATACCAGCCAGTCTTGCTTCCTCCTGTGCCTTTCCCTCATTTCATGTTGAACCTCCCAGGTGAGATATACAGCTTTCATTTCATCAGCTGATTTGAGTAAACATGCTTAGGACTGCAGTGTGAAGCTTACTTGGAGCCCTAAAGAGTAGTGCAGTTACTTCTTTGGAGCCTGGTCATAGTCCTGGCGTTTATGAATCTTTGAACATCCTTAGCAAGGCAATCTTTATGTTATTTTGATATAATTGATATATTTCAGAGTGAATATTTATATGGCTCACAGTGGCTTACAAAATTTAGCATTCGAAACCACAAGACTAATATAAAGTTGTACAACATTTGGTATACAAAAAAATAGATGTAAATACCAACAGTTCCCCACAGTTGAAACATGTTGTTAGAATCATAAATAGAAATGACATCTAAACAGTTCCAGTCAAATGTACATTACCACAGATACTATTACTGTACCATTATTTGTCAATAAAACCAGTCTGAAGTCACATAGAGGTTAGATGAGGCAGCTGCTTCTCATAGAAATATAGTTTGCACTCAGGTATCAAGTGTTCATGTTATTAGTTTCTTTTTTCGCTCTGTATTAGTCTGAAATGTTCTATATGGTTTCACTTTAACTGGATTTCTCTCTTCAGAGTTCATTGGATTCATGATGTTTTAAGCAGTTCAAACCTGTCTTTGCCTTGTAAACAGGATAGCTTCTTGTGGCTGGCTCCAATCTATCTGTCTTAAACTAATGGCTGTTTTGGAAACGTTCCTGTCACATTCATGTTTTCAAACAAAGGTGGAAAAGCATGTATTCCTTTTTTCGAAAAGAATGTGGGCATTCAAAGATACAGCAATTCAGCTGCAGATGAAAGATATTGGTGCACTTTTACACCCTGCCCGAGGGCAGCACAGGTAGGCTTTTTACATTAAAAACGATGAAGTGTTGCAGGAAAATGAACTTCTCTTACAAGTTCCTGTATTTTATTATAGGATGAAACATAACATAAATTCTCCCAGTCTGCAATCCTAGGTGTACTTATTTGAAAGCAAATGCCAGAGAAATCAGTGATATGCTATTGAGTTACGGTATATCAATAGGGCAACAGTTCTGTCAATAGGATTTCAGGTCATCATCCTTTCCCTGTATCCTGAATACTAGCTTGACATGCAGACATTTAGGATGTAAAACACCCCCATCTCTTTATCTTCTTTAATTTTGCATGTCAGGCTGCTATTCAGGACATAGGAACCAGCATAGTAAAAATACAACAATCATGTCTATGAATGAAAGAACAGAATTACCTTAATTGAAAAGAAAAGAACCCTGATCATTCCTTACATTGTTTTCAACAACAGTGGTCAGACTAGAGGCAGACATACATTGCGAAGTGTGGTGGAAGTGGTCAGAACACATATTCATTGCATTTCAGGATTGAGGATACGTATTCAAACATTTCTACCATAAAGGTAACAGCTAAGTCCAGTCGTGAACAACTCTGGGGTTGTGGCGCTCATCTTGCTTTACTGGCCGAGGGAGCTGACGTTTGTCCGCAGACAGTTTTTCTGGGTCATTTGGCCAGCATGACTAAGCTGCTTCTGGCGAAACCAGAGCAGCGCACGGAAACACCGTTTACCTTCCCGCTGGAAGTACCTATTTATCTGCTTGCACTTTGATGTGCTTTCAAACTGCTAGGTGGGCAGGCAATTTCTACCATATGCAAGCATTATTCAGGGGTTTTAATTCATCATGTGATGAGGGAGAGTGGGGACAAGCATAGAATAATAGAATTGTAGAGTTGGATGGGACCACAAGGGGCATCTAGTCCAACCCCCCTGCAATGTAGGAATCCTTTGCCCAAGGTGGTGCTCAAACTGACAAAGCTATCCCAGCTATAGATCCTTGTGCTGGGCTCCCACTGATGGGACTCAGAGCGTTGGGGGGAAAGCCATAGCAGATTTGGTAAAGGGAGTGTGTTGGGGGGTAGAGAGCAAGTTCCACTGCACTCACAGAAGTTGTCCTGCATGCACAGTTATTGAGTTTCATACAATCCAGCACCTGTCAGAATGACATATTACCTAGTGCATCAATGGACAGATGATGGGTTGTATTCAACATAGTAGTTGAATGTGCATAGTGAGCAGTATGGTTTCTGCTGTGCAATGGGATTCCTGTCCCCACCTCCCCCACACACTCCCTAAATTTGTTCTAGGTTCCCTCCACCTTCCAGAGCAGATTTGAGAACAGAGTGGGGGGGGGGCACAGTAAGGGAAAATAAAGGGAAATGGCTTCACATAAGGAATTCTTAGAAGGCGATTATCTTTTGAGTTCAGACAATAAGAGTCAGTTGCTTAAGAGACTAATTATTGGTATTATGTTAAGGTAGTCAAGGGGCCTTTGTCAGAAGTACTGATTCAGGCAGACCAGGAGAACCATGAGGAAAACGCAGGTGGTACAGCCCACACAGGATATTGCATCATCTTCCAATCCAAACGGTACCTCCTTTTCCAGATTTTCCTTCGCACACTTCCAGTTTTCTAGCACTGCAACATTGGAAGCTCCTGTAAAGGTCTTTAATAAATATGGGGGTGTTAATAAATATTATTAATCAAATTTGTTTTATTCATTTGAATGATACATTAATATTCAGGTAGGCTTTTGATTTCACTTTGAGAACAGGACTTTGCTGACAAGAGCCAGAAGGCCACACTTCCATATAAGAGTAACTTGGCAGTACAGTAATTCATGACAAAGACATGTAAATGATTCAAAGGTTGCCCATTTCAGATATTCGAAGGCATGTTGTTCAGCTTAAAGGATCCCTTTGACACATCGGTGTTCAGAGTTGAAAGGGCGATGTTCTCAAACAACCCTTGAGATTCATAGCATTTGAAATTGTGAAGCAGACTAGCCAAATCTTTCTGAAAATTCTTGTTGAGGAATCCATAGAAGATTGGATTGACACACGTCGAAATCATGGCTACCAAGTGACACAAAGTAAATACCACATTATGGTTGCAGTTGATCAGGACCTCGTGGTTCCAGTCAAACACAATGTTAAATATGTACAGCGGTAACCAACATGCCCCAAAGGTTGCAACAATTGAAATCAACATAATATTAATCCTTTTACTCTCATTTAGTCTGACCTCATTCTCCCTTATCTTATCCACTTTACCTTTCCTCTTCTGAAGGCATACAAATATCTTCATGTAACAGATGAAAATAAAAACTAGTGGTAAGAAGTACTGGAAAACTAACATTGTAGTGGTAAAGCTACGCCTCTCCTCAAGGGATGGCCATACCTCAACACAGACAACTTTGTTCATATAAATATCACTGTGGGAAGAAAGGTTTCTAAAGGGCTCATCGGTGACTTGGTGGAATAAAAAAAAAGGAGTCGACAGTATTATAGAAAAGGCCCAAATGAAGATAATTCCCCAAAATGCATGTGAAATTCTAGGCTTCCAACCTCGCGGGTTTACTATTAACTGATACCTCTCGACAGCAATTAACACAAGTGAGAATGTAGAGGCAGTGACAGACATACTTTGTACAAAATTAGATATTTTACACATGGCTTCTCCAAACACCCAGTAATCCATCAAAGTGTACGCAACAGTGAAAGGGATGCACATGACACAAACGAAGATGTCAGATAGGGAGAGGTTGGCGATCAAAATGTTGGTGACATTCTGGCTTTCTTTCTGTTTCCTGATGATAATAATTAGGCAAAGGTTGCCAAGGAGCCCCACCAGCATGACTACAGCATAAGCTGTGATGAGCAAGAAGATTGCAGGAATAGACGGCAAGCAGGATTCAAAGTGTGAAAGCTGCAACTTACTGCTGTTTGCAACAGACGGATCCATGCCAGGCTCTTGAATGTTTTTGTTTTATCCTTCATGGAACACCCCTGAAATCACAAACATAATTTAGATGGAAAGTCCCCACCACCACACACACACTCTTTTCCAATGTCCTTTGCTTCATTTAATTGCTTTTTTGGAGTGTCTCAGCAGCAGGAATACTTCAAGAAAAACAAACCCTTTGAGAACCATTTCCTGGTGATATAGGATCCTGGATGAATTTTGAACATACATGTGTTGGGAGTGGGCATGTACTCAATTACACACTGTTGGGATTAACCTTTTGGGGGCATAATTTCTTGTTCTTCTCCCAAACTGCAAACTTGGATTTTGAAAAATGACACTGCTGTCTTTAAACCCATAGACTTAAAGACTGAACCTACATCCTATCAGTTGCCCTAGATAAAGTGGTGTTTAGTTCCAGTTCATACACTGAGCTCCATGTGAGCTAACACACCGGATTTACTTTACTGTTGTTGACAGCTTTGCGCAGGCAACAGAGGGGTGTGTGTGTGTGTGTGTGTGTGTGTGTGTGTGTTTGTGTGTGTGTGTGTATGTATATGTATGGGAGTGTTCCTGAAATTGAAGGGATAATCATCCCTGCACGTGTGCTGGAACGGCTGAATCAGATCTCAACAGTCCAATTCTAAGCATGTTTACTAGAAGTAAGTGCGTTAAGAATCAATGTGACCTACTTTCTAGTATGTATGTTTAGGATTGCAACTCAGTGCCATACTGCTGCCTCCCTGTTGTCTCAGTGCCTAACAGCAATATCCGTATTCCACACACGCACACACACCAATCAGAATAAAGTACACAAATGAAGACCTTTGATGCTTATTTGTTTAACCCATATAATTGTTTTTCTGTTCAGATTATTTAGAGTGCAAAATTATAACTCTTGTTCTTTAAATCCAAAATAAAAATAAAAATCCAGTTTCTTACAGTGCATGTCACCCTGACACTTTGCAAAGGGGTTTCATATTCATATGCTGTCTTGCACCTTCAAGTGCTAAATCCTAAAAAGGTCCTGTAGAGGAATGATGTGATACTTAATATGGCTAGTGAGTTCATTGGCATTATTTACCTACTAACTGCCCTTTGTCAATTAAGATCTCAGACTGGTTTACGACATGCACATTTAAACCATAAGATTCAATAAAAGCATTAAAACCATAATTCAGTATCGGGCCATATTGATACAACAATACTTTATCAATTACAGCTGGCCTCACCAGATCAGGGATGAGAGGTGCCTGGGAGAGAGTGTTTCTCCAGGTAGTTAGTATGGACACATAAAGACACCTATCAAATTATCAGTTTTAAAGTTGAGTTTCAGAAGTGAGAGTGGATGGACAAAGGGGTCAGCATCTAAGTACAGAGGATGTTAGAGGCCCGCAAGTGCAATATGTAGGCAGATAATACCTGGCTAGCCCAGGAAAATATCTGGGAAAAGTGTGGTCTAGAGATTTCTCTTCTCCCTCCAGAAGCCCCACGTATATTCAGGCAAAAACTCAGCTCAGTGTGTCGGCTCATTGTTTTGGATTTAGGCTTCAGCACGTTTCTTCGCAATGTGGGTTTGTGCTACCAAACCTAAGGAGGAATGTAGCCCAATAAATTCTCATTTGCCCATCTTTCACTGTTACAGCAAAACATTTCAGAGTCTCCAGAGCCTTGATACACCGGCATTCCCTCTGAATTGCCAAAATATAACTCACCGTGGTCCATTAATGAAGTGACACTGAAATGTAAGCCAGGATCAATGAGTCTTTGCCTCTGTCAATGAGTATCCTGCTGTTACAAGGTAAAGCCGAGATGAGGAAGCTGCAAGCTGTATAAATTTAAGAGGAAACACAAATTAAACGGACAGTCATTCTTATCTGTAATGGTTTTTTATGGTCACATAAGCTTTCATGGAGTAAATTCCATTTAGTCAGATGTGGGCCTTTGAATTGCCTCAGTACTTTTTAATGGCTGTACTGCTTCTAGGATTTTTCTTCATAGCACTTTTCTCTTAAAAGTGTGGGTGAGCGCAATTAGAGCTGGAGTGCAATAATCTTTGACTTTAGGGTTGGAATATACGGCACAAAAGAACTCTTAAAAGGTGGATAACACTGTTAACACATAAACCGTGGATAGTTAGGGGGTAAAAGGGAAGGGATGAAACCAGAATCTCCTCCACTGCGTGAATGCAGAGATGCAGCTGCTGTACTGTAAACCAAGTTATCATCTGCCAGGTGTTAAACCAAAGACTTTCTGCAGGTGGGTGCTTTGTTTTTAGCTGAGGCTGTGTACACAGTCCTGTTTACTCTGCATCCAGTGTGCTAGCTTGGAATCCGCTACTAGCTTGGGAAATGGCGTACACACGATATTAGCTACAATCCCTATATATCATGTTGTTTCTTATGAAATATTGCTTTTTGATGCATTTTCATTCAAACCAGCTTAAATCTGAATTAAGAAGGGGGGGAGGCCAGTCTGTGTTTTAAGCTGGTATTTTGTACCTGAGTTTCAGTGTTACCAAGCACATTCAAATTTATGACATGCAAGAAAATTCACATATTAAACAGACAGTGACTTTTGTTGGGGAGAGGTATCTACAAAGCCCAGCAAACGTAACAAAATGGAAATAGAAATACTTTCTCAATAATAAAATTGTGATATCTGGTTTTCCTTTATTACTTTTATTCATTATGCCAGAAGTCATGTAATTAAAATTTCTTTACAATGCTGCTTCCATCATATCAGTTGTTGTTACTTTAATTTTCAAAAATTATTTTTACATGTTCTATTTCTAGCTGCTGCCTTTCTTTTTTCTTTTTACCTTGCATATATATCATTTTATTACTTTTTGATATATAATAGGAACTCTGAAAAATAAAAATGTATGTGTTAGTGAGAGACAGTGTGTGTGTGTGATGGAGAGAGGTGGAGTATAACACCTTATATGTTCCCAACCCACATTGTAGGAGTGTGGCCAGGAGCTACAATACTGAAACTATTTATTTACTTCAAAGTAATGCTAGAATGGAACTTTACCAAGATTCCTCGGGAATAAGCAGTTTCCCAAGTATGCAGTCCCAGAACCACAGAACTCAGTAGAAGGCATTGAGAATGAAAAACCAAAAGCAGCAGAATTTTCTGACGACCTGTGTGCTGAAAACTAAGGTGCAAAACTGTATCAGGGATGTGCAAAGGGTCTTCAACTGGTGGGTCAGGACCTACTAGTGGGTTGTAGCCTGATCCAAGAATGGTTGCAACAGAATCACTACCACTTTTACTATATAATAAAAGATTAAGAAACAGGTCCCCAGATGCATGTTTGGGTTAGAAGTGGCTCCTGGGACTGAAAAGGTTGAAGATACCTCATCCAAACAATGTAGGGAGGAGAGAAGCCCTTTTTCAATCTCTAATCAAAGGTGAGGAACATTGTCTCTCTTCACACAATGCATTATGCAATCAGTATTATTATTTCCATTTTAGTTTTATGAAAACTGATGATAGAAACCAACATTCTATGTTCATACCAAGGATGATTACATACTGCGGTGTCTACTGTCAAGTATTCTGTATGTGGAATACACAGAGTATTCCTCATAAATATAGCATTAATGAATTATTCCTTTCCATAAAGATTCACATGGACAATGTTTTTTATTTTGATACAAGAGAAAAAGTTATTTGCCACCCAGCTTTAATTCAAGCAGCTGTTAAAATATAGTTATTACATCACATGAACATAAAATTTGGGCAATCAATTCATTCTCATTCTCATGCACAATTGCTTTCTAAAGTTGAACTCTTAATTATTTAGGATCAGATATCACCTCCCCAAAATGACCAATGTAAGATTTCAAATGAAATAATATGAAATCTTAAATTCTAGACATCGGAGCGGGGAAGGAAGGTACTTCAAACTACACATCTGTATAAGATTGGGATCAATTACAAGGATCCAAAATGGTGCTGAACATAAAGCCCCACTTGTGTATCGGGACTTTTTCACCTCGCCTTCCCAGCAGCAGCCACTTATGCACAGGAGGGTTGGATCCTGGCCACAAGGCAAGTAAAAGAGAAAAAAATAACAAAGTCTTATGAATGCCCCAACTTCTTACCTTTTGGAAAATCCACACACTTCCTCTCCCTTGCTTTGACCAGTCTTCTTTCCCTTTTCATATTAAATATTGACAAAATCAGTCGACATACATTTTGCTTGGAAAGGAATCAGAGGTATTTTAACCCTTTTAACTACAACCAAAGGCAAAGCCCCTTTGGTTCACGGTCTTCTGAAGCAAACTGATGCTCTGAGCTTTTCCGAGAACTGAAATCACCACAGTCAAGAGCCACTGCTCTGAGAGAGAAACTAAGAAGTAAGGCAAGCTCTAGAGAGAAACCAATAAGGAGGCAGCAAGTAGGAGAGGCCAGTAGTCATGGGGACCACTTTTTCTATTAATGTTTTTTTCAGGCATTATCTTGCAACCTGATTTGCAGTTATCTATTCCACAGAATGTTTGCTTACTTAAAAAAAAATCCATGCTGGATTTCACATGTGTAAATATTTACATTTGGCTTATTGGTCCATTGTAAAATGTGGCAGTGTTAAAATATGGGGAATATACAATATACTGTGTTGATGAGAGATTGGGCTTTTATTCTTCTGAGACATTGGCGGTGCACAATTAAAACCATGGTTGTTTTTCCACTGTAAGCTTTTTATTGTTATGTGTAAACTGTTCAAATTAACTGGGATTTTTGCCACTGTTTTTTGAGCAGTGTGGTATATATGCAGTAACTGTTTTGCTGTCTAGAATGTCTAGAATCACAGACACTAATATTCAAGAGACAAGCTAATAAAACTTAGGACATATATAGTATAGCAAGATTGCTTCACAAACAATTCTCGGTAATTCTACAACAACCCTGTAATATCAGTAAACATCACTATTTGGGTATTGAAGGTACGGGGGAGGGGCAAGAGTAGATTGGGTTCATGGACAGGCTGAGATTGCACAGCTCAGTTATTGCATTAGTTGTGATATTAGATCTTATTGATGTTATTAAAATTGTACAGTTTGAAATGGGAAGCTAGTCATATTTATTACACATATGTATTATGCATATTACATATAGCAGGGACTGACACCAAAATAGGATTCTTCATTTATTTTATGTTTACCACACTTAATGGCCCTATGAGTAGGGGGTGCCACTATACAATGTTAAATATTTTAATGTATACCTCTCATCATGGACATAATGAAAGGAAGCATAGTTGTGTCCTTTCCCCCTTTAGATATGTGTGAGGTACAGTGGTACCTCAGGTTAAGAACTTAATTCGTTCTGGAGTTCCGTTCTTAACCTGAAACTGTTCTTAACCTGAGGTACCACTTTAGCTAATGGAGCCTCCCGCTGCCGCTGCAAGATTTCTGTTCTCATCCTGAAGCAAAGTTCTTAACCCGAGGTACTATTTCTGGGTTAGCAGAGTCTGTAATCTGAAGCGTCTGTAACCTGAAGCATCTGTAACCCGAGGTACCACTGTACTTATCACTTCCTCTTCAACCATAGGGTACAGATGGTACTGAAAAGCTAGGAAGGGTTAGGGAAAGTATACATGAGTGGACTTCTACATTGCATAGTCTACAGAGATGGGATTAAATGTTTTGCCTCTTATATTCAGCAGCATTTCATTCTTTATTTAAGAATTAATATGGCATTGGGGGAAGTAGCCTTCAGCTTTGGAACTTACCTGCAACCCAAAACTGCATCTGGGGAATAATTTATATATATAAAGATCACCAGTTTTTGTGGGTGGTAGTGCTGCTGTTGGGCTGTATCCTTGATCAGGTCACTGTGAAAACAGGATGTTGTGCTAGATGGGTCGTTGGGTTGGTCCAGAAGGGCTCTTTCTTACATTCTTATTGGCCTGTGAATATTTGCTGATCAGTGATGGTTGTCACCTATATTCAGTTTTCCAAAGGAGTAACTTGGCTACCAGTCAATATAGTTAGACCAGGACCTTATGGTTGTTTAAATAAGTAATTAATCTTGATATGCAATTCTTAGCATTTATGGGACTACTAACAAAAATAGCACTAAAATACCCCCCCCCCATATTAAGTCTGTTTGCAAAAAAGGTTAATGAATAGCAAAATTATGTTTGGGTTATTTGAATATCCTTGGCATTTTTAATTGGTGAGTAAAAGTGACATCCAACGAGCTTTTAGCACTGGGTAAACACAGATAGATTGCTGAATGGGGCCATAGCCACACTTCATTAGGGAGCTAACTTTATAATCACTATAATCTGATAAGAAAGAATTAAGAGCATATTGCAGATAAAGTCTTGCTAAATAGAATCCATGCCAAGTGTTAGACCCAAAGACAGTATAGCAAAGGTGAATTTGTCTTTCATAAAGCAGGAAGCATCAGCAGTATGGTCCTGAATTTCCATTTCCTCTTCATGTAACAACTGATAATGGAATGCCCAGATTAAAAGCAGTAACAATATACAGTAAAACTTAATCAGACTCGAACCATGCAATATGGCTTCTCTTCAGCACCAAACTTCTTAGTTGGAGATTTTAGCTAAAGTGTGTGGGTATTCATCCTTTACTCTGATCCTCCCATTCAATAACTTTGTTCTAGAGGACGCGGGTGGCGCTGTGGGTAAAAGCCTCAGCGCCTAGGGCTTGCCGATCGAAAGGTCGGCGGTTCGAATCCCCGCGGCGGGGTGCGCTCCCGCTGCTCGGTCCCAGCGCCTGCCAACCTAGCAGTTCGAAAGCACCCCCGGGTGCAAGTAGATAAATAGGTACCGCTTACCAGCGGGAAGGTAAACGGCGTTCCGTGTGCTGCGCTGGCTCGCCAGATGCAGCTTTGTCACGCTGGCCACGTGACCCGGAAGTGTCTCCGGACAGCGCTGGCCCCCGGCCTATAGATGTGAGATGGGCGCACAAACCCCAGAGTCTGTCAAGACTGGCCCGTTCGGGCAGGGGTACCTTTACCTTTACCTTAGAGGACAGAAAAACACACCATTATCTCCAATAACATTCAGGGTCCAGCTAGAGATTTATTCTGTCAACAGAAATCTATTCTTGACTCTTTTTATCTAATGTTCAGTTTATTCATACCAGCCACCATTAAAACAATTGATGGTTATCTAGCACTTAGACTCTGGCCTGGATAAGATCAGGCCTCATTTAGTGTCATTTCCCAGACACCCTCCTCTCAGCATAAACAGTTGCTAAATGAGAGGCTCCTTAGGGTTACCTCTGCCTACTATTTCCCAAAAAATCAGAAAGATCAATAATCCTCAGTCTTTGTGTGCTATGTACTTTGCCTGGGGTTCTTTTACTGTTCCATCTCAGGCATGTACAGAAACTGACTGGATGGGCGGTTGAATATTACTTCAGCACTAACAACAGGACCGTATCCTCAAGCGCACCTGAGGGCAGCAGACTAGTTTAGGAGATGCCTGACAGGCTCTGATCTTCAACAATGGAGAACGGCTGGGGGAGGGGGCTGTAGGAGTTCCTGCTGCGCCCTTGCATCTGCATCTGCCTCACTCGACCAAATGGTAGGGCCGACAGTGTTCTTGTCTCGTGGTGCAACAATGCAGATCTGACTGTCTCCTACATTATACTACACCTCAGATTAAGATGAATTTATTTTCCGTTTAGAGATAATTGCCTGAAGAACAGCAGCAGCAACAGCAGCAACAACAATTTGTGCCTTCTCTTCAAAGGAGTTTAAAGACTATCCAAACAACTCAATTACAGCTCATTGACTAAATGCTTATGAAGGTTGAAGGCAGACTATATGGGCCAACGTGCTCATTGTCATGCCTAGCCCTGACCTAGTACCAGACACTGAGTCCTCAGACGATGAACAAGATACATCACAGGTAAAGGACCCTGAAGAGCAGGCAACCCCCTCCCATAATCCAGTGTTGAAGATCCCCTTGAGGAGTCCTCTGGGTTGAAACCTGATGAACTCCTGGAGTTGTCAGGATGGAAGGTGGCCGGCACCAAATGCTTTGGATCCGAACCCAGAGTTGTCAGTCTAATTGTGAGTGAGGGTGAGGTGGGGCTTGCTCATGAGTAAGCAACCTCTGATGTGCCTTCAGTGTGCTTAGGGTGTGGTTTAGGAGGTCAGAGTATATAAGACCTCATTCTTGAGTCTTGAAAGCAACATACAATATTTGGTTCTTAGTTGCCTTTCTTTTGGTGTACCTTGTCTGAACTCCCAGTGATACTGATCTTGGAGTGTTGCCTATATCTGTCTCTGGCTGATGTATGGACTTAGATTGATACTCTGTGCTTAACCTTGGTTTGTTTGGACTGTGCTGCATCCGAAAACCTGCCTGTGTTGGTGAGTACTTTAGATAAGGCTTATCTCCTATAGCTGTGACCCTAGTCCCTTGGGGTATCCTGCAGCATCACACACACACACACACACACACACACACACGGGCTGGTTTGAGATTCCATTCAATCACTATGTGGGGTTTATTGTTTTTGGTAAAATAAATGCACATTTATCAGTTATTTTGTGTATCTAACTTTACTCAGGAATATGAAGATACTGCATTTTTGAAGTATTTATAATGTACTGTTTTGTACCTGCATTTTTCTTGTACTTACTTGTGCCTGCCCCAGGACATTTTGGGAAAACGAGGCAGGAAATTTTGCCATCCTGATTTGATAAGCAGAATCTGAGGTCAAAATAAAAATAAAAATAAAATGTCCAGTGGCACCTTATAGACCAACTAAGTTTGTTCTGGTATAAGCTTTCATGTGCATGCACACTTCTTCAGATACACTGAAGCAGAAGTCACCAGACCCTTATATATAGTGGGAGGGTGGGGTGGGGTATTTCTCAGAAGGGTAGTAGGAGGTGGGTGATTGGCTCAATGGGTATGGTAAACCTGTTGACGACTGTTAACGACTGCAATTAGTCCTACAGGAAAAAGCAAGGGATAGTATGCAGATGACCAAAAATAGCTTTAGCATGTGTAATGAGACAAGAGTCCAGTATCTCTATTCAGACCATGTCTCTCCATTGTTTTCAGTTTGGTAATAAGTTGTAATTCAGCAATAGTCACCTATAGTCTCCAAGCGACTTACCCATGCAGTTTATCCATTTCTGTTGAGAAATACTGTCACACAAATGCCTCATTGGAGACTGTGCAAACACACTGGTATTGCTGGGAATATAGTACCAGATTGTATGGTGGATTCCAGTTGTGATGCAGAGCTGTGTTGCAATCATTTATGTGTGTGACATAGAATACTGTTGGAAATTCTTTCTGACATACCCCCGGCACAAGCGGGAATTAAAAAAGCGAAGTGTTCCAGTTCTACTACTAAAAGCTGGTTACATCTTTGATCCATCTTCATGAATGCATACTGATCATACTGATATTTTATACTGCTCTGCCACCATGTGGCTGCAAAATGGTATTTGTGATGCTTTTTTTAAATGTCTGACAGGCTCTTTTTTAAAAAAGAAAAGAAAAAGAAAAGATGGTAGGATAATTGCAAACCTACGTACATTTATTTTTAAAGGTTTCTTTCCCCCACCCCCAAACCCCCAGCAATTAAAGTGGTGTGTGTGTGTGTGTATAAAATCAGGTGGCAAAATAATTCAATGGTTCAAACTTCCAAACTCTAAACCTCAGTCAGGAAGATATTTTCACGAGATCTATAGCTAACCAGTAAATCAGTGAGAGATGAACATCAAAGTACCATGTATACTTCTGAACATTTTCTTATAACAAACTTATGAAAATGTTTTTCAAATATTTGTGCATTTACAGGATGTGGTGTTTCCATAAGGTGTGCCAAACTGTAGAAGACTCGCCAAAGACTCCTAAAGTAAGTTTAGCAGTCAAAGAATAAGAGTGGTCCTCTTGTGGATCAGGAATTAGTTAGGATGCAAGAAGAATAGGAATAAATGGATAGTTCTCTGAATGGAGAGTAAAAAGTGGAGTCCCTCAGGGATCGGTATTGAGACCTGTACTTTTTAACTTGTTCATAAACGATCTAGGGGTAGAGTGAGCAGCAGTGAGGTGGCCAAGTTTGCTGATGATTCTAAATTGTCCAATCATTAGCATTATATTGTCACGGGCTATTTTTATCATTTTGGACAAAGAGCTGAAACATTACTCTTCTCATACAGTGGGATGTGTTTAGTGATCCACTGGGCACCCAAATGAGGACAGGTTCTCCTTGCATTCCTGTAGAGTGGGGGAATCCAGGGCATGGGGAGGGGAGTTTTTTTTTAAATACACTCCAGATCCACCCCAAAACAGCTGAAGGCTGCAAATGAACACTGTCATCATGCTACCATGGAATGCTGACTGCAAAGAGCTTTGCACAAGCTTCGCTGTTGCAACAGCTGTAACTGGGAGTTAAGCTGCCAGGAACCAAATAAAACTGCTTCTGGCTTCCTTTCAGCCCTAGAGTCTAAACTCTAGGGATAGAATTGGTTGGGAGGATGTAAGCGACCAATCAATCAATGCCATCCCAGGATCCTTTTAAACAGCAAGGTGTAATACAGTGTAAAGGGATGCTTTAGGTTTATGTAAATTTTACTGACACCCAGGCAGGCTTTTTGTCATCCTCAGTACTCTGAAATCCCCAGAGCAGTCACATAGGTTTTAATCCTACTGCTGTGTTTGTGCACTTTGCAGTTATCTGGCAGATTGGACACATCTAACTTTAGGCATTACAGTATATTAAGACGCTCCAGTACAAAGGCAGCCTCGCTCCTCTTATTTCCTAGGGAGAGGTTAGAGGCAGTGATGACCATCAACTTGAATGGCTTTAATAGGCGATTAGAAGGCTATCCATGGTGACTAGCTACGGTGCCTATGCTGTCTCCATGACGAGAGGCACTAATGCTTGTTGCTGGAAATAGGAGGGGCGAGTGTGCTCGAATCCTGCTTGCTGCAGGTTTCCCACGGGCAACTGGCTCAGCCACTGTTGAGAACAGTTTGCTGGACCGGGTGGGCCTGACCTAGCAGGCTCTTCTTTATGAACTTAAGCTTCAGCCAAAACCAGTTTGCACCGCACACGCGGTGTGTGTACGTGTGAGGACACGCGTACACATAAGCCAGCAGTTAGCAGAAGCGCCGTCAGAAACGAAGAACATGGTGTACAGATTTCCACGTGGAAACCTGTACCCGATGCATTCGCTTCAACGGCACCGTTATAACCTCGCCTCTTCGAAGCTGCCGAGAACGAGGCGTCGTTGGTTGCATTCCCTCAGCTTTTCAAACGAGTTCTGCGCTCTCTACCCGCCCCCAACCGGCAGGGGCCCCAGAGGGAAAGAGCGCGCGCTAGCAAGCGGGAATGCCCATTGGCTGTTGGCTTTGAACGCCGCCGTATTACCGCGCGGCTTCTCTCTCTTCCCTGCTTCCCCTTCGGCACGAGGCCGTCTTAAGATCAGAACGCGATAGGTGCTTTGGGACTTCACTCACGGGCCTTTTCAGCAGCTTACTTTTAAAAAGCTCCCCCTTCCCCGGCAAAACCTTGTGGTTAAAAAAAAAAATCAAAAAACCCCAAAACAAAGAACCCCTCCCAATTGGCTCTCAGAGCTGTCATTCAACAAAGTGACGCAAAAGACGGCGACGGTTCTTCTTTGCCTCATTTGGCACAAGGGGGAACGGAGGGGTGGGGGCGTGCCTCGCGCTTCCAAGGTGGGCGTGGCCACCCGCCGTTTCCTTTGTGTGTGGGCCTCAGTCGCCGGCTGCGAGCGCGCCTAAGGAGGTGTGGAAGCCGCCATTTTGTGCGTTTTCCTTTTCCCCACCCCCTTTTTTCCCCGTTCTCTACCGGTGGAAGCCTAGGCCTTCGGGTGGCCCTCCGAACGGACCTCGTAGCGCACCCGCCGGTGTACTGGTAGGCTGCAGCTGCCCCCTACCGGCGGCAGCGGCGAGGAGGAGGCGGCGTGTGGCGGGCCGCGGCTCCGGCATGGAGAACTCCCAGCTATGTAAGCTGTTCATTGGCGGGCTGAACGTGCAGACGACGGAGGCCGGGCTGCGGGAGCACTTCGCGGCCTACGGGACCCTGACTGACTGCGTGGTGGTGCTGAACCCGCAGACCAAGCGCTCCCGATGCTTCGGCTTCGTCACGTACTCGGCGGTCGAGGAGGCCGACGCCGCCATGGCAGCTTCTCCGCACGCGGTGGACGGCAACGCCGTGGAGCTGAAGCGGGCCGTCTCCCGCGAGGACTCGGCCCGGCCGGGGGCGCACGCGAAGGTGAAGAAGCTCTTCGTCGGAGGCCTCAAGGGGGACCTGGGCGAGAACGACCTGGTGGAGCACTTCAGCCAGTTCGGCCCGGTGGAGAAAGCCGAGATCATCTCCAACAAGCAGAGCGGCAAGAAGCGCGGCTTCGGCTTCGTCTACTTCCAGAACCACGACGCCGCCGACAAGGCCGCTGTGGTCAAGTTCCACCCCATCCAGGGCCACCGCGTGGAGGTCAAGAAGGCCGTGCCTAAGGAAGACATCCAGGGCGGAGGCGGCGGGGGCTCCTCCAGGTCGAGCTGGGGCGGACGGGGGCGAGGAAGGGGAGGCGGAGGCAACCGGGACCACAACGGGCTCTCCAAAGGAGGCGGCGGCGGCTATAACAGTTATGGTGGCTACGGCGGAGGAGGAGGCGGCGGGGGCTACGGATCCTACGGAGGCGGCTCATACGGTGGAGGAGCCGGCGGCGGCGATTACGGCAACGGGTACGGCGGCTTCGGCAGCTACAGCCAGCACCAGTCTTCCTACGGCCCCATGAAGAGCGGCGGCGCGGGGGGCGGAGGGGGCGGCGGCTGGGGCCCCCGCAGTAACAGTGGACCATACAGAGGCGGTTATGGCGGGGGAGGTTACGGCGGCTCCTTCTAAGCGGGAAATGCCCATTACTGTTCTGGGGGTGTCGGTTTTGTCTGCATGGAGTATGCCCTCTGTTGTACCGGGCCAGGTTCTTAATAGTTCCCCTACTCTTCGCCCTAAGGGGGCACCTCCGTACGAAAAGGCTTCCGTGATGCGGAGCTGCTCTCGAATTATTCTTGTTGGAGTCGCTCTGCTGCCTGTTTCACTTCTTTCCGAAGATGGACTGGGCCTCACACACAACGATTTTGTGTTAGTCATTGATGGACTCTATTTTTTTATTGCTTGGACATTGGTCGTTTTTATACTAGGAATAAGATACCGTTTTAATTTTGGTTTATTTGGGGTTGGGCGGGAAAGGGGAATTAACTTTGTAAGGACTTGGATACCTACACATTTTTTTCTACAAAATCTGCTCTGCTCCCGTGGCTGTAAAGGGGGAGGGGGGAGAGAAATGGTTTTTACATTTTTATTTTTTAAATAAATCATTGTGTTCATTGACCTTTACATGTCTTTTTTCCTAGGGTTCATTCCATACAGTTCAAGCAAAGGCTTTTTTAGTCGAACAAGTTATTTCTGCTCAGATTTCTACATGTGTTTCTAGTAAAGGTCTCAACTTTTTTGCTGCCCCACTAGATTGGATTTAATACTTAAGAGATATGCACCAATTTTTGAAATGCCCACGGGTGGATGTAGTCAGTTAAAATACTTTATTGTACATCCACTGTTTTGTAATTGGGCAGTTGCCTTGCTGACACAGTTAGTCTGTTTTTTTGTACAGGTTGTTCTCCATCAACATGTCGTTCTGACACATTTAGAGCATGTGCTTTTTCATATAAGTGTTCAAATTTTCAGATTGCTCAGTTTCACATTGTGTTATTTATTGGCTTGCCTGTAAACGACCCATTATAGGGGAGGATGCTTTCTCTTCTGTTAAAAGTACTTTGTTTGCATAGTGAAGTCATTTCAACTGAATTCTGTCTTGTTCTTATTAAAGGAGCCAAGAATCTTGTAGAGCACCACCTGCTGGCAGAATAGTTGACCATTGCTATAAGCTTTACTACAATAGACCAAAACTGCTCTCAAATCTATAGACACTTAGTCCTTTAAATTGCAAAGGTCAAATCTGCATGCCAACAAAAATCCTGGACATTGGCTGAAAAGAAATACATCTGACCTACCCATAAGTAAATTTTTTGATTAAATAATTAAATTGACCAGTCTTCAAATTTTGTGCTAGGTGATTGATAAATGAGCCAGTAATCTAGGTGCCAGTTGTAAATCAAAATCTCTGTAGTCTGCTTGATGTATTTGTAGCCCTTTCACACAGTAGAATTGAAGTTTGTTGTTCTATTAGCAATGTTCTAGAGAGAAACTGCCTTCCTCAATAGAAATATAGACTAGTTATGGATTATTGCAAATAAAGAATTGAATTCTTCACATGCTTCAGTGAGTATGTATGAAATGGCTAAAATGTTCCTGTTTTAAAAATATTCAGACTTCAACCAAAGTCTTATGGCCTTCTCTAAACTACTTTGCTTTTGAACTGCTGGCTCAAACTTTTACATAGGACTTAGCTCCTGAAACAAGCTAGATGGTATTTGGTCAAAAAAGCTTTCAGTCAGGCTTTTATTAAAGATTTACTGCAAGGTTGAGTTAGTAATTTCTACTAGGTTTTTATAGTGGTTGAAGTAGTTTTGCATTGGTTATTGCCTTGGAGAAAGTTCATGGCTACTTATTCAGTTGAAGACATCTGAAAGAACATGTTTCATTAGTTGATGTAGTTTGCTCTAGAAGTACAAACAGTTACATCAAGTGAGTGTACAACAATAAACTGGCTTGACTTGCTAACTCTTGGTTTAGATGCATAAAAGCACATAGGTCAATTGCTGGTCAGTTACCATGTGTTAAGTTACCAACTTAAAAAGCAGTGAGACATCAATTCTTAAACATTTTTTTATAGCATGTTAATGCTTTTCCTTCACAAAACACTAAGAATGCATAATACCCACATTCTGCACCTATAGCAGAATAATATTTTTTATCAATTACTACATGTTCTGTATGCAGGTCTTTCACAGCAGTGTGTTTTTCTTTATTTAATATAAAAAAACCCAAAACTCAGTCCTCTGAAAGGCAGTTAGAAACAGTTATGCTGTCTCGGAAAAATGGGCTAAGACACCTTAAAGCAAAACGGGCTCCACTTTTTAAAATATTAGGTATTCTCAATGTTTTGTTCTTCCTTACAAGGAAGATAAGAAAGGTCATGCAGATAGGGCTGACCTCTGAGTGTTCCGACAAAATGCCTAGAACGGCTTTTTTGTATAGCTTCTGTCTGTAATTGTGGTGGTCTGATCTCTGCTTTTTAAAGGCTTAAAAGAAAAGTTGGCATTCAAAACTTAGTTATGGACTTAATATTAGGAAAATGCTGAAGATGCCAAGAATGAAAGGTGAGAACAATCCAATGAGGAACTGGGAATGCCTTTTACAAACACATGTAGTGGGGTGGCATTTTGGATCCCCTTTGCCAGTCATATTTTCAGTAGTTGGGTAGTAATGCTCGAATATGCATGTCTAAAGGAATTAAAACTGTACCTGATGCAATATTACAGCATCTGATAATGGGAATATTGTGATCAGACACTTAAAGGAGTGAATACCAAACCAGTGGTGGTAACATCTCTGGTAGTGACTATATATGGTGCTAGTCCCTTCATGCTGCTATGTGTAATACTTTGGTAGTCTAGTCTTTAGCACTAAAGCTTTATTGTTTATAAGCTGCAGCATGATTATGTATATTCCTCCTAAAAGGAAAATGCTGGTGGTATACCACTGTTAACAGTTATAAAAATGGGTGTATGCTGCCCATAAAGTTTTCTTTAGCTGCTGTTGCATACTTTGAAGTGATCTGCTGTAAGAGAGTGTGCCATATGTTGTAAACAGTAAAAGTTGAAGGCTGAAAGTGCCTGATGCAAAAAAAGAGGCCAGTTTCAATTTCAATAGGTTGACTACCAGCACTTCTGAGACCTGAAACTAAAGCATTCCTGTATATGGAGAAATGTACAAATGATCTAATACTTTGCAATTCAGTACTGAACTGTTAAGACCAGTGTATCTTGTGTCATCTCACCCCCCCCCCCCCGTTCAACTGAGTTTCCCTAAAACGGGCAGTTTTCTTGGCAGAGTTTAAGAACAGAAGCTGTGTGCCAAGCTCCAATACATGTAATGTAGGTCTAGGTCTAATTAAAATCAAATGCAGTATGTTAACAATCTTGGGCAATTTCTAACTGCTGTCTAAATTCTATAGTGGTTTGTTCTAATTATATACGTGCCAGATACGGTGAATACATTGGATGAAAGAAGCAACTATAGTACTCTGATCCCACCCCCTTTGCAGTAACTGATACCTACATAAGAGTACAGTATTGGAGACCCAATATTCTGGTATGGTTCCTGACAGGATTAATAATGGTAGTAGTTTACCTTAACCTGTGTTTTATATGTGGGATCACAACATTGGAAACCTGCTTGTTTTAATGTTCACTGAGATGTCACATTTAAAGATAAGAGTGGGGGGTCACATTTAAAGATAAGAGTGCGGGGTTTGCTGAAATGAGGGCTGGAGGCTTAGTTGCTCATGAGTTTGAACAGTCGCTCTAATGAGTGATTAACTTGGTGAAGTGGAAATAAACTTCAACCCTGTGCTTTTATTTTTAGCCTCATAATTCACTGCCTACTATCTGGTCAATTAGAATCATCATTGTGTCTAGAGATGCCTGCTTTCTCTCCCCCTTCATATATCAGCTGTATATGAAAGGAAATGAACACAGGCAAAATTAAGTTTGATGTGAATATGTTGGCTTGAAACAACTTGTGCGCTTAAATTCTACAATTTAGTTTCTACAACATTTTAACTTTTGATATTTGGTGGTCTTTGTGCATTGTCTTGTCTTCGCCGCTCTGGCTGCTTCATATGTTGGCAGACTGTTTCTCCATAGATCCTCTGTGTTTTCTTTGGATTAGATCTAGCCCTGGAGTCTCAATTTTGTCTCTTACATGTTTACATGAATGGAAGAGGGACCTTGAACCCTCCCCCCAGCTTTCTTGGGATAGATATGCTGAAAAGCTCTCGGTCAACAATGCAGATTGTGACACATTTCATGCAAGATGCTGTAATCCCATACATCTTGTCATGCTACCCTGAAGGAAAGGTATGGTTTTAGTTCAGAAATTGAAATTTTAGTAAGCAGGTGTATTAGAAATAATTTATACAACATCTAAATGAGCTATGAGATTAAACTTTGAAGTCAACATACTATTTATCACATATGGTTAACAGTGCCTCTTCTGAGTATTCACATTTTATATATACTGTAACATTAACAACAATTTAAGATGGTGTTCACATGTAGTGTGTGCTTATAAAAGCAAATGAGAGGAATGCTTAATAACTAAGCTTGTTCTCAGTGTTTGGTATAACTAACAGGTTTTTTTTATCCTAAACTTGATGGTGATTTGCACATGTATGTTCATTACATAGGGATTTTCATTGGTGAAGGAGCCATGAGATCAAATATCAGAGATTAAGCTGAGAGATACTAAGTTACTTAAGGTCATCAGCAATGGTGGACTTGAATTGACTGTTTCTACAACTAACTGACCTTTTTAATGCTCTGTCTCATAGATCTTACCAAATTTAACATTGTTCCTAACTGCTGAAAATGCTAAAGAATTAATTGGGATTAATTATAATTGCTCAGTTGTGTGGTGCTTATTCATACAAGTACCTCAACTGCCTGGAAAAGCATCTGGTTTACTATCAGTTTTAATAATTTCTGAGGGCATAGATCTGCAGGGAAAGGTGAGTTCTAGTCCGAGTTCATTTAAAAGAAGCAAACATATGGGACCAAGAGACCTCTAATGAAAGTCAGCTTTGCATAAGCTTATCCAAAAATTACCTGTGAAAGCACAACTCTACCTGCACTGCTGTGCAGCATAAAACAATCATTAACCAATGAGCAACCAGGGGAACAACTGATCTGATCTTGGCGCTACTCAGTCCAAATAATCCTATAAAATAATATTTGATCTTTAACCTCTTCTGTAATTTGGGCTATGCAAGAATTCTGGAAAATTATGACTTTCAACACTTACAAAGTATTCATAAAGCAGCTGCACATAAAAAATAGGTCAATGGATTACAACATGCAAGAGTTTATAGATCTGTTTATATTTTGTTCAGCTCCTAAATGGCTGTTACGTAGAGTGAATATTTGCTGCACTAGGATGTAGTGATTGATTTTCAAAATACAAATATGTCACAAAGAAATGTTGACCCATAGACTTCAGTCATATAAATAGATACCTGTGAGGTCAAATTCTGATCCAAAGCAGCCTCTAGCTGCCTATGACCAACTGCTGCTGCTGCTTCAGAAGAATGACAATTTTATAATGTCTGAAAAAAGAATGTGTAGTAATACATGAAGTCTATATTGACCAACTTGGAGAGTGCATGAATGAATTAAAACCTACAGAATTGTAGAGTTGGAAGGGACCCAGAGGGTTATCTATTCCATGTTGTAAATCAGTTTCTTTTTCAAACTTAGTATCTCTTTTTAAAATAGCCAGCTTTACAATCGCATGTCTTTACTCAGAAATAAGTGTCTGTTCAGCGCAGTCCAAAATGTGTGTAGTTCTGTAGCCTAGGGCTATTCTAGAATCAGTAGAAACAATATTGGCAAAATAGTCCACACATAATTTAGATCTGCTGCATATTTTTTGCCTCTAAGAAGCACTTCTTGAGACAATTGTTTCATTTTTCAACTAAAAGTCATTGTGGACTGATCCTATTCAATACTGCTTTGAAAACACATGTAGGCAGTCCTGGCAATGGGGGTGTATCCACTACTGCCCAATGACACAGATGGGTGTATACCAAGATCACAATCGCCACTTCCTCCTCCATTCACTAAGGGAGTGTGCAAGGAGGAAAAGGTGTGGATAACCTACTTACTTATTTATTTGTTAAATCCGTTAGTTGCTTTATCTTGCCCAAGGCAACCTAATGGGACTTACAAACAAAAACCAAGTCCCACATAAATAAGGCCAAGGGGAAAAAAACAATATGTACGTTGAAAACATGTCATCACAACCACCTATAACCTTACCAAGGGGAAGGTTTTCAAATGTGTATCAAATAACCACACCCATCCTTGTGGTCAGCAGGATCTAGAAGGACATGTGAGGACAAACATGAACAATTGCAGGTTGAGAGAAACTATATTTTTGTGCTGCAAGTGGATTAGCGTGCTGGCAGCCTTAGAATTAGTCCTCAGAATGCTAGGTTTGTGTGAATGATTTCAAGAGAGAAATCAAGTGGCTGAATAATGTAAGCAATAAATGCCAATTTTCTTTCTACTTCAAGCTTACTCTGCCTAAATCTCAATCCTTGGCGCTAGTGTGATAATACTAAGCATTCATTTGCTGGCACAGCAAATCTGAAGATTTGGATTGCTAGTGATTCTAACACACAGTGTCAGAGCTAGGATTACAGAGGTTCCAGAAAAAGATCAGTCTCCATGTGAATTAATTTATGAAAGCTAAGAGGTCCTTTCTACTGTCTTGATTAGGGTTGCTAGGGTAAGATTTTTGAGAGAGTCCTATACTTTTGATGATGCTGCCCTTCACTTTAAAACAATCTTTCTTTCTCTCTCTTGATCTTTAGGGGAGAGTGCCTGCACTTATGTGGCAAAAACGGTAGAGCCCACAAACCAAAAGGAGGTAGCTGCAGGCTGAGTGTAATACTGAGTTCTTAAGTACAAAACTTCTTTATAACACCCTTGCCCACCCCCACCCCTCAATAGCCCCATGAAACTGAGCATGTTCTCAGTGGGTATGGAATACTGATGGGGGAGCACCTGGAAAACCAGATGGTGGGGGAAATGGAATGGAGAGGTTGGAGGAGACACACTGCTTTCTGCTGCAAATCAGGTTACCTGTTTTAAAATGCTCCAGGGCTGGCCAGAAAAGTCAATAGAGATACATAGGATTTTAATTTACCTGGGATTGGGCACCAGTATGTCTATCCAACCTTGCTTCCCTCCGAAAAAACCTACCCCAAAGTACTGTATCTTGAACTTAGTTCTTAATTAGTGTGAAAATACACACACACACACACACACACAGAGAGAGAGAGAGAGAGAGAGAGAGAGATTCCAAAGCAAATACGGCACTCATTGATTTTATCTCCAAAGTGCAGGTTGAGCTAAGGGCAATATAAAACTGCAGTGTAGTTTGCTGCTGTGCCTCATTCCTGAGAGTAGTTTACAGTGTCCCTGGCACTGCAGTCCACTGTTAATGTTGCAGACTACGGTAGTTGTGAAGTGGGTTTGGATTCCCACACAAAAACCCTCCATGCTTGAGTTGCAGTCAAGGTCAGACTTTCTCCCAGGCCAAGTCAAGCACTGAATTGCATTAAAAACCCTCATGCTCCATTGATTTTGGTGCAGAATGGTTTCCCTTTTAAATGTTCAAAAACAGTTTCTGCACATGGTGAAAAGCCCAGGCCAGATCAGTTACCCAGTCTTAGATGCGGCTTCTATTTTTCAAGCCCTTCAGCTACAGGTAGCAAACTCCAGGGATATTGTGCAACATTTTGTTGCAAGGCCTTGTGGAAACTTAACAGTGACTCTTGCGTGTCACTCCTTGTGTGTCCAAAACTACACCAGCCATGCACAAGAAGGAGGTATTAACAGGCTACAAGAACCCTAAGGTTTGCAGAAGTGTGAATAATTGTTAAGGGTAAAATTCCTTAAAATGGTGAAATCCCTTCAAAACAACCTTCCAAGCCCTGAGCTTGCCAACTGTTGGAGGGAAATTGGAAAAGTTGGGATGGGAACTATTATGGACTCTTTCAAATGAGGACATGGTTGGCTAGAATCCAAAACAGGAGCACACTGGGTTCAACATGTGGAAATAGATGTATGGCAGAGTGTTTTTCCATCTATCTAGGACTACAGTTATGTGAGAAGAGGTACTTGCAGCTTTTAAGGCACAGAGCTGCAGTTGGCAATATTGCAGTTATGTATGTAGGACTCATAAATAATCTCTCACACCCTTATACTATGGAAGCTTTCAGTTAACATTTAGGTCTGCTTTTCCAAGGCATTAAGCATACTATCCATGTTTATTTTAAAATGTTTTTGTTAGTTTTTCATACAGTTTCCTCTACCTACCCATGTCTCACAGAGTTTTATGGGAAAACATTATTCCAAAGTTTCAAATGTGAGTGGTGGATGCCACTGTACTTTATGTTCCATCAGGTATGTGCTGAAAGGGTCATTTTATCCACGCTGAAATCAACCTCATTACAGTAACACATTTATGTGGCTGTGATTAATTTGAACGTAGAAAATTTATGGGGCGCTCTTATGTCTCATAGGACAAGGAGGAATTAATAAGAGCCTAGAGTCCTTGCTCAACAGCCATCATCCACACCTCATATTTTGAGGAGTTTAATAGTTTTCAAAATGTGGTTTCTTTTCTACCCTGCTTAATTGTACAGTGGTACCTCTGGTTGTTTTTGTCCATGGAGTTTTATTGGCAGGGATACTGGAGTGGCTTGCCTGTTCCTGCTCCAGGTGGATCACGTTTAGTCAAAACTCTCCCCTATGACCTGTCCGTCTTTGGTGGCCCTGCACAGCATAGCTCATAGCTTCTCTGAATTATACAAGCCCCTTCGCCATGACAAGGCAGTACTTTGGCCACTTCATGAGAAGAGAAGACTCCCTGGAAAAGACCCTGATGTTGGGAAAGATGGAGGGCACAAGGAGAAGGGGACGACAGAGGACGACATTGTTGGACAGTGTTCTCGAAGCTACTAACATGAGTTTGACCAAACTGCGGAGGCAGTGGAAGACAGGACTGCCTGGCATGCTCTGGTTCATGGGGTCATGAAGAGTCAGAAACGACTAAATGACTAAACAACAACACCGCTGGTTACAAACTTAATTTGTTCGGGAGGTCCATTCTTAACCTGAAACCATTCTTAACCTGAGGTACCACTTTAGCTAATGGGGCCTCCCGCTGCGCCGCCACCGCACGATTTCTGTTCTCATCCTGAGGTAAAGTTCTTAACCCGAGGTACTACTTCTGGGTTAGTGGAGTCTGTAACCCAAGGTGTTTGTAACCCGAGGTACCACTGTACAGTCAATGTCTCCCTGCTGCCCTTCTCCCCACCTTGGATAACTCATGTGTATTTAATTGTGTGCTATCACTATTTCTGTTTAACAAAATGTTTTGCTTGTTGAATTCTTGTCCAAAACGGGGGAAAAACCCATTGGAAAGAAAGTTATCCTTAGGAGATTTTTTAAATTAAACATGGGAGATGATAAGGAAGTTCCACTCGTCCTCTCAAACAGCTTTCCAAATTACTTGCTAGCTTAAAACATTGACTCTAAAAATATTAACTAGAAATTTCAATGGGAGCATCAAAATAAGTACATTTAGAATTATAGCAGCGCTAATAGGGAAGGGCAGTGCATGGGAATTCTAGCAAAAACAACTTCCACTGGTTCAGCTTTGAAGGGAGTTTGGAAGTAGACAAAGGATACTTTTAATGCCTTGCTGAAATGCTTTGTCCAATACGTATTTGGGCATGACCTGTTTTGTCATGTGCAAGTTCTTTAAATGCATGCTAAGATTGTAGTCCGCTTGCCCTTGGTTTCTAACAGGTGTGGTGGAGAGACTAAGATACAAGCAGCATGTAGTATCAATAATAAATGCTTAAATAAACATTATTTCTGCACACTGTAGCACATTATAGCTGGAATGCAATATGGACAAAAATTAAATTGCTGAATGGTTTCAGGCAGACAGCAATAAAGTGGACAAACTGCAGGAAAAGCACACCTAGGAAAAAAAGCCTGTTGTAGGCAAGAGAAAGGACTCATGTTATATGTAAGTTTTCAGGGAAGCAATACATTTGTATTCTGTTGACAAAAGATGTACCTTGACCGCTAATGGAAATTAACCATTTTTCATATGGTAAACAGGCTGAGAAACTGCAACCTGGCTAAGATCACTTAGTTATAACCAAGGATTCAGAAGCTCACTCTTACCCACTACTACTCGATGTTAGTCTTGGCAAACCAACAGTGTTCCTCTGACATGTTCCATTTTCTCTTTGTAGGAGTGGAAATGTATAGGACAGATGAAAGAACAGGCTGTTTGGTCCTTCAGCAGACAGGTATTCAAATATTTCAGAAAACTGCTTACATTTGCGTGTTTGTGTGACAATATATAAAATCTACTGCAAAGACAGAGCTGTGTAGTTGTTTGGTTAATATATAATGGGTTATGAAATTTTTGATTTTGATTGAATAGTTCTTTTTGAAAACACGGGGGCATATTACACCAATCCTGGCTGGACTGCCCTGGCTGCCAATTAGTTTCTCGGTCCAATTCAAAGTGATGTTTTTGACCTATAAAGCCTCACACGGCTTAGGACCGCAATACTACAAGAACCTCCTCACTCCACATAAATCAATCCAGGCGCTGTGATAATCATGTGAGTTCCTTCTTTGTGTGCCTCCTCCATGAGAGGTCTGGAGGGTGGCAAAACAAGAGCAGGCCTATTCTGCGGTGGCTCCCCATCTGTGGAATGCTCCCCCCAGGGAGTTTTGCCTGGCTCCTTCATTACATACTTCAGGCACCCGGTGAAAATGTTCCTCTTCAACCAGGCGGTGTGGTGGTTATTGCTTTTGTTTGATTGCGTATTTTGTGTTCTCATGTTGTATTTTTATGTTTTGAACCACCCTGTGATCTTCAGATGAAGGGCAGTATACAAATTCAATAATGAGGATTATTAGATTTATAAATAAATAAACAGAAACAGAACTATAGATAGAAAACAGGCAAACTAGTGAAGGTAAGAACACATTTGCAACGGGAATCTGCAGGCTTGATCCCTGCTGCAGTGATTACAAGAAAAGTTGTAACTCGGCAAGTGTGTTTGAGCTTTGTATGGCATTTAAGGGTGAGTCAAATCCCACTGGGAACTTGGTCACCTGCATGCTCCAAGTTCAGTGGGGAATGCTTTTTAGTTTAGGAATACAGCCTAGATTTCCCAGGATGTTTTTTTGTGGCTGCAAGAGGAGAGCCTAGCCAGTGGTTCAGATGAGGAAAGGGTGGGCAGTAGCTTTGCATTCTAATACTTGCATCAGTTTGCCCTCGCCCACTCTGAAATACTTTTTATTTCTAGGGTTGGTGTCATTGGATGTTAATATTTACTCTTTTCATTGGCCTTTTACCTATGTGTTAAGTAGGTGGCTCCCTTTGCTGGGGGACTTTAGAACAGGACGGGATCAAAATCCAGATAGGTAAGTGATGCAATGCAAATGCATCCTGTAGAAAAAAAGAGAGAGAAGGGAACCAAAAAAAGCGTCAGTTCTGGGAGCAGGGTGAATTACCAGATCAGGAGAAGAGCACGTGATTTCTCTTGCATTTGCCAAGTGTGTGTATGTTTAAAATAAAAAAGGCCCCGAGGATGCACTGTGCAAATGCAGCATCTGGGGCGGTGCAAATGCACCTATGCCCACAGCTGCTGTTGCCAGGAGACTAGTAGAGTAGCAAGCTTGGAGCGGGAGGAGAGGCAGAAGGGAGTGGGCTGCCGAGGCTGAAGCAAGAGCAGCAGCAGCAGCAGCAGCGGGGAGCTCTGGGTAGGGAGTGTTCTGTTTGCTGCTGCAACGCTAAGCTCTGCTGCTGTTGCTTTAGGAGCGAGAGGAAGCAGCTCCGCGGAGGGAAGGAGGGGAGCCGACTGCAGCCATGCTGAATCACAGGCGCTGACTGATTCGGCCGGCTCGCTGCGCCCTGATCAAGGAGGACAACGGTGGGAGACGCGGTGGCGGCGGCGTTGCCCGAGGCCAGGAGACGAGGGTGCATGCAGAGTTCAAGCTCCACTCCGGCTGCGCACAATGGACGACGAGAGGTTTGTGCGGGTCGGAGGGGAGGGAATTAAGTGTGTGTTTGTCCGCGACTGGAGGAGTGCAGGCGCCTTTGTGTTTGCGTAGGGAAGGGGTGGCAGGTTATGCCGAGCTTTCCGGTGGGCCGATCGATCCCCATGGGAGGACAGCCCTGCCGGATCCATTTAGCATCACTCCCAAAGTTAGCTGCTGCAATAACCTTCCGCGTGGCGCGGTTCATTTGCGTGCGTTTGTTTGTCGTGGCCCAAAGGATCGTCAGTCCTCCTGCTCGCTGGCAGACTGTCTTGTTATTTGTATTTTGGAGATGTGTGATGTTTGCACAGTGCGAGCTCTCTCCCTCCCCTCCCCTCCCCACCCCGGACTCATTCATCGCGGAATCCTTCATCACTTTTCCAGATTCTCTCTCCCTTCCCTACTTCCTGCCTCCGATGGCCCTGGTTTGAAATTCTCTCTCTCTTCCTCTCTCCGTCCCTGCCTCCCTCCTTCCGCTTCTTTTCGGCGTGTTTTTCAGACTTGAAAATCGCTTTGCAAGCGGCTGACCTGGGGCGCCCTGTGGTTGTGCAGTTTTAAGAGTCTTTGCTACTTGAAGGAGGCAATCGTCGTTTTGAGAGCAACCATTCCTCCTCGATCGGGCCAGGCTTTTAACTTAATTCTTTTGAGTTTAATAACCACATAAAAAAGGTGGTAATCCTCATATCTGCTTGATAGAATTCTATATCTGCTTCGTTTGCACAATAGAATACAACTATGTGATTAAGTGAGAAGTCTGACTTGTGAACAGCAGGCAGTAGCCCGGCCACACATTAAGAATGCAGGAGCAGTGATTAAATTCAGGTCTGCTGGCTCCAGCTTGAACTCCGCTTTCCCTTTTAATTTATCCCCCCCCCCCTTTTCAGCTGTTCTGGAATTCACTTTCTAATCCGCAAATACATGCCCACTTCGTTCCTTGGCACAGCAATTACATAGGTGAAAGGCTAACTTGTTTGGATTTAATAAAACTAAAAAAAAAAAAAGTACAGGAAGTGTGCTTGTGGGAGCCCAAACAGTTGCTATGGAAACATTAGAATTTTTAGTAAAGTAACACAGGGTTGATTCACACAATCTGGTCTCCTGATGTGGCATGTTAGTAACTATTGCTTGCTGCAGGGTTTTTTTTTTTGTCACAGTTGCTGATTTGACTTATTTTGGGGTATGAGGTTGTGTGTGTGTGTGGGGCTTTTGGCATGTGCAGACAGATAATGGCTTTGTGTGATCCACCTGTGGCTCCCTGATATGGAGGACGTCATGTGATTGGATCATCACTGTGGTTGATCAACACAGTGATTGATCTTGTGATGTGATTCTGGTCACATGATAGACTTCCGCTCCATAAAGAAATGTAAATCAGAGTTAATTATATAAGGAAAGACATGCAAAGTGAGCCAGCGATTACAGTTTGGTAGTAACTGCCAAAACGATACTGAGCACGCTTACCTCACTTTTGGTTGCTTATTTCAGATCTTTTAAATCTTAACCAGTCTGGCAGTATTTTAGACACTTAAACCAACATGAGTGTAGAACATTTACAGATCCATTGTGGAGATAATGCCTATGTCTCCTTCTAAAGCAGAGACAAAACCAGTACCACCAGTGACCTGTAACATAGCACACGAAAAGGCAAACAATAATAGGTACAGTACACATAATAGAAGGGCCTTGTCTTGTATTGTTCATTTACAATATCCGTGATGCTTAACTAAGATTATAAAACATAATACTTGGAACACGGTGAGAGGGTGTAGCAGTGTTTTCCACTTTACAAAATAGAAATGTGTTTTTCATGCATTGTGACGGGATTTGAACTGCATGAAACAATTATGGAAAGAATACTTAGTTTTGCTTTCTTGGAAAAACAGGATGTGCAGAGCACTTCCTCTTCACATTGTGAACTGGATGCCTTCAGAAAAGGGAAAAAAGTTGAGGCTCTGCTGCGTATGGAAGCAGTAGAAACATGAGATGCAGTTCCTTCCCATAGTATAGTATGCTTTAACTTTTTGCTGCTATCGGTTTGTGATGGAATGCTGCTTCAGATACTTCTTTCTAAAGGTTGAGATCCAATGCCTCATTGAAATCAGTGGAACATCCCACTTTCATATGCCCAGAGCTGTGTCAGAGCTTGTTCCTTATGGTGTATTTTCACTGAGCTGCACTATATGTCCAAATAACTGCACCCACATGTGTTACTATGGTCATGTAGACATTTTCCATTAATTGTTGTCCTTCAGCCTCATGAAGTGTCTGTGTGCGTTATTTGCAAGACCTGTGTGAATAAGCTCAGTCATGTGGTTTCAGTACAGTCATACCTTGGAAGTCAAACGGAATCTTTTCCGGAAGCTCGTTTGACTTCCAAAACGTTGGGAAACCCAAGCACAGCTTCTGATTGGCTGCAGGAAACTCCTGCAGCCAATCAGAAGCCCTGTTGGACGTTCGGGTTCCAAAGAATGTTTGCAAACCAGAAAAGTCACTTCTGGGTTTGTGGCGTTCGGGAGCCAAAACATCCGAGTACCAAGGCGTTCGGCATACAAGGTACGACTGTATTCACCTATATTTTTTTACTGTAACCTGCCCTCCCCCCCAAAAAAACACACACAAGTATAACGTTTTGTTACTGAGTGGTATCTAAATATTCTAAATAAATCCCATGTCAGTGTGGGAATGTATCACGAGGAAGCACTTTGCTCTGTTTGATACCCAGTGTTTGGAGAGGAATACAGTGGTGCCTCGCAAGACGAAATTAATTCGTTCCGCGAGTTTTTTCGCCTAGCGAATTTTTCGTCTTGCGAAGCACGGTGTCGGAAAAGTTTTGGAAAAGCTTCAAAAATTGCCAAAAAATTCAAAAAAGGCTACCACACCGCGTTCTATGAGTTGCTCCTCGAAGTCAAGTCGCAACTGTATTAAGGGTGTTAAGAAAAAGGAAACAAACTTGCAAAAAGCGCAAGACGTTTTCGTCTTGCGAAGCAAGCCCATAGGGAAATTTGTCTTGCGAAGCAGCTCAAAAACCGCAAAACCCTTTCGTCTAGCGAGTTTTTCGTCTTGCGAGGCATTCGTCTTGCGGGGCACCACTGTAAGTGAACATTGTCAGGCTTGCAAGATGGTCTCTCTCTCTTTCCTTCAGAACTCATTTTCCTGGCATGTGCTTAAAGATTGTGCTAAAGATTGTGGTGAGATCCATCCAGTGCCTATTGCAAAACCGTATCGGCAAAACATTTTATTCTACTCAGTCTACTGGTCTCTAATCCTTGGTGTCAACACACATTTATGGTGTATCTGTACATCTCTCCAATAATTGCAGAGAGAGGGAGAGATGGGGGCTTTTGACTGTGGACTTAGTGTACACTATCAGTAGCTCAGCCTCATTCCCTGTGCACTGGGTTATCTTGATGTACACACTTGCTCCTAGATTCTTTGAGAGCTTTGACCTCCCACTGGAATTGCTATGAGTTTGGAATCTGAGGACTTTGCCCATTTGTTCGTGATGAAATAAATTTGTGAGAAGGAAGCAGCTTTGTTATAAACTGTATGTGGGGTTTCAGAATGAGAGACGACCACATTTAATAGACTTAAGTTGCAGGCAGCTGTCACAGTAGAACCAGGAGCTGTTTCATGGGGCCATAGCTGGGGAAGCTGTGGATATATTATTAAAGGTAGTTGTTCAGCAGGCTTCATAGAAATATGTATATGCTTGGTTCGCATAAGAAGTTATAATAGAATACAGCTATGCGTATAAAAATATGATCCTGAGCATTAAGTTCTGTGCAACCTTGGACATCTCAGGTGATGGTTGGGCAGCACTAACAAAACCCCCAGCCTGTTCTTAGAACATAGAGAACAAACATTTGAACAAACAGTTATTGGAGATGAAGTTCCACTTAACTTAGGGGCACTGATTTGAAGAAAAATATACATCAGGGTATGGGGGGTGGACTGCATGTCAGACTTTCTTTCTGGCTTCAACTTGTGAGAAATAAATGGCATTAGAGGCAGGAAAGGGAGTGGGATGACTGGAAGGGATGCATTCATTTCCTTTCTTGTAGTAACCGGGATGCAAAAAAGTATTGGAAATCCCAGAGCTCCAAGCATTGCTACTTTGCTGAAATTGATGGAGCTGAGTTCAGTTGCCTGGATGTAGGAATGACAGTGGTGGTGACGATGACTGATGATACTAGAAATGCTAATTATAACCAATGTGTGTAATACTGCTAAAACATCGAATCCCTCTTGAGTAATCAGAGTGTTGCACACCCACTGTCTTGTAAACTTTAAATTCCCCTGTAAGGTAGGAAAGTAGTATTATCCCCAAATTGCTGGTTGTGGGAGAGAGAGAGAGAGAGAGAAAGAGAGAGAGAGAGAGAGAGAGAGAGAGAGAGAGAGAGGGTCTTCCTTTAGGTCACCTGGTGAGCTCAAGGTGAGGATTTCAAGCCCTAAGAAAGTTGCAAACTGAATTTTGACAGTGGAATAATTAGAGGAAGGAGGAGTGAGGATAGCAGGGATGAACCTCCGTAATCACTTTTAACTTCTATCTATAGATCAGTCTGAAACCCTATTGGGAAGCCTTCTCCAGATGTTTTGGACTACAACTTCCATCATCTCTGACAAGCAGGGGTTGTCATCCACAACAACTTAATAGCATCAGGCTGCAGAAATGCTGCTGTGGGGACTCTCATATTGCTTGCTGAATACCACCACTAATGATAGACGCCCTGCAAGGAACTATTTACAGTACTTGGGCCATGTAACGATTTACTTCTGAGCACGTAGATGTGCATTGCAGTTCATATTTTTGATGGGAGCAGTTACCAGAACAGCCTGTCTTGCATCCATAGTTAATGCATTCATGGAAGCAATTCCGAGACTGTGGAAGACTAATCCCATGTGGTTTCTACAACTCCATGTTGCTCTTGACTCCAGGCCCATGCTGACAGATGGGAGTACCTTCACTAGTGACTGCCTCCCTACGGGGATAGCCTGGTAGATGGCATGTGTGCTATGTGTGCTGTCTCAAGGCATCTGTTATCCATGGAAAGTGTTGGGTTCCTCTACATGTCTTTCCGTTCTCACTGACATGCATTCACTGTTATGATTGTGCATTGGTGCAAAGTACCAGTTGACTTTGCCAAAAAGCTGCTCAAGCTGTTTCTGCTTTTCGATGCTGAAAGTGTCTTTGAAATTTTGGAAAGCTGATCACGTACCCCAAGCAATGAGATTCCCTTTCTGGCCAATATGCAGTCAGAACTAGTGAATGCATAAAAAGTGCTGCATAAAATGCATAAAAGTGTTGCCTTAGTCTTATCAAATCTTATGGCAGTATTGCATCTAAATAGTGCTAAACAAAAAGCTGTTTAGATTTAATTTTTGCTTGAAAAGAAGTGATTCTTTCTCTCTACCCCCATACCCTATATTCATAGCTATTTGCAAGTATTCTTCCCCCAGTGCCGCCTTCTCTGTTGTTTCAGTGATCATATTTCTGTTTCAACCCTATTCTAGTGATCAAAGACAAATCCCAATGGTCTTCCCAGTAGCACAGTCCACTTGCAGTTCTTCAGTGGGAGTATGCAGAAAGAATTAAATGTTGAGGACCATAGTATTAACTTGACAGTCCTGATGAAAATTGTTGAGCTGTCAACAGCAGCAGTGATCTCCTTTCTGGAATGTTGTTCAAAACCAATTCTTCATAGTGCATGGAGCAATGCTACTCATGTAAAAATGTGTAGGAAAGGACTTGCTCTCCATGTGTGCTGCCAGGTGTGTGACAAATGAGCATAAATTCATATGATTGTTGAATCACTTACTATATGTGATAGTCTGGGTACAGGAGCAAGAAAAACTAATGTGATCAATGACTGAAATATTTCAGCAATAGCAGTTGTTTGGTGGTTGTAATTTTTATTTAAAACCTTGTAAGAAAAAGGTTTTAAAATGAGTATCTTGTATGTTTAACAAAACTGCACCACAAAAATCAGTTGTGTATGACTGGGTAATAAGGTTAGGCAGTGACAGTGGTATGTTTTCTTGATCATTCAAGCAAGTCCCTCCAATGCCTTTTTTGCGTCTGAAGGATGCTTAATAAAGCTGTGCTGTGTACCACAGAATGAGTCCCAGTCCATTAGTCTTTTGGCTGCTTTCAGTTGACACATCGGCTTTTCAGCAAAAGCAAGTGTCCAAACCAATTCATACTAGGTTTCTAATGACAATCCTTCCAGAAATATCCAGCACCTCACTGCCACCAGGATACCTTTATATTTATTGCAAATTGTTATTTGAATCCTCGTAACCATCTAATAAAGGTTATACAGCCAAAATTCATTGTGTCATATTCCCAAATAATACAGTTGTACCTCCGCTTACGTATCTCTCTGGTTACATAAACTTCAGGATATGTAAGCGGCAAAACCAGAAGTATATCCGGGTTTTTGCTGCGCGTGCATGCGCAGAAATGGTCTTTCCGGTTGCAAAAACCTCAGGATCTGGCCGGACCTCTGGAACGGATCCCGTCTGCAAACGGAGGTACCACTGTACTCAGCTCTTCTAGGGACATTATGGTTACATCTGATTTTGTAAACTTTAGAAATAAGTCCCTGGAGAGACTTTGGTGCATTTACCAGCAGGTGCTCCAATGGGGCAAGGTCCCTGGGTGCTTTTTATTGTCTGCAGAACTAGAAGTAAATGCACCACCCAATACTTTCTGTGTCAATTCACAGGTTACCGTATTTTTCGCACTATAGGACGCACTTTTTCCCCTCCAAAAATGAAGGGGAAATGTGTGTGCGTCCTATGGTGCGAATGCAAGCTTTCGCTGAAGCCTGGAGAGCGAGAGGGGTCGGTGCGCACCGACCCCTCTCGCTCTCCAGGCTTCAGGAGAGCCCCACCGCCAGCCCCACAAGCTCGGGGGACAGCGGGAGAGGCGCAGTGCGCCCTTCCCGCTGTCCCCCGACTTGGTTAGAAGGCTGGCGGGGGGGAGCCTGCTCCTCCCCCTCGCCAGCCCCGCAAACTCGGGAGACAGCGGGAGAGGCGCAGCGCGCCATTCCCGCTGTCCCCCGACTTGGCTAGAAGGCTGGCGGGGGGAGAAGCCTGCTCCTCCCCGTCGCCAGCCCCACAAGCTCGGGGGACAGCGGAAGAGGCGCAGTGCGCCCTTCCCGCTGTCCCCCGACTTGGTTAGAAGGCTGGCGGGGGGGGGGAGCCTGCTCCTCCCCCTCGCCAGCCCCGCAAACTCGGGAGACAGCGGGAGAGGCGCAGCGCGCCATTCCCGCTGTCCCCCGACTTGGCTAGAAGGCTGGCGGGGGGAGAAGCCTGCTCCTCCCCGTCGCCAGCCCCGCAAACTCGGGAGACAGCGGCAGGGGCGCAGCGCGCCTTTGCCGCTGTCCCCCGACTTGTCTAGAAGGCTGGCGGGGGGAGAAGCCTGCTCCTCCCCGTCGCCAGCCCCGCAAACTCGGGGGACAGCGGCAGGGGCGCAGCGCGCCTTTGCCGCTGTCCCCCGACTTGGCTAGAAGGCTGGCGGGGGGAGAAGCCTGCTCCTCCCCGTCGCCAGCCCCGCAAACTCGGGGGACAGCGGCAGGGGCGCAGCGCGCCTTTGCCGCTGTTCCCCGACTTGGCTAGAAGGCTGGCGGGGGGAGAAGCCTGCTCCTCCCCGTCGCCAGCCCCGCAAACTCGGGGGACAGCGGCAGGGGCGCAGCGCGCCTTTGCCGCTGTCCCCCGACTTGTCTAGAAGGCTGGCGGGGGGAGAAGCCTGCTCCTCCCCGTCGCCAGCCCCGCAAACTCGGGGGACAGCGGCAGGGGCGCAGCGCGCCTTTGCCGCTGTCCCCCGACTTGTCTAGAAGGCTGGCGGGGGGAGAAGCCTGCTCCTCCCCGTCGCCAGCCCCGCAAACTCGGGGGACAGCGGCGGGGCGCAGCGCGCCTTTGCCGCTGTCCCCCAATTTGTCTAGAAGGCTGGCGGGGGGAGAAGCCTGCTCCTCCCCGTCGCCAGCCCCGCAAACTCGGGGGACAGCGGCAGGGGCGCAGCGCGCCTTTGCCGCTGTCCCCCGACTTGGTTAGAAGGCTGGGGGGGGGGGAGCCTGGTTTTGCGGGAGGCGGGGGAATCCCCCGCCTCCCAGGAAAGCCAGGAGAAGCCGTGCAGCCCTTTTAAAAGGCGCGTGGCTTCTGCCGGTTTTGCGGGAGGTGGGGGAATCCCCCGCCTCCCAGGAAAGCCAGGAGAAGCCGTGATCTCTTTAAAGGGTTTGCACGGCTTCTGCGGGCTTTGGGGAGAGGTGAGGGAATCCCCCCACCTCCCAGTAAAGCCAGGAAAGCCCTGTGCAGCCCCTCCGCCAAGGAGAGGCTGCACGGGGCTAAAGGGGAAGCCAAAACAGCGAGCGGGATCCATCCCGCTCGCTGCCTTGGCTTGATCCATAGCTGCACGCAACCCCTCCGGCAGGGAGAGGTTGTGTGCAGCCTGTACACTGCTCTTTGGGGCTGCGGGGGGGAAAAAGATTTTTTTTCTTGAATTCCCCCCCTAAAAACTGGGTGCGCCCTATGGTCCGGTGCGCCCTATGGTGCGAAAAATACGGTACTAGATCATCTTCAGGGTTTCTGTTCAGTGGGTAAAAGCAGTTCAACTTTCTAATGACTCATTATGTGCCTCAACACCCCCTTTGCCCCTCCACATTTATATTAGCAGTACCATCAATATCAAGTGATCAGCCTGACAAACACCATATTCATTGCTATTTATAATAGCATAATCAACAATACTGTTCACATGCCTGCATGTCATGAAGGTAAGGTGCGGGTGGGAGTGGCAATGCAGTGGCAAGACCTGTTCTGTATCCCTATGTACACTCAATGTCTGCACTTTTCTATGCACATATAGGTTGCATGTGTGGTGGGGAACCCTGCAGAAAAAAAGTTGCTAACACCAAAGTGAGTGTTGCTCTGTCTTAAAAGGCTTTTACATCACTGTCCTCAAACACTGGCGTGAAAGGGTGAATTGTCAGGCAAACAGTAGAACTGAGCTTTCACAATGTGCTGGCTGGCATGTAAATTAAGCAGGAAGAGCTGCACGTATCTGTGGGCTTTGTAGGGATTGGAGGCAAAAAGACTAGAGAACATGGGGTCTGTTTGGTGAGTATACATGTTTCCTCTTGGGCGGGCAGCGGGGGAGGAAGAGCCTTGTGTTGAAAGTAAGGTAGTATGCTAGAGTGCAAAAGTAGTATATTGTGGAAGAACTGCTAGTATGCCAGGAGAAATTAATTAATTAAATGTTCCTGTGAACAGAAAGCGCCAGCTTATAAAGGAGGCAGCCCATTCCACCTCTGCTTGTGTCTTTCTCTGATTTTCCTACTTCCCAGTTACTCTTATCAGGTTTAATTCTGTTGTATCTCTGTATGGTCCAAGGATGAAAGCTGAAGGGTTTGCTGTTTGTGAAGTGGCAGGGCTTTAAAACAAGCAGGCTTATTATATATCAGAGGCATATAAACAGAGCACAGAATGTTAATATTCAAATTGCTGATTTTAAATATTCCAACAGTGCTGCTAGGGAGCTTGGGTCATGGAGAAACATTTTGTTTGTTGGTTAATTCCATTAAGGAATTCCAAATGTGATTTCAAAGTGGACATACTTGCATCCATGAAAGTGCTGTGGAATTATCAGGTTGGTGGTGGAGGCTGAAATGTGAAGCAGGAAACTGAACATAAGTTCTGAAGTTTTTAAAACATTGTGACTGTGGAAAGAGAGAGCAGGGTGAAGAAGCAGTTGTTAGCCAGTTGCCAACAATCTTTCAACCTTCTATCCCACTCTACTCTAGGTATGTCAAACGCAAATGGGTTCAGGGGGTCCAACGCTTCTCTGAGCAGGTGCATTGGGTCCACCCCAATAATATTGTTGCCAGGACCACCCTGGTTTCAACTGGCCATTCAGCTCCAGTGTGCTACCCCAACATTTGTGCCACTATGCTCCTTGTCTTCCAGTTATCTCTCATTTCTCCAAGCACCTGAGCAGTCCTTGTTCCCACCATATAAACCAGGGTGGAAAGCTTTTCTTTCTGTAGAATAGGAGTGGGGTTCCATGACTTGAGTCTAGCAAAGTTGTCCAATTAGCACAAGGACTTCCCCCACCCCGGCACCCCCCAATCTGTTCCAAGGGTTTGCCCAACCCTCTGGTGCAGGAGTGGAAATCCTGTTTTGCTGGTGGAAGTCCTTTTGCTCACAGGACAACATTTTTTGATATGACCCCTCAGGCCTAGGACTGAATGTATCCCTCTGAGTGTTGTCTTTATTGTCTTTACTTTGGGGTACTTTCTAGGCCGTGATCTCTCTCTGTGCCACCCCCCCCCCATTGACCTTGCTACTTCCCCTCCTCAAGTAACTTAATTGCTGTGATGTAGAGGTGTGAGGGTTTATCACCATTTCATATCACTTGTCATCATTTCTTATTGGTTAGGAGGGAGAGAGCAAAGCTGTTAAGTCTTCACCTTTTGTTCACCAGTATATTGCCTTAACACTTACCACGATGTTATTTCAATACCGGTATTCAACGATATGGCGATTTATTGCACAGCACTGCTTCCTACAACAACCACTTCAATCCAACATCCTGAACATTCCCATCACCCATGTTTGTTTTCCCAGGAGCAAAGGGAATTTCTGCCTCTGCAATTCACATCAATTTTGCCTTGGTAGCCTATGCTATCCTGGCATATTCCAAGTACCATATTCGTTGACCGCTGTGCAGCTAATTTAAATGGAAGTGGGGAAGAAACGGGTGTTGAGGTGTGTGGTAGTAGTCACTGGAAGGTAAAGCTCTCTTTCCCCAGCTAAGGAGAAGCCCTGATGGCGTGAAGTTTGTTAACTGTCATGGGCTATACTGTGTTGGGATACTGCCAGGGAGACAAAGGCCATCATGACTCCACGTCGTCTCCGGACGATCCATCAATCTCCCGTAGATACAGTATCAGTCAATTAGCGACACGTGCCTCAGAAATAACATGCCACATTCCAAGGCTGGTGCACGCTCTTTCAGCAGAGTTCGCACAGCGAAAGATGCACCCAGGAGAGCATTATTTACAACTTTATTCAGCGTTGGTCAGAACAAAGAAAAAACATGACTGCCTGCTTCGATGTTCAGGCACAGAGAGAGAACGAAAGCATATACAAAACGTAAACTTCCTGTGAACAGGAAATATGCAGGCTGTGACACAACAACCTGCTTCCTTCTTAAGGTGGAACGGAAATATCCTAACATACTGGAGATCCCAAGTAAGGACACAGGCCTCAGGCCTCCTTTAGAATTACTGAGGAAGACAGCTGTGCAGTTAGGAGCAATATGGATTCTTAATGCCTCAGAACATGAGGGGCTAAGAAAGGGTTTAGCCTCTGCTATAATAACTGGCCCAGCCATACATCTACTTTCCCCCCTACATAAGTAGGTAACTGTCATTCATTCCTATACAGAAGACTAAAGTACTGTATTGTGGGAAAGAACCAGAGGCTTGTTTGGATGGGTGGATGGAAGAGAGTGCCACAGGAATATTTCTCTCTCTCTCTCTCTCTCTCTCTCTCTCTCTCTCTCTCTATGTGTGTGTGTGTGTACACACACACACCATATTTTTCTGTGTATAAGACGCCCTCATGTATATGACGCCCCCTATTTTTGGGGACTCCAAATTAAGAAAACACCCCTCAGCACTACCTGTGTATAAGACGAGCCCCAATTTTAAACATAATTTTTTGGTAGAAACTAGTCTTATACATGGAAAAATGTGTGTGTGTGTGTGTGTGTGTGTGAGAGAGAGAGAGAGAGAGAGAGAGAGAGAGAATGAAGAGGTGGCTGAAAGGGATAGAAGTGTACTAGAAAGGGATGAGGCAAGATACTGGAACATTCCTTTCACCTCAGCCTCCTTCCTGGTATTTCATGGGCCTTTTTTTTTTTTGCTAACAATATATACTGGTCGTGATAAAAACAGAGCTACAGTAAGGTTTGCAGAAATATATCTGGAACAGCAAGAAGGATTCTACAAAATGTTATCAAAGGAATCTCGAGCTCGATTTAACCTATATGTTGGGTGTGTAAGGCAAACTTTACTGCAGCATTCTGTTCACCAGCACTTTTTGTGAACTGTGTTGCCTTTCCTTGTGCATACACTGCTACCACACCAGAGGTCTGTGGCTCGCATGTGCAGGGGCTGATGGCCTAGTTTAAATGTGAAGCCGGTGTATGGAACACCCCATGGCTGAATTCTGTCTTGCCCAGCGTTATGTTTAAATTGGGCCTCTCTCTTTAGGAAATGGTTCAGGCCCTTTGCGGAAGTATTTGCATACAGCTGTATTGGCAGTGCTGTTAGGGAATGTGTTTTGTTTTGTCTTTTTGTTTAGAGGGGAAACTGGTTTGGCAAGATTATTTTGTTTATTTCCATTGCCTTTAGATCTATAACCTGCCTTTTTTACATTAAGGAAATACATTAACTCTGAGTAACTTTATGCATTTTAAATTAAACAAGGGTTTGGGGTCTTTTATGTAAGGTCCAGTTCATAAGACCATGAAATTACACAGAAAGGACACATGGACTAATTTTTATGGCATATAGTGAGGTGGTTGTGCATTTTGTTTTACTGCTTAACTAAGTCCTGATTTCCATTGCGCGTTGACAGTTGTTTGTGCCCACATAATAGATGTACATCTATTGAAACATTAGGAACTGGACATGTAGTGAAAAAAACTCATTCTGTACGCCTACATTCATTCCTTTTAAGGTAACATGAACTGACCTTCAGTCTTGGGCAGACGGATTAATTGGGTTGTTTTGCATGTTAACTATAGAGGATGTATACGTGACTCCTGCAGAGAAAATGTGCAAGTTCTCCTTTGCACAGTGCTTGGATGCATGGAAAAAGGATGTGTGACTCACACTATTCCTGCGTCTTGGTAATGGGCAGAATAGTTTATACACTTGCCTATTCTAGGTTTAATAAAAAGTATTGGGCTGACGTTTTTTTTGGGTGTGTGTTCAGTAGATAAGAGATCAATGATAAAACCACTGTAATCTGACCATTGTAGTTTGAAACCCAAATGATCAATTTCCATTTGCCTTTCTTAATTTTTTCAGAAGTGGGTAGATATGCATATGTCTTACTTGAAATGTGAAATGCCCAAGTCTAGGATCCACAAATATTTGTATCAGTTCAGAAAAAAACTTGTGCATGCCTCTCTAGCACATATTTCACATAGTTGTGTAGAAGGTATGTACAGCATAGCTGAGATCTTAAAAGGGTGCTCTAGTTACACTTCAGAACATAGTGGAGACAGCTGCCAATGCCAAATAAAACCATGAAACTGTGATACCACAGTCAGTGAGCATGCCAGTAGTTTTGCATGAATTGTTATTGGGTAATATTTCCCCTTATTTCTTGAGAATTAAAAAAAATTCAACTTCCTTTCCCCCCTTGTCTTTAGCATCAAGAGATCCCCCCAACCACTTGAGGAAGATGAAGATAAGGACCAGCGAACAGTGACCATCAATCCTTGTCACATGGGAAAGGCATTCAAAGTCATGAATGAACTAAGGAGGTACTTCTTGTGCTCAATTTGCATTGTCATGCACTTGCTGCTTGTTTGTTTGAACAGGAGGCATCTAAGTTACATATTTACTTTGTAAAAAAGAGGTTCAGTTCAAGCATTGCTTTGAAGCAGGGTTGTGTCTCAAAATATGAAGTTCTGTGTTATGTCGGTCTCCCAGATCACACAGGTAGTTCTCACACAAGGATGGTGCTTTTATGCTAGTGTGGGAAGTTCTTACGTTATTCAGATCAGTCGCTTGATGCAAAACTTAATAAGAACACGAAGAGCCTGCTGGATCAGGCCAGTGGCCTATCTATAGTTCAGTATCCTGTTCTCACAGTGGCCAACCAGATCCCTGTGGGGGAAACCATCAAGCAAGATTTGGACACAAGGACATTCTCCTCTCCTGTGGTTTCTAGCAACTGGTATTCAGAAGCATTGCTGCCCCCAGTGTTACTGGTGTGACGTTATTGGTGTGAGTGTTTTGTGATATTGAAGTCAGCCACAGGAGGATATCAAGCATATTTGAAATGGCTTGGAATTATTCTACAGTGGTACCTCGCAAGACGAATGCCTCGCAAGACAAAAAACTCGCTAGGCGAAAGGGTTTTTTGTTTTTTGAGTTGCTTCGCAAGACGATTTTCCCTATGGGCTTGCTTCGCAAGACGGAAACGTCTTGCAAGTTTGTTTCCTTTTTCTTAACACCGTTAATACAGTTGCGACTTGACTTTGAGGAGCAACTCATAGAACGCGGTGTGGTAGCCTTTTTTGAGGTTTTTAAAGACTTTGGTGATTTTTGAAGCTTTTCCAAAACTTTCCTGACACCATGTTTCGCAAGACGAAAAAAATCGCAAAACGACAAAACTCGCGGAACGAATTAATTTCGTCTTGCGAGGTACCACTGTACTTTCAGTACAAATCAAAATAGCTGACAGGTTATTCAGTAGAAAGAAGCAAGCATAGTATTACATGTTTGGAGGCCTTTGCTGCTGCTTCCCTTTACACAAACGTGCTTGTGGCTGCTTTGCTAAAAACAATTTTTTTTAATAAACCCACTTAAACATTTTCAAATGTTCCCACAGTAAAAGAATCTCTCTTTAAATAAAAAGAATGCTCGGTGTGCTTTTTCATTTGGTGCAAATCACCACATAATCAAGATTTCCAGAAGATCAAAGTTATTTAAAAAGCGATAATCTAGTGTTACACGTATTACAACACCTACGCCTAATTGCAGAGAAAAATGGTTAGGGCAAATTGATTTCTGTTTGACTACCAATCCTTTTGCACACCAGTTAGAAATTTCATGTTGGCTAAAAGAGCCTGTTTAGGTTTCTATGTTATTCTACTGTTAAGTCTATTTTGCTTTAAATACCACAATTCCTTGTTCAGTCCATCATTGGCCCCACATTTGTCTATAAAAATTGGCTCTAGGGTAAACAATAATCATGTATGTAATTAAGATAGGGGTCTGTGTGTCTGAGTTTGTCATCTTTTCTTGAGCTTAATCTGATTACATATCTGCCTGCCATACATTATTTAGAGATGCAGTAAATAAATCCAAAATGTCTCTGTTGTGCCCAGGATAGATTAAAGAGTTATTTGTGGGTCAGATATTTATTCCCTGCTATCCGATGAGATTTAGTTTCTCATACATAAAAGTGCTTGACTTTGATTGGCTCATAACAGATTTGTGCATATCAACATGTGCAGCAAAATCTTATTGTATTGCCTATGATATGGTGTATACTATATGCAGATCCCCTAGGAAACATAAATTCAAGGCAGCCATTTTGGCTGCCTTTCTGAAGCCAATTGGAAACTGCGCCTTGGTTTCTGGACATTTTGGAAGTTGAATGGACTTCCAGAACGGATTCCGTTTGACTTCAGTGGTACGACTTTTCTTGAATTGCAATACACTCTGACCATGGCAGGACTATAGCACTCTTCAGAGGTGGTTGCGGAATTGCTGCAGATGCTATAATGCATAAAGGCTTGCCACCAAATTGCTGGGCAAAAATTCCTTGATAATGATCCAAATGGTGGTGTGCTTTTAAGCGTTATGGCAATGCTATCAGATGAACACATGGAACAGCAGCTCCCCGCGTCATGTCTGTAATGTCAAAAGGGGCATCAGCATTATGTGAAGAGTCCTACACCCCCCCCCCCGTTATCTTGGGGCTGATAGCTTCTACTTCTAGTCTGCTGTCACAGAACAGGAGGGGACTGGAGTAAAGTTGCTTATGTGCCTGAGTACTTGGCTGCCTAAGTTATGTGGAATATGTACTTGGAGTGATATAATATTAGCTTATTCCTTTTGCAACTTGAGTGCAGTGGGGGATAATGGGGGAGCGTATGACAGTGCTGCTCTTTGCGGAAACTAATGGCTTCTCTTGTGCATGATGCCCTTTTGAACATGTAAGACTACAGCTGCCCTTAAGCCTCTGTTGTCTCTTTCCTTGTGTGCTTATTACCGATTTATGCTTTTGGCTCCCTGCTGCTGCTGAGCTGTAGTAGAACTAAATTGTGGCATTTGCTTGAATGCCTTAAATCTGTTGTTTTTAGCAAAGGCTGATTTCCATGGCAATATTACGCACATGGCAGGGCTGGACCAGTGAGAACTTAATGACGACTGGGGACAGGCGAGCGGGGGGGGGGGAGCTGCACTTTATACGTATCTCTGCTGGGTCAGCCAGTGGCCATTCCTGTAGGAGGTCAAGCGGCCACAAATGCATCGGGTCCCTTAGTTTATAAGATTTCAGGCAGAGTTCCTTGCATTCCTCTCCTCCCCACACTGTAAAGTATATAGTGGGTAGGTATTATGTCAATAACAGGTGCTTCCACCTTCCCATTTAGCTTGGAGTTCCTGGACTGGCTAGTGTCAGTGATAGCAGCTGTGCTTTGAGCCTTCACTGTCACAGAGGATGGACTGAGAACAGGTGGCCCTTGTCCAGACATGGTGACCTTAGTAGCGGAAAGCCAGCAAGAGGCCTCCTTCTTAGCTTAACCTGTGGAGTCCCCTCCTTTCCCTAGCTGTTGTGTAGTGTGCTAGACTTGTGTGCTGCAAGAACCCTAGTGGCTGGAGGTTAGTGTGCGCTATGTGGCTAGGATGCTATTTTAGGGGATCAGTGGGGGGTGTATGGGGCATGGGAGGGAGGAGAGTTTCCTTACCCCTTTCTATTGTGTTGCCTGCTCTTACTATTCATTCTCTGTATCTGCTGCCTCGCCACCTGGGATATCCCAGTGGCAAGTCCTTTTTGTGTGTGGCCTCCCCAAGCAGATAATGCACAATTTGAGCTACAGTGGCCTTTGCTGCTGCCGCCCACTAAGTCCCTTTGCAAACCCCTTGTACAGGGAACATGTACAAACTAGAAAGGCTGGGAGGGAAATAAGTTGCCAACATCTGCTTCTTGGCAGCCGTCACAAATGGTCTCTTCCTCCTAGCAGGCCTATTGGTAGCAGGCATTGCAGTGTTGGGAATCATCTGGTGGGGGGGCACTGGTTCTCTACCATTCGTGTGTGGTCTAGCCTCTGTTTTGAGGACAATGTAGGAGGTCTGAGGTAAGTGTGTGTTCTCTTTGGGGGTAATTTTTTTGGAAGGGCTTGAAGAGGGAGGAGACTCAATGCAAGACTGATGAGGCTACTGCTGTGTTACCAACTGCTTTGAATAAAAGACAAAGCCCCTCCAAAGATGTTTCTTCATGCTATTCCCATTTATTTAAAAATTACTTGACATCCAATAATGGATTACTGGTCTTAAGACACCTACACATAATTACAGAGGGAAAAAACCTTTTGCATAAGCTGTAGATATAAATATATTCAGCTCAGTATTCATCAAAATGGATGAGGTTTTTTTTTAACAGTTCTTTGTATGTTTGAACACTTGGATCTTGAATTCACCCACATATTGAAATAAGATTTGTGAGGCTATAACCTTGAAATCTAGCTAAATTGTCATGTTTGTTAATTAAAAATGAACTGAATATTCCAGAGGGCTGCCTATAGAGGCTACAGCAAGCACCTCCTCATCCCCCTTAATAGTGCTGTATAGCAGAAGAGTCATTCAAGGAAACTAGACCATTTCAAGTCTGCATATAGAAAGCACAGTTTGGAAGCACGTTCTGAAACCATGATTTTTTGGTGTCTTCACAGCAAGCGGCTTCTCTGTGATGTGGTGATTGTTGCTGAAGATGTTGAGATCGAAGCCCATCGTATTGTCCTGGCAGCCTGCAGTCCGTATTTCTGTGCAATGTTTACAGGTATCTTTGGGCCTTTGAGCAAATAACTGTTATTTGCTGATTAAAATATATTTGGAGTCAAGCTATGTGTTGGGTGCTAGTGTAGGGTGCAGATTCTAAGATGCAGATTAGTTCTATTTGGTATCCACTAGGGTTTGAGTATAGGCCTGTGACTGTTTTTAAAGGTGTTCTGTATGGGGGGTGGGGGGAAGTAAACATGAGGTTTATAATTTACTATGTAAACAGCCATTTGTGTGCCTTTCCAGATACAGTGATGCCTCGCAAGACGAAAAACCCGCTAGATGAAAGGGTTTTCCGTTTTTCGATGCGCTTCGCAAGACGAATTTCCCTATGGGCTTGCTTCGCAAAACGAAAAAGTCTTGCGATTTTTTCCCCTCCCCCCCTTTTTCTAAGCCGCTAATAGCCTTTTAGCCGCTAAGCCGCTAAGCCTTTAATAGCCGCTAAACCGCTAATAGCGCTAAGCCGCTAATAGGGTTGCTTCGCAAGACGAAAAAACCGCTAGACGAAGAGACTCGCGGAATGGATTAATTTCGTCTTGCGAGGCACCACTGTATTGTATCCAGCATTAGGAGCATTCATCCCAGACTTGATTGTACTGGTGAGGCATGTCAAAGATCGGAGTAAGCTCCATAATGGAGACCATTTTCAGGTTAAGGCTACCATGGGCCTGGGCTCAGGTTTGTAGGTGAGCCTGAGGCTGAGATTTGAGGGATATTTTGTGGGGATTCAGCCTGTGTGCTGTCTCTGAATCCTGCAAAAACACCACCACCACATTTACTTTGCCTCTCTTTCTTTGCTTTGTCTCACCCTCTGTATGTAGCAGCTTTAACATGTGAACTAGTCCTTATGAATTTTGCTACAAGAGAACAAAAGACACTGCATGGGGAATAACACAGATTTTTGAATGACTGTTTTACAGAAAATGGTTTGGTAATTAATTTAATTGTGGAAGTATATAGCATCATTAATATATTTTACATCCGATAGCTTGCTTTTGAGGTAAGGTGTGGATTTTCTGCTTTTGAAATAACTATTGCAGTTGCAAACCGTAGTTACTTTCCTCCTTGTTTAAGTGGTGAGTGGCAAAATAGACAGACATCTGTGTACTCATCTCATGTGACATTCAACATGTGGGGTCCATGTAGGGTTTTGCTTTTTAAAAAAATCAGAACACTTCCATGTAAGACGCTTGTCTTGTGAGAATTGGCCCTTAGAAGTAGCAAGATGCTAGTTTAAAGTGCATTTTAATAGCTGTGCTGATACTACTTGTTCAGGTTGACTCCTGCAAAGGTGAAATGTAGGTAAGGACCTAAATTAGTGAGCAGTTGGTGGATCTGGCTCTTTAAGGACGCCTTCTGGCCCCAGAGTGAAGATGGAAGAGGTTGGGACCTAATCCTAATCATCACTGCGTCACTTTAAATTAAGGTGCACCAGTGGCAACCACTTCTGTACTAATCTTAATTCAAAACAGCAGGACAGGGGAGGTGAAAGTCATGTGGTTGCCATGCTACCATGCCATTATCCCTTTCTGCTTCTTGATTAACAATAAACTAAGTTAAAAGATGCTTATGTGGTTGCCAAGCAGTGACACATGTGATTGCCCCTATTTCATCCCTTCTCCCTTTAAATACTCACTACGGATGCCAGTATGAACTTGTAACAGCAGCCTCTTCACAGTCCTTCTTGGCCTAAGATGGCAGGAAAAGAGGAAAGATTCTAGTAATGCATGTACTTTGTAGCCAGAAGGTTCCATCCCTGGGATCTCTAGTTAAATTAAACAAGTGAAGGAAAAGGCCATCCTTCTTGCCTGAGACCCTGAAGAGCCACTGCTAGTCAGAGAAGACTGCAGTGGGCCAGATGGGCAAATTTTCAGACCATGTATGAGACAGCTTTATTATGGGTTCATTTATTTATGAAGTCATAATCTGTACTTCCATAACAAAAATAGCAAAGGGGAATACTGCCTATAAAAACAAAATCAACAGAAATATCAATGAAAAGGCATAAATAAATTCTAATTGGTTAAAATAAAAGAAATTCATGTTGAGGAGGCCTGTCTAAACGAAAGACATCCAAAGGCAAGGAGGAATAGTTCCTGCTGAACCTCTACTGGTAGGCAGTTCCACAGGGCAGCGTCTGCCACCCTAACAGTTCCTTTCCAATTACCATACTTCTTCCACCAGTGAATGAGATCGAGGAAAACTATGACCCCCTCAGTTCAGTGTTTGGCCCACAGGCCAGTTCAGTGCTGATTTAGTTGCTGACCTCTGACCTTCAGCTGCATAAAATGACTGAAAAGAGGGGAAATTATACAACAATAAAACCTAGTCTCAAGCTTTCTAGCACAACTGATCTAAAGTTAGAGGTATTCAGCTATTGTACAAATACATCAAATACACAAATAGCTCAAAAGAGCCTTGCCTGACATCAGTGCTCTCTCTTTCTATAGCACTTATAAAGAAGAGCCAGCAAAAATAAATGTAGTATGAGCTCAAACGCCCACCCTCAAGCTGCTCCCTCCATGGATGGGGTGGCAGCTTGTGCAAATGATAAGAGATTGCAAATTTTTCCTCTTAGTAAGTGGACCAATTGCAGCTCCTCTGTTAAAGCCCCAAACAGCTACCTACATCTAGGACTGTATATATTTCACAACTAAGCAATCACACTGTATAAATTGAGTTGGCTTGCATATTACACCGATCCTGGCTGGACTACACTGGCTGCCAATTAGTTTCTGGGCCCAATTCAAAGTGATAGTTTTGACCTATAAAGCCTCAAATGGCTCAGGACCGCAATACTTCAAGGACCGCCAAACCCTTCATAAATCAACCCAGACCCTGTGATAATCATGTGAGGTCTTTCTATGTGTGCCTCCTCCACGAGAGATACGGGTATTTCAATCTTTCAAAAAAATAAATAACACTTGGTATTTTGCAACATGAAAAAGCAGGGGATGGTATTTCTTAAAACAGACATGGCAAACCTTTGGACCTCCAGAGCTTGTTGGACTTCAACTCCCATCATACCCAGCCAGCATGGCCAGTGGTGAGTGATGAAAATTGTAGTGCAACAACATCTGGAGGGCCACAGGTTCCCCATCACTACCTCAGAAGATGACTCCAGCCATAGAACACTTCAGGTTGGAGGAGTGCCTTCCCTCCTCAGATGTCAATTGCCCTGGATCACTAGTGCAGGTGACCACCTGACAATGTCAGCAAATGTAGGGAATCCTTACCACTTGATTAAGACAGGAGTAGAACTGTGAAGCTTGACAATATCATGCTAGTAGAACTTGTAATAGAAAGATATTAATTGAATTTGCAACTTCCATCATAATAACTTCTATTGTTTCACACACATAAGAGAAAAGCCATTCAAAAGTACATACATTTGGTACAACTTGCAGTGGACACGAGATATTCTGGCCTGTCCCTTATACAGACCTCCCATTTGAAGGCTGTGTCACGGAATATAGACATGGACGTACTTTCCAGTGGAACGTACTACTTCAAAATAAATGCATGGAATCTTAAGATACATGCAAGTTACCAATTCCTTTCTTTTGTAGACAGGTTTTCTTCAAAGGAAGAGCAATCCTATTGAGTGAGTATAACGATAGTAGCCTGTTGGCTTCTGTTCCTTTTAAGAATGTAGAAAAGGGAACAAAGAATATTTCTGTCTTTCTTCATGGAAGAGTATCAAACAGGGCCAGCTGCTTTAAAACACATTGTTAAAAAAGAAAAGAATATTGGCTTTTCAGTTATATGAACTGTAGCTGTCTGTTCTCAAAGCTGTGCAGCAGAGATGCCTTAACTTGCCAAACAGATTTTTAAAAGTAATTTTGAAAGTGGGAATCATAAACTTGGTAGTATTTCTTAGACATCTAGAAATGGGATCACTGTTTAGAATGTGCTAAAATTATTTTTGTTTTTGTTAAGACGGATAGGTAGAAATTTCTTTACGTGCTCATTTGAACCTAAGGGGGTGGGGGAAATAGAAACACAAACCACATTTTTTGGGGGGAATTATTTTTAAAATTGAATTTCAGGAGATATGACTGAAAGCAAAGCAAAGAAGATCGAGATCAAAGATGTTGATGGACTAACCTTAAGTAAGCTGATTGATTACATCTACACCGCTGAGATAGAGGTCACAGAAGAAAATGTTCAGGTGAGGAGAGCTTAAAGGTGCCTTTTTAGTGGTGGCTCCCTTCCTGGGGAGATCGATAAATTGAATTAAAAAAAATTATTTCCCAAGGCTTACCATGAGTGATTTTCTGCCTTTTCTTGTACATAGTTTTTATGATGAACTTGCTTTAGTGTTTTACTTATGTAAGTTGCCTTCATAATTTTTCATTTTTAAAGGTGAGATTAAAATGACTCCAATAATAAAAGATTACCTAGGAATTGAAGTTAGAGATCTTTCAGGATGTGCCTGGAAATCAGGTCATATCACCATCATTACAACCATTATGTTCAGCAATAGAATTCTGCAATGTTTCTTTATAAAATTAAATTATGTTCTACACGTCTTCCCTAAAGAGGGCATCTTCTGGGTAGTCACATTGTAACTGAATGGCAAATTTGATGTTTAAGGTAGCTTTCTACACACATTTACGAGTAAGTCTATAATATGTGGGAAATACTGTGATTACACTGGTAATATTTTTTTCTCCATTCTCCAGCTGTCTCTGCTTAGATTTAGTATTCTAGGGGCAAAAATATTGTGCATTTAAAAGATTTTGTACAGCATTGATGTAAAATCAGGAATCGGTAATGTTACACTACTGCAATTGTAGAGTGAGAGAGGATTTAAGAGCTTATATTCATGGTTTGGGATGTGGGTGGCACTGTGGTCTAAACCACTGAGCCTAGGGCTTGCCGATTGGAAGGTCGGCGGTTCGAATCCCTGCGACAGGGTGAGCTCCTGTTGTTCGGTCCCAGCTCCTGCCCACCTAGCAGCTCGAAAGCACGTCAAGTGCAAGTAGATAAATAGGTACCGCTCTGATGGGAAGGTAAACGGCGTTTCCATGCGCTGCTCTGGTTCGCCAGAAGCAGCTTAGTCATGCTGGCCACATGACCTCCGGAAGCTGTCTACAGACAAATGCAGGCTCCTTCAGCCTATAGAGCGAGATGAGCGCCACAACCCCAGAGTCATCCGCAACTGGACCTAATGGTCAGGGGTACCTTTATCAGAAGATTTTACATTGGGGTAGCCAACTTGGTGCCCTACAGATGCTGTGGTCTACAATTCCCAGCAGCCAGCTTAGCCAGTAGTCGGGGTGGTAGGAGTTGTAGTCTGAAGCATCTGGGAAGCACCATGTTGGCTGCCCTATCTTCACTTAACCCTCAGAGCCCTTTGAGTTTTTGGAACATATCAACCAAAGCTTAGTAAGAGAGCATGTGCTTTGCATGCAGAAGATTCCAGATGTAATCCATGGCATCTCAGGGAGAGCTGGGAGAGACCCCTGTGTGAAACCTTGGAGATCCATCCACTGCTGGTCAGTGTAGACATTACTGAGCTACATGGACCTGGTCTGACTTGGGGTGAGGCAGTTTGTCTGACTTGGGGTGAGGCAGTTTCTCGTGTTCCTTGGTGGGTTATAAGAAGATAATGTAGATCATGACAATCACTTAGGTACAAGTTAAGCACCCTGGGTCAAAGCACTTTAACTTAAATCAGTGCCAGTCTTCTGTGTTTTGATAATTTGGATTTGGCCCTTGAAAAGTGATATGGCTGAATGCTTTACTGATATAATTGTTGAAGGTCCTGAACTCTGTTTTAACGGACAGGCCTGCTGCTGAAAGATCATGTGGATTCACAAGTAATGCGCTTAGATATTTGCACCATTGGATAATGCTGCTGCCTGTCTTTGTGTATTTTTAGTGGAAACATTGCAGGCCAGTGCCACTTTGTCCCAGGTGGTCCCTGCTCTGCTATTTAATACAAGTATTCCCAACCCAGTTTAATTTCTGTCACGGCTGAATAATTGTATCAAGTGCTGTAGAGCAGCAGTCATTTGGCTCCAGTCATTTATGTAACAATTTAGAATGTTTGAAGAATTTCACATTCAGTATATAAGCAATCTGTGGAATTTTAAAAGTTAATTATTATTGTTCTTATATGGGGTGGGGTGGGGGGGAGGAATGGCAAAGCCGAGGGGCGATGGTCTTGTTCAGACATCACAACCAAGGATGTTGGCACCATTCCTTGTGCGCTCACACATTCCTTCTCTTTGTTTGGTTCTCAGTACCTAGTTTGCCATTTCATCAGAATATAAGGCAAACTATGGTTATCGGGTGGCGCTGTGGGTAAAACCTCAGCGCCCAGGACTTGCCGATCGTATGGTCAGCGGTTCGAATCCCCGCGGCGGGGTGCACTCCCGTTGCTCGGTCCCAGCGCCTGCCAACCTAGAAGTTCGAAAGCACCCCCGGGTGCAAGTAGATAAATAGGGACCGCTTACTAGCGGGAAGGTAAACGGTGTTTCTGTGTGCTGCTCTGGCTCGCCAGAGCGGCTTCGTCACGCTGGCCACATGACCCGGAAGTGTCTGCGGACAGCGCTGGCTCCCGGCCTCTAGAGTGAGATGAGCACACAACCCTAGAGTCTGTCAAGACTGGCCCGTACGGGTAGGGGTACCTTTACCTTTACCTATGGTTATCGTAGTATGCCATAGTTTTAATACAAACCAGAATCCCAGTCTGATCTGTGGTTTCCAGTTCTTGTTTGGATGCAAACTGTGGTTTGTAGTTAACCATAGTTTATCTGATTTGTATGAAATGGAACATTATAGTTGTTATATGCTTGTTTGAAAGCCCTTTAAATCATAGGGTCGCTTCCGGCTATACAATTCTAACTGTTCCAACCCCCTGCAATGCAGGCCGCTTAGTGTTTAAAGGTCTCAAAGTGGCCTGCAATATAAAAACAATAATACAGCATGATAAAAACAGATAAAAACAAGTGTTCAATAATAACAGGGTCCAGTACTGTGGATCAGGAAAGACCTTGTTTGAGACATAGTTCTCACAACCTGGGAAGTGAGGAAGGGAATTGGAATGCACAAGAAAAGGAGGGTAAGTATGATCCTGAACTACTGCCCTGGTAGGCAATCTAGGCCATCTTTGTAGCAAGAAACGGGGCTATGTGGTTCACAGATAATTAGCATAGATGTGAATTTGCCCTTTACTTGGAACTGTTGTTCAAAAACTACACTGAAACTTGTATCATATTAGTGGAATTCCAATACACCAAAGCAGTTCTAGGAAATTGCTGGAAAAAAGAAACAGTTGTTATTAGTTTCCTTTTGCTAATTTAAGTTAATCTGTGCTAGGAATCAAAAGTGTTTGGGAGCCAGAGCCCATAGCTTAATTAATTTCTGTGTTTTATTGTTGCCTGTTGGGGGTTAGCATTCTCTGAAAAAGTTACTGATTTGTAATATTCCTGTGTGATCCAGCTGGGTTGGATTTTTCTTGCTGGAATAGTACAGTGAATGCACCCCAGGGCACGTTGCAGTTTTACTACTGTTCTTTTGGGATGAAGTGAGTTGAGGCAGTGGATGAACACAGTTTTCTTCTTGCCAACACAGTGTAATGGCAAGGTAAGTCTTTAACGATATTTGTCATGCTTTTCTAGATCATTCCTTGGAGACCTGCTTATGAGTTTTCTTGATTCCAACAGAGTAAATGCATATTTAGCAGTGAGGGAAAGAGTGACATTAATACTGTTTAGCTTTTTAAAGGCCATTGCCTTTTAAAAAACGGCTTTTTCATTGCTAAAGCTGGTGAGGAGTCTTCCTGGCAGATAAACAAATGTAAGTGCCCCAGGCCATCTTCTCAATCTGCTTTCATTCAGTACTGTAGATATCATTGACATCACCAGAATGTCACATACAGATATGATTCTTTCAGCAGTATGAGCCCTTTGGATATACAAACAGTTTGCTGCCTGTAATGGAAAATGATTCACAGTGAAGTTGGACAGCAGGTGCTGATGTACCAGTGCCATTCATAAAGAAGTGTGTTTTTTTGTGGAGATGTAAAGTTTCTATTGGTGACTGGCTTCTTTGACCTTGAGGACCACATTCTTTGTATTCATGATTAGCTGCAACTACTGTACATGTTAAATTATTGCTCATTACAATGACTGTATATAATTTCTCCTGAGGGTAAAGGCTGTATCAGCTTTGTAATGTATGTTCTGGGGGAGAGCATGGCTTGTAAAACATGCAGGGCAATAACATGTAGCTCTTTCTACACCATAAGGAAGCCGTGCACACTTACAGTGTGGTATAAAAACAACAAATGGGGGACGTGGCCTGAACATAGTGGTAAAATCAAAATGCTGTGAAGAATGAGGTAATGAGCAATGATTTATTCAGTGGGGGATAATTTCAAAAATGCAGAAGTAAAAATAGCACAGTGTATTCTAGCTTTTTTAAGAACACCACCTACTCTATATACTAATCTTTATGAGAAATCCTGTAATTTTAGGTGGATTTGCTATGACGTACATATCAGAACTATTAATTCTGTCCCACAACTTCATCCTCTTTGAAGGGAAAGGGAGATATCAAAAAGGATGACTGCCTGCATGAGATCTCTCTTTTTGGTCATGTGTAGCCTGTCCTCTGACTCTGAAATGGCTTCGTTGTCTCTTCCTCAACTGTGCTGTAGCAAGTTGCAACAGAATATTTATCCAAGAAGGCGAAGTATAGTGTTCATTCTCTGCCATTTTTCCCTCTGCCTTTCAGGTTTTGTTACCAGCAGCCAGCCTATTGCAGCTAATGGATGTTCGACAAAACTGTTGTGACTTTCTTCAATCTCAGCTCCATCCCACGAATTGCCTTGGTATTCGCGCCTTTGCAGATGTGCATACTTGCACTGAACTGTTGCAACAAGCCAACGCCTATGCAGGTGAACAAACACGCCTCCAAGTTGTCTCTTGTTTTGAAATATTGATGCCTGGAGGACAATTTCCTGCTTGCTTCCTCATAAGCAAAGAATGAGGGAGGAGGCAGAGAAGCAGATGATTGAATCTACATAAAAGGGTAGAAATACTTAGAATTTTTGTCATTTTCAAAATCAGCTGCTGGTTCCAGTTTTGTACTGAGATGCAATGACATTTTCTATGTTACTAAAGCCATAGTTTGATGTACCTGCTCATCCTGGACTTTATACTGCCTTTGGTAGCATCCATGATGGATACAGGAGGACTGCACCAGCAATGTTATGTGTCACCTACCCTCTATTATTTGGAAATGTTACTGATTTTCAAAATATGAATCGGATCTATGCCCAGTGGGCAAGACAGAAATACAGAGCCCAGGAACATCTTTTGGCTGTCTGTTAAATTTTTGATAGCCTTCACATAAAGTGTTTCCAACACATAGGCTTAAAATTCCTTACAGTGAAGCAGGATCTTGCACTCTGAGACGTTAGACCTACTTTCAGTTAGCCGCCTTCACAGTGACATTTGCAGTTGTGCTTAGAAACACAGTGATTAGAAAATGGCAGGTGTTAAATAAGATAGCCACTTAATGCAGCACCAGAAATAGATGAAATGAGTAACTGCAAAAGAGGGAACAGGAGAAGACAGTCATTTAAAATTTTCATATGCTAATGTATATGTACAGATGCAAATTTAGAAATAATTACTATAATTTAAATGGAAATACAGTGTATTTCTTCATAACGAGGAAGATGGTGACAAATGTTCCTGCTCTGCATCCAGGCACCAACAATTGATGGGCAACTTCAAGGTCTCGCCATTCTCTTTTATTTAAATCAGACTTGTACCAGACCATCCTTCAAATAAAGGACTGTCCTCTGACAACCTTTCAGATATAGGACAGGCCTCTAGGAAGTAGTACAAATATGGCCACCCTAGAATCAAATTACTTGCAACCTTTTCAGTCACTTGCTTGCAGCATAATAAGCAAAGGAGAAACTGGTGTCTGGGACAAATGGCTCACTCTTCAAGGTTTGATTTTTAGAATTGTTTAATCTTTAACCAGGCAAGTATTGCGTTCAGTTTAGATCTGGCTGTTAGGTAATTATAAGAGCTGCTTTTGTTGTTTTATTGGCCTTCATGAGCCCTTTTACTTCAGCATCCTATGTAATGTTAATGAAAAGTCGTTCAAAAAATGCTATCCAAGTGCTTTGGCTATACATTAACTGGGTCAAACAAAATATCTGCATGTTAAAAGTGAGTAAGAGGGAGCAGATGAGGTCACTTACTAGAAAAAAAAATCGCCTTTGAAAAAGTGACTTAAAGTAAATGACATGGGCCTCATAAGTGTAAGTTTCTGCCTTTGCAAAATTATTATCACACTCCTACATTTCTACCCTAAAGGGTGGCCTGTAGACCAGTGTATTGTGCATGGTTTGGCTGAGATTTGTTTTTGCAAGGGCCACCTGCTGGCAAATATAGGGATGACATTTCAATAGCTAATAGAGAACTCCACCTCTGTAGCAGGCAGCTTCCCAGGCTATTACAGGCAACTCTGATTGCTTCTGCCCATAGGAAAGCTGCTTTATACTGAACCAGGGCCACTGGTCCATATAACAGAATTGCAAACACTTATGACAGCAGTGTTTCAGACAGGAGTGACCTTTGGCAAGCAATGTATGTGCTCTACCCCAAGGTATGGGCTTGTTGTTTTTGAATACAGAGATTCATGTGCACAACAGCAGACTGTGATTATCACTGTGGCTGTGGAGTTGTCCCTCTTTCCTTGCTTGTGGTAATTTTGTGCAGGCTATGTCATTCTTCTTCTTCTTCTTATTTCACAACATAAAATTGCAATATAATTTACTGCTTCTACTACCTTCTTTAGACTCATTGTAACCTTCATTTTCTCAACTTTTGGTTGTTTTGAACAGAGCAGCATTTTCCTGAGGTGATGCTTGGTGAAGAATTCCTTAGCCTTAGCCTAGACCAAGTTTGCAGTTTGATATCAAGTGACAAGCTAACCGTTTCATCAGAAGAAAAGGTTTGGCCCGCTGCACAGTCTGTGATGCAGAAATATAACAATATTGCAGTGTTTTCAGCAAAAGAATGACAAAATATATGGGCACTAGAAGCAGATAGTCCCCAATATTTCCAGAAATAGACACATTTTAAAAACATGTGTGTATCTAGAGCAACAGTGGAGAACCTGTGGCCTCCAGCTGTTGTTGGACTATGTCTCCTGTTGACCACTGGCTGTGCTGGCTGGGGCTGATGGGAATCCATCAGTATTTGGAGGGTTCCTGGTTTAGAAACTGCTGTCTTGGATCAAGACAGTCAAACAAGCATGCTGAACCACCTGTCACTCGGGTCTATAGGGAAAAGCATTTTAAGCATAGTCACCGTATTTTTCGCTCTATAACACGCACCCGACCATAACACGCATGTAGTTTTTAGAGGAGGAAAATCCGTAGGCATGCCACCCATAGGCATTTCCTCCATAACATGCACAGACATTTCCCCTTACTTTCTAGGAGGAAAAAAGTGAGTGTTATGGTGCAAAAAATACGGTAAATAAGCTTTATGTGATTACTTAAACTTTCTGATACAGTGGTATCTCGGGCTACAAACACCTCAGGTTACAAACAGTTCGGGTTACAGATTCCGCTAACCCGGAAGTAGTACCTCGGGTTAAGGACTTTACCCCAGGATGAGAACAGAAATCTCACAGCGGCGGCAGCAGCAGGAGGCCCCATTAGCTAAGGTGGTACCTCAGGCTAAGAACGGTTTCAGGTTAAGAACGGACCTCCAGAACGAATTACCGTATTTCTTCCCCTTCAGGACGCACTTTCCCCCCTCCAAAATTGAAGGGGAAATGTGTGTGCATCCTATGGGGCAAATGCAGGCTTTCGCTGAAGCCTGGAGAGTGAGAGGGGTTGGTGCGCACCGACCCCTCTCGCTCTGCGCAAGCCGCGGGAGCCCTCCCACGGCTTGCACAGAGCTGCCTCCTATCCCGAAACCCCGGCGTGCTCAGCAGTCGCGCCGGGGCTTCGGATAGCTCCGCGCAAGCCGGGGGAGGGCTCCCGCGGCTTACGCGGAGCTGCCTCTTATCCCGAAGCCCCCGCGCGCTCAGCAGTCGCGCCGGGGCTTCGGGTAGCTCCGCGCAAGCCGGGGGAGCCCTCCTGCGGCTTGCGCGGAGCTGCCTCTTATCCCGAAACCCCAGCGTGCTCAGCAGTCACGCCGGGGCTTCGGGTAGCTCTGCGCAAGCCACGGGAGGGCTCCCAGGGCTTGCGCAGAGCAGCCTGTTCTGGGGGCTGGGGTCGGGGGAAGCTCGGGCTTCCCCCGCCCCAGCCCTGCGCCTGGGGGGGAAATAAAAATATTTTTCTTTATTTCCCCCCCCAAAAAAACTAGGTGCGCCTTATGGGCCGGTGCGTCCTATGGGGCACAAAATACGGTAAGTTCATAACCAGAGGTACCACTGTATTGATCATTCTTATTTGGAGGTAAGCAATAAGGGCTGCTGTATACATTGGCCCCTTCCCACATGCTAAATGGCTTAGTCCTATCCCACATAAGAATGTTTAGTGGCTTAGTTTTACATCCCAGCCACAGACTGTGTTTTGTTTTATTTCCAATAAACCACAGTCATTATATTGGTTACTGCGCAGGGAACAAGTCTTGTATAGACACACAAGATGTCTTACAGTGAACTGTGTTGTATTAGCATGCTACTATACAGACAGATAAAAGCTTCAGTGTCAGAAGTAAAATAAAAATAAAAGTCTCTTTCCTTCCAGTCTATTTTTAATGATTTCGGAAATAGTTTTAAATATTTATTTTATTATTTCACTTGCACACTGATCTCTTTTCAAAGAGCTTGCATATGGTTTCCAGGCAGGTTACAGTTCAGCAGGACTGAATCACCTGCCTTTAGTATAACTCTGGTGCAAGTGAAAAACAGCAAACTGAGCAATAGTTTAAAATAAAGTGAGTATGGTACTTCTTTAAAAAAAATCTGTCCCTTTAATAGCTTGTTCCAAATTAAATTTGCCCCATGATATATTAGCTTTGATTTGTACATATTTGTGATTAAAAGCCTCTGCTTCTTGTGGTCCAAGAGCAAAGGTGGAATTCTGGAAAGGGTAAAATGCGTAAATTAAAGGAATGTGATATCTGGTAACCCAGCAAGGTTATGACTGTTGTACCCTAAGGAAAGATTTGATGCAGATGAAGTCACAGAGCACCTAAATGCAGCTAAGTGCAGTGGGGAAAGGAAGGACAGTTCTTCAGCAGCCACTAATTAAGTGGAAGGGGTGAGAAGACACACAGGTCAAAGTTCCCAATTCTAAAACAGAGTTAAATGAGCAATTAATTAACCTTCTGTAGATAGTACAGCAAGCTGAATAGAATGCAATTAGCGCCACTTTAAATTTAATGCCCATCCCTAATTTACATTGGCCAGGCGATACGGTTTTTAAGAAGTGCCAACGCATTTATGTGCACAAATGCCATCACCACTTAAGTCCAAAAGTCCCAGCTGGCCTATGCGTTCTATTACATAGTAAGTCATCAGAACATCCTTTCTCTTGAATGTTCCTTCTCATGCCCATGAGTATCATAAATGTTTTCAGTTGGAAGGTTCATGTCATGAAAGACTCCCATGGAAACACATATTTCAAGTTGTTGGGCATTGGACTGAGCTCAACAAAAAACAGCATTTAAGTTGTGCAGTACTTATATTCATGGCATTAGCTAGTCTTTGTGGTCGGGATTGTACAGTAGACATTTAATACAAAGTTTGTTGGTCATACAATCACAATAAAATAAGCCAGTTTTGATTCTTTTTAAATCCATCTTTTTATCATATCTTCTTGCTTTTGAAAATACCTTTAGTTGGTTTTTCCAAACCTATTTCATTACTTGCTGAACCTCTGCTTGAGGTTGGATTTAACGGTTTATGTCTCTTTTTAAAGACAGGTGTTTTATTGCTCTTTCCAGGTGTTTGAAGCTGTCATTTCTTGGATAAATTATGAGAAAGAGTCTCGCTTGGAACACATGGCTAAGTTGATGGAACATGTCCGCCTCCCTCTCTTGCCCAGAGATTACCTTGTACAGGTTAGTGTTCTTCTAATATCTACAGCACTAAAAGTTTAATAATATACGCTTGGGCTGCTTGTTTGTGGCTTGCCATCAATCAAAAGAACCTTGGATAGCCTTCATAATTATGTGTGTGCCATCCTAGCAGATAAACATGTTCTGAATCTCCTTTTCACTTGAAGGTTCTGCTGGGCAGAGAATGAGAGCTAACCTTGTCCATAAAAACTGGTGCAGTGTAAAGCTGTCAGTTTTGTGTCCTGATAGTATAGAAATTTGGGATATTTGTCTTTAGCAGATACGTTGTTGAGCTTGCTTCACTGATAGATCAAGTGGGGAAGCACTGGAGAAAAGTACTGCCAGTTTATGCGAAGATGGCCATTCTCTTTGTTTAGTATCTACATGCGCACTATAGTTATTTCCAAGCTTTCCACTCCCCCAGAACTATGTTTTTTTTTTCTTTTAAAAAAAGATTCCAAATTTTTAAAAAGAACCTGGGGATTGGAGCTGCTAACACACAAGCATGCATATCTCCTTGTCGTTTCATTACTGTCGGTTTCTGAAGTTGTGTGAATTTTTTGATTCCTTAAAATACCATGTCTGGAACTGCTAGTGCAAATTAATCTTAGTCACAGTTCAATTATGCAGCTGAACATTCAAAACACAGCCTTTTGTATTGTTGACTTCTAAAGGAGAAGCCCTATGCATTTGTGGAGCTCTGTCTTTTCTGGATTGTGACTTGAGCCCCAAACATGTGAGGTTTTGGATTGCTGCCACTGTGTGTGTGTGTGTGTGTGTGTGTGTGTTTTATATCTCAAAGCTTTTGTCTCCCAAGTTATAAGATCTCATAGTTCCTTGTCTTCTGGAGCTTGTATTAAGTAGTGTTGTAAATATTTTAAGATGGGATTGCTGTAGTTATGCACTAATCAAAACATTTATACTAAGCTTGCACAGTTTAACAGAACACAAGCATTACTGCACAGTTGAAGTAGATAATATTGTAGTGAGTGAAATAGGGGAATGGGATAATGATGTGGAAGAAGCAGTTTGGGGTTTTATTTCTACTGCTACACTGAAATCATGAATGAGCATTACAGCAGCCTGCTAGTGACACTTTTAAAGAAGTCTGATAATAGCCATTGTACTAATATCTTTGTTGGTGTCTTCAGACAGTTGAAGAAGAAGCTTTAATCAAAAACAATAACACATGTAAAGATTTCCTTATTGAGGCCATGAAATACCACTTGCTTCCTCTGGATCAACGGCAGTTGATAAAGAATCCTAGAACAAAACCAAGGACCCCAGTCAGTCTGCCAAAGGTAAGCTATGTTTTTCTTGCTGAAATACCCAAGATGATGGTCACATGCCCCCTTTACATGGATGGCCATATGCACAGTGGTTAGAATTGCATGATCATTCCCCCTTGAAGGAGGATTGGGTGTATGCACACATATCTGCACACAGTGTTCATTGCCCTTTTGCACACATGAATGTCCATTAAATTGTCAGCATGTTGGAAAGAGACTTCCCACTTTGACATGGGTAAATGGTTCAACTTTGCTGAAGTTCCTATAGGTGGTAATGGTGGTACATGTTTTGTTTTTGTTTTTTGACTGGGGCATATGTGAATCAACCCATGGAAGAAGTTTATTAGCAAACCAACAGTCGTCTTACACCATTGCTAGAATAATTTCTTACCAAACAGAGAAATGTTGCGGTTTCATGTTTTGACAACTACTGCTACTCCTATTCTAGTTTTTCTATTAAAGCTGATTCAGAACCCATTGCAATCAGCCACTGTTCCATAAACTTGGCTCTGCCACACTACTGCATGGAGAAATGCCAGTCAGAGGAAAAAAGGGAAAGTTTGCTCTGTTGTTGTGTGTTGTTATATCCCAGATGGTGTTGGGATGTTGGGTTAAAGTGGTTCTCAAAGCAAACAGCCAGTAAAGGAGCACTATGGTTTTAGTATGTGCATGTGTTTTGAAAACTTTGCCATTTTGAATGCAGCTAGGTTTATGCACACATACACAGTGTGTGTGTGTGTGTGTGTGTGTGTGTGTGTGTACAGTGCTTTTTTGCCTGTGGGGACGCAGGGTTATGCATACGCCTAAACATTTTATGGATCTAAGTTTGGCCTCATTGAGGGGCAGTATTTCAATATGAGTAGGAAAATGAGTGTACCCCTAAACATTTTTTAAGAAAAAAGCATGGTGTATGTATATATAATCTAAGCAAACACAGAGCCATTAAATGCTTGTTCAAGTAATTCCCCCTCCCCCCATTATCATGGGAATTATAATCTCCCTTTGTTAAAACTAGTCTCTCTTGATACTAAGCACCATCAGCGTTTCCATTGTTCTTAGAATTTTCATATCATTGCCAGGCTGTTATCAAATGCTTTTATTAAAATGTAGCTCTTCTGGGATCTGAACTAATTACCTTTTGCAAAGGAAGCTAGATAATCTGTGAAAGGTAGAGTACATAGGCTTTGCCCAAAGGCTTCAATCAGTATTTTATCCAATAATGTATTGACTGCACTTCCAAGTTCAATATCATTCAAATGCCAACTTCTCATGCATCTGAAGTAAACTTTGCTTTTTTTTCTTGGGTGAGTTCTCACATAGCTGATAGTGTCCTATTGCCATTTAAGGCCCCAAATAAGATCAAGGATTTCTGTTTGCTGTTGAAAATGCTCTCATGATAACTTTTCTCCCTTCCTACCAAGGTAATGATGGTGGTGGGTGGGCAAGCACCTAAAGCCATTCGGAGTGTAGAGTGTTATGATTTTGAGGAGGAGCGATGGGATCAAGTTGCTGAACTTCCTTCTCGGAGATGTAGAGCAGGTAAATATTTTCCCTATTAAAAAAAAATAGCCTCAGTCATAATCACAAAAATTATTTAGGACAGATTTTATATATTCAGTTGAATTTTAGTCTAAAGTAAAACATTAGAGTTAGCCCTTCTCTGTTAACAGAGCCAGGCTCTCTTGGATAAGACTGATTTTCTAGATCCATTTCAGTTGGTTTTTAGGCCTGGTTTTGGCATGGAACATATCTCTGTCACCCTGTATGATGGCCTTTGTTGGGAGAGAGAAAGGGGGAGTGCAACCCCATTGATTCTGCTTGGTCTCTCGGCAGCTTTTGCTATGTTAGTTGTGTCTGGCAGGCAATTATGCTTGTTTTGATAGAACAATCTCCTCAGCGCTCTGTTGAATTCCACCCAGTAATAACAGTCTCATGTACTTCAGCAGCCAGGAAGAGCCATTTCACATATCAATACTTTTGTGTAAGCTGAACATACATAGCATGAGTGCAACAAACGTGATTTCAGATATTGTGCTCTATTCCCCTTGTTTGAGCGTACATTAGTTGACAAACCCAACATTTTTTTATGTAATGTATGAAATAGTGAAATGCTTCACTATGGTAATGGTGCCATATGAGGCCATAACATTTGAAAGCTTGCTTTTCCCATGGATCAGACCTATTAAATAGAGAGATTCCATGCCAATGCCAGGCTTACCATCTCATAGATGTGATTCATGAAACAAGCAGCATTCAAACTTTACAGGTTCCATATGTAGTTGTCACCATACTGGAATATTGCTTGGTGACCTTCCTGAAGTTCTGGTAGGAAAAAGAGAAAGAAAATAATTGTCCTATAGGCATGACCTGCCTTCCATTTTTCTGTCTCCCAATTTGTTTTTAACAGGGGTGGTATTCATGGCAGGGAAGGTCTATGCTGTGGGAGGTTTTAATGGCTCTTTACGAGTCCGAACAGTAGATGTATATGATGGAGTGAAAGACTTGTGGACGTCAATAGCCAGCATGCAAGAAAGACGAAGCACTTTAGGAGCAGCTGTGCTAAATGAACTCCTCTATGCTGTTGGTGGATTTGATGGAAGCACAGGTAGGTTGCTAAACAAACAAAACTGGGTGAATGCTGTTCATATCTTCGCTCTTAAACACTTTACAAGAACTGTAGAACTTCCTTGGAATTCAGTGCTCCTGATGCTACATTTCAAATCTTCTTCTTTATAAAACAACAAAGCAAAAACCTTTGTTACAACCTGTTTTATTATGTCTGGTGTAGTTTTCTGCAGTGGATGGAAGAAATTCGTGGGTGGGTTGCACTTCCCAGTCATTTTTTCAGTGCATGGTTGTTGAGTAATCACAAGTGATGAGAACTGGGGTGGTATTTTGAGATACAGATTCTCAGTGCAAAATTATTAGTATTGGGTTTAGTGTCCAGTTCCTGATCCTGAAGTAGTCTCAACCTGCATCCTTTCCCCTTTTTGTCTTGGAAAGATTAAGACAAGAGTATTGCCTGGAAAAATTAAGTCAGGATGGTAACTGTGACAAAGGAGGGATTATACTCTGCTAAATTAAGGATGTAGAAAACTTGCCTTAATATTATTTTCAAAAATAGGTCTTGCATCTGTGGAAGCATATAACTATAAGACCAATGAGTGGTTTTTTGTGGCACCTATGAACACAAGAAGAAGCAGCGTTGGAGTTGGGGTCGTGGAAGGTAAAGACAGCAAACTGCTGTATTGGCCGCAGCAGCACAGTTAAGTGTGATAGCCTAGCAGCAAGAACTTTTTTAAAGACAAAAAAATTAAGGCAGTTAAACATTGTCGGACTACACTGCATGTTCCAAACATCACTCTCCCATCTTGAATGGGAACAGGCTGAGTACAGTAGTGATTGAGACACGCTTAGTTGTTAAGTTGTGGCCCCCCCCCCTTCTCTGCTGCATTGGGAAGTTTATCTGGCAGGTATCAAGGCACTGGGAGGAGGGACAAAACCTAGTCTGTCTAGTCTGCACTGATGCCGAGTATGCCTCACCCACAAAATCACTGAATTCTGTAAGTTTCAGCAATGTCAGTCTCACAGTTCTGCCTAGGTCCTAAACCAGGAGTCAGGAATATTTTTCAGCCCAATGCCAAGCACCACATTCTTATGGACTATCTTATTTTGGGGGGCGCGGGGGCGCGGCTGTATGCTACTAGTAGGTTGGGCAGTAGATGTGACCCTTACCTTTCCAGATTTTTCTTATTACACCCCCATATCTCTCAATCCAGGCAAGCAAGAGGCATTGCCACAGTTTGAGGAAAAATTCCACCTTGACAAATGCATTTTAAGTGGGTGCAGAGTAGGGCTAGCAGCAGATGTGACCTAGGAAGAGTCCTGAGGGCCATTTAGGGTCCTTCAGTCCCTGGACCCCAGATTCCCCCGCTCCTGCCTTACACTAGTTTTCCATGTGCCACTCGCTATGATCCGCCAACCAGAGTGGCTGTGGAAACCCAGATGGGTGGGGTATAAATAATAAAATTGTTGTTATTCACAATACAAAATTTAATGAACTGAGTGAGAGCTACTTCGTTACACTCAGTGTGAAGAGAACTGGAAGGACTATCAATGGCTTTTTCCGTGGCTCTGTGTCTCCATCTTGTGGGAAGTAGATGTTTCACATCTTCTGAAGCGGGGAGATGTGCAAGGTGTGTCAGGAATTTTTCATACTCTGTAAGTTCTGACAATGATTTTAAACTTCCTTTTTTCTGTGCCCTCAGAGAAGTCATCCCAACTATCCTTACCTAAGTATTTTCCCTGCTAAATGGTTCTCTATATTTCACTGTGGAAGCTTGGTATGACCCTTTCCCTATTTCCAGAGGTTTTTTGTTGGATTTCTAAATACAGATGGCCGAAAAGGTCTTCTCCCCAAATGAAACTTTGGTAGAAACAGCAGGGTTGTAAAGAGATTTGCACTGGATCAGGGAGAAGTACATTTTCACCCGTTTTGTAACATGGCAAATAATGGAACAACCTTCTGCAGCGAACTATCCTTGAGAACATTTCACTTGTTGATCTGAGCATTTGCTATACATGATGAAGGTCAACTGAAACATGTTATACGTACAGGTATTTATCAAGCTAGTAGGCGGCTATCACAAAAGGATTGTGTAATTGACATGGTACAAATGATCAATGATGAAATGTTCTGAAGTGCTAATATTGCCAACTGCTCCTGTTGATGTTCAGTGCTGCATATTCATTTTTTCTAGGTAAACTCTATGCTGTCGGTGGTTACGATGGAGCATCACGTCAGTGCCTTAGTACTGTAGAACAGTATAATCCAGCTACAAATGAGTGGGCATATGTGTCGGATATGAGTACTCGCCGCAGTGGTGCAGGTACCTTACTGTGCTGTTTTTCCTCCTCGTGTAAATCCCTGAGCAGTACCTAAGTTTGTTACAAGAGCTCTTGAAAATAGTACCATGTATGTTGCCCCTTTCCTGGCAATGTGTGATAAGACTAATGATACGGTATTGTCATACTGTTCTCAAATGCTAGGCCTGTAATCGTAGTATAAAGGCAGGCCTGTGCAGGATTGGGGGCAGGCCAGGCACACTTGCTCCAGGCCTTGGAGGGCTAAGCTGGCTGTGGGGGCCCACCAGGGACCGGATACTTTTCTGTTTGTGTTTATAACTTGATTCTAACAAGACATCTGCCTCGGGTCTTAGGCATTCTCTGCAAGGGCCTTTATAAGGGTATGAATTGTCTTTCTGCGAGGGATCCCAGTGTTGGGACATGTGAGGAAAACTCCTACATTGAATATTTAGCTCACTTTTATGATGGGGTTGTTGAATGAAACAGCCGCTTAGGAGTAACTTATGCTCTGAGTTGCTGTCCTCTTGTTTTGCAGGTGTTGGTGTACTTAGTGGACAGCTGTATGCTACTGGGGGACATGATGGCCCCTTGGTGAGGAAAAGTGTGGAAGTATATGATCCTGGAACAAATACGTGGAAACAAGTGGCAGATATGAATATGTGTAGAAGAAATGCAGGTATTTATTTTGTAATTTCCTGCAAGCAACCACAGCACACATATATATATTGCCCTTCAGGTATAAGCAACCTTTCAAAGAAGCTTACAGTAATACTGAAGCAAAAACCTCAGTTTTATAAGCTGTATCTTGCTGTTCTAGGTATTTAAAATTACATCTCCATACTTTATAAGACAGGAAGTCTTGAAGGTGCATGTGTTTTATGCATCTGTGTCTGTAGTGAGTAACAAGGAATATGGAATTTAGCAGAGGGAGTTTATGAATTCCAGAACCTCTGTTCTCTTTACAAGAACATTTTTCTTGCTCTCGTGACTTCACAGAGAACATTCAAGTATGGAACAGATTTTGTCATCAGAAAGCATAGAAATAAAAGGGTATTTCATTTATTTCATACAACCTCCAGTGGTCAGAAGGCTGAGCCTTTTATACCCTGCACAGCTCCTAATCCCCTATCCTCGCTGTTCCTGCTGCCCAGTCCTTGAATTGTGCCCAGTGCTTTAAACAGGGCTGCAAATGGAGCTAATTTGGTTCATTTTTCATTTGTTACAAAACAAATTCCAACAGGAAAAGGTCTTTGTTATCTATATGCCAGTCGCTAGCTGCTTTGTAACTGGCATTGCTTAGGAGTTCTGTGAAACAAGAAAAATCAGTGTAGTTCTTAAATCAGTGGTTAAAATGAGTGCTGTTTTATAAAGGTTCATTCTGCCATCTTGTTTCAAAATGGTGTACAATTGTATCCAAACATAGATGGAAACCTCCTTGATCTCAGAAACAGCCATGCAAAATTTGGTTACGATATCTAAAGAGATGTCCAAATACATAATAAATTCAGGGATGCTTTTTTCCAGATGTCCTCTTGGTGCTATCTCAAATATCCCTCATGTTATTTTCCCCAAATCCCTTTTGATACTGGAGTGTTCTGGGGAAGGGAAATGGCAACTGCCTGTACGCAGGTGACAGGAAAAAACAAAGTAACCCCCTATCCCCACTAAACCCCCTCATTGATGTGAGTTATGAAGTGAATGTGATAACATTGAACAAATTATGTGCTTATTAACAAAAATGAATGACTTCTATTTTTTTGCACATTTCTAAATATTATAAAAATACCTCTCACCTTGCCACAAGAACAGCTTATGAAAATTAATGATATATTATTTCTAAGTACAATTAGAGCGCAAAATTTCAGTGTCAATGGTTCATACTTTGTTTGGGGATTCCTGAAGGATCTGGAGTGAATCCAGCCTGAATGCTAGAGTTCCTTCCCCCGCCATGCCACAGCCATGTAAACTTAAAATAACACATTTTTTCCTCCATAGGTGTGTGTTCAGTGAACGGTCTTCTCTATGTGGTCGGGGGAGATGATGGCTCTTGCAATTTGGCATCCGTAGAATACTATAATCCTGTCACTGATAAATGGACATTATTACCAACAAACATGAGCACTGGAAGAAGTTATGCAGGTAAGCAGTACATTGAACCAGGTGGAAGCAGAAGGATGGGCTGGATGAATCCGCATTTCTCAAATCTCTGTTGTGATTTCTTGGCAGGGTTAGCAACACTTTTTCCTGGTAGAGAAATTTCACTTCTAAAAGGAACCTGGGCCTTTAACGTGCTACTGCTTGGCATGCAGAAATCCAGCAGATGGTATTTCCCCATCTCTGATGTTCATCTGGCAAAGATGCATCTGTTTAAATTCTTCCTCCTGTGTGGCCATTACAGGCAAGAGAGTCTCTGGTCAGAAAAGAGTCAGTACCCCAAGTGTATCTTAAGCTTTCTATAAGTCCCAGTGCAAGTAAAAGGTTACTCCAAAAATCATCTGCATGATGGCCCAGCTACAGCCATATCTGGACAGGAACATCCTAACTGCTGTTGTGTATGCTCTGGTAACCTCTAGGTTATATTATTGCAGCATGTTATACATAGGACTGGCTCTGAAGATGGTTTGGAAACTTTAACTAGCACAGGATTTGGCGACCAGGTTGCTCACAGGGAGGGGCAAGACAGTTTCAGCATATTACACCAATTCTGGCCTGACTCCACTTGGCTGCCAATTGGTTTCCAGGCCTAGTTTTGCTGAATTTGACCTTTAAAGCCTTAAATGGCACAGTACCAAAATACCTCAAGGACTGCCTCTCTCCATATGAACCTCCCAGACTCTAAGATCATCCTCTGAGGCCCTTCTTTGTGTGCCTCCTTCACAAGAGGTCTGGAGAGTGGCAACAAGAGAACGGGCCTTTTCATCAGTGGCTCCCCATTTGTGGAATGTTCTCCCCAGGGAGGCTCGCCTGGTGCCTTCATTATATACCTATAGGTGGCAGGTAAAAATGTTTCTCTTCAACCGAGCCTTGGGCTGATTGACATACAATGTCCTTTTAAATGTGCTGTAGGAGGGGGATTATTGGTTTCTATTTCTTATTTTTACTATGTATTTTGTGGTTTTGTGTAATTTTATGTTGTCAACCACCCTGAGATCTGCGGATCAAGGGCGGTATATAAATTTAATGCATGTGTACTTTCTTCCCTTGTAGGTGTAGCTGTGATCCATAAACCATTGTGACACATGTTCAAGTGACTGCAAAGACAAGAAATAATGACCATCTTGCTTGGTGGGTTTTGGAAGATACTGAAATCTGACTCTTAACTGCCACACTAATATTGCACTCCTAGCATGACAAGTATGTGCTAAGACCATCAACCTCTGCTCAGCAATGGGCAGTGCAGCAACGTGAAAAGTCTTGCTGTGAACATGTTCCAGAAATGAGGTGTTGCTTGTTTTTCTTGGTGCAATCTGCTGTTTTATGTACAGCCAAGACTTGAGTTTGAACTGAATTTCTCAAGAGCAAGGAAATGTATCTCTATGGCATGTAACCAGGAGAAAGGGTATTTTGGAATACTTCACTACTGAAGTAGCATATACACTATAATATGTTCTATTTACTTACCAAACCTTTTAGACAAATCTACTACTGAGACTGGAATTTTTGAAACAACCCTCGAAAGGAAACCAGACCTGAATAAATAAGACTGGGAGCTCTAGCTCATATGGTATATTGCCCCCATCATATGTACATACACTAGTTGACTACTGTAAATGTGTTATTTAGGACACTGGATGTGTACATTGTATGAATTTTATCCTAGATGTAGAACTGCAATTTTCAAACCTATTTTGTATATGTGGTTGGATGAGCCAAGCAGCGTCTTTCTCTAGGGTAAAAGCATACGTGAACTACCCAAAGACTAGTAACCGCACTAAAATGTAAGGTTCTAGAGGCGGGCTGCTGGTGGTGGGGAAGGTATTGCTATTTCAAAATTAATTCTGACCACAGTTGACATTGAAAAGGGTGGGGAGTCATAACATGGTGTCACCTTGACTATTGCCAACAATTCAGAAAACCCTGCTTTTTAAAGGGCATCTGGGTACCATGGAAGAGTATTTTAAATTCATCAACTATGGATGTCATCAGATTTCCAGGGTGGTGGTGGGATTCAGTAGTGGATTCCAGGGTTACAGCCAGGTTTGGAGAGCTGCATCCAGCACAGTGACTTGTAGGATGATATTGTACATGGATGATATTGTCATGAGCAAAGGCTGAGAGTACCAGGGAAGCCCATCTGAGCAAATGGGACTTCTGAATAACAAACTGGGTGGTCAGCCTTCTATCCAGAATAATAATCTAGTAAATGCTAGCCAAGTTTAGATTAGAACTTCACCCATCCCTATATACCTCTTGCATTTGGCCAAATACCACAAGTTGCCCAAGATTTAAAAACCTTTAAGTGTCTTATGCTTCCATCATGTAGTTGGTTAAGGCTGCAGTGCTGTGCATAATCACCTTGGAGTAAGCTCTGTTGAACTCAGTGGAGCTTACTTTTGAGTAGACATGTATAGGATTGCACGGTAATTCTTCCAGCCATTTTTCCTAACTGCTGACCTTTCAAATATTCACTATGTTTTCCTTATAGCTGTGTACTGAAGTTACTCAAACTTTTAAGCATTTAGTCCAAAAGGGAGAGAGAAGTGATTTGGGAGAAATAAGGAAAGCTGGGTCTAGCTAATTGGCTCAACTCAAATCTAAAAACCTCCAAGCTTCTGTTATGTTCACTGTCATCATCCAACTGAGAATTATTTTGTTCCTAGAAAGTTTGTGTTCTTGTAAGTTCCAGCTGTTCTGGGATGTGTAATGCTAAGGAAAGCAGCCACAAAAGATTAACAAGGAAGTATATCCTTCCTTTCTCTTTCAACCCCTTACTACGTGCATTTTAAAGGTGGTGTGTGTGTGTGTGTGTGTGTGTGTGTGTGTGTTTCCCGAAGAGCACTTAACTTATTTCTTATGTAGATAGACAGCTTTTTTATCACTTGCCAAATATCAAGAGTGAAGTAGAATATATAACTGAACTTGCTTTGAACAAGTGTTAATAAGGTAAGATTCTATTATTTTTGACAAGGGCTTTCATCCCTTAATTGGATATAAAAACAAAACAATTTCCTTAAAAGAGTCTCAGTGCTACATCTCATGATACCTTTTGTACTCTGGCACAGATACTATAGTACAAAATACACCTGAAGAATGCACATACAGGGTGCATAATCACTCTTCAAAACACAAGTGAGCCTGGTTGTTGCTTGCTCAACACTTGAGTATTTTAAAGAGGAACATGGCAGTTTCTACGTGTGTTTCATCCTTTGTATTTCTGAGAATGCAGCCAGCAGCCAATGAATTGCTTCCAGGGTTGGGGTAGGAAATCTCTTTTCAGGACCTGTTTATGCATTATTCTTTCTGTGTGGAGGATATTAGTCTGCTACATATAGCCCCTGGTCTCTCTCTGTATGAGTTCTGGGCTGCAGCTCTAATGCTCTGCATTGTTTATACTTCTCTAGTGTGGAGAATTTCTATTTTGTTGCTTTGAATGTCTTGAGAGCACTGTGGAGATTCTCCACAGGATAGCAGCAGTCTTTAGGGCCCCACAGCCCTATATCAACATACCTGGGGTTAATCTCCATTGAATTCAGTGGAACTTACTTCTGAATAGACATGTAAAGGATTGCATTGTTCAATCACAATAGCAGATGTAGATCACTCAATAGGCAGAAGATTATTCCGTCAACCTCCACATGAAGAAATGCAATGTGTAAACCACTTAAGGCCATTTAAATACTCTGAAATCTTGCCCTCTCATATAGGTTGAAGGATCATTTAAACACTAAGAGTACACCCTTACCTCATTTGATGACTCAGTTGTCAGACACAAATGCACATGTACTGAACATGAATTGATTTTTCTGTTCCATTCACCACCAAAACTGTATGCCAGTCATATATATCCCTTGACAGGCAGTGAATTTTTTAGGTTAACCTGATCTATGATTCATTCCGAAATGGCAACTATGGCAACTACAAAAAAAACATGGTGTCCTGAGTATTCATAAATAGTCAGGACCATAAATGGCCTTGCTCTCAGTCACTTACCCACTAGCAAATGGTATATGTCACTTCTGTGTATAAACTTGCAGTTAGTGCAAGTCAAGTGACCTCATTTTCCAGCTATGCAATATTATTGCTACATAATAAACCAGCTGCAATAGTCCCTTTAAAGCGCATTTGAAATATCTCGCATTGTGTGTGCATTTTTAATATTTGTACTGTGCCGATAATCTGAGCCAGATCCTTTCAAAGGCTGCCTTTTTATAGGGCTTGAAAATAATAGCTTTAGAGCTTGCAAATTTTAATGCAGCTATTTTTGTAAGATAATTCTGAAGAGTTCTTGGATCTCCTTTGATTTTGGTGGCATTATGATTAGTGTCTAATCCTTACACCATGGGCCCAGTTCTCATCAGCCATTTGTGTATGGTGTCTTGTATATTTTTGCTTGAAAAAGGGAAAATCCTTTGGCTTCTCTTGATTTTATGAAAAGGACACTTCTGGACTTCATGTTAATTAACAGTGTATTGTTTCTTCCATGATTAGTAACATCATAAATTGCTGGATTTATAAGAAAACAATTGAATTCATTTTTTTGAACTTTGAGTTGTGATTCACTTTCTGTACTGTTGGGCTGGACAAACAGTGCACAAAGTATTTGTGTACTAATACTGCTGTATTTCTCTCTCTGTGTGTATGTCTTGCTCATACTTGAACATAATGTTCTGAAGCTAAATGTTAAAAGTCAGAATAATGCTAATAGGTTTGGTTGTCCTCTAACTCCTTTTACAGGTTTTCCTTGGACACTGTTCGGAGATACCCAAAATTCATAAATCTGTTTCTACAAATACTCTTTGATTAAAATGTTGGGCAATCTTTTATCCAGAAGCTGGCTTATCAGGTTGTGATGAGATGATAAGATGAACTTCCATAAGAGTTGTGTGTAGGCCCAAAACCTGGACGCATCCATGCTCTCTGCATGTGACGACAAATGCTTTGCAGACATCCTTTCCCAGAAACTCCCATCACAGAACTCCCACATGCACTTAAATTCTTAAAAAGTAATTTGGCATGACATCAAAGGGAAACTGCTAGTATGCCTGTGGTACCTCCCCCCCCCACTTCTTTCTCATATAAATTGCTTTTGTAGCATATCTTCAACCTGTTTTTCAGTCTCAAAAATTAAAGGAGTTTTCCAGACAGTCAGCTTTTGGATATAGCCAAAAGCATTATCTTCAGGGGTATTCAGCACTGCACTGTTTCTACAAAAATCTGAAATGAAGCTATTTTTATTGCCCCAGTCTTTTAGCACTGTTTGAATTTTGTGTGCAAGTTTGCCCGAGTAATTCATTTCAACTGGATCCTATTTTATATTTAACTGTGACTGTGGCTAGCATTGCACAACTAAGCCACAAAAACTGAAGTTTTACTTTTTGCACTATTTGTACACCAATGACTTAAAATACTCTGTTTTAGGAAGCTTATCAACCGAGCAGCTATATTTGTCCAAAAGCTTATTAGCTCATTCTCCCTATTAACTCATAGGACAAATAGATAGAATAATACAGTGTAATTAAAGTTGATTCACATTTGAAGCATCTGGAATGATATGAAATTTTGAATTTTCTTAAATGGCACTATTTAAATATAGCCATTCTGTTACATTGCCATGCCATTCATAGGTTTTATTTAATAGTAAAAGGGAATAGCCTGTCAACCCTGTAAGAATGGTAGCTTTGCCAAAATGTTCCATTGCTGAAAAATATAGTGGCGACATTTTATATGCAGTGTGAAACCATGGTTTGGTGTCATGTGTATGAGCAAGCTTAGCTTCAAGATATGTACACGTATTTCTCTCCTTGTTTGGCATAGTTTCTAAACTGACTTCCATAAACTGACTTCCCAGTCTCAAGACACAGCTTGATCCCGGTTTATGGGCAAACTGTAGCCCTGCTCAGGTGTTATGCCTGAACAGGAAACGTCCACTTCTGTAGGAGACACAAGGTCACATGCTGTCCTGGCCCTTCTTGCTCAGTCTTCAGTCTTCCTGTGTTTATCAGGAGAGGCCCGAAAGGGGCTTTTACCAGCATTTCCTTGAATACAAATAGAAGCCCCCTCGTGGTTCCTGATTGCACAGAGGTTTCTACTCCTGCTCAAGTCAGCAGTGGTAAAAGGGTTCAGATAAACAGGAAGATCAGTAACAGAGAGGGTGGAGAAGATGCACGCGGGGACACTGGGGAGTGTGGGGCATGCACAGCCCTGTGTCTCCTACATGGACGATGATTTCCTGTTCAGGGTTGAGCAAGACTTATGTTTGAAGCATATCCTAGTTTGCCATGTTTGGATACTATGACAACTGGAAGCCGGTAAGGGCGAAATCCCATTGGGTGAAGCTTTTCTGACAGCTGCTAGCCAGCTGCTAGTAAGACTGGCTGGAGATCCTGTCCAAGGCACTTGGTTCTGGCAGGGACTGTGCAGGCTTGGTGTTCCGGCACTCCCTCTACATACTGGGTCTGACCATGCAAGGGGAGGAGGGACCCTGCAAGCCCCAGGGATGGTTTTGCTCATGCACACAATACCAAACTATGGTGGAATGAGCTCATTGTTTGATTAATATATTGTGGGCATAAGAATACAGTAAACCTTTTTTCATGAGATCCTAAATTATTTTATTTTCTTGTATAGTAGTGATAATGCTAAGAAGTTTAATTTGTAAATATATTGTATAAAATATGTTTTAAGGCTAACAGAAGATTGTAACAGCATTCACCTTGAATGCACAGATTTTTTTAAAAAAATAATAATAAAATAATCTGAGAAAATGTAGCTGTGATCCATATACAAATTAATTCAACATGCTAATATTTCTTAGGTTTACAGCCCACTCCTGTGCACGCTTACTCAAAAGCAAGTCCCACATTGTTCATTGGAACTTATTTGAAAGTAAGTGTATGTAGGATTGCAGCCTTCGTTAAGATCATTCTTCACATTACATCTATTGGTTAGTTCCTTATAATTGCTGGTTACTGCCATGGGACCAACTGGTTTGTGATGCAATTCTGTTTCTTTTCAGAAGCAAAACCTAGAATTTAAACTCCACAAAAATGTTAACAACAAAAGGTCAAATCTGTTCTCAAGGACATTGAATTTGGGTGGAATAAAGTTGAGCAAATGAAATTGATCTTGTCTTTATTCTGATTCTGCCAATGTTTTGGAGTTACAGTGAATGGAAATGTAGGACCAAAATAATACACCCATAGAATTATTAATGATTCACTGTCAATAATCCTAATTATTTTCTGCATGTGTACACCAAGAGGTCAAAACCTGCCTGTATCTAAGCAGGCAATGGATAGTCACTTGAAAAAAATCCTGAGATTTTTGATGCACTGCTTATCACATGGCATGGGCAAATTTATTTTACTTGGAAAGAAAAATCTGTTGAAGATTTTTGTTGTAGTTGACAAGCACATGCCTGCTGTGCCCCTCTTTGTTAAATTTGTGTCTCGCTTTCCCATCAAATGGTGCTCAGATGGTGACCTGGATGTATGTGGTCACTAATGTGAAGTATCACACAAGCTGTATAAAAGTGGTAGTTTGTCATGTAAATTGGTTACCAAGATGCATTTTTTCTCAGTACTGTCCTATGGTTCCAATTTTAGTTAGCTAAAATGCTGGTATGCATGAACATGTTGCACAACCCAGGTCTTTCTCCATCCTTAGGCAAAACACAGCTTCCTTTGTAGGTGGAAGACAGACTTGAGCAGATTTATGTAATTCCAGAGATGAGGAATTGGCCATTGTGTGTTTCTTTTTCCTAAAAGGATTTGTTGCAGCCTGAAATCTGAAAAGCCAACTTTTCGTATGATCAATGGTCAGGGATGATGGCATAGCATCTAGTAACATCTGGAGGGCCAAAGGTCCCCCACCTCTGTAAGACAAATATCCAGGGTGGTGGATGGTATAAATCACCCAATACTTTGATCCTTTGTGAGTTTATTTGGAAGCAATTCCTTCTGTGTTTAATGGGCTGACTTCCCAGTAAACCTGTTTTAGTTAGGGCTGCAGGCCAACTAAGCTGCAAGTGACTTAAGTTTCCCTAATGTGAAAATGCCACCACCTACAGTGCAATCCTGGGCATGTTTACTTGGATGTATCCCCACCCCATTCCCAATTCAGGAGAAGGCCCATTTTTGGAATGCTAAAGCATGGTGTAGTGTCGCATCCTAATGCAGCCTCTTTCTCTTTCAGTGATGAAAATAGTTCTGTGTCCCACTAATCCTGGGACTGGCAGGAGAATGGACAATATGAGCTTTGCTGTCCCAATGATTTATTGTTGCTAGGTTAGAACTTAGCAGGATGGGCGTAGGATTCTGTCAGAAAGGTGGGATTTTTTTAAGGGAATGTAGAGAATTACAAAAGACTGGTATTATTTTCCAGAAAACATTCTCTTCCATGTGGAGGAGGATCTGATTCTTTCCCATATGTTTTAGAGGCTACTGCTCCACTCCTTTAGCAACATTATGTCTGGAGGGGATGGAAAGGTAGTATCACACATTTTGAAAAAAATGCAATTCATGTACTAAGCTCTTCTATGCATCACTGATATTGAAATTCCCACAGGAACATTAGACCTAAAATGCTGTAGGTTATAAATATAAAATTTTTGATGTCTACCACAACGTCCCACATTCTATCAAGACATTTATAAGGTGCAGATTTAATGGTTTTACCACTACTCAAACTCTGTCCTCTTCTCCTTGGTTGCTTTGTTTACCATTTAGCCTTAGAAATTTTGGATGCTATTTTGTGACATTTTGGTTGGCCTAATAAAGGTGTTTTCCTAATACGGATTTTGGATTTCCCCCCTATCAGCCCACATGGCTACCTTCGCTTTTTTATTGACTTTTCTATCACTTATAGTACAGAGTGGCAGATAAGTTGCTTGATATAATTTTTGTGCGCATCTGAACAACCGAGGTGCTGCACAGTGCAGTTCCTAAAGTATTCTCCCTTGATTTCTCCCACGTGTCACTTCAGGTACTTTTTTTACATCTGTGTATTTGTGTCTAATTAATTTTCTGGTTTTGAGGGCATGTAGCAATTAGAACCAAAAACTGATAAATGTATGCTTCAGAACCCTCAATTAGAAAGCAATCAGTCTAAAATTCCAAGGGTATAGATCTCCAGTGAGAATCCTTTCATTTTCTTGTATATAAGTGGCAGTTGGAAAAAATGGGTGCTAAAATAATGATGAAAGCCTTTGTCCTTAGAAAGTGCCATCTAAAATCAGACACTGGAGGTCACTGTAGCCCAAAGAAGAATAATGTGTAGAGCAGCTGCTGTAACTAAAATTCTCTTTCTCAAAATACCTTTCTAATAGTTGCCCAAATTTGAATCTTTCTCCTAATTGTGGGTTAGCATAATAATAGTGGTGTGCACTAGAATTATCATGTTCAAGTAGACTATTTTTTTTGCTATGTTTTCCCCAATTGGTGTTAATGCCACATAGTTAACTTAAAGCATGAATTATATGAGAAGCACTTAGTAGAGTTGCACAGATATATGTACAATACCAGTTTATTACCTACATGTCCCATAGGCTAAGTTGGGACCAAAGTCCATTTCATTCCTTGACTGGAGACCAAGATGTTAAAAATAATGGATGCCTGCTATCATCACCATAGCAGATGGTGCACTTCATTGTGGTTGCCCTATGCATTATGATAAAACTATTAATAGTAATATCAACACACATATAACCTTTGTAACCACCTTTCCTGGAAATCCTATAAAGAGTGGAGTTTATACTACAGTATACCACCAAGAGGAGAATGCCAGATGAGGCTAAAGGCCCACCCAGTCCCAAATCCAGTTCTCACCAGATGCCAAACGGCTCTGCTCACCTGTGATTATCAGCAACTGGTATTCAGAAGCATATTGGCCCTACAGTGGGGGCAGAATCAAGCCATTCCAGTTAGTAGCCATTGACTGCCGTATCCATAAATTTGTCCAGTCCCCTTAAAGGTGTCCAAATTGCATCCACTGCCTCCTGTGGGGGAGCAATTTCCATAGTTTTAACTGTGTGCTGTGTGAAGAAGTACTTTATTTTTATTTTCCCCAAATCTTCCAGCATTCAGCTTCATTGGATGTTCACAAGTTCTAGTGTTGTGAGAAAGGGAGAGAGAAAGAAATACTTTTGCAGAATTTTATAGACTATTGTGTCACTTGCCTTTTCTCGAAACTAAAAAGTCCCTTGGTTATTTTGGCTGCCCGTTTCTGAGCATTTTCTAATTCTACAATATTCTTTATGAGGTGAGCTGACCAGAACTGTAATTATCCCTGGCATGCTACTTGTCTTTCTTTATAGCTGCCATGGCAGCTGAGGGAGCCGAGTTGCCGCTTGGTACTCTTCCTCACCACAATCCCTGTTTTTTTAAAAAAAACAGTTGCTGGGAATCACAGATCAGGAGAATGCTGTTTTTTTGCTTGTGGGGTTCTTGTTGGCATCTGGTTGGCAATTGTGAGAACAGGATGCTGGGCTCGATGGGCCACTGGCCTGATTCAGCAGGGCTCTTTTTATCAGAATAATGTGTGTGCGTGTGTGGTTTTTTTAAGCGTTTAGTCAAACATTACTTATTTTACAATTTGCAAACTACTCATTCTACAGTACTTACAACATAGACCACATGAAAGCAATCATTTTTGCAGTGCCACATTTCCCAGTTAGCACCAGCACAGTAACACAGCAATCTCACACATGTTTAGGTAAAGGGACGCCTGACCATTAGGTCCAGTCGTGGCTGACTCTGGGGTTGCGGCGCTCATCTTGCTTTACTGGCTGAGGGAGCCGGCGTACAGCTTCCGGGTCATGTGGCCAGCATGACTAAGCCGCTTCTGGCAAACCAGAACAGCGCACGGAAACGCCGTTTACCTTCCCGCCTGAGCAGGAAGTAGATCTATTTACTTGCACTTTGACATGCTTTTGAACTGGTAGGTGGGCAGGAGCTGGGACCGAGTAACAGGAGCTCACCCCATCACAGGGATTCAAACTGCTGACCTGATCGGCAAGTCCTAGGCTCTGGTTTAACCTATACCTATGCATGTATACTTGAAAGTAAACCCTATTTTGTTCAATGAGACTTGCTCCCAGGTAAGTGTCTAGGCTTGCAACCTAAATGAGTGGGTAATTCCCTTTGAAAGTTGAATATTGTTGCAGCTATTCTCCACAGCCCTGTTCACTCCACCAACCCCAAAGGTAAATTTTAATTCATTATCTCCTAGAGTTGGAAGAGCAGGCAGGGCTTTTAAAAAGAATACAAGCACTCCCGTAAGACCGTAAGAAAACACTTGATCTAGCCTGATGTAATGGAGGGAGAACAAAGTATGAAAAAGTTAGGGCCCTTCCAGACAGTTGCGCTGTGGTTCAGGTGCCAGTATATACCCTTTGCACAACAAGAGCACACCTTCATAACCTGCCACAAAGAAAGTTCAGTAGGTTCATTATGAAGAACAACACCGGCTAAATGGAGCAAATGGCAACAAATCACCTGGACCTTCTGCAGTGAGAAAAGTGATGGAAAACTACAGGAATGATCGGGGTAACAACCACTTGATGGTAACATATAATGAAAATTGTGTGACATCAAACCAGGACAATACTGTATATTCTTTGTCTGGAAGTGACTTTAGGCTGCCTTCTGGTTTGAGAAATTTTTGTGCCTTCCATTTCTGGTAGCTGAATTCTTTCTGCACTGCAGCCTTTTACCTCATTGGAGTTGCTTGACATGTTTGTTTTTGCTAAAGGAAAGTAAACTGTCATTAGAGCAAATCCCCGGAGAATCGGAGTATCCCTTGCCATTAAAAAAAGGTTGTTTTCTGCCTTGTGTCAGATTCCTTTTGAGCATTTGTCACCTCCTTGGGGACCCGTTTCCAGCCAGGGAAACCTCAAATGTTCTTTGGGGTTACCTCTCTTTTAATATGGCTTGCATTTGATAGCTAATGTGACCTAGGAAGGCTTTCCATCCTGGCATTCAAAGCTAAGGACTGAGGACCGGCTGCAAGTGCTCTATCTACTCCTTTTGTTCTTCAACTCTGGGGCATTAAGAACTGACTTCCACATGCTTTTGTTCTACTCCCTCAGGCTGTTGGCCTCTTGGGTATTGGTCTCGACCCATTGCTCATCCATGAACAAGGGCAATTGCAGCAATAATTTGATAACATTTCTTTGCAGTCTCAGTTTCCTGGAAATGTTTTCTGTTGCCAGGAGCAATATCATACCTCTGCATTGCCATTCTCTATTCCAAATACAGTGGTGCCCCGCAAAATGAATGCCTCGCAAGACGAAAAACTCGCTAGACGAAAGGGTTTTTCGGTTTTGCGCTGCTTCGCTAGACGAATTTCCCTATGGGCTTGCTTCGCAAGACGAAAACGCCTTGCACTTTTTTTTTAAAGCCGCTTGAAGAGGCGCAGTTGCGACGGACCGTGCTTCGCAAGACAAAAAACATCGCAAGACGAAAAGACTCGCGGAATGAATTATTTTCGTCTTGCGAGGCACCACTGTACGGTACAGTGCATAATATTTGTTGACCGGCATTGAACACTCAACATAATGAAAAGCACCTTAGCAGTGGAAAGTGACTTCCTAAATGATTGAATGGGATTTTTAAAGAGTGATGGGCAAACTCAGTTTAAGAGCTGCTTCTTTCCTCAGCATGGAGTCTTCCAGATGTTTTGGGCTATGTCTCTCATCAACCCCAGATGGCTTAGAGCAGATAGACTGCTCTAAGCCATCTAATAAACGAGGAATTCCCATAAAATTTGGAACCAGCCATGACAGAGCTAGTTATCCCTCTGTTAGGAACTGATTTTATGTAAGCTCTTGACAGAAAATGGCTGCATTACAGAAGATAGGTGGGCCTTCTGCCTCTTTAAAAGCTTTGAAGGAACAGTATAATTGTCCATCACTCTAATCATATTGCTATGGCCTTGGTGTTCCTAGGAGGCAGAGTTAGGGCACATCCAAACTTAATTTTGTGCCACATTTCTAGGCACAGGCCCATGCTTTAAAGCACCATGTCCAGTGCTTTTTTCCTAAAAAAATGTTTAGGGGTACTCTTCATTTCCTACTCATATTGAAATACTGCCCCTCAATAAGGCCAAACTTAGATTCACAAAATATTTAGGGGTATGCATCCCCCTGCGTCCCCCGCCCAGGAAAAAAAGCACTGACCATGTCTGAGTGCTCCCCCTGCCCCTAGTGCTTTCCCTGCCAAAAGTAAAAAAAAAACCCACTCTTTACTGTTGAACTGAAGCAAATGGTAATCCACAGAAAACTCAAATTGTCATTTGTTCCAATTTGGCAGTAAAGAGTGAGTTTTCCTGGGGCGAGTGGCAGACCAAAAATAACATAAAATAAGTGCTCAGACATGAAGCTTTAAAGTGCAGACTTGTGCCTAGAAAGCGTGAGGCAAAAGATAAGTATGGATTAGTGTCGCTGCCTTTTTCTGGTCAGGCTTCTGTAACCTTAAATAGCTTTATGATAACCCAGAGGTTCAACAGATGAGGCTTCCAAAACTTAAAACTGTTGCAATTTCTGCTTTGCCATCTAAAATGGGGGTGGGGCAGAACCTGTGGCCCTCCAGATGTTGGACTATGATTTTTTGTCAGCCCCAGCCAATATGGCTAATGGTCAGGCATGATGGGAGTTGTAGTTCAGCAACATCTGGAGGGGCTGCATTGGAGTTAAAATGAGCAGGAGCTATACCTGTTGCATATGCTCAGGACAACTGAGGAGGTATTGTCAAACCAAGTGGTTATGTATAAACACAGTCTTGTCATTAGAACATACGATTCCTGAGGAAATTGGGTACCGTAGCATCACTGTAACACAGGGTATGCTCCTGCGTTCAAGTCTGGAATATCAAATTCTATCAAAAAAAGAAAAAAACCCCACCAAGCTGATTAAAAATACATAATTTGCTTGATGATATCATATAAAAATAATATAGGCCATCAAACAGGAAAAGGTTTCATGATGAGCAGGAGATTAGCTTAATGGCCTCAATTTATATGAAGTGGTGATTTACAGAGAAATGTGTGTATGTGTGCTTGTTCCCACAGAACAATAAAAATGCATAACAGCTGAGGAATGGAGAACTGCTTAGACTCAAAAGAACTTGTAACTCCATAGGAAAAAACTGTGTGATAATGACAACTTCATAGTCTGCAGATGTGAATATTAATCTTTTAAATAACTGCTTAGCCTGCTGAGTGCCACTAATGCAGCTTTTGCAGAATGAACTATTTGCTGTAGTGGGGCCAGTCCTTCCATTATGTGGCTTTTGACGTGCTGATGTGTGTTCTTTTATTCTACTCTGTGGCAAGGGGCAGCAACCTCTATTAAATTCAGACATCTCCACCTGTGGGATTGTTAATTTGCAAATTGCAGGCGACACATGTAGATGCAGAACAGGGAAGGGAGGGAGATACTAATTTTAGGAGCTGAAAATTGGCAGGTGTGGCATAATTTTGGGAGGTGACATTTGACTTTGTGATAGGCACAAGGGACAACCAATCACATTTTTGCTGGAAACAGGAAGTACTGGTTGCCTTGACTAGTTGGTGAGTATAGCACTGTAGTGGGCCCTGCATGCTCTTCTCTATGCAGGCTAAATACTGGTAAATATTTTATTTATTTCCTTGATAACTGGTGTAATGACAGTAGGAACCAACATGTTATGTGAGTGGGTATGTGCAGCAAGGTAGCTCACGGGGCAGCGGCCATTTTGAGATCAGTTGTAAGAATTGCAGTGAGAAGTATGTTTGTGTTCTACTTTTCTGTCTCCTGTGGCATAGCTTAATAAACTCAGTAGCAGCCAGTATTATTTAACAGGCATGGAAGTTTGGAGTGGATGCATAGACAAATCAAGTTTATTGTTTTGTAAATTGAGTCAGGTCACGGGTTTTTTCCAGCTGGAACTCACCGGAACTCAGTTCCTGCACCTCTCAGGTGGGCACCATTGCCATTCTAAGAAAACAAAGGAGGCACTCATGTTGAGTTCTGGCATCTCTTTTTCTAGAAAAATAGAAATGAGTCAGGCAAGAATTGAAGCCTGTTGATTCTCGCAGGCTTAGTTTTTGTTGGTCTGTAGTAAGGCAGACCATATATACTATATCTTTAAAGCACGCCTGAAATATATTATTTCCCTCAAAGGAATCTGGGCACTGTAGTTTGTTAAGGGTTGCAGCAAATTGTAACCCTGTGTGGGGAAAACTGCAGTGCCTAGAATTTGTTGAGGGAAGTAGTGTGTTTCGCAGCCTAAAAATGCATGTTATGGGAAGGAAAAGGAACAGGAGAGAGAAGGGAAAAGCAAGCTTAGGCACAAGTTTTCAAAGTTAACAGCCAGCCTCAGCAGTGGTTCTGGCTTTCTTGCCTTAGATAAAGAGGAGTGCTTCTCCCAGCGTCAATCTGATCTGGGTGCGGAGCAAGTGAAAAGGGCCAGGCCAGGAGGACAGGGCATCCACAGCTGCCTTGAGGGCAGTTAGGATCCTTGCAGGAGGGGATTGGCCAGCTACTTCCCCATGCCAGAAGGAGGCACAGCTGCTTTTCTGCCTCACACTCACCAATTAATGGCACACAGCTAGTTTGTCAGGAAAATGGGAGGCATCTAGGAGGCAACCGAGTCTTTATCCGGAGAATGTTCCTCTGCTTTTATGCTTTAAAGTTTAAATGCCCCTGAAGCACCAAGTGAGAAAGCAGTTGCTATGCCTCTCGCTCCGTTCCTCCACGGAGCACTTTGGCCACAGGCTATGAGCGAAATCCTGGGAGGCAGGTGTCAGAAAAAAGGCAGCAATCCTAAGTGTTTGTGTACAGCTCAGCATCAATCATCCTAGCAGCTTTTTAAAAGATGGAAGAATGCTCCAGAGTGGGTCCAGTTTAGAAAATCATTTGTGTTGAATGGGAAGGGAGGGTTAGTATTGTTATTTTTAAAGCCTACGTACTCAAGCTTTTTTCCTGTAGGGGTTAGAAATGTGTGAGTTTCTCAAGATACTAAAATTCTGCACTGTATGCTAGATTCGCGATGTGCACAGCTTCCTAAAGCCATGGTTTTGAAGCTGTGATGTATGCAGACATTGTGAACTTGCATTGCATGTCACGGATAAGTATGAAAACCACAAGTCTCTGGCTATGATTTCTCCTGGGGAAACTTTTGGCTGCAATATAAATGTTTGCAGTTTGTGCAGAACAGAGATAAGACAATTAAATATTTAGCAATCAATCTAGAAACCAATGTCCATTTCCTCATTTTGTGTTATTGTTGGTTAACCAGCTGTCCACTGGCTTCCTTGAAAGAACTCTCAATAAAAATCCCCGAAATTTAGAAAAATCCTATGAACAAATCTTAATTGGCATCAAGGCTTGACCTTGGAATACTTCTTTGTTAAGGGTACAGCATTGGAAGTTGAGAGAAAACATCACAAAGAGAGTGACACTGAATATGTATGAACTTGCAGACTGTAAAGAACTTCCTTCCATGGATCTGGGACTAACAGGTTAAATGGCACAATTGTTAGTCATTCCAGAGCCTTTGTAAACATATGAGTCAAAATTCGCTAAAAGTGATCCAGACATATGTTTTGTGTGCTAGAACTCCTTATTCTATGCAGATGTATTAGGGAGGAATCTTGGTGGAAGTCAGTGCAACTTATTTCTGGATAAACATATGTAGAAAATGGGCTGGAAGAAGCTTTCTCTAAGTAGACACCTAGTAATTTATGTGCTATCACCTATTCAAGTTTTAGGGCTTTGCACTACATGAATGTGAATAAAGTTTAAACTGACAGGAGTAGAATCTATGTGCTTGCTTTAGCTCTAAGGTACTTATTCATATTGACTGGCAATTGCTATTATTTTGAGACTGCCTCAGTATAGGTCTGTCAGGGTTGCAGGAGAGTGATATTATTGCATATGCCTTTTCACTGCATCTATTTTGAATTCAGAGTATATCATTTATAAATAAGGCACCTTCCCTCCTTCTTTTGAGTAGCTTGCTTATGATGTCTCCTACTCTTAACAACTAAATGGAATTGGGATTTAATAACCATAAAATTAATGGATCAATTGGTCTTAATATATATATTTAAAATTGGTGGTGATCCTTTTTTAAAAAAAATCAATATATAGTAGTGATGGGATGGATGTTTCTTTATAATTCTGTGTTTGAACAAAATAAGCACGAGATTTCTAGCTTCTTAAGTGCTGCCTCTGGCCATTCACTCTGCCTTACAAGCGAAGGTTATGATTAATGAGTCAACTGATAATGAAGGTATAAGTAGCAAAATGAGTGGTGTGCCTGGAGGCTGATCATCAAGAATTTCAAGTGTGGCTATAGCTAGTCTGTTGTATGACAGATTCCCATATTGGCATTTTAAAATTTATATGCAATAAAAGGTACCCACAAGCAATTAATAAAAACCATTGCCAATTTAAATCCTCAGGAAGAAAATATTAACCAGAATAGATATATATGGTTTGTGTGTGTGTAGCAAACTAGCCTATTTCTGAAAGGCATTATATCTATATATACAGAAACCCAACCTTTTTGCCTCACTCTGAATTACTGTTAAAAGCCTTCTGGAGTAGCAGATGAGAAGGACAGGCTGGTGCTACAGTGGGTGAGTTTTCCACATTTATCTTTGTCATGTCTTCTCCTATGAATGAAGCAACTGTCACAATAGCTGCCATGTAGGAGCCAAAGGCAAGATGCACCATGTTGCTGGTGGTTCTGCTTGGCTAGTAATGTGCAGATTTTAGTTGCACTGGAAAAAGTGCCTCTGACGTGAATCAGAAATTCAGCTCAGGTGGAAGCAAGGCAACCAAGCACAGAACTGTCAGTGGATCCTTATGGGCACCTTGGCTGCAGTGGACAAGTAGGGTGTACTGGAATGGAGTGGGAAAGGAAGTTCTGTCACATGTCATTAGTTGAATTTTCTCCCCCTCTCCTTTTTATGCTTATCACTAATTATAGCTCATATTACACAGAAAAAGAAAAATACTCTGTGCCGCTCTTTGTAGGCAAGAGTAAACACCAGTCTGTTTCAAGAGAGCAACATCCTTCAAGATATGGGAGTGGTTAATCCTTGTTAGTTGATCATGTATGTTAGTAAGACATACATAAGAAGAACACATAGGAGATGTGTTTAGGAGATAAATTCTTACGTATTTATTTTAAAAAAATTATAAACCACTCAATATACATCTAAGCAGTGAACTGGATCATATAAAAATACATAAGATATAAAAAAATCATGAAAATATTGTGTTATAGATAGAAATGGTTGCAAACTAAAAGCAACAATTCTGCTGGGGACCTGATTAAAAGGAGAGGTTTTTCAACATGTGTCTACAACACAGAGTAGAAGACACCTGTCTTAATTGCCAAAGGGACAGAATTTCAAAATGTTGGTGCAAGCACACCCTGAATATGTGGCACTGCCAGCAACTAGCACTGGCCCCTGGACCAATCAAAATATACATGATCAGTTGTGATTAAAATATAGATTATTTAAAGCATTAATTTTGTACATTAAATAGAGAGTTATGCTAATTAAAGTTAATCAACTGAGAATGGAGTCAGACCAACATAAGCAAGCAGTTACAGCGAACAGCGCTCATATGTGAGTAGTGAACATTAAAATGAACAGTTACTGGCTTTAAGCCTTAACTGAGATAGCTGAAAATGAGATCAAACAACAACTAAAATACGCCATACATAAAAGAGAATAGTAAATGTGTGTCAATGTGGCTTTGACTGCACAGCAGTACAGGAGGTGCCAAGCAAAGAATGCATGTGTTGTAGGCCTGGTGAACACATTTGCTATCACTGTGACAATTAAAGGCCCACATCTCTTTCCCATTGCGATGCATTTAAAAAGGACCATGACTATACATGGGTTTTGTGGAATAATTGACATTAGAAACCAGTGGTCAAGTGACATGGACATCCACTAAAAACTAGAGAGTAAGAACAGTTCTTTATTTCCTGTTTGATGGCAGTAGAGCCTTTAGGCTGCAGTCCATACACACACAGTAAGTCTATTGGAACCTACTTCTGAACAGGTATGTATAAAATTGTTAGTCTCTTGTCTCTCCACCACAAGATGGCACCAGTACACAATAGCTACACCTGCTGGATTTTTTTTTATTTTTTTTTAGTAAATGGTCAATTTATCACTCTAGTGTCAATGTGGAACTGTTTCTCAGTCTGTTGTTTTTGTATTTATGAATAATAGGATTACTATTATTATTATTTCATAACATGATAGCTGATGGCAAAACCAGCTGGGTGAATAGTCTCCTGCTAGCACATGCCACATTGCTCTGCATCAAAGGCTACTCTGGAAATTCATAATGAACAGCTAAGTGACACTAATTAGAGCCTAAAATCATCATCATCGTCATCATCGTCATCATCATCATCAAACCTTTATTGACATCACTTATAAACATTCAGAATAAATAGGCCAGTGCGATCTTGTTGCCATTTCAACAATATAGTCATTTGCCAAAGGGAGGAAGAGGGTCTAAAAAGCTGTGCGGAAGTGTTATTTCTGTAGTTTACATTGTTGGGACTAATTCTGGGCTTGTCTCTAAGACCTATTTGCTCACATCACAAATCATGAGCACATGCCAAAGATCAAAGTGTAAGGAAAACCGAAGTCCCCTACATCTAGAGTTGTGATGCTAAAATGGCAGATCTTCCTTTTTATTTTTTACAAGACAGTAATCATAGAAGCAGTTATTCTACAGCTTCTGTCTGAACCCTTTTTCAGTGTCCCCACTCAAATTTCCTATTGCTTAGTCCTTTTAAAACTCACATGTATTGGCTTCAGATTTGTTCCCAGCTCCATTCCACTTTGGCTTCCTGGGTAGGGATCAGCATGGACAGGTCATTTGGTCCACTGTTTTGCAGACCCAATATGACACGCGCAGGCTTGCTGTCAGTCAGATTATGCACTGTTCCTGATTTCACGATGCAGTTTCAGTCCCCAAAAGTGCACACAAAAGCATGTATTTTATGTGAAAAATGTGTTCAAAATGCATACAATTTATGTGTGTATTTTTGTTCACGCTCTTTTAGAAAACACACACACACGCACACACAAAATGGGGCAGAACTGTGAGCATTAGTGAAACTGACAAGGAACAGCTAAAAGCTGGTTCTTTCATCTCTATTCCTAGGTCATCCCACCATTCCCCAACCTGATGTAGCACGGTAGGAGAGTAAGCATAAAGAAGTCTTCTTAAAAATCTGTTTGAGGCAGTAAGCTTCTCAGTCTTATTTGTGCTCCCCGTGATTAATTCTGCAGATGCTGCGAATCCACGATGCCTGCCTGCAGATACTTAATCGTGGCTTCAAATGTTTTGGCATCATTGTGCCCATGCCAAGAATAAAAATGTTTATTCATAAGTGTATTTACATCATAGGGAGAAGGTACTTTCATGTGCATGCTGTGCTTGCTTAATATGTCTGAACAAAGCTGCATCTTGAATACAGTGCATGTGACAGGCCTTTTTTGTTTGCTATCAGATCAACGTTTTTAGGATATTTCCTTTTCTGTGATAAATCTTGAACACGGTCAAGAATAAATTTAGGGTCAAAATATGTTACAATAGTTAAATGCTAATAGTCTCCTTTTTGCAGAGCTTCTTCAGGACTAGGTGGGATTCACAGCATTGAAATAAATATCTTACCCAGACTGAAATATGTCCTTAGGGGTCTCCCTTTTACCAACCTCCCCCAATACAAATTGACCAGCTATTTAGAAATTCTGTCGAAGGGCCATACAACAGGCCATGCTTGGAATATGCCAAGATACTGCTCCCAGTGACAAAAGGTGAAATACTATGAAATACCACAGTTGGCATGGGATAAAACTGGGTAGCCTAGCCCCACTGCAGAGCTGAGAAGAACTGGGCTTCGAGCATCTGAGGCACCCCACAACAGCAGCATATGGGGGTCCCAGAAAGGTTCCCCTCCAAATCTGAGGGCAACACTATCTAAGAACCAGAAATCGCTGGAGATGCACACCAGCTATCTAAAACAGAAGCTCTATATCACTTCTTCTTCTCTCCCCTGGTACGGTTTCGTAATACAAAATATGTGATGTGACCAAATTTCATATCCACTGATCCAGGCAAATGACAGTCAGTAAAAAGGTACGCAGGTCAGGGAAAGTTGTAGTGTGGTCACATCAAGGTGCAGCAATACCAGCAAGCTGAACAGCATTTCAAAAGTCTTCACTTTGATCTAACGAGCTGAGTTTAGTTCTGCTCTAATTGATAAACGGATGGATTTGGATACTCTGGTGACGGTGAAATTGTCCAGAACGAAGATGAAGCTGAGAAATCAGTTTTTCAAGTGGGAGCACGAGAGGTTAGTTCTCAAATTTAGTATTTCTCCCATGGTGTTCTGCCGGATACACTGCGTGACAAAAAGGTGATATATATAAATTCTGGAGATAAGTATAAAAATATGGAGAGCTGGCAGATCTGCATGTAAAGTGGGTTTCTTATTTCCATGCATATTGTTGGGGATATAGTTGGAGGTCTGTGGCTCAGGTGAAACATATGACAAGTCTTCCAACATCCGTCCTAATTCAGTACGTTTTTGCATAGTTTCATTGGTTCTTGAGTCCCTGCAATTACATAATTTGTTTTACTCAGTGGTTCAAAATGCCCCCCCCCCCCAGCCAATCAGTGCTGTTAATGATTTAAACTCCTGCTTTTGGTTTGATATGTAGCCTCAAAAAGATGTGTTTTGAAGTCTCAGTGATCAAAAATGTCATGCTGTGGGAATTTGACCCTTGACAGGGTGGGATTAATCATCATGTCAGTGGATCTGGAGATTGATTTACGCATCACCCACAGGTCTTCCTCCTATTTTTATATTTTTTGTTTGTGTGTGGCTGGTAGGGTGTTACAGTGTGATTCACAAATCACCTACAGTTGCCTTATACACATTTAAACTGTTCTAGTCCCTTTGAATTTAGCTGGTTGTTGTTAACTTGCTTCAGTTCAAGGATGCTGATTTAAATAGCTGTGAATCACAGAATCATATTCCTTTTCTTTTCAGCCCAATTGAATTAATGTATTAGCTTAAAACTGATTGTAGGCCAACTTAATGACCCTGTGGCAAATGCCCCTGCACCTTGGACCTTTCACTTAATCGTATTTTTTTAAAAAAAACCCATCAAAGTGGGCTCTTTTTTTAGACAGCATTGATTAACTTGTGAAACATGTAATTAACATTTCTCTTCTTACGTATCACAAGCAGTTGTAAATTATGTAACAACAAAAAGCCAAAAGAAACAGTTGACCAACCCTGATAAAAATAGAAATATTATGAGCATGTGCAGATATTTTATGCTCAGCTAAGCAAAGCAGTAGCATGACTTCAGGAATAAAATGGAGTTTGGTTCTGCTGCCTTAATGCTAAAGACATTGACTTGGGAATAAGCACCATTTTGTTGTAGGAAAGGATAACATATTTAAATGAAAAGTAATAAAACAAGCATTTGTAACTATGTACATGGCTGGCAGGACGCCCCTTGTCTATAAAATGTTTTATGCCAGGTTTAGCACAATGATTTAGCTGTCTTCTCCAAAAAGTCACTTCCTTTACCACCACCAATAAAACATATTTTCTCCAAATAAACTGAAGTGGTTTTGCAGTAGTGGACTTTTTGAGCCCCCAGTGGTTTTCCTCCCAGGATATCTCTAGTTTTATCTGCAGTTGCAGAAATGGCCAGATTCAGCACAGAAATACAGTGCTTTCTTGTGAAGATTTACATTTCTATTGTAATAGTATTGAACAGCAGCAAATTTCATTCAGAAACCAGTTCATAGGTTCAACAATACAGTATCTTTATATGTGCCAGTTAACTGCTGGTATGGGACCCAAATTTCTTTGTATTTGAGGAAGGTCAGATGGTTTAATTGATTTATAAGGCTTCATATTAGACTCTTGTGCTTATGTATAGTTTATCCAATGAATACAGAGTGATGCTGTGATCTACTTGGGTTGGTATACTTATAGTTGAACTGGTTGTATCCAGAGATTAAGAGCTGTTTTTTCTACTAACTTCCCTTCATGGATGTCATCTCCATAGAGGAAAATGTGTGCATATTACAATGGGGTAGTTCCTTTGTCTTGAATATTAGACTTGGGAAATGATATACACAGTGGCTACCCAGCCCATGGATACACATGGTAGAAAGGCATATTTATCCTGAATTGCAAACAATATAATATACATATTTTTATTCTGAGAAGTTCCACTTTTTGTTGTAGCCCCAAAGTTCCTTAAGTGCAACATGATGGCTCAACTGTTTTATGGATCAAGCTTTTGCATTACTTACTGCATGCACCAAAAATCAAAAGAGGGAGGCATTGTTTTAAAGCAAAGCAGTGGTTATTTCTATGCATTTTGAGAACTGTGTGCAGTGACTTTTGTCCTTTTCACCAGTAAACTTTTGCTAAACCAATCCTGTGACAAACACTATATCCTAAATCATCACCTTCCATTTTTCTCCAGTGAACCACATAAATCATTTACCAGCCTACTCCTGCATGGCCCAAATCATTTTGAAGTTTATTACCATTGCCTCTTAAATTGACAATGATTCGCCCCTCCACTTTGTGCCATTATCCTTTTCTTTATCACCTTGCTACATATTTTTTTTCCAGACCACTGACACAAAAAGTGAATAAAACCAGCCTCGATAGTAATCTTTATAACATTTTCCAAGAGAGCAACTTTCATCCCCCAAATGCAACGGAATGAATGTCAAAGAGAAGGTGGACTGGATCCTGCCATGCTTAAAAAAATCGGTTCACTGGAAACTCTAGGTTTAAACAAAAATGTGTGATAAATTTATGTTACACAGAAATTAAATAGATCTGGGACTTGGGAAAGTCAATTTGGGTTTCAGTTACACTTTCTTGGTTATTGTTTGCAGTTTCTTCTGAGCATGGGAAGTAATGCTCTGTTCTCCTTGTAAAGTCAATCGGGTTCTGTGTGTGGAAGCAGACAGAGAAACTGAATGCTGGTTGAGGAAAATCAGGAAGGCCAGGGAGAGCGATGAGGCAGTTCTTTGAGGGAATGCTTGTTGCCTGAGCCCAGTAATAGAAGCAGGATTTGCTCACAGCTTCTGACTCCCCAGAAGCAGCCTGATGAAGGGTTTGGACATGGGGAAGAAAGGGGCTGCTTTCAGGTGCGCATCCTGCTCCTATCCCTGTCTGCAGTCTTTTCCACTCTTCCACTTCCCAGTGGGGACTTGTGTTCCTGCTTCCTTCATATCTGTCAACTTGTCCTTATACTGTTGTACTTCAGAACTTTCTCTATTTAGATTACTTCAAGGCAAATTCATACAAGGCTGATGTCACAGTAGTCACTGAGAAGCTATTATTTGATTGATTGTCTCCACTCCAGAAACAGGAGGGATGATGAGGGGCCAGCTGTCTTACGTCTGGCATTGCCCCACCATCTCTTCAGCCTTGGAATGTGCCGTCTGTAATTTTAGTGACTGAATTTGAAGAGTGACATCTCCAAGTACCCAATGCATTTACTGAGACCTGCTTTCCAATCCATTCCGCTAAAGAGCCAGGGGGCTGCTTTGGTATACACACTGCCATGCTGTAGAGGCAGAGGCATGTGGCCAATTGGACATTATAGCACACACTAGCTATAACGGCTTAAATCAGGTAGCTTTTTATGCTTGGAAACTGGGCAAGTCATACTAGAGCTGGTTACAGCTGCACAGTCCACAGGATTGTGCTGCCAGTTTATACGGAAAGTGACACAGTTATTCCATCACACATTATGCTTTTTGCCAGCTGAATCTAACATCCTTATTACCACCTGCTGTTACAATGCGAACAACTTTCGGGCATGAGAATGGGACTAAAGATTAGGGAGAAAATAAACACACATATCAAGAAGCACCCAGTCGACATCCAATGCAATTAACAGCATTAATGATTAGGAAGTTGATAATTTTATCATCCACTCCTCCTCCGTGAGCTAAGGGTTGTGTTCATGGGATTTTTATTTCAAGTTATTCATGATTTAGGCAATAGCATCCTCATTTCCCAGTGATTAAGTGAGGATGTGACTTGCTGTTACATTCAGTTAAAATGGACATTGCTTGAGACTTCTGCTAGCCCCTTCAACTCAGGATTTTTTTTTAATGCAAGTACATTTCATTTTGAAACCACTCTGAATTTTTTATTTTACATCAATCAATCAATCAACCAACCAACCAATCTTTATTAGCTTACAGAGAAAACTGTATAAAACAGTCAACAAACAAAATTTGGCATCTGTTCATAGGAGGGGATACTATGGGAGAAAACCATACAGGCCTAGCAGGGTGAAGAAGAGCCAGTCTTATGACAACGTAGTTTCATGGCTTTTCTCAGATAGTCTGCTACTTCCTCCATGCTGTCATGCCTGCAGCTATTCAATAAAAAGGAAACCCTTTGGGAATCAGAACAATTTGACCACTCCTTCAGCATGGGGCTCAAACATTTGTTGCAGATTACTCCTGCCCACCTAGCAGTTCGAAAGCACTCTTAAGTGCAAGTACAGTGGTGCCCCGCAAGACGAATGCCTCGCAAGACGGAAAACTCGCTAGACGAAAGAGTTTTCCGTTTTGGAGGTGCTTCGCAAAACGAATCTCCTATGGGCTTGCTTCGCAAGACGAAAATGTCTTGCGAGTTCCTGCGGGTTTTTTCCCCTTTCCCCCCTTTTTCTAAGCCGCTAAGCCGCTTATCAGCTGATCCGATAAGCCGCTAAAAGCCGCTAATAGCGTTAATAGCGCTAATCCGTCAATGGGCTTGCTTCGCAAGACGAAAAAACCACTAGACGAGGAGAATCACAGAACGGATTCTTTTCGTCTTGCAAGGCACCACTGTAGATAAATAGGTACCGCTTTATAGCGGGAAGGTAAACGCCGTTTCCGTGTGCTGCGCTGGTGCTGGCTCACCAGTGCAGCTTCGTCACACTGGCCACGTGTCAGGGAACTGCCATCAGTGCCGGAGGGAGAGAGCAAGCTCCAAAGGGATCCCAGAGAGCGTCCCGGGAGTGGGAGAGGCAGCCCATCTTCTGGGGAAGGGAATCAGCGTAGCTCCAGTGGAGAAGGGGGGCAGATGGGGGAATCAGAGAGGCAGTCACATGACTCCTTGCTGGGGACCAGCGGGGAGAGGAAGGGTCCTCCGCTGCCTACGCCCTCCTTGCGCAGAAGGCTTCCGCGCAGGGAGAGTAGGAGGAGACTGGGCGTCAAAGAGCTTCTTTGCTGGAAGAAGTTTAAGAAACGCCCACTGACGGATTCTGCCAGCGATTGAGACAGCCATGGGTGAGTGGCTGCCCAGACAGGAAAGGTTCACTCAGGCATCCCAGCCAGGTGTTGGGACAAGCTTACGCACGAGCAACCCCTAGAACCATTACACCACGTGACCCGGAAGTGTCTCCGGACAGCGCTGGCCCCCGGCCTCTTAAGCGAGATGGGCGCGCAACCCCAGAGTCGGACACGACTGGCCCGTACGGGCAGGGGTACCTTTACCTTTACCTTTTACTACATAAAATAGACAGTGGAGTTTATTTTACATAAACTTTGTCTGGACAAGTATAAAGATATTTGGAACTTGTTTATAAAAAATATAGTAGGTTATAAATAACCATCTATCTATTTGATAATAATAACATTTACATACTTATATACCAGACAAACATATATGGAATTGTTGTTGTTTGCCTGTATAGTGATGTAATACGCCTTTTCTTTTCTTTCTTTTTCTTTATTATTTTTTTTCCATTATTCTGTTCAACTGAAATATTCTCAATAAAAATTAATAATAAAAAGTATGGTCACAATTTCTGTATACTTGGATTATAATTCATGTGATATAATGTATGAAAAAAATTGGAAATGTTATTTGCTAAATATTTAATTGATTTGGCACATATCTTACGTTTTGACATATCATTTTCCTAAATTTATAAAAAGGGATTCAGATTTAAAGTAGCTGACTGAGAAACCAGAGAGATGTTCGTACTGAGTTAATAATGTTTTAATCTTAGTGATAGATGAGATTGGATCTGAAATCAAAATAACTCTATTATCTGCAAATAAACTGATTTTTATGTTGTGCACCAGAAACTTCATAACCCTCAGTTTCTGAATCCTCCCTCACTGCTGTTGCTAGAGGCTCCATTGCATGAGTAAAAAGCAATGGTGAGAAAGGACAGTCATGTTTAGTACCTATTTTCATTTTAATATTGATCTTACATTTTCTTGACGCACTAATATTGGATATATCACTGCAACAGGTATCGTATAAGAAATTAGTTCTCTGGCTTTGCAGTCTATGTCACATTAGTACAGTGGGTCCAAGGGTATCACACAACCTAAAATATTTTCTAGTGACATATATAATTTCCCTCCAATATGCTTTTGCTAAAGAATAGATGAACCCAGCGGCAGAGCATATGCCCACGCTGCCCAAGGCTCGCTCCCGAGGGGGGGGGGCATGGCATGGAGGGTGCCCTCCCAGGTGCGGGATAGCCGCTCAGGTGCCCAGAGCGGTGTGCAGGCCCTGCAGCCAGGGACGGAGCGAGCTGCCCACAAGGGCAGAGCGAGCCGCCCATGGCGGACATTCGGTGTGTCGCCCGCCCGTGAATCCCAAGCCTCCCCCAAGCTGTCAAAGCATATGGGGAAGAGGGGAATGCTGCTGGCAAAGTGGTGCAGCTCCCCCCTTACCACTGGCTCGGGGTAGGCTTGGGAGTCGCGGGCGGCGGGCCGAATGTCACCCCCTCAGTGGAGGCACCCGGGGTGATCCGCCCCCACTGCCTCCCCTTCCTACACCCCTGGATGTACCACATATGGAAAATATCTGCCCATTTTAAAGATTTCAGTAAAGGTGCTATGTCTGCAATTGATTTTGCTTTTCTTGGCTGGAGCAACATACCATTTAAATACTATTTTGAAGTAATTTTCTCTAATATTCATATTTAATGAGTAACTATGTTCTAGGTTTCATAAATATTCCCATAGATGCATATGAATATTGATACTGACATATTGGGCCCAGCACACTATAAACTCTTTCACTTCTTCTAACTCTGCTTCATATTGAAGCAAGGAAATATATACCGTATATATTAGAAATAATATATTTGTCATGCTTTATTTTTTTAAAATTCAAAATCTGGAACATTTTTGTATGAATATAGTTCATAAACAAATACCAACCATGTTTCTCAAATTTGAAACTATTCAAACAGGAGGCGAGGTTCCCCCCTTAAATATTATTTTAATATCAATATATGAGAATATATGATTATGTGGAAATTAATTCTAAAAACTTTGTGCTTTAGAAGTCTTAAAGTAAGGATTATCAGATATAAATACAACACGCAACATTGCTGGACTGTTTTAATTTTGGGTTATAGCCAACGGAGTCATACTCAGAGTCAGTCCATTAAAACCAACAGACATTGATTTCAATGAGTCTACTGTGGGTATGACTAATATTGAAATCACCCTTTATATATGCCTTCCCTGCACAAATATAAAACATTTTATATTTTTTTACTAATGGTGGTCTTAATCAATTATCTATAAGGTAATACATTTTTGGGAGGCTAAAAAAGCAAACTTCAGTATTGTTTAGGCAACACTGTGTTGGTGCAGAAGGTGATGCTCAGTATCCGCAATAAAACTATAATAGTTTATGCTTTTGGATAGCAGTGACTTTAGCCTGAAACTGCATTCCAGCACACTTACCTAGCGACTCAGCTACATTCGTAAAGATAAAGCGCTTTATATGCGTTATAACACTGTGACGCCAGATGGTGCTGTGGGTTCCTGTCTTTCGCCAACGGGATTTCTCTGCATGAAGTTTACAACACGTTTAACTGCATCGCTTTTTTGATGTGTCTAGATCCAACCTAGGAGTAAGTCTAACTCAGGGCATGTTTCTGAGTAGATGTGCACACAATTGCATTTTAAATGGTGTTCCAGTATTTCTATTTACTAGTTCTTAATTATTTAGAAACTACCGTTCTAACATGATGTCCTTATGACCTAAGTCTAATTATTCAGCTTTACTACCATTAGGATTTTAAGCATTGCAAATTCCATTGACATTTGGATTGAGATGTCAGTAATGAAGTCAAAATTATTAAGGTTTTGCTTTTGTTTGGAATATTTGTTAGCTCAGTTTGGGGCAAAAGAGATGTACCACTCCCCCAGGCCACTGCAGTAATGTTGCCAGATACGCTAAAATTAATTAAACTGATTCTGGGTTACAATTTTAATTAGTTTGAAGTGGGAAAATTAAACAAGCAGAGTTTTCTGTTTTAGCATCTGTAATAGCTCTGAATGTTAATATGTTGAATAAAATTCCAACTTCAGCCTTGAAACCATTGTAATAGATTAATTTTGTTTTAGGTGGGTAGGTAGGCCCACCACAGGAGCACACGGGTAGTGTGTGCGGCAAAATTGGAAAGAGTCGGAAGAGAAAGAAAATGGATAAGTAAAAACACAAGCCAAAGAAACAAAAAGGAAACAATGGTCTATAGTGGACAACAAGTCATTTCTAGGGAATGTTTTTAAACCAGTGTCTAAAGTGCTACTACAGAGTCAGCCAGAAGTGTGTGCATATCTAATGGTAGATATGACTTTCCCCTTCTTTGAACAGGAGACTGTTGTAAACTGTTCTTGAAACCTCAGTTTCAAAAGCAACTTTCCACATTGACTTTTAGAGGCAGGGGGACAAGTCTAAAGGGCCCATGGCCTCATGGAACTATTTGTTTGGCTCTTTAGTTACCTAAAACCCTTACTTCTATAACTTTTGTCTATTTATCTTGTTTCCCCCATGAAGATAAGTGCCACTTCAGACATGTTTGATTTCCTACTGGGATAGCAGTTCTAAGTTTGAAGACTTTGTATGTCATCTGTAACCATCCTGCACAGCAGTTGTGTGCACACTGATTTTCTGTCTGCACATGAGCAGGGAAGTCATTTGTCAGCTTTTCAGGGAGTGGCAGTGCAATCAGATAGACATACAACACACATGCCACAATCTATATGTGGCTTGTGCTGTTTTTCAACATGGAAGTGCTGTCTGTGCAGGAAACTCATTCCATATCAAGTGGTCCCAAGTGAATCAGTAAAATAAATTACATTGATAGAAAATGAATGTTCTTGCCTCTATAGCACTCCCACATGATATTTGCAAGAGTAGCACAGGTTGAATTGGTTTTGAATAATTCACATCAACGTTATTTGCCCACCTGTTCCTATCAGTGTTTGGAGCAGATGTTCGTTGTGTGAGCTGAAAGTTTCAGAACACTGTGTGCTGTTATTTCCTGGAAAGTTAATAGTTCCACTTTGATTTGTCATGAAGGAATTAAGATTCTCAACCCTCCCACTTATTCCTGGCCTGAGGTTTTTTCAGTCTGCATATAGTCTCAATTCTGCATGTGGTTGCCTTGTCCTTCCTCTGGTTGGAAAGTTTCTCTTCTTGAGATATTTCTTGCTCTGTTAGAGAAAGCAAATAAGGTTTCCAGTAGTTGTTTTAAGCAGTATATTTCCTTGCCTCTTCATTTGATAATTATTGATGTTGAGACTTGGGAAACTTTTATTAGCAATTTATTATTTGGAATTAACTTCAACCATGTTGCAGCATGGTGATTATGTAAATCTAGATATGAGGGCATACATGATGTATATCATTCATATACATGACTCTTGGCTGTGCCCCTGCTCATTCTTCTTGCCACTCCCTACTCCACATTCATCCCCTAGAGTCTCCCATTCCCACCCATGCAACTACTAAGCTGTCTTTTCACCTTTCTAGCTGCATTTCTGAAGCTACACCTCTCTTCTGTTCTACGGCCCTGTTTTACACCCATTTTCAACTTCACCCCACATCCATGCCTCTGATCTGCCTTCTTTTCTGCAGCACCCCTCACACACAGACCACCCCATGGTGATCTCCTAAAGCTTCCTCCTCCCCAGACATTGAAACTACTAGACATCCAAAGCTGGAACTCACTGGAACTCAGTTTTGGCACCTCTCAAGTGGGCACCATTGCCATTGTAAGAGAATAAGGGAGGCATTCATGGTGAGTTCCAGCACCTCTTTTTCTAGAAAAATAAAACTGTAGACCTCCCTTTTACCTGCCCAGCTATGAAGCCATCATAGCCTCCTGTTCTGCAGCACCTTTCATGCCACCACTTTCATCTTCAGCCATTACTTTTTGGAGCCAGCCATGTTCCAACATTATTTGCTTCATTTAAAATACCTTTAGCTTTCAGAAGTGATGTTATTATAATAAACTGTGTGCTTTGGGGAAAGTATTTTAGATTACTGAGTTATCAGAGTGCACAATATAGATTTACTGTACTCTTTAATTTAAGGTATGCAACAGTGTGTGGGTGGGTTTATCTATATACAATTCTTGCTGCTATCCAAAGCATCCACTGTTTTGATAATTTAGTCCAAAATCCTGAAATTGCTGTATGCAAAACAAAACAAACCATCTATTAGTAACAGAGAAGGAAATTGCTCCTCAAACTTTCAGAACTAGTTTTGTAATAGTTATGGATGGGGATTTTGCACACAGGTCACAATGGAATGGTGCTGGTTTGCGATATTGCTAGAGGCAGAGGAACCACTGTATGACCCTGTGGGATTTGACATCTTTCTGCAGGGCCTGCAAGATGGAGCTGTTTCCCCTGGCCTTCGGATTAGACTCACTCTGACCCCTTATATGGGATTTGGTATATAAATTTTCCCTTGGCTTTTTTGCTGGCCCAACCAGCTGGCCCAACCAGCATGGATAGCTGGCTTGGGTGAATATCTGATGTTTCCTCCCTTTATGGTCTTGATTTACCGGCTACTACTAAAATGAGTCTGTATTTTAAGCCGTATTTTAATTAACTGTTTGTTTGTTTGTTGTTGTTGTTTTCCCTATTATGTTTTATTGTAATTCATATTTGGTGCTAGCCGCCCTGAGCCCGGCCCTCGTCGGGGAGGGCGGGGTATAAATAAAAAAATATTATTATTATTATTATTATTATTATTATTATTATTATTATTATTAAATGTTAGATACCACACCATGCTTTTTTGGGGGGTCTCTATTTCTGTTCACTGTCTTGAGCAGTTGTGGGAAACCTTCCACCCTCCTGATGTTGCGAAACTGCAACTCGCATCAGTTCCAGTAAGCATGGCCAGTGACCAGGGATGATGGGAGTTGCATTTCAGCAACACCTGGAGAGCCAAAGGTTCTCCACTCCTAGTCTAGATCTTGTCTCAGGAACAGGACCTGAGCCCTTCCCTCGTTCAGTGGAGGCTTTAAGTTAGGATTTAGAGAGCGATGACAAACCTAGACAGCATCTTAAAAAGCAGAGACATCACCTTGCCGACAAAGGTCCATATAGTTAAAGCTATGGTTTTCCCGGTAGTGATGTATGGAAGTGAGAGCTGAACCATAAAGAAGGCTGATCGCTGAAGAATTGATGCTTTTGAATTATGGTGCTGGAGGAGACTCTTGAGAGTCCCATGGACTGCAAGAAGATCAAATCTATCCATTCTTAAGGAAATCAGCCCTGAGTTCTCACTGGAAGGACAGATCCTGAAGCTGAGGCTCCAATACTTTGGCCACCTCATGAGAAGAGAAGACTCCCTGGAAAAGACCCTGATGTTGGGAAAGATGGAGGGCACAAGGAGAAGGGGACGACAGAGGACGAGATGGTTGGACAGTGTTCTTGAAGCTACCAGCATGAGTTTGACCGAACTGCGGGAGGCAGTGGAAGACAGGAGTGCCTGGCGTGCTCTGGTCCATGGGGTCACAAAGAGTCGGACACGACTAAACAACAACAACAACAACAAGCTACAATAGGATTGTAATAAATTGCCTTCGTTGGATAAACAACTTTTTACTTTCTTTGATGTAGCTACCATGTCTTTACTTGTTTACAATTTAACACTGAATGTGATTACCTGAATGAGAAGCCTTGAGTTGATGAATCTGCCTAGCTTGGATTTATTTCACTCAATGCTTGAGCTACTCGACCATGCTGAAAGGAGACACAGGAGGAAAGGTATGGATTGGGTTCTCACCTAAGCATACCAGAGAGCTTGCTAAAAGTACTTCCCCCCTCTCAGATAAATTATCATAGCTTTTAAGTCCCTTCTGCCTGGGAAGTAATGGAAATCAAAGGAGCAGGTGGTAGCTGCTTTTATTAGGGGGGTGCACTGCATCTCTGCTGGGAGTGCCTCTCAGTTCATTACACTGCTAGATTATCAAAGTAAGCATGCAGAAAGCCTAGATACTTTGTGAAATTGGCATAGCTACAAATACTCTGGCGTACCTTACTATATTGGACAAAGTAGAAGAAAGCCTGTTCCGTGAATGCTGGAGTAGCACCTGGCTTTGCAGAAAGCACTATTGATTTGTATCAAGTTGCTACTATATTCTGAATCTTGACTAATGATAATGCTGAGAGGCTTTAGCTTGCAGAGAAGGTTTTTATGTTACAAATGAAGGTCTTTAGTATACCTAATTTCTTTCCTTTACAACTCAGTCAAAGATAAGGATGGTGTCATTGTTTGGATGTATTTCATGCCTAGATAGACTTTATCGTTCCCCACCCCCACCCCATTTTTGCTTGGGAACCAAACTTCTGATGTTTAATTGGCTGCAGTAAAAGGGAAAGATGAATGCTTGCCAAGGAATATATAGACTGTTCGGGCTCCCTCAGATTGCTCACTTTGTTGTTGTCCATTGTGCAGTTTTCTCCCATGCAGCATTGCAGGCCTAAGGGACAATAGGGCTGTTCAAGGCTTGATAAAGTTTTTGTTTTCTGTAAAAACAAAACATATACCAAGCCTGTAGTGGTCCCTTCAGATTTGCAGAGTGTGCAACAGGCAGCAGATGCTTTTGTAAAACCAAAACCTAATTAAGCCCAGAGCAGTCCCTCAGGCACGGAAAACACAGATTTCTGGATTGCTGTGATAACCTGTGTTGGATTTTAAGTGGTGGAACATATTTGTTTTGTTTTCCTTCAGTACAACCCTAAGATGTAAATGTTGACCCTCCTTCACCAGAGGGACACAGACAAAGATCTTTCTGTGTATCAGAGTGTTCCTTAATTGGTACTAACTGAGCATGTAGTATTTCCTTACATCATGGCATTGGCTGTTCCTCATCACTTTCCAGTTGAAAATGTTGGCATTTGTTGCAGGCATGGAATTCTGAGTTGTTTCGTTTAGCAAACATGAAGCATGTAGACTTTAAAGAGCTAGATTTAGCAAATGCCAGAAGAAGATAAACTGGCTTTTGAGGCAGTTTTGTAGAAAATGTATCAGGCTGACTTTTAACAGGGGCTTGATGCTCTTTTCTTTTGCTGTGGCTTCTGAATGAGCAGATGCTTTTGTACTAGTATACTGTATACTTAGCAACACCATTTTGTTGCACATTCTGGATAGGGTGGGAAATCTGAAATAAAGGTATGACGTGACATTGTCACCCCATTTGTCACTTTCCCCCAGTGTTATCAAAGAACCATTAGTGAGCACTCTTTGGGTTCGGTCAGTCAACCAGCTACAAATCCACTGAATAGTTACCTCATACAGCCCACCTTTTGCTGAGGAGCAGAGCTACCATGATTACCTCCAAGTCACATCTCAACAAGATTCCACAGCATAATCCTCCGTCTAGATTCTGGCACAGTTGTCCACAAAGGTGACCAAACCACTTATGTCCCAGACTGGAAAGGATCCGAATAGTTTTGGGCTTCTGCAGTCATAGTGGTCAGGGCATTTTTTCTTCCTGTCTGAAGTAGAGAGAAAGTAAGCATAGTGATAACTTTCACTAGATTTGTTTCCTAGATACAGATTTTTGAAAGCTGCAAGGATCTTCTTGTTGGGGGAAAAACAAATTAATTTACTTGTTTTTCGCTGGTATAGTATGGCTATAACATTTAGCTGCCAGTCTTGTTTTTGAAATGTGTTGCATAGGTTAGCTTTTTAAAGTCATGGATTCAGAAAGAAATCAATGTAGGGGATATGAAGTGTTTACTAATGGCTAGATGTCTTTCATAGAAACTTTGTGTGGCTTTTCAGAGCTCCATCTGAGTGCACAGAAGGCATGATTGTATGCACTCAGCAGAACTGTGATAAATCCATCCATAGTTAACTGAAGCTGTGTAGAATATTCGAGGTCAATCTTTTTGACAGAGTTCAAAAAGAAAAAGTAATTGGTAGTTTGGGGCAGAGCTGAAACTTTTATGTTTCCAAAGACTCCTGATGTCATTTCAGAAACTTCTTATGATCTGGTCTACAATATTTTCCTGGTCATTATGAAATTGATTCTCACACTAATGGTGGTTTATGATACTATACTGTATGAAGATGAATTTACACAGTAACTTGTGCGACTCTGTTTTTCTGAGCCCAGATTCCACTGGGCATGTGACAGACAGGTTACCTGAAGTGTTTTTCATGAATACAAAGTATAATTTGGTGAATGATTACAAACCTACTTATGCTTCCTCTCAGCCTGGCTAAGTTTTGGAATTCTTCTTCCCTTCGCATGGCTAAAGAACAGTAAGATGCATTTTCTAATTGTGAGCGCTCCTTTGTTTCAGTCCAGTTGACCTAGTTATAGGGATGTTAAATTGAAATGAACTGATATGATCTGTACCCCACTCTTATGAGGTGCCCACCACTAAGCCTGCCTGCCATTGGCCAATTTGGCGGACAGGCTTGGATTCAATTTCCCGGCTGGAGAGGAGGCTACTATTTCACAAATCAAGGAATTAAATAGATTTTGATATGTTTTGCTGGGCCTTTCTCAGATTCTGCATGCAACCAAATCCAAGTGTTCCAAGATATTTTAAAAGGTTTTAATATTTTGGGACTCAACTCTGGGTATACAGTGAATAAATTGATGTTTCTCAATATAAGACCATGGTGCAGTGAAAATATTTAAAATCACCTTTTAATTTAGAAGTATTGTAGAAGTCCTGGCATTAGAAGGGAGTAACTTTTTAGAACTGCAGTTCCACCAAGTAAAAATATAAAAAACAGCCTCAATTGCTTAGTGTTGTAACCAAAAAGCCATGTCAATTAATGGAAAAGTTAAGGACAACCCATTTAATAAAAAGTAAACCCAAGGGGAACCTGTGAAAGATGAAATGTTATACAGGTTCACGTTTCTGCATGTTGTTTTTAATGGAACAATTAATTTTGGTTTAATTCTATCCTCCTGAGAAAAGTAGGTAAGAAATAGGGACTAGCAGGTCAATTTTGTTAATGAACCAATTTATATGTAGCTTTACAAGTGTCAGTTTGTAAGACAAGGTATCACCAAAAGAGAAACAAGAATTATTTTGTTGGAACATATAAAGAAGGAGAAATAATCATATCTGATCCTTGATGCCCCACTCCTGCCAATAGGTCCACTATCCTACATTCCAAGCATGCCAGGTCTATGCATGTAATCTGAAGTGTTCACAAATAATTTATATAGTCTGGCTTTATGTCTTGCAAAAGTGTTATGGTTCCCAGTGTAGAAGTCAGGATTCCATAAGATATTGTAAATGCCAGCCACAGGAAGCCTGCCCCAGCATTTACTTTATTGTACTTCAAGGTATTCACAAGCTTTGCCTGTGTAGTTTCATTTAAACCATCTCTTCTTAGCTGTAAATGTGATTTGAGATGTCCAGTACCTTCAGCAGGGCTCAGTTATCTGTTAGCTCTGAGCAGTAATCTACAATACACACATTAATCTTAAATGGCAGCATGCACAGAGGCAGGAATAAACAGCTATTGATACCTGTGAGGTGATGCTTGTGCTACAGTCATTATTCATTATTAAGAAGAAAGATGTCATGCTCTGTAAGTAACACATATGGCCTTGCACTGTAGGGAGTTGAGACTCTACTGGTAAATGAAGATTACATTCTGCAAGCATAGACACATATTCCTGGGAGCATCCTCTCCTCCCAAATCCAGCCCTGAAGGGGCAGCAACTTTCTATACGCATCTTAGTTTGCCCAGAGTAGGAATATTGGCCCTGTTGTGAGCTAAACAATATCCATAGTTTTAACAGTAAAGTGTAACACGTGCAATTTTCAGACTTTTCAGGTAATCAGTGCTAAATGTCAGTTTCCTAAGTGATCTGGAAGTAGCTCAACCACTTGGGAATATACTATACTGTACGTCCCTGTTTCTATTCCTTAGTCTTTGAGACTCCTGGCTTCCTCTGTAGATGAGATGGATGAGTCTGTCAATGTTAGTTTCTCTGTTTTCCAATCTCAAGTTCAGCTTTCCATATTTTTGCATTTAAAACAAATTCTCATGAAAATTCAGCAGCATTTTAGAGCGAATTTATCCTACTACACAATGTTTGGTATGTAATTTTGCTTAATATCCACATTCCTGAAAGCATGTTTCCTTAATACAATGCATTTTAAAATATTATTTTTCCTAATATAAGCATTTTTATGCACACTTTTGCCTTATATGCACTTTTTGGGTACACTATTTTGTTGGTGATCATGCGAAAGGCTAGGCTGGACTGGATGAATCCCAAGCCAGAATTAAGATTGCGGGAAGAAATATTAACAACCTCAGATATGCAGATGACACAACTTTGATGGCAGATAGTGAGGAGGAATTAAGGAACCTCTTAATGAGGGTGAAAGAGAAGAGCGCAAAATATGGTCTGAAGCTCAACATCAAAAAAACTAAGATCATGGCCACTAGTCTCATCACCTCCTGGCAAATAGAAGAGGAAGAAATGGAAGCAGTGAGAGATTTTACTTTCTTGGGCTCCATGATCACTGCAGATAGTGACAGCAGTCACGAAATTAAAAGATGCCTGCTTCTTGGGAGAAGAGCAATGACAAACCTGGACAGCATCTTAAAAAGCAGAGACCTCACCTTGCCAACGAAGGTCTGTATAGTTAAAGCTATGGTTTTCCCAGTAGTGATGTATGGAAGTGAGAGCTGGACCATAAAGAAGGCTGATCGCCGAAGAATTGATGCTTTTGAATTATGGTGCTGGAGGAGACTCTCGAGAGTCCCATGGACTCTTTGTCATTTATACATGGCTCTTCATTCAAGCCCATTTCCTAGCTTCCCTGCCTTGCTGGTGAGCAGGCCTTTATTCACAAAGTAACCTTGCTTCAGTTCAACAGAACTGTTTGGGCTATCATAGCGTCAGTGCTTTACTCCTCCCATCCTGCACTTTCTGATAATGCTTCCCCTACGAGTCCCCTCTCTCTCAAATATCCTGATCTTACATCTAAGAACAGTGTAAAGGTAGGGGTGTCCCCTTCACCCCCACAAATAGCTCTGTAGCTGCACTGGAAACAAAATTGTCATGATGATATCAAAGCCCTTCCATGGTGGCTGTGCTCCTGTGGAAAGAAATTGCTGTGGACCTTCAAAGCTTCTCTCCCCCTACCCCCATTATATACAGCCACATTTCTTATTGGATATTTGAGGGAAGGACTGTGCCTGCTTTTGAAGACTACCTCTTCTGTGCATCTCCTACAATACCCTTTTAACATTGTGGGTAGACCAGCATTTCTCTTCAGTGCTGATAATTCCCAGCATTAGCATCAAAATATCTGCAAATGCAGTCTTGAAATGTTTGCTGTGTTTGAAGAATTTATGTGTAGGGGATGTCTATTTCTACTCAGGCTGATTCCAAAGCTTTTCAGCTGCTGCTGGCAAGTTGATTTCTATTTTGTATTTGGTTAGTTAAAGCATTTTGGGTGTTCCAGGGTGACCTGTAAACAGATGTAATGCTTTGTGACTCCAAGATGATGCTACTTTTTCCCTAATCTTGTAAAGGACTGTTTTGCAGCGTGAACTAGGAATTCAGATTCTGCTCATGTGATTGTGAATTTTATTTACTTGGATTTGTTTTTAAAAGCTGTGTTCCAAGCTCTTGGCAGGAACACAAACTATTAAAACATAACAACGCTAAAAATCAATATCATTGTACTTAAATGTATGCATCCTCCTTAAACAAAACCACTCTTGTTTCCCCTCAATAAACCTACTATCATAAACTAATAAGTGAAATAATATGATTTCATCTTCTATAGCCAGATGTGTTAGATGGACTAGATGTTTCCTCTGCTACAGTAACGTTTTTACAGGGGGCTTCATAGAAATCTCTGGCTATTTGTTTATGGGATCAAGATTAATGTGATGTGCATGAGAAAGTGTGTTTATTTATAGGACTGTGGCTAATGTAGTGTGCACATTCTACATGAATAAACATTGATGAATATTCCTCTATGAGATTTAGTTTAAGTGAGTGGACTGGTGTATTAGTTCCATGAGGGAAACTGAAGATGCAGCAATGAGGTAAGTTAATTTTGTCATCCTAGAATCACCCAGCATTTAGTCTGATCCAGCATAAACTCGGAATAATTATAATAATAATAATTTTATTATTTATACCCCATCCATCTGGCTCGGTTACCACAGCCACTCTGGGTGGCTTCCAGCAGAATATAAAAACATAACAAAACATCAAATGTTAAAGACTTCCAGATACAGGGCTGCCTTCAGATGTCTTCTAAAAATTATGTAGTTATTTATCACCTTGACATCTGATGGGAGGGCGTTCCACAGGGAGGTAGTGACCACCTCTGCCTCATTCCCTGTAACTTTATTTCTTGCAGTGCGGGAACCTCCAGAAAACCCTTGGAGGTGAACCTCAGTGTCCAGGCTGAATGATGGGGGTGGAGACGCTCCTTCAGGTATACTGGGCCGAGGCCACAATTAAAGGCTAGTGAATAGCAGTTGTAGGCAAACCATATGCTTTTGATTTTTTTTTATTAAAAAAACCACACTTCCTGTTTCTACTTAATGAGACAATTGAAGACTGTTCATGCTGGAAAATATAGCACTGTAAAATATGTACATTGACATTAATAAAGCCAATTTGAGAAACAACATGAGCAAAGTCAATCAGCTCTGCCCATAATCTTGGCAGAACAAAATACTTTGTAGTCTCAAGGAATTGACCTGGATCGGGGTGGGGAGGGGGATAGTGTCCCTAACTCAGAAATGATTTTATAATCAAGGTACTGAAAAGGTCCTGTCCAATGAAATAACCACCCTTAATTCGGACAGTGGAAGTTCAGGAAGTAAGATCTCATTATTCTCAATAGACAAGGTGGTATGTGCATGCATGCTCATTGAGGAGAATGTGCACTAATACATTAATTCATCTCATTCAGTATTTTATTCATGTAGTAGCTTCAGAGCCTGTAGAGCAGGGAAGCTCCTGTTGCTTGAGGTCAGAATAGAGATAAAGGAGATTTTATCTCTCTCCTTGCTTAAAATCCTTTGCTATTTAGCAGGGTTAAGGAACAAAACACATTTAAGTTTCAAAATCTGAAGTGGATTTTGAATTGAATGTTGACGACCACAGCTTTCCTTCAGAAAGGAACAAAGTGGGCAAGCCCATCTGTAGAGCTCTGTATGAAATATTTTGCTTTCTTTCCGTCTGGCACCTGCCTACCCCCACCCCACTTGCCCTAGTGATAGACTGATATCTAAATGCTTGTGTGTGTTTGAAACCTACAATCTTTATAGCCCAGAGGCAAGAATGCTACCCTCTGAACTGATCTGATGTGTTCTTTTGTCCTGACAATTCCCCACATGCCTTTCATCTGCAGAAGCATTTGGAATTCTGCAGGTAGTTTTTGAACAGGTACTGTAACTTCATTTAAACGCTGGAACAACTCAATGAATGGCTGTTCTGTTCCATCAGTCATATTTAGGATCTGCTACATTTCAAAGGAGGAACAGGGATTGTATGTGCACATGTAAGTGTCTGGCTCGCTTGAGATGCAGCGTACATTCACAGGCTTCGTTGTTCCAGGCAAAACTATTCAATATTGAATAGGCGTGTGGGGAGCGAGGTCTGCTCGTGCAATGGGAGTTTCCACCCTCTCCTGTCCTATGCACCCCTAAACTTGTTCTGGGGGGTTCCTCAACCCCCAAAGCAGATTTAGGGGTGCAAGTGAGGGGGGCACGAAATCTCACTGTGCAAACAGACCTCGTTCTGCACACGCAACAACTTAGTTGAATCACACCCATCGTCTGGCCACTTGGGAAAACAATTTGATAATATCACCACACCTTTCCTAAGGCACACACTACACTGCAGAGCGTTGTGTGGTGCTGTGTTGCAATTACAGAGTCGGAGGGTGCAGGTTATTTTTATATTTCATTTTATTAACAAATGAACAAACGAAAAGCAACCCAGGAATTCATAACATACACAAAGGTGCACAAACAATTCAGAAAATGAGCAATTGTCCATAAAACACCTGCAACAAAAGAACAACCTCTCTCTATACTTTGTAAGCAGAAGGCTCAGAACAGTTTAATATAAGCCTGACCTTCTTCCAGAGGTTTACCAAATAATTGTTTGCCCTTAATAAGATAAACAACACTTTACTCAGCTGCACTTAGTGGTTAAGAGCGGTAGTCACGTAATCTGGTGAACCGGGTTCGCTTCCCCGCTCCTCCACATGCAGCTGCTGGGTGACCTTGGGCCAGTCACACTTCTTTGAAGTCTCTCAGCCTCACTCACCTCACAGAGTGTTTGTTGTGGGGGAGGAAGGGAAAGGAGAATGTTAGCCGCTTTGAGACTCCTGAAGGGGAGTGAAAGGCGGGATATCAAATCCAAACTCTTCTTCTTCTTCTGTATGAATTGTTCTCCTGGTCACAGCAGTGTTTTTCGAAAGAACAGGGCAGTGCAATCACATGATCTTTTGCATGCCTCAGGCTTGCCAAAGCTGTAATGTCTGTGGATATCAGTGCCATACCCTATAATATTATGTGAGTCAGAGGGCACTGGTGGGGGATCTATGGCCCTGTAGACTGGTGGACTCAAGTTCCCAGCAGTCACAGCCAACATGACCAGTGGTTAGGGATCTTGGGAGTTGTAGTTCAGCAATGTCTGGAGGATCAAAGGTGGTCTGTCCCCCCTCCGCAATAGGAGATCCTGTGCTTTCCCATCTATTTGTGAATAATGAAAAGGATGGACAGATATGTAATCTTCACGCTGCTTCCACTGTTTTGCAAGAGGGTGATATGGAGGAAACATATTACATTATGTTACATTACATATTTTTTTTTGTATTCTGCCTTTCGTGAGTTAAAACCATGCTCAAGGTGGCTTACGCCATGAAAACAATTATATAATTAGAAATATATCAAAAGTATTCCTAAACAAACAATAAAACACATCAAAAAGTACACAATGAAAGTGAACAATTTCCACATAAATATATGCTTTCTACCAGGGGTATTTCCTCTTGTTAATCCTTCATAATATATTGAAACGAGAGGAACATTTAGAAAGAATATGTAAAGGTTTGGACTAGTTACATCTTACAGAATTATAAAAAGGGATAAGGTTTACAATCTATTGTAATCTTTTTATTTTTAATAATAATACCAATAATTTAAGAAATACAACATATAAGGCTATTAAAAAAAATCAGTATTACGTGGAGCCATTGGCTCATAGAGCAAGATGTTTATAATGCAATTTGAAAGCATAGTGATGATTGTGGGTGATGATCATGTGGGGGTGGAAATAGCACATTGTGCTTGGTGAAGACTTTGTGAGGTGCAATGTGACCTTCCTGTGCCTCTCTCTGAGGGTCCTGACACTTTTCTCAGCAGAAGTGCTACTGGTGTTCTTAAGACATGTTTCTTATGCTACAGGCAAGGAACATTTGGGGACTAACTCATGTCACCGTCCTATTTTCGCATTCCTTCTTTCCGTCTCCAAGGCTCAGAGATAAAAGCCTTGAATGTCTTAATATTTTATTCTTTTAAAAATAACTTGACCATCAGTCACATAGGGGAAAAAATACCGTTGGTCTTCAGCAGCGCCTACTTGGATGGCTACAGTGCCATCTATATTCTGAAGCCTACAATACTGTGTACCTTTCCTTCTTGCGGCTGAAAATGATCAGATCTTACTGGAGTAATTGCTTCCTCTTAATATTTGTGAGAATAATGTCCTCAAAGCTCTTTGAAATATTTCCAGGTGCCTGATGGAGCTCTACATGGTTTGCAAAGCACACCTTCATTGCTTTCATTTGCACAATCCTCTTTCAGGTAGCTCATAGTACTAGATCAATCAGTCTCTATAAGACAGGATATAGATTGGATAAACAATTTGTTGCAACACACACACACACACACACACACACACACACACGTGTATGTATGGGGTAGGGAAATGTAGAATGTCACATCATTGCACCAGGTAATGGTCTACTTGATATTAATGGAGGGGGAGAATGGTGCCAGACAACTACTTTGAACAGCATCCTGTAATGCTGTTCTTTTCATCAGGACAGACATGTACATAAGAACAGGTGACGGGTATGTACAGCTGTCAGGGCTGCCTCAGGTCTCAGCTCACAAAAGACCAACGCCAAGCTCTTCTTATGTACAAGGATGTTTATTGCAGTTCATTAATGGTTCCACAACCGAGGCGTGCAGCCCCGCGTCTCTTTCTCCTAGACATTAGAAGTCCCCTCTGAATCGGTCCCTCCCATACACCAGCTTAATAAGCTAACGCTGCTCCACCTTTTTCTCTCTTTCCTTTTCCGCAGGGTCTTTCTGCCCGTCGGGGTTCCTCCCCTCATGCTTTCTCCTGAAGCGGAGTCTCCAGACTGCTCCTGCCCCCTCCTGTGGGCTTTGGGTCCTGGCCCCTCCTCCTCCGGGCTCCCTGTTCTCCCGCGCACCTCCTCATTTGAACTTGGCGCGCGCGCCCAACTTCTGACCTTCCTTTTGACAGTTATGCTACTCCCCTCACTGCTTTCCTCCCCTTCCGGGAGAACGGCTTGCTCTGATCCCTCCCCTCTCTCTGTCGCCAGAGCTGCTCCCTCTGACACACTGGAACCTCCCCCTCCCTCGCTGCGCTCTGGTGGGGAGGCTGGCCCTGATTCCCAGCTGCCGCTTTGGGGTCCCCTGCTGGCCCCCCGCTCCTGACACTTTCCCCCCGGGGCTCCCCTTACCCTTACCACAGGCGCCCCTCTCTGGGAATCCTCTGATTCGCTGGAGAGACTCATGGAATCCCCTGCGTCATTGCTATCCTCTTCCTCGCTCTCCTGGGATTCCTCTCCATCGCTCTCCATTTCCTGCCTTCCCTGTGCCTCTGTCCCTGTACCCCTGACAACAGCCTTCAAAAATCAAGAGATAACAGGAAACAATGCAGTAAATGTGACAGGCATATTTATGTGCAGTGAGTGAGCAAATAGTTTTGCTAAAGCTAAGGCCTTTAAAAGGGCTATAATTAAAGGTCTAAATGAACGCCCTCAGATGTGAGTACTATACAACAAGAACAATAAACCACTGAAGATTTTTTTAAAAAATTGTATGGTTGAAGACTGTTGTGCTGTTTGATGTTAGTTTCATCCTGGGCACTATCCAGAATGTGTGTTTGATATTTATGCAGGAACCATTCACATAGCACCTGTTATTGAAACAGAAACCCTAGTACTGAGTGCTGAGGAAAATAACATTTTCCAAGCAGCATTATGTAGTTTATTGCTGGGAAAATGCAATTTCACCACAACAGAATACCTTGGAGGTATGTTATCTCGATTCCATGCTTCTTTATAGATCGTTACAGAAGAAAATGAGAAAATTCAAAGTAGACCACACAGGTGTGCAAACTTATAATTCACAGAGACAGAAGTTGCGTCATTAAAGAAAGTGTGTGTGTTGCACTAAAGCAAAAAAAGGAATTACTTATACTTGCTTTCTAGAGCAGTAGTTGCTGTATTGGCTGATTATACTAAATAATTATAATTTTAAAAATCCTTTGTTATACCTCTTTGAGAGAAGTCCCATGAAGCCCAGTGAAGCCTATTTCTGAATTTGACCTACATAGGATTTGGAGTTTCAATCTGGGTTCGCCATGGCAGCCTTTATTCTAACTAGATAATTTATTTAAATTGATATCTTGCCCCTCCTCTCAGAGGAGCCCAGGGGGCACCCACTTTTGTGCAGCCCCCCCAATCTGAGATATTGCAAAACCCTTGAAAGAGAACAGGTATCCCACCTCTAATTTCGCAGGAAGAAGTATTACAGAGTTTTATTTGTGTGTTTACAACCAGGTTCACTGTAAAAGCAACTTTTTCATGGCATAGGTAGGTGACAGCAGAAAGATTAAAAAGATATGTCATCAGGCTGAGTTCAAAGCGGCTTTTCTGCTGTTCCATCCTCCCAAATTATTTGAGCAGTATTCACTCATTCTCCTAGCTTTCCCCTGTACATTTCACAAGTGCCCTGCAGTGCAAAAAACACATAAACATCAAAGCATGGAAAATAATTTGACTTTCTTAGTTCTGTATCATTTTTATATAATTCCCTCAGTAGTCTGTGAAGGCACATTAGAGTTCAGGCCTTTGAAATAAGGTGGCAGAAGTTTATTTTTTTGGAAGAACTGACTGCTTTTATGTTTGCACAGTTCCATTGCAGACTTCCTTATTCAACAGTCAGCTGCTGCCTCCTGTTGAAACATAATGGTTATGGGAAGAGAATAGCTTTTGAGATCTTCCAGGCTCTGCCTAGAGTGGGTGGGAGAAATATATGTATCTATTTTTTTAAAAAAGTTTGCATTAGCAAAGCCGTTCTTACTTGAAAATAGCATTGAAACTGAAATAACCTAAACCATCCAGGAGAAGAAGAAATAAAAACATTGACTCTGGTTACTGAGACCTTAATACATTGTTGTTGACATCTGTCTGTCTCAAGAGTCAATGGAGTGTGCCTCCAGGGGTCAAACCACTGGAGAATTACAGTGCCTGCTGTGACCTCGGAGAACGGTAGCTTGCAACTGCCGCCTCCTGCATTGTTTTTGGTGCATTAGCAGCAGCAAAGTGGCCTCTCTGGGGCACAAGCCTGGGTAGTGTGGCATGCATTCCATACAAAACACTTAATCATCACAGTATGCATGAGACCTTACTCGCTAACACCAGATATTATTTGTGATTTGTTAAGAGCAGCTTCACAGTAATCTTGTAGGACTACACAATAGTTTGGTTACTTCAACACTGCTTAAAAAGAGAAAACATATCACCAAAAAGGGACATTGATTTGTTTAAAATGTGCTCACGCAAATTTATATGTATAGAAGCAAATTTAGAAACTGGAAATACAGTATATGTCACCATATTGAGGAAGACAGACCAAGGAATCTGTAAACCTGCACAGTATGATGTCCACATCCTAGCAGCTGATGGGCAACTTCAAGATCCCTGCTTTTTTAAAATAGTAGCCCTTCAAATAGATGATGGCCCTCTGTAACATAGGACACATGGCCACTCTTCTGCACAACTTGGGACTCACAAAGCTGAATAAAGCTCACTAATTTTATATTTTCCCCTAAAGGTACTTGACAACCCCTCTGTTTTTCAGAGTTCTAGGCAAAAATAGATCTGTCAAACTTCCAGTGGATTTGACTGTGTGAATCACAATTGGGCTCATAAGTTGTTCGTGTCTGCTCTAGGACGCTCATGGAGCATCATTAAATCTGATTTTATCTTACTACATGCACTAAGTTTTTAAATTGATTTTTAAAAAGATAGCATTAAACATCTTACACCCCCCCCCACTTTCCTATCTTACGTTTGCTGCCTCTCTAAAAGAATCTGCAGCTGTGTCTCTTTAGCTGTTGTGATCACAGCTGCATTCTTCAGCTTAAGGAGAGAAAAAGGACAAGGGAAGATTCTGACAATAATTGTGTGTATCTTCAACTACTCCTTCATCCTGTGTAGCTCCATGCTGCTTCTGTAAGGCATAAATTCTTTTAAGGAAATCATTCTCACCAAAGGCCATTTCACACTTCAGGTGGCAATTGTGCTTGCTTCCTATAGACTGGTGTTTGCAGAAGGCACCAAATTCTCAAGAATACATGCATCTCCATAATGTGTTCAGTACAAGGTTAGATACATGAACTTTCCTTCACAAGGGAGACAAGCCACAGCTGTCGCTTAAGGTGTGAATCTACCCTGGCAGGCAATTGTTGGTTGCTTGGGAGTGATCAGGAGAGAGGAGCAGGTGAGTCATAGTCATAACTGAGATCTGCACTAACCCTAGGATCATCAGGAGCCAAAACCAAAAACATAAGGAAATATGAGTTTTATATTGGGGAAAGCAAAGAGATTTTGCCTTTAAAAAAAGTTTAGCATTGCAAAGGAACTGGTAGTGATCTGCAACTATTCTAGACCAGGTGGTTGTTGGCATCTGACTGTCTTGGGAGACAATGGAAGAGTATGTGTTTGAGGACAAAGTCAAACCGTTGGAGAGTTACAGTGTCTGCTGCAGCTGTAGAGACCAATATGGGAGAGAGATGTTTTATTATAGGTGGGGCAGGTGAAGGTTCCTGGTTTTGCTGCTACAGGTGCACTGTGGCATTTCTTTTTCTCTGTGCTCCTCCCAGCAGTCATTCCTCCTCTGGTCCTACATAGAGGATAAAGTCATGATAGGTGGCACATTTAGATAGGTGGTTACAAGGAGGAAGCAAGGACCGAGAAGGAGTAGCAGAAAAAGGAAAGAGAGCAAAGCCATGAGCAAGCCTTGTCACAGTGACTTAGGACACAGCCTGGGAGGAAGGAAAAGACAGCAGCTCTGGGGCTAGCCGCCCCAGTGGCAGGTCAAGGAGGGAAAAGGTTACCGTAACTGACAAAAGGGAGAGGCTACCTACACAACTGATGATAGAGGATTAATGGGAAGCAAGACCTCAGAAGGTTTCTGAAGGTGAGAAAGGTTTTAAACTCATCTGAGTGAAGAGCTCACCAAGTGTTTTCTGAAGGCAAGAAAACACTTGGATATCTGAAGATCCTTGTGATTCACAGTGGAAAAACACTCATGATTGTATTTCGACTTCAAGTATTATAGGAATTGTTATAGCAAGAGTTGCATGTGTGCAGTAGAGTTCTCCCTAAAATAGCAGGGGAAATGGGATCTCACCTTGGTAACATTCCACCCATTTCAATAATTTGGCCATATTTTGGGGAAAAAATACAAACAATAGGGAACTGTATGAGTGCTGCATCAAAACCAATTACACACATAATCCAGATATCAGGATAATCAGGTCAGCAATGCAGAGCATAACCAACAACAGTATTATTTCTTCAAGTGTTAAACATTTTGCCATCCCTTCATCTCAGGAAATGTCTGATGCTCATTATACTTCACATGGTGATGGTTATGGGTGCTGCTAGGCCACCATCAACAGAACTGAGAGCTGTCAGGAGCTTGTCCTACACTCTAGTAGGACCTTGGCAGAGACACATGCCCGACTGGTCAATTGTTTGGGAGCTTCATTAGCTTTCTTCAGCCCAAACATCACAGCGACCGATGCCAACAGACATCGGCACACTTAGGGATCCGCAGAGTCTTTGCAGCTTGCGTGACAGACCTCAGCAACTCAGCATTTTGGCTAATCTACTTTATTGACATATAAACACATACGGAGCACTGCAACGTGGCTCCCTCTCTCTCTCTTTGCATCAGACAGCAAAGAGCAAAAAAACAAAGGACAATAGTCCCACTTCACGGAACACAGTAACACAAACATCCTGTCTTCTTCACTTCCTACTCTGTGGAGTCAAAACATACACCGTCATGTGATAGACAACAATCTTATGACTGCAGTCACAGAGCAGGTATTCTAACGAGCCACACCACACTACCAGCAGCCTCACCTGTTGTGCTGCACTGTTGTACAATGCAGGTGGAATGCCCTACTTGCAGTCTGAGGCATACAGTGCAGCTGTAAATCTACTCGCTGAAAATATGTTTCAGCTTCAAATCAGATAGGTAGAGGAGGCTTTTCCAGAACTAGCCAGGGTAACCCTGTTTTAAGCAAATTTCTTTGCATCCATTATCATTGTTCAAATCTAGTGGCCTCGGATGGTTTACCCTCATGTTTCTATTCAGTGGTTGGGCATCACCCGAGTGAAGCAAAGATGAAAATGACTTCATTTTCTTATTAAGCTGTGAAATGTCTCTGACACTTACTGTATTTGTTTTATATTTCTCTCTCTCTCTTTCACAGCCCCGCCACCCCACTCTTACTTACTGCTTAAATGACCTAATTACATTCCCATGGGACCTCTTCCATCTGTCTACATTTTCTTTGTGGGGAAGGAATTCGACCCATGGGATCCTCATTTGCCTCTCAGGAGACACTACTAAAATGAACAAGACTTAGGAGAAAATGCACATGCAAGGGAAAGCAACAATGGGGTCCAAGCAAAACTAAAGCCGCTGGGCTAACTTCTTAGGGTGTTAGTCTTAAAGTTGTGCTTTCTGCGATTCATGGCTGCTTCTTGATCATGTGCATCTTTGTTTGGAACAGAAGAGCACTATGTAATATGCCTGGGTATGCCTGATTTCATTAACATGCCAAATTCATGCTGAGCAATATGTTTCCTGCGGCATCCCCACAATAATAAAAGCACATCTGAGACCTAACATCGGCTTTTTATCCAGAGGGCACCACTGCTATTGATACAACAAATGGAGATAGGTGTGATGCTTCACTAGATAGGGTACTAAAGCGAAAATGTAGTGCCTCTTCTGCGTATTGTTTCTGAATCAAATCATTTCTGCTGACAAGGAACAAGTACAGCCAAAATGACTTCAGATTTGTTAGCAAAATGAACCTACCTCTACAAAGGGCTTCATTTTGTGACCATAGAGATGGCGTGCCCTACTGAAATAACTGCTGCAGTTCTTACCATGATTCATGGCACCTATGTGACGTTTAAAACTGATTAGGACAAGGGAAATAGCTAAGTAGCTCTACTACAGATTTCAAGCCTCCCAATTTCCCGAACTGTCTCCCCAATACATAAATAAATCCAATTAGTTATGGATTCCTGCAAAAGCACCAACTGTGTGTACTTAGAACTGGTGAGGGATCTGTGAATTGGCCTTGAGAACTTTTTCAGATGAGCTGCTTTGCATGAGACGCTCTGTATTTAATTTAATTTCCGATATCATTAACTAGCAAACATTTCTGAGACACCTGAACCACCCCTCTTTTTTCTTTCCCCTCCGTGCAGTTGTGTGAATTGATGGAAACTCTTTTAACACTGGATGTTTTCGAGCACTGTTACAATATGAATCATGATGAAAAGTAGACTGTCAGTAGAATTCAATTAGGAAAGCCATTTAAACCGCAAAGAGCAGCTCAGATTAAAGTGAACAAGTGGTAGAAGTATCACATCTCTTTGTAAACAGCAGTACTGCAGGTTATTTATAGCAACATGTTTGGGAATCTAGATTAAATATGCTTTACTTGTTAGAGTCAAGCTTTATCAGAAAATAAAATGATCTTGGTAATCTAAGGTATCTCTGGGAAAGAGGGAGCTTTGTCTGTGTGATAATGTGTCCCTGTAGAGATAACACTGAGTGCCAAAATGGAATGTGTACAGGGAAGCGTGTGTACGTGTTTCTTTTTAGTGTCTTCTCTAGAAAAGCAATTCAGATTTCAATTGGCTTTCAGTTGTTTTCAAATAACTTTTCCCATCACTGTTTGCTGTTCAGATACAAAGATATGTTCTTTCTGATCATGGAGTCCTGGGGTGGAGTAGAGTGAATTGTTCCAAAATACATTCAAAATAATGTGTGCAAAGAAAATTGTGCGAAGTCTGAGAGAAATTCACTGTTGTGCTAAGCCTAAGGCCATCATTCCATTGGGGAGAGCATTCTAGCTTGTAAGACAGAATGATTTCTCCTCTCTTCCTCCCATTTGCTGTTCCCAGGGTTCTCTTGGCCTCCCCACAAGGGGATAAGGCAAGTGTGCAAGTGAGCCTGAGGTGCCTGACTGTTGGTTCAACTAATATCAAACAATGGTGTGGTGTCATGTCTGAATCACCCTACAGTTTTGACGAAGTTAATTTCTATGTAGAAATTAAATGTCCAGAGGCAGAACTTAAATCATGTTAATTCAGGGGGAAAATATATTGCTGGAGCTTATTTCAAAATATTCTGTGCCTTCCTTTCTCTCTCTTGCTTTCTGACTTGAGCCAATTCTGAAAAATAATAAGGGAAAAGATGAGTTGATTTAGTGCTGAGCAAATACTGAGGGGGAATTGTGACTGCGATTAGAATTTATGTGTTCTGTTCTTACATAGCACAAGATGATTTTATGTAATGGCTGAGAGAGTATGTATGAATAGTATTTCCGAAGGAACACTTATTAATGCTGATAGAATATGAACTTGAGATAGGTAGCTTAATACCACATTGCAAGATGGGAAGAGCCCTGCTGGATCAGACAAAGGCCTTGTTTCCCACAGTGCTTCTAGAAAGCCCGCAAACAGGCATGAAGACACTAACCCTTGGTTCTCACTAGTATTCAGAAGTAAACTGAATCCTCCAATTTGTTGTCATGGATAACATTGATAAACCTATTATCCGCTTTTTCCTTTGCTGCCGCCACCGCCATCTTGTGCCGGAGCTGCTCTGTGGTGGCTGGCGAGGTCTATCCGTCGCCATCCGGCCACAGCCTTGCTGCCTGTTCTCAGGGACTGAGCCCGGGGGACCCACCCCGACATGAGAGCTAAGTGGCGAAAGAAGCGAATGCGCAGGCTGAAGCGCAAAAGGAGAAAGATGAGACAGAGGTCCAAGTAGATGTCTCACAGTGCTACTGAAGCTGCAGAACCAGAGCATGGAAGGGGCAGAGCTTGAAAAGCTGATTTCCAGATAACACCTTCTATTTGCTGCTGCTAGAAGACTCCTTGCCTATCTTCAGGAGATTCCATCTTAAAGCTTAAGAGCGGTGATCTTTCAAGGGGTGTGTGGGCCCCTGAGCTTTACTCTTCTGGACTGATCTTGTTCTTTGTGGCTTGATGTAGTGACTTGTATACAATAAAATTCCTTTTTTGGGGGGGGAAAAAAAAAAGATAAACCTATTATCCTATGCATTAATCTCCATCTCAGCAAGGGGCCATCACCAGATCCTTGTTCGAATGAATTCCACAAATTAATTGGGCAATATGTGAATAAGTGCTTTCTTTCATCTGTCAAGCTTCTGCTGCTAGTCAATTTTATTGGTTATACTATTCCTCTACTCAGCTTGTGGTGGGTGAAGCTTAGGAATCCCCCCTCCCCGGAGCCACAACTCTATCTCTTACTGCAGAGAAGATTTGTTGCCAGTTTATGAAGGTTGGGAGCTCAGTTCATCATTAGACATTCCTTTTCATTTTAACTTTCACACCCTACTTCTCTTCATAGTGATCCCTTAGTGATCCCTACTATCTAGTCTCAGACCTGTAGCCAGGGTGGGGCAAATGGGTGTACTGCCTTCCCTGGGCTGTTTTCTCCATCCACCAGGATGTTATTTTTAAGATTGTCTTTTTAATTTGTGACATGAGAGACAACAGAAACCTCCATTTAAAGAATGACGGCTTATTTTAAGAACAGGAGTGATTTAAGAATAGGCCCTCTGAAAAATTCAGTGAATTTGGAAGGGTGAGTACACAACAAAAGGCTCATCTGGCGGAGCCCCCTGAAGTCTCTTTGCTGAAGACTTTCTCTGCCTGAAGGTGGATTTTTCATGAAAGAAATCACACTATAATTACTGTAGTGATCCTGTGGGTAGACAGCCTGTTTTTCCCCTTGAAAAACACACAAAGCTTGAAGAGTTAAACTTTGTGTTATGGGTTTCTGGGTGGAAAAATCAACCCACCAACCAGGAATAAATAAATAAAAATATAATAAAATTTCTTTCCACAATTAGTTTCCAGTCACTTAGTCATTTATATAACAACCAGTTAAAATGTTTTCTCTTGAGTGCCCAACAGCAAGGGAAATTTAAAGGTCAGGAACAAGAGTAGAATGGAGTTAAACACACCCTAAAGTATTTATTTTCTCTTTGCCCTTTCCTAAAGTGGTAATGTGGACATTTTTTGCAGTGTGTGTGTGTGTGTGTGTGTGTGTGTGTGTGTGTGTGTGAAATCTAAAACATAGATATCTAGTCCAAGCTCAGGAGCTCACTGTCTTTCCCAAAGTAGCTCATTTCATGAAGAGTAAGAACACAGGGACGGACTACAGATGAAAGATGACTTTAACTGTAGGCAAAGTGAAACTTTTAAGTCTGATATGACTGAGGTTTTCTAGCTCCACACTAGTTTTTAACTTATTGGTTACAGCATAAACTGTTTTGTTTGTTTTACACCTTTTGGTATCCCTTCATTCACTGTATCCTTAAAATCCTTTTTTCTTTTGAAACAGAAAATATGGCAGTGATTTACTTCCCAGTATTCATACTACATTTTCTGTTATGCAAGCCCATTATGCAAGTTATGGGCTCCTCTTTGCATAGAGGAGGAGTAGTGTGGGGAGAGGTTCGTGCATTTCCCTTCCCCATTGTATGGCCCTCACATCCTTTCCTGTAGCAAAGTGGAGGCCGGGAGGCTATGCACCTCCCCAATTAAATTTTACTCAGAGTAGACCTATTGAAATCAATTGATACAAGTTATTTATTTCCATTAACTTTAATGGGCTTACTCTGAGTAGAACTAACTTTCAGTATAACCCTTTGAGAATTTTTTCATTTTATGTTTATCTCTAAGTACACAATCTGTTGTATGTATGTTTAAAGGACACATGAGGGGAAAAGGCTATAAAGGTGTAGGAAAGTGAAAGCTAAGTTGAAAACCACAGACACATCCCAACAAAGAAAAAAAATTATAACTATTATTGAATTCAGTGGAACACAACACAAGTCAATTACTACTGAATACCATTCCATTGTTTTTAATTTGTTTCAATTTGACTTAGTTGCAACTTAGTTTTGTTGCATTGTTCCCCACAATCCAACAAGTGTACAAAGGTATTACAATAATGCTTTTTAGTTAATGTCTAGCTTTATATTTATGTTCACAAAATTTTTCTTTGCAGTCTGGAATATTTTTTAAAATAAATTAATGCATGCAAAGAGTTACAGCCACTACTGAGATCTGACCCCTTCTTTTTGAAGCAAACATGATTGAATTTGCCCTTGTAATGAAAGCCTGTTTAAAATAGAGAGGAAAAGTGGGGGTGGTGGAAAGGAGGGGATTTGGCACTAAAATTGGAAATACATTTTTTCCCCTTTAACACAATTTATGCAAGATAGAAAGGGTTTATAACAAATCAGGCTGCAAATCAGGCATTGTCAGGCTGCAACAAGGTCATCATTCTCAAAGGAAGTAGAAAAAGTCAATATTAAGCAATTGACGTAAGATGAATTGTTAAAAATGAAAAATAAAGTTCTGCCTGTCAGAGAATGGCCTTGCAGTAATCAACATGTAAGGTTCCCCCCCCCCCTTCCTTGTTTTGGGGTTATTAGCAAGGTGGCTCTTTAAAATAAATATTTGAAAGAAAAAAGATTAAATCACAGCCTTGAAAACTTTCAGATAAGTAAAGAAATATCAGTAAGTGGGCCGTGTTAAGTTAATATAAGAAAAAATAACTTCTGGTAATGCCCAGAACAGAGTGCTGCATTTAAACATCTTATGTGGGAAGTGAATGACTCATGTGTAAATACTACAAAAGTGTATCATCAGTTATAGATTAAAATTCAGAACTGTATAAATACTAGTTGGTAGAATCCATGCAGATTCTGCAAACACATTTATAATAACCTACCAATTCTCCTTTCACATTAGCCCAAGTGAAAGTAACATGCAAATAAATTATTATTATTATTATTAGGCTATCATATGTCCTCTCAGTCTCCTCTTTACCAGGCAAAACATACCCAACTCATTCAGCCATTCCTCATAAGGCTTGTTTTCCAGACTCTTGATCATCTTGTCTCCTATGCACACATTCCAGCTTGTCCATATCCTTCTTAAATTGTGGCAGAATAGAGCAGTACTATGCCCTTCCTTTGACCTGGAAACTATAATTCTGTTGATGCAGCCTAGAATAGCATTATATTTTTTTGCACTGCTGCATCAATCTTTTGACTTGCATTAAGTTTGTGGTCTACTAAGAGCTCTAGATCTTTTTCACATGTATTACGGGTAAGCCCAGTGTTGTTGTTGCTAATTAAATTTATGTGTTCCCCAGCTTATATTTGTGCAGCTGGTTCTTCCTGCCTAAGTGTAGAACCTTACGCTTGTCCCTAATGAAAATCATTTTGTTAGTTTGGACCCAGTTCTCCAATCTGTTTAGGTCGACTTGAAAACTGAGTCTATCTTTGCAATATTGGCTACCCCTCCCATTTTTGTGTCATCTGCAAATTTGATGAGCACCTCCTCAACAGCTTCATCTAAGTCATTTATAAAGATGTTGAACAACAATGGGCCCAGGACAGAACCCTTTGCCACCCCATTTGTCACTTTTCCCCATGATGACAAGAAATCATTAGTGTGCACTCTTTGGGTATGATCAGTCCACCAGCTACAAATCCACTAACAGTTACATTGTCCAGTCCACATTTCACCAGCTTCTCTGCATCATGGGGGACTTTCTGAAATAAATATTAACTATGTCCACAATGGTTTCTGATCACAAGCATTATTCAAATAAAATTCTTAGAAAAAAACCTGTATTTTTCACATGCTTTAAAAATGAGAGCACTATAGGATTTCCACCAGCCTCCTGGTATTTTGCATAGCAACACTCCCCAGTTAACCAACTGAGATAGAACTGAGTTGCAATCAAATATAATTCCCAATTATATATTTTTAAATACTGCCTTCTCTTTTTCAAGTAATGAAATGACAATAGATGTGCTTCCAACAGGCATAATTTGAAAGTATATTTGATGAACAAATTTTAATTTTTAATCACTGTGCTGGGCTTGGGGACTGTCATTCAGAAGGCTAGGCAGTGGATTTTATGATCAAACTAAAAATGAACTTGTGTTATTTGACTTTTGAAAGGGGAGGTTTTTTTTGTTTTTGCAGAATTTTTGGGCTGTAATCCACTGGGAGCAATCAAATACAACATTCCTTGTTTTGCTAGAGTGGACATGCAAGGGAATGTTTGGTCCAGCCAGTCGAAATTTCCTGTTCCTCCTGGCCTGGAGCATCTTTCCTTGCATGTGACTAGTGGGTGGGCGTGACCTTTCCAGACCTAGTAAAAGGCCAAGGCATGCTGCCCCTCTCTCTCTTTTTCATCTTCATTTCGTCCTGTGAACTTTCTGGACTGCTAACTGCAGTCATTAGGTCAACCCACATACGGGGTAAACCTGTTTGCATATGCTTGTAACTTTAAGCCTTAAGCCTGCTTTCGCACTGCTTGATCATGAGTAAACTTTCTTTTTATTGCTTATGAATAAGAATGTAGTGTCTTTATTCTTTTAGGAGGGATTCAAGGGGTCTTACCAGGAAAATATTAGAACACATTTCAGTCCAGACAAGCCAGATTGAATTGCGTATTGTCTTAAGAAACTCACACAAGTTTGCAACTAGTTTTCTGCTGTGTAAAGGGGAATGCTCTCTCCTAAGTAAAGGAACTTGCTAGTGCAAGTTAGGAAGGACATTAATAAACAATATATCCTCTCCTGCCATCTTGAACATTCCCACACAATAGAGGAAATTAGGTTGAAATGTGGTGAACTGCGACCCTGTCTTATTTTCAATGTATTTAGTGCTGCTATGGCAAATATTCTCAGTTGTTCCTTTTCAGTTTGCTGTGCAATAGAGGCATCTGAGAAACCTCTGACAGAGGCATGGCAAGGACAAGAAGGGAATGACTACCCCAAGAATCATTGCAACAGTTTTAGTGATTTAGTTTTAGATTTAGGTTGATACATGAGACCATAATACTCTTCTACTCGTGGAAGAACTGGGCTGAGAGACAAATGACCCCAAATCTGGAGGAATTCCTCCAGCTGCACAAAAAAACAAGCTCTGGTGTAAGACTTTGCACAAACTAATCCTCAACTTCTTTGGTCCATTAGCATTCACACACTAGAGCCGGCATTGACACTGTGTACTGTAATGCAACCCTTGATTAGATTATGGTATTGTATCATGAGAAGTCTTTTACTAGATCTTCCTCAAGAATTCATGGAACAGTGCTAATGCTCCCTACTTCCCTTTCTTTGCCAGTTTTGGATCCAAGCCAATATGCTTTTTTTTAAGGGGAGGAAATAGTGTAATGGCAAATGAGATATAACTGCATTGCTCTGACCCTTTCTTGTCGAGTATAGTAGACCACTTTAATTGCAACAGAACAAAGCAATGCTATAACTAAAGTAGACTGCTATGATTGGGCCACACTTGTGATTAATGCAGCCTCAGGAGCTTTAACAAGATGGAATTTTACTTGCACTACACCATATTTTGGAGCTGAAAATTAAAGTATATTAGTAGGGTTTAAGCATGGAGTTATGATTGAGCTATCCATCACCGCAAAGCGTTATCAATCAGCTAAGGCCCATATAAGATGAGGCTGAAAAGAAGAGAACTGACAGGCTTGCCCAAAAGCGGAGGGAACTATATGATAAAACAAAATGTGCACAGCAATGTGACAATTACAGATTCGTGGTCTGTCTGGGCAGATGAAATAGAAGTTGATTGAGTGGCAAGATTCAAAATTAGGAGGAAACGCGTGGATATGGGCTAGAGAAGAAGATGTGTGCAAGATTGAGAGGGGTTTGATTAAAGTTTGAAGAATAGGAGAAAGAAAATTGTAGCACCAAAGGAAAATGTTGAAAATGAGTTTTCTGAAAGACAGCAATTTGTCAGTACAAGCAGAAAAGGGATGAAAAATTCTAATAATCAGCAGGAATAGGTGAGCGCTCAAGGAAAGAAGATAACTTTTCATGTAATGGCAATGGGGGTGAAGTTTCTGGAAACACATAAGTGGCTTAGGATTTTAACTCCCCAAATCCTTAGGATTCTAAACCATATGACAGTTTTCAAAAGAAAGTGAGAGAGTGGCAAAGGAGAAAGTGAGGAGGAAGGCATTAAAGAACAGATGGAAGAGTAGGAAGGGAAAGCAATTTGTTGCTTGGCAGTGGGCTCCAACCTGAGATCAAGCATTTATTGGTTTTTAACTTGTCCCATGTATGTTTATGCTTCAGAAACATACCAAACATGTCACATAAGCCATGCCAGCCACTGATGGAACACATTGCTCATTTTATTGGTTTGTGGCTGTGATAATAATTCTCCTACTGTGGGAAAAGGAGGGACGTGGTGTGGGAAAATGTGGCAAAAGGGGCTAGCAAACAATGCCTGGATTGTAGACAGTAAAGCAAGGATAGGTGCTGAAGAGAACCACCCAGGAAGTGTGGGCTTGGGTATATAAAGAGGAAGTAATAGGGTGAATCTGCCAATTTTGGATTCTTTCAGTTTCTCCTTTTCTTCTTTCAGTTTCTCTTTTTTCCAGTCTTAAGTTCAGTTCTTCTCATTTCCCCACCAGTTTGCAATTTATTTTTAAAGTCTTTGTGAAAATTCATCAGCTGTTTAATGTAAATTTCTTATAATATGCACATCTGTGTAGGCAATGTTGTCCAATAGACACATTTTTGCAAAACAATGTTCCCTAAAATAATGTATCTTGCTATGTTAGATACACTAATATATGGGTACTTTACTCCAGTACATGCATTTTGTTTACATGCTACTTGTCTAGAGACCTTTACTGCAAAATCTGGAGAAGTGCAAATTTCAAAAGATTACTGTATTTCCCTTCTCATATTGTTTTGGAAATTGTGAATTAAGTAGGTGCACCCTTAAAATGCAGACTGGATTTAATTTCTCCCCCATCCCTGATCAGAAGAAGCCCATAATGATGAGTGGAGTCATCCTCCTAGGTTATTGTGACATGCTCTGGCACTACACTGTCATTTACATTTCCCATGTCTTACCCTTACATGTAATCTGTATACAGAGGCGTACTTAGGCTTCCTTGCGCCCTTGGCAAGGAGCTGTACCGGCGGCGCCCCTCCATCTCCAGAAATTCAGTCATCGCAAATGACTCTTAAACTAGATGTTTAACAACACAATCCTATAAAATGTCTACGCAAAACTAAACCTCATCGAGTTCCATAGGTAAGCCACAGGCAAGAACCTCTGACAATACCTCGCTTGTCTTTCCGTTGGTTCCAACAAGGTGCCAGCAGAAAGGCACTAACTTGGAGGTTGTGTGCCAGTGCACACTTTACTTGGAAGGAAGCTCCACTTAAGACAACGGCCCTGACTCTCTGGGGTAAGCATGCAGCAGCGCGCACACTGGAAATCGGTCAAGGCGGAAAAGAAGCCAGGGAAAAGCAACTCGGCTGTGGTAAATTAAGAGCCTCATCTGATGTTTCTCCATCACCAC